>NC_134117.1:67047500-67672500 GCF_040939455.1 Microcebus murinus
TCTCCCTGGCTTCATCCCTGCCCCTCTAAGCTCCCTCTGTTCTTGCTGCCAGTGACTCTCATAGGCTCCTAACAGATGCCCTCTGCCCTTGGGACCCCAGGCCAGTGGCCTCAGAGAAGACTTGGAACCAGTTAACATAGAGCAAGGGAGAGACACAGGGTTCCCCTCCTATGGATGCACCACACCCAGCCTAAGTCCAGGGGTCTCCTTCCAGACTACACCAGGCGGGTTCTAGCATCCATCTACCACCTGCCCATCTAGGGCCAGGGCAGGAGCTGCCTGTGCCAAGAAAGAAGCCCAGGTGCCAAGAGGTCTGGGGAGGAAAGCCCTCTCCCAGCTCCTGGGCCTGCTCCCCAGCCGCAGCAGGCCGGCGGGGTGGACGTGGAGCTGGGAGGGTGGGCAGCACACACGTGCCAACACATGCAGGTGTGACGGAGCCTCGGCCTGCCAAATCCCAGCCATGCCAGCGCCTGGGAGGAAAGGTCAGAGCCAGATGGCCCTGGGAAGCTCTGTTGGACACCACTGCAATGCAGGCTGGGAAAGCAAGGCCCAGAAACGGGAAGGGAGTGTCCCCTCCAGACAGACCAGGACACCTCCCAACAGCTACACACAGGCACTTCTGCAGCCCACAGCCCGGGTCCCAGGGGCAAGCGGCGGGGTGCCAGAGTGCCTGGTGGGAGCCCCAGCAAGGAGTCCTCAAGCTCTTAACACTCTGTGTCGAATTCAATTCGCCTTGGTTAACACCCTCTTGGTGCCAAGCACTAGGTGACACTTAGTCATTTACACCAGGGTTTCTCAACCTAGCACGGCTGGCATTTGGGGTTGGACGATTCTTTGTTGTGGACAGCTGACCTCTGCATTGTAGGATTTTTAGCAGCATCCCTGGGCTCTACCCACAAGATGCCAGTAGCACCCTATCCCACTTGTAACAACCAAAAGTGTCTCCAAACACTGCCAAATGTTGCCTGGGAGACAAAACTGCTCCCTGGTGACTACCAGTAGCAGACACTACTTAATCCTCACAATAGCAATAGATATTTCTATCTCAAGCTGCAGGCGAGAAAACTGAGACTCAGAGAGGGTTCAGTGGCTTGTCCAAGGTCACTAAGCAAGTAGCAGACTCGTGTCTGAACCCAGGGCTTTCTGATTGATTCAAAGTCTAGGGCATTCTCCACTGTACGACTCCATTGCCTGACACAAAGATCAACACCAAGCTGCTGCCTACCTCCGTCTCCCCCCGCTGTAAGCTAGAGGGAGATATCTGGATTGGATCAATAAAATGGAAATTGCCCCTGTGAATCCAACTAGACTATGGCCTTCAGAGGCCAAAGGTAGGGCTCACCGCATGGTACCTTGATCTCATGGGCCATGCCCTCCTTGAAGGAGCCACTTAGAGCACAGGGCCAACACTCACTGTCCCAGGATGGCTGCTCAGTGCCTGAGAGGCCCCTGCAATGCCACCCCACCCACAGTTACCCACCTGGCTGGGCATCCCTTTGTGTCCGTCTCCCCCAGGCACCCCCACTGCAAGCTCCTCTGTTCACTGCATCTTTCCATCCACAGGGCTTCAGCCAGCACCTGGAGGACGTCCCACCTGCAGACACAGCCCCAGTAGGGTCCTGTATCCCGGGTCTGGCTGCCTGACCCCAGGGAAAGACAAAAGAACAGCTCAGCTGTTGGCTGCCTCTGTCTCCCCCAATGTCAGGTTCACATGGGGAAAAGAGCAAGGCCTGGTCTCTTGGTACAAATCCAGACAAATTCAGACTGCAGGGTTTCATTTCTCAAAGCATTAATTTACTCCCCCAAAGAGGAAAATAATAATACCCGTCTCACAGGGACGTGGCAGAAATAAAGGGAGGTGTTGGAGGCTGAACGCCTGGCGCAGTGTCTGTTGCATTCAAGGTGCTCAGTGAATCATTCGTCTAATAAAATTATGAAACGCTAAGTAGACAAGGAGAAAAGTTTTGCATGCCTCCCAGGAGTTTTCAACTTACAGATGGATTGGGTGGATACATAAATATATGCTAAGAAGTCCACAGTAAGTCAGTCTCCCGTATTTGAGGCAGCCCAAATTTAACCTAGAAAACCCTGGGAGGTAATGAAGTTGTCTCAGACTGCCTCTGTCTTAAAGGCAACTGCCTGCAGAGAGCAAGCCCAGAACATTTCCAAATGAAATGCCCTGGGTGAGCCCTCGGTGGGCACCGAAGCAGTTAGTCTGAGAGAAGAAAAATAACACAACTACAGGTTGTTGTCTGAGACATTTGTCTGCGCGTTCTGTTGGGGAAATAGCATTAGCTGCAGAGACAGGCCTGCGGGGCCAGCCGGGAAGCCGGCGCATGGCAGTCGGCACCTCAGCAGCGTGAGGAAGCTCAGCCTCACCCCAGCCTGCCCGCGAGCCGCCCCCCACCCCCTCCAGCCACGCCGGCCAGGTCTGAGCAGGCGAAGGCCCGTCTGTGCCAGGCCCACGGCGTGGGGACAGCAGGCCCAGACGCCCGGCCCCTGAAGCCCGGCGGCTCCCGGGCCGCTGAGCCCGACGCACCTGTGTGTGACTCGGGCGCGGTGTGCTCACCCCACGAGCACTTGCTGAGCGCCGGTTAAGGCCGAAGAATTGTTCTAGGCACTGAAGATTCCGCAAAGGACAGCACGGATGAGGCTGCCTCCTCTCTCGGAGCCTCCATTTGAGTGGGGAAGAGTAACCACAGAGTCCATTCGCTCCGTTCATCCCACAGAGACCCTTCGACTCGGCACTCCCAGAGGGGCAGCCGCACCCCGCCCGGCTGCATCTCCCGCCTTGGGTGCTGATTCCTAGTGAGCTTTTCCAGCCCGAGCTCTGGAAGGAGTCAGGATCTGCCTTCCCTGCCCCACCCTAACCGGCTCCTCCTCACCTAGGGCCGGTCGGGGGTGGTGGGGGGTGTGCAGGCACCCAGCAGACCCCAGGGCAGCCCTCCATGCCCTGCCTCAGAGTGGCCCCGGGTCACCAGCCCAGCAGCTCAGTGCTCTTTCTAGAACCCACCCTGCACTAGGACACTTGCCCCACCTTCTAAAGGCCACTACGACAAGGATCAGGTCCGGTCCTCACCTGGCACAGAGGCCTTGCCCCACCCCCACCCCAGCCACACCTGCCTCTCCCACCCCCCCCCTCCCCTTGCTCACCCTCCCACCCCCCTCTGCCTGGGATCCAGGACGCTCTCCCCCATCCCATCCCTGCCTTTCTCACACATTCTCACTTTCAGGACTGAGCTTACGTGGAACTCCCTCGGGCTTTCCCAGAGCCGCATCCAAACCGGCAACACCACGGCACAGCCTAACACCCGGACGGCCCTCCGTCCTCCTAACTGAGAACTCCACGCTGGAGGCTGACAATCAGGCGTGTTCAGCACCAAACCCTGCCCTGGCGCAGAGACTGGCGTTCGACTGGGGCTCAGGAAACAAACAGCGCTCAGCAGAAATGAAAGAAAGATCTGGGGCATTTCCTCTGCCCGTTACTCACTCATCCCTACTCATTCTTCGAAACTCAGTTCAAGTACCCTCCTCTTCTGACCCCCTCACCCCCTCCTGCCAGATGTGGGTGACCCCCTCACACCCTCCTGCCAGATGTGGGTGACCCCCTCACACCCTCCTTCCAGATGTGGCTGACCCCCTCACACCCTCCTGCCAGATGTGGGTGACCCCCTCACACCCTCCTGCCAGATGTGGGTGACCCCCTCACCCCCTCCTGCCAGATGTGGGTGACCCCCTCACCCCCTCCTACCAGATGTGGGTGACCCCCTCACCCCCTCCTGCCAGATGTGGCTGACTCCCTCACCCCCTCCTGCCAGGTGTGGCTGACCCTTCACACCCTCCTGCCAGATGTGGCTGACCCCCTCACACCCTCCTGCCAGATGTGGGTGACCCCCTCACCCCCTCCTGCCAGATGTGGGTGACCCCCTCACCCCCTCCTGCCAGATGTGGGTGACCCCCTCACACCCTCCTGCCAGATGTGGGTGACCCCCTCACCCCCTCCTTCCAGATGTGGCTGACCCCCTCACACCCTCCTGCCAGATGTGGGTGACCCCCTCACACCCTCCTGCCAGATGTGGGTGACCCCCTCACCCCCTCCTGCCAGATGTGGGTGACCCCCTCACCCCCTCCTACCAGATGTGGGTGACCCCCTCACCCCCTCCTGCCAGATGTGGCTGACTCCCTCACCCCCTCCTGCCAGGTGTGGCTGACCCTTCACACCCTCCTGCCAGATGTGGCTGACCCCCTCACACCCTCCTGCCAGATGTGGGTGACCCCCTAACCCCCCCTGCCAGATGTGGCTGACCCCTCACACCCTCCTGCCAGATGTGGCTGACCCCCTCACACCCTCCTGCCAGATGTAGGTGTCCCCCTCACACCCTCCTGCCATATGTGGGTGTCCCCCTCACCCCCTCCTGCCAGATGTGGGTGACCCCCTCACACCCTCCTGCCAGATGTGGGTGACCCCCTCACCCCCTCCTGCCAGATGTGGGTGACCCCCTCACACCCTCCTGCCAGATGTGGCTGACCCCCTCACCCCCTCCTGCCAGGTGTGGCTGACCCTTCACACCCTCCTGCCAGATGTGGCTGACCCCCTCACACCCTCCTGCCAGATGTGGGTGACCCCCTCACCCCCTCCTGCCAGATGTGGCTGACCCCTCACACCCTCCTGCCAGATGTGGCTGACCCCCTCACACCCTCCTGCCAGATGTAGGTGACCCCTCACACCCTCCTGCCAGATGTGGCTGACCCTTCACACCCTCCTGCCAGATGTGGCTGACCCCCTCACCCCCTCCTGCCAGATGTGGGTGACCCCTCACACCCCCTGCCAGATGTGGCTGACCCTTCACACCCTCCTGCCAGATGTGGCTGACCCCCTCACACCCTCCTGCCAGTTGTGGGTGACCCCTCACACCCCCTGCCAGATGTGGCTGACCCTTCACACCCTCCTGCCAGATGTGGCTGACCCCTCACCCCCTCCTGCCAGATGTGGGTGACCCCCTCACCCCCTCCTGCCAGATGTGGGTGACCCCCTCACCCCCTCCTGCCAGATGTGGGTGACCCCCTCACCCCCTCCTACCAGATGTGGGTGACCCCCTCACCCCCTCCTGCCAGATGTGGCTGACCCCCTCACCCCCTCCTGCCAGGTGTGGCTGACCCTTCACACCCTCCTGCCAGATGAGGCTGACCCCCTCACACCCTCCTGCCAGATGTGGGTGACCCCCTCACCCCCTCCTGCCAGATGTGGGTGACCCCTCACCCCCTCCTGCCAGATGTGGGTGACCCCCTCACCCCCTCCTACCAGATGTGGGTGACCCCCTCACCCCCTCCTGCCAGATGTGGCTGACCCCCTCACCCCCTCCTGCCAGATGTGGGTGACCCCCTCACCCTCTCCTACCAGATGTGGGTGACCCCCTCACCCTCTCCTACCAGATGTGGGTGACCCCCTCACACCCTCCTGCCAGATGTGGCTGACCCCCTCACCCCCTCCTGCCAGGTGTGGCTGACCCTTCACACCCTCCTGCCAGATGTGGCTGACCCCCTCACCCCCTCCTGCCAGATGTGGGTGACCCCCTCACCCCCTCCTGCCAGATGTGGCTGACCCCTCACACCCTCCTGCCAGATGTGGCTGACCCCCTCACACCCTCCTGCCAGATGTAGGTGACCCCTCACACCCTCCTGCCAGATGTGGCTGACCCTTCACACCCTCCTGCCAGATGTGGCTGACCCCCTCACCCCCTCCTGCCAGATGTGGGTGACCCCTCACACCCCCTGCCAGATGTGGCTGACCCTTCACACCCTCCTGCCAGATGTGGCTGACCCCCTCACCCCCTCCTGCCAGATGTGGGTGTCCCCCTCACACCCTCCTGCCAGATGTGGCTGACCCCCTCACCCCCTCCTGCCAGATGTGGGTGACCCCCTCACACCCTCCTGCCAGATGTGGCTGACCCCCTCACACCCTCCTGCCAGTTGTGGGTGACCCCTCACACTCTCCTGCCAGATGTGGCTGACCCCTCACACCCTCCTGCCAGACGTGGCTGACCCTCCTGCCAGATGTGGGTGACCCCCTCATCCTCTCCTGCCAGATGTGGGTGACCCCCTCACACCCTCCTGCCAGATGTGGGTGTCCCCCTCACACCCTCCTGCCATATGTGGGTGTCCCCCTCACACCCTCCTGCCAGATGTGGGTGTTCCCCTCACACCCTCCTGCCAGATGTGGGTGACCCCCTCACACCCTCCTGCCAGATGTGGGTGTCCCCCTCACACTCTCCTGCCAGATGTGGGTGACCCCCTCACACCCTCCTGCCAGATGTGGGTGTCCCCCTCACACCCTCCTGCCAGTTGTGGGTGACCCCCTCACACCCACCACTACTCTCCCTCCGCAGCCACAGCTGCCACACGGAGGCCCCATCGCTGACTGACCTTTCTGAGGATGGAGGGCACAGGCGGCCTAACCTGGCTCAGTGTCCCTGCCCTTCACACAGAGCCTGGCAGAAGCTCAATAAATGTTGCATGAAGGAATCATAAGGATGAATGAATGAATGAATGAATGAATGAATGAATGAATGCATAAAGTAAACATGCAGGGAGGCTTTCCTCAGGCTCTTCAGCGCAGAAGCTCTGATGCTGCGGCAGAGGCTCCATCATCACATAAACTATTTACAAGAAGGAAAGTGACGCTGTTACACTTTCTGGACGTCTGCTCCTCCCCCTCCCCCCCCGCCCCCCCCCCCGGCCTTCCCGCATCCCTGGGGCTGGGGGCTGGGGAATGACAGCGACATCCACAGAGAAAGTGTGGCCACTCAAGGTGCCCAGGGGCTGGGTGGCTCCGTGCTGGGGAGGCCCTGGGCCTGGGCCATGTCCCCAGGACACATGTGGATGGGGTGAAGGGGCCCTGGGGGGACTCCAAGTTTGTCCAATGGGGAGGTTTTCTAAATGTGTACCTGGGATTTCAAATTTATTGAGGCGTAGCAAGACACAGACACAGAAACGACTCTCCCGAAGGAAGAAGTCTGCCGCCCTCGCAGACCCCTAGGGCAGGAGGTGCCGACTCCTTGCAGGCCGCGCGGGAAGCCCCGGTCGGTCAGCCGGGCAGGAGCAGCAGGAGGAAGACGTGGACATGAGCCTTTATTGTGGTTTGGGGGAAGAAATGGGTGAGGCAGAGCGAGCAGGCTTAGGACCAGCTGCTGTGGGTGGAGGGTGGGTGGATAATTCCAGGGGCTCAGGGCTCTGGGGTGTCAGGGGCTGTCTGAGTTGGCTGCTGCCTGGCCCTGAGGCGGTTAGGGGAAAAGTGGCTCTGGAGGAGGTGGCTGGGCTGTGGCTTTGGATGGGTTGGTTTGCATATGAAAGCTGTGTAGGGGAGTTAGCTGCCATCTCTAGGATGCCATCCCTCTCTCTTAGCTGCCCTCCCTGGTAAGGGCAGTCTCTCCCAGGTTGGCAGTGCCCCAAGATATGAAAGCACCATAAAATACAGGAGATAAAAAAAACCATGATTGATACAGAGGTGTTCTATTGGAAGGAAAAAGAGAACACTGTTTTAATCTTACTGCCAGGGTTGGACTGTGTCTCCGCAAGATTCATAGGTTGAAATCCTAACCTCCAAGAGGCTGCTATCGGGGTGTAAGGCCATGAGGGCGGAGTCCTCGTAATGAGATTAGCGCTCTTATAAAAGAGCCCCAAAGAGCTCCTTTGCCCCTTTGGCTATGAGAGGTTACAGCAAAAAGACAGTCGTCTCTGAACCAGGAAATAGGCTCCTCACCAGATGCTAAATCTGTCAGTGCTTTGATCTAGGACTTCCCAGCCTCCGAGCTGTGAGAAATAAACTCCTGTTGTTTATAAGCCACCCAGTCTATGGTATTTTGTTATGGCAGTTCAAACACAAGACGACACTTACTTTTGCAAATTTTTCAAAAACACATGACCTTGTTGATCACATCGCCTTAGAGGGAACCCATGGAACAAATGGCCCTGAAACTCAGGTGTCATTAGCTTCACAACGCCCTCACCTCTGCTCAGCAGAGAGGTCAAAGTATCTTCCTACTCCGTGCCCAAACCCAGGAAGAAATAGCCCTTCACAGTGGCATCTGTGAGTCAGCATATAAAATGAATTTTATTCTTACCCCCAACAGATACTCATTAGCAGCCTCACACATGCAGACCTTGTGTTAGGCTCAGGAGGGACAACTGTGACCAGTGCAGAAATCATCTGGCCTAATGACTCACTAAAGGAGACAATAGACAATAAAACAAGGAATCCAACAAATAATCAAGTGACATGTGCTAAGATAAAGACAGAAAACAGATCATGAGAGAGGATTTATGTACCCATCTCAAAAACAAGAGAATTGTGGCTTGGAAAGTAAAGAGACTCACACGAAGTCCAAGGCAGGGACCCCTTTCCACTGTCGAGAATATTCCACAGATGATGTCTCTTTGCATGGCATCCTGACACAGAAGTTGTGCGCCCAGCGCTGCCAGGCAGCTGCCCCACCCAGTGACCAGTCCAGAAACAGAGCAGGAGCCCTGCCGTAGAGATGGAGGCCACGACTTTAAACCTCACCAGACTCTCACCTGCTGGGCCAGCTTCCATGATGAACCAGCTAATCAAACACTTCCCAAGCCAGGAGCTGCGAGCTGCTTCAATTTTTCAACCCACCAAACAACAGGAAAGAAAAATGAGCAAACTGGACCCAGAAGGAGGCTCGACCCAATGCCCCCACATAGCTCTTCCAGCTCAAGAAAACAGACCGTCTCTCTGTCTGGGCTCACAGATGCTGTGCGAGGACCCGCAGCCTGGCGGCCTGGCCCGCGGGGGCTGTCCTGAAGCTCCCCCAGCGTCAGCATCCATGGGCAGACAGAGGCAGGGCGGGGAGGTTCCAGGGGACACAGCTGGCCCGGTATCAAGTGGACTCAAGATTGAAACTGTCTAAAATCCAGCCAGTGATACCCAATAACCGCAGTCTCAGCACCCAACATCCCTGCCCTTAAGTCACACACCTGGAATCAGATGCTGGGGACCACACAGAGCCCCACTGCCCACTCCTGTGATAACATAAAACTGACCAAACCCAGAATAGACTGGGAAGTCCTGAGATGAACACATAGAGGTCCATTCTGGGCAGAACACCAGATACACACACCCTGCTACTTACTGATGAACTGTTAGATACTCAGCACATGAATGCATAATTGTGGCAGTGGACAGAATGCTTGGTCACCCCAATGGTCACCTGATGGTCCGTGAACCATGGCTGGAACCTTATGTCCAGCTGCCCATGTAAGAGTAGGCAAGGTGGCCTGTGATTTTTAAAAAGAGATCCTTCTATGAACCAGAATTCTCTACTTTAGAATTCAACTTAAAGGTTCTTGCAGCAATGAAAAGTACCTAATCTGGGAGATTTGTTAAAAAGAGAAGACAGTATCTTCAGTCCAAATGCCATTGGGCTTATATTTTTAAACATTTCCACCAGCCCAGACCTGGCTGAAACAACTGCAAATATAAAATTAACCTTCCTAGACCCTGTCGGGCTTCACATTCTTACTATAAAACTTTTTAAAGACATATATTTGTGTTTTATGTTCTTTTCATTTATTTTCATGTTAGGCTTAAAGATTTTTATTTTAAAAGTGATTTTCCAGAAGCAAAACCCTGCATCCATAGAGAACAAGGCTGCACCCATAGAAAATTGAAGCTTCTCTTATAAATTCAACTTAGAGGCATCTTTGAGGAAGAAAGTGATTTTCAATAATAGATCACTAGTTGTGGAACTTTGATGGAATAACCATCAACCGGCTATCCTATATTTCATTTCTGGGTAGACCAAGTGTCCTATAAATATGCTGCCTAGATGACAAGTCCCCAACTAGCGAGCAGGTGGATGTCCCTCCTCCCCATCTGTTGGCTCTGTCTTAGTTTTCAGGTACTTCCCCACCATAGCTACCCTGTTCAAGGGTCTCTAGCCTAAGGGGTGAGGAAGGGTTGTGAACTCCACTTAGAGAGCTCTATAAAAACTATGCAAGGGAAAAGAATGTTCCTTAGCTGATTTAGATGTGCACATCTGGTTAAGAAGCACTGGCCAGGTATGATGGAGCAATAACACACCACTATGACTCTCACCCTGAATGCAGTCATAAAATCTGGACAGAATGCATGGGGCATTCAAGGAATTTGACAAGTAAATAGCAGGCAGATGAGGAAAAAGAACAAAAATTAAAACTACACCAAACTGTCTCTAAGTTTATCAAGTTTATAACTTCTGATCTCCTTGCCCCTTGGGCCTGGAGGCAGGTGCTCATAGATGGAAAGGATCCTAATCAGCATATAAAAAACTGAGAATAAAATCTGAAGACAGATTACCATTGGGTTTCGGACTGGCCACTGGATGGCACATACAAGGAAACATTCAAAGAGCCCTGCAAATGCTCTGAAACCTGAGCTGACATTGGAAACAGCTCACAGACGACATGCTGGAACTTGTGGCCTGAACCCAATCTGCTAAAGCAAAATATCAACATGCTCCACAGGATATAAATGAAACCAAGAGTCCCATAATATTAAAAATTTTCAGGATAAAATCCAAAATTACTCAGAATAAGAGCTAGCAAAATCTCAACTCACATGGGAAAAGATAATAAACAAACATCAACCCAAAGATAACATAGATGTTGTAATTTTCTGGCAAAGGCTTTAAAACAGCTATTATAAAAATGTTCCAGCAGGCAGTTGTGAATATTCTTAAAAGAAATGGAAAAATTGAAAGTCTAGACAAAGAAATAGAAGAGCTTTTTAAAAACCAAACAGGAATTTTATGCTGAAGTATTCAATAACTGAAATTTAACAACAACCAAAAAAGCCTGCATTGAATGGGCTCAATAGAAGACCGGTGATGACACAGAAAAGAATCAATAAACTGGAAGACACATCAATATAAATGATTCAATCAGAATAGGGGAAAGAAATATTTTTTCATAAATATGAACAGAGCCTCAGGGAACTGTGAGACAAAAACAAAAGGTCTAACATTTCTGTTATCAGAATCCTAGAAAGAAAAAATATTTGAAGAAATAATGACCAAAACTTCACAAATTTGGTGAAAGACAAAAACTTACAGATCTAAGAAGTTCCGCAAACCCCAAACAAAATAAACCAAAAGAAACCCATGTTCAGAAACATTACTATCAAACTTCCAAAAACTAAACACAAAGAAAAAAAATCTTAAACACAATCAAGTCTACATATAATAGACTATTCCATTGAGTTATCTCAAATATATGTGACAATTAAAAGTAAAAATCATAACACTGTCTGATAAGGTTTTCAATGTGTACAGAGTAAAGGAAAATACATGGTGGTAAGATTCTACATTCCACCTGCAATGGTAAGTGATCAATTCTTGGTACACTTCAGAAAGATAAGTATGTATATCATTATCTCCAAGGCAACCATAATAAATATAATCAATTAGAGTTAAAATCACAATATATAAATGCAAAAGGAATATTAAAATGTTCTAAGAACCTAAAAGAAGGCAGGAAAGAGTTAACAGAAGGGAAAAAACAGAGGGAAAAAACAGAAAACAAGAAAATGGAAGACCTAAATCTAAACAAATTAATAAATGCATTCAATATAAAAAGTCTAAATTTAACAACCGAAAAACAGATGGTCAAATAAATTTTGATATAGAAAAAATAATTTTACGCTTCGTATGGAACCAAAGAAGACCCCGAATATCAAGAGCAATTCTAGGCAACAAAAACAAAATGGGAGGCATTAATATGCCAGATATCAAGCTATACTACAAAGCTGTAGTAATTAAAACAATATGGTATTGGCACAAAAACAGGAATATTGACCAGTGGAACAGATGTGAGAATCCTGATATAAAACCATCCTCATATAGCCATCTCATCTTTGACAAAGCAGACAAAAACATACGCTGGGGAAAAGAATCTCTCTTCAATAAATGGTGCTGGGAAAACTGGATAGCCACCTGTAGAAGGCTAAAACAGGACCCACACCTCTCACCTCTCACAAAAACCAACTCATGCTGGATAACAGACTTAACCCTAAGATATGAAACTATTAGAACTCTAGAGGAAAAAGTTGGAAACACTCTCCTAGACATCGGCCTGGGCAAAGAGTTTATGAAGAAGTCCCCAAAGGCAATCACAGCAGCAACATAAATAAATAAATGGGACATGATCAAACTACAAAGCTTCTGCACAGCCAAAGAAATAGTCATGAAAGTAAACAGACAACCTACAGAATGGGAGAAAATTTTTGCATCCTATGCATCCGATAAGGGACTGATAACTAGAATATACTTAGAACTCACGAAAATCAGGAAGAAAAAATCAAATAACCCCATTAAAAAGTGGGCAAAGGACTTGAACAGAAATTTTTCTAAAGAAGATAGAAGAATGGCCAACAAACATATGAAGAAATGCTCAACATCTCTAATCATCAGGGAAATGCAAATCAAAACCACAATGAGATATCACTTAACCCCAGTGAGAATGGCCTTTATCAAAAAATCTCCAAACAATAAATGCTGGCGTGGTTGCGGAGAGAGAGGAACACTCCTACACTGCTGGTGGGACTGCAAACTAGTTCAACCTCTGTGGAAAGCAATATGGAGATACCTTAAAGCGATACAAGTGAATCTACCATTTGATCCAGCAATCCCATTGCTGGGCATCTACCCAAATGATCCAGTGACACTCTACAAAAAAGACACCTGCACTCGAATGTTTATAGCAGCACAATTCATAATTGCAAGGCTGTGGAAACAGCCCAAGTGCCCATCAATCCAAGAATGGATTAATAAAATGTGGTATATGTATACCATGGAGTACTATTCAGCTCTAATAAACAATGGTGATATACCACATCTTATATTTTCCTGGTTAGAGCTGGAACCCATACTACTAAGTGAAGTATCCCAAGAATGGAAAAACAAGCACCAGATATATTCTCCAGCAAACTGTATTAACTGAGTAGCACCTAAGTGGACACATAGGTACTACAGTAATAGGGTATTGGGGAGGTGGGAGGGGGGAGGGGGGCAGGTATATACATACATAATGAGTGAGATGTGCACCATCTGGGGGATGGTCATGATGGAGACTCAGACTTTTGGGGGGAGGGGGAAATGGGCATTTATTGAAACCTTAAAATCTGTACCCCCATAATATGCCAAAATAAAAAAAAATTAATTAAAAAAAAATAATAAATTTTGAAAAACTCTGGAACCAATTTTATGCTCCCTACAAGAAACTTACTTCAAATATAATGACATAAGTAGATTAAAGATAAAATGATGAAAAAACATATCATCATATCATGTAAATACTAATCAAATGAAAGCTGGAGTAGTTCTATTAATATCAAACAAATAAGATATTAGACAAAGAAAATTACCATGGATAAAGAGGAACATTGAAGAATGACAAAAAGTCCAATTCCCTATGAAAACATAAAAATATTAAATGTATATGTACCTATTAATAAAAACAGAAGTTCAAATATGTGAAGTAAAACTGGAAGAACTGAAATAAGAAATAAACAAATTCATAATTTTAGAGACTCCAACACAATTTTCTCATTAATGGATAGAATCAGTAGACAGAAAATCAGCAAGGATATGGAAGAACTAGATAACCCCATCAACTTATTAAATCTTATTTATAGACTACACAACGGCAAAATATACTTTATTAGCAAATGCACATGAAATATTCCCCATGAAAGCCCATATCCTGTTTCATAAAACAAATCTTAATAAATTTAAAATAATTGAATCATACAAAGTAGGTTTTCTGACCATAATGGACTTAAACTAGAATTTGATAATAGAAAGATAATAAGAAATCTACAAATACTTGAAAATACACATAAATAATCCATGGTTCAAAAAGAAAATATAGATGAAAGTTAGAAAATATTTTAAATTATATAAAAAAAGAAAATGCACATTTCAAAATTTGTGAAATGCAGGTAAAACAGTACTCAGAGGGATATTTGTAGTATTGAAATATTTATTTAAAAAAAGAAAGATTTCAAAGCAATACTCTAAGTTTTCATCTTAAAAGACTAGAAAAAGAAAAGCATATTATTAAACCCAAAGCAATCAGAAGAAATGAAATAATAAAGATAAGATCAGAAATCAAAGAAATTGAAAACCTGAAAACACATAAAATAAATGAAACCAAAACTGGTTCTTTGCAGACATAAAAAAAATTGACAAACCTCTAGTAAAACTAAAAAAGAAAAAAGAGAGAGAAGACATAAATTACCAACATCAGGAAAGTTAAATGGGACATCACAGCAAACTTCACAGACATTAAAAGGATAAATAAGACAATACTACAGACAACTTTATATACAGAAACCCAACAGTTTAGGAGCCATAGAACACCATTTCATTGTGAAACATAAGTACAAACTTTATCCAATATTAAATCAATAACCTGACTAGTCTTATAAGAACTAAATAAATTTTATGCATGGTAAAGTCCTTCCAAAGAAATCTCCATTCCTAGAGGATCTTACTGGAAAATTCTACTGAACATTTCAAAAACAAAATAGCACCAATTCTACACAATCTCTTCCAGAAAATAGAAGTGTACACTCACCACTCATTTTATGAGGCCAGCATTATCCTCTACCAAAACAAAGACAGTACAAAAGCAGAAAACTGCACGTTAATAGCCCTCATGAACATAGACACAAAAAATCTTTAAGAAGATATTAAATATTAGCAAATTGAATCTAATATATAAAAATAACAATATGCCATGGCAATGTGGAATTTATCTCAGAAATACAAGACTAATTCAGTATTTAAAAATCAAGCAATATAATATACTATATTAAAGGTATAGAGAAGAAAACCACACAATCACATCAATAGCTGCAGAAAGGGCATTTGACAAAATTCAGCTTTCATTCATAATAAAAAAAAAATCTCTCAGCAAATAAAAAGAGAACATCCTCAACTTAATAAAGGGTATCTATTTTTAAAAAGCCCTATGGCCAGCATTATACTTAATAAAAGACTGAAAGCTTTTCTCATTAAGAACAAGAAGAGGAAAATATGTACACTTTCACCATTCCTATTTCCCATCTTATTAGAAACCCAAGCCAGTGCAATAAGGCAAGAAAAAAAAATCAAAGCATACAGATTGGAAAGAAAGAAATAACTCTCCCTACTCACAACAATATTGTCTATGTAGAAAGCCCCAATTAAACCACAAAACAATTGCTAGAACCAAAAATTAAATTTAGTAAGGTTGTAAGATCCATATGCAAAATTCTGTTGTATTTCTATGTACTAGCAATGTAGAACTGGAAAACAAAAATTTTAAAACAATACTATTCCTAATAATGCCAAAAGGAAAGAAATAAGTTATAAAGATCACATAACTTTACAGAATCTGTAAAAAACACTGATGTAGGAAATCAAAGACCTAGGTAAATGAAAAAATAACTTGTGTTCATAGATTAGAAGATTAAAAATAGCAAAAATGTTAATTTCCTCCAAATTGGCCTATAGACCTTAGGCAATTCTGACTAAAGTCCCAAGAGGAGTTTTCAAAATATAGACAAGTTGTTTCTAAAATGTACATGTAAAGGCAAAGGAATTACAATTTTGAAAAAGAAGTGGAAGGAATCATTGTAACCAAGTTTCACACTTACTATATAGCTATAGTGATCAAGACAGCATGGCATTTGTAAAGGGATAGATATCAATGGAACAGAATAAAAAATACAGAAATAGACCCACCCAAATATGGCCAATTGATCTTAACAACAGTGCAAAAACAATTCAATGCAGAAAAGATGGTCTTTTCAATAGTGTAGAAACAACTAGGCATCCACATACAGAAAAAAAACAAAAACAAAACAAAACAAAAAATCTTGACTTAAGCCTCACCTCTTACCCAAAAGTTAACTCCAAATGGATTCTGGAAAAGTTTGGCAGTTTTAATAAAGTTAAATACATATACATACTTATCCTATAACTAAGCAAACCCACTCCTGGGTTTTTACCATAGAGGAATGAAAAAAATCACATAAGGTAATACTCTTAGTGGCACTATTCATAATCACCAAAAAATGGAAACAACCCAATTGTCCTTCAGCAGGTGAATGGATAAATCTCCTAGGATGCATCCAATGAAATACTATCTGCAATAAGAAATGAACTATTGATACACACATCAACTCAGTTGATTCTGAAAGTCATTATTCTGAGTGAAAGAAGCCAGTCTCAGAAGGCACATACTGTCCACTTATATTTATATGACAGTCTCAAAATGATGAAACTATCATGATGGAGCACAGATCAGCAGTTGCCAGGGGTCCTGGGTAGGAAAAGTAGTGTGACTATAAACAATTTTTTGATGGAACTGATCCATATCCTTATTGAAGTGGTGATTCCATTAAATTTTTTGGGGGGGAAGGGAAGACAGAGTCTCACTCAGTTGCCCCAGCTAGAGTGCCATGGCATCAGCCTAGCTCACAGCAGCCTCAAAGTCCTGGGCTCAAGTGATCCTCCTGCCTCAGCCTCCCAAGTAGCTGGGCCTACAGGCATGAGCCACGATGCCTGGCTAATTATTTTCTATATATTTTCAGTTGTCCAGCTAATTTCTTTATAATGTTTTTAGTAGAGACAGGGTCTTGCTCTTGCTCAGGCTGGTCTCGAACACCTGAGCTCAAACGGTCCGCCCACCTTGGCCTCCCAGAGTGCTAGGATTGCAGGTGTGAGCCACCACACCTAGCCAATTCCATGAATTTTTATGTGTTAATATTCAGAGAACGGCAAAGAACAGCAAAACAAGCAAGCAAGCAAACAAAATCATGACATAAACCACACAGGGTACCACATCAACCCTCAATCAGTCTCTAAGGCCCTGAGTAAGAGCTTTTCAGGTTAAAAACTTACAAATGAGACCAAAAAAAACACACATTGGAAACTAGAAGACAATGAAGGAAGATTGAAAGGACAGAGGCAGGTCCTTGAGAACTTCTCCTGACTTCATGTCCAAATTTCTCCTGAGCCTGAACACCATTGAGCCAACATTCCCCGAACTTGGCAAGTCCTTAAAGCGCTAGTTCTCAAACTTGCTTATATGTCGAGAGTTTGCCAAAGATTTCCTAAAGAAATTTGGCCTTACAGAGGAAGGGCATCTGTGATTCTGCCACACAGCTTAGCACCCAATGATCCAGAAAGTCCCCTTATCATTTGTGGGATATGCCTGACAATTAGCTTGACTGTTGAAACCGATCAGCTACCTCATGTGTATTAGTTTGCTATGGCTGCTGTAACAAAGTATCACAAACTGGGTGGCTTAAAACAAACAACAACAAAAATATTCTCCCCCAGTTCCGGAGGATGGAAGTCTGAAGTCAAAGTGTCAGCAGGGCCATACTCCCTTCAAAGCCTCTAGGGCAGCAGTCGCCAACCTTTATGGCACCAGGGACCAGTTTTACAGAAGACAATTCTTCTAAGGACCAGAGTGGGGCTGGGGTGGTCTCGGGATGATTCAAGCACATTATATGTATTGTATACTTTATTTCTATTATTACATTGTATTACATATATTACATTGTAATATATACATAATGAAATAATCATACAACTCATCACAATGCGGAATCTAATGCCTCAGGCAGGAGGTGGAGCTCAGGCGGTGACCTGAGAGATGGGGAGCAGCTGTAAACACAGATGAAGCTTCGCTCGGCTCACCTGCTGCTCACCTGCTGCGCGGCCCAGTTCCTAACAGGCGACAGACCAGTACTGATCTGCAGCCCAGGGGTTGGGGACTACAGCTCTAGGGGAGAGGCCTTCCTTGCCTTTTCCAGTTTCTGGGGCACCAGGCACTCCTTGGCTTATGGCAGCATAACTCTCATCTCTGCCTCCCTCTTCACATGGCGTCTCCTACCTGTGTATGGACCATGACGTGGTGTTCTCCTCTGTGTATGTGTCTGTCTTCAAATTTTCCTTTTTATGAGGACACTATGCATTCGAGTCACCCTAATGAACTCATTTTAACTTGGTTATATTAGCAAAGACCCTATTTCCAAATAAGGTCACATTCACAGGAACCAGCAGTTAGGTCTTCAACATACCTTTTGGAGGGATACAATTCAAGATTTTATAGAAAATGAAGGGCCAAACGATAATGCTGGCATTAATTTGTTTAATGTACTAATAGCAATTGATCTTACAGAAGTTCATTGACATTAAGTCCATTCTTTCCTTATCCTGAATTGCATTTTCTAATTGCTCAGAAAAATAAAGCCTCCCCTGAGTTGTATGTTTTTACACAATACGGGTGGCACCTCTTTTTAAAGTTTTCAAACCAGCACTCACAGATGTAAAATCTAATGGGTTTTTTTTGCACTTGCATTCTCCTGTGTTTCAATTTTGCAAGCCTCAGCAAAATCCTTGTTTAACTGCCTGGCCCTTTCACAAAATTATCATGGCAGTTACTGGGCCTGGGAGGAGTATAAACAAATGTCTCTCCACTTACAACCCCCCAGACTCAGCTCCGTGTTCTACAGAAGAAACAAGCCATATCGATTCTGTGTTCTTTTGTTTAAAGGGACTGTGCTAAACTATGCATACATAAAAAGATTGTGGAATTAAAACTTTCAGTATACAGATACTAACGTAGCATTTCAAAACCATAGTTGATGAAAATCATTGCACTTTCCTCCACTGGTTTATTTATTCACTCGGTAAATATTCCCTGAGCACATACTATGTCCACAACCCATGTATTATGCTGGGGATACAAAAATGAATATGACAAAGCCATAAAAACTCATGAAAATTCAGTGTTTTAGGTGTCGTCAAGAGGTTAGCACAAAATAAATGGACATATAGGAGTAACATTTATCGGGTGTCAGGAGGGTGGGAGAGGGGAGGAGGGGAGGGGTATATACAACAACAACGAGTAAGATGTGCAACATTTGGGGGATGGACATGCTTGAAGCTCTTACTCGAGGGGGGAGGGGGGCATGGGCAATATATGTAACCTTAACACTTGTACCCCCATAATATCCTAAAATAAAAAAATAAAAAAATTTAAAAAAAAGATCTTGTGGCTGTCCCTAACTCATCCTGCAGAGCAGCAAGGGATGACTGCCCTCCCACTAGCTTGAGTCATTTCACCAAATCCACAGCAGACCCACAAGGGTGAAGATGTCTTCCCCTCCTCTGTCTTGCCAACCCAGTGCAGCCCAGAACCAGACTGATCCAGAACCTCAGGGACAATGGAGACACCCAACACATCCCTTTAACAAATGCAAGTGCACACTACACTGTGCCAAGCATGGTGCTGGGCAGGGGGGGCAGAGTGAGGGCGCAGAGCCACGTAGCTGTCCTCACTGAGCCTGTATCTGCTGAGACCTGCACTTGGGAAGCCAGGGAGCTGGGAGAACGGGGAGCCCTTGGCACATCAGCCGCTGGGAGAGCCCGTGAGGCAGCTGACAGCTGCTCATCCATATATAGCCCTGCTGTCCTGAGAACATGTCAGCTTCTTATTCAAAAACAAGAAGTATTTTTAATTCTCTGGCACTTGTGCCCTATTTAGAATATTACTTCAGTCACTAATCAGGGAAGCCCAACTAGTCCAGACTCCTGAGAGCTCAGGCAGCTTCTTAAAGCTACCAAGGGCACCAGAGGCCAGCAGGACGCAGGGCAGACAGCCCGTGGAGCCCTGGTGGGCCTGACCACCTCCCATCTGTTCCCAGCCCAAGTATGTGAAGAGGTTGCCATTAGCAGACACCAAATGTGAGGGCAGCTCTCTTTCTATAAGGCTTTAGAAGCCAATGGCCAATGAGCATCCAAAAAGACATTCAATCATCTATAAATGGGTAAATGCATGTTATAACAAGGCACCACTTATACCCATCTGACAGAGATTTCAAAGTGTAACCGTATCAACCAAGTATTTGCAAAGATGTGAAAAATAAAGTATAACTAACTTGGAGATCGCTTTGGCAACACCCAGGGAAACTGCCAGCTTGCCTGCCCTACACCGCACACACGGGCACGAGGAGAACGATCGGATGGTGCCCACAGCTCTGCCTGTTACAGCAAAGCATCAGGAACTCCCCTGTGTCGAGCAGTGCAGGAACAGAAAGGTAAACTCTTCATACACAGGAATCCAATCAACAGGTAATGCTCACTGCAACCCTGTGAGGAAGATGTACTATTTACCCTCATTTCCCAGTGAGGAGGCTAAAGAACAGAGAGGGTAAGTAACTTGGCCAGGTTTACACAGCTAGACAGAGCCAGGGTTCAACCCAGGCCACCTCTCCGAACCTGGCCTCTTACCTGCTCTGCAAACCTGCCTTTGCAAAAATGTGCAGGATGGACGAGGAGATTTGTTACAATTCTCCCTGATGTTTATGAATGTTTGAAAAATGACCTAATTACCACAGAAGAGATAGAAGCGCTGCAAAAAAAAAAAAAAAAAAAGAGCTTCCCAAAGCCCCTCTGTAATGGTTCCCTTTATATGTCCACTTGGCTGGGCCACAATGCCCAAATATTTGGTCAAACATCCCAGATGTTTCTGTGAGGTGGTTTTGGATGAGGTTTATATTTAAATCCACTGACTATGAGTAAAGCCGATTGCTCTGCATAATGTGGGTGGGCCTCACCCAGTCAGCTGAAGGCCTCACTAGAACAAAAGGCTGACCCTCCCCCAGCAAGAGGGAATTTTCCCGCAGATGGCCTTTGCACTTCGTCTGCATCTCTGCCTCTCTCCTGGGTCTCCAACCTGACGGCCACCATGGAGATTTTAGACTCTATAAGTGCATGAGCCAATTCCTTAAAATAAATCTCTCTTTCCACACATGCACACACACGCGTGTACACACACACATCCTGTTCACACACACACACACACACACACACACACACCCTGGCTCTGTTTCTCTGGAGAGCCCTGACTACCACGCTCCCTCTGTCCTTGCCTGGCACTGCAGCCGCTGAGGCACAGGTGGAAAGTGGCCTGTCCAGGCTGCACCTGCTGCCTCCTGTCTGGAGCCTGGGGAGAAGGAACCACGGGAAGTCGTGGATCACCATAACATCACACTCTGAGGTAGCTGTCATCGATCCCACCTTTTAAGAAGGAAAACCGAGACTTAGAGAAGCTGAATAATTCCCAAGGTCTCACATCAGGCAAGTGATGAAATACTTTCAGGCTTGAACTCCACATCTTTCCCTTGAAAGCATGTGACAAGGGCCTAGATGGTGGACATGCTTTGTCCCTGCAGCCATCAAACACACATGGGCAAATGCCATGAATCCTGAGAGCTGGTCAGTGTTGGTACTAGGGTCACTGGTTGGAACAGTTCTAGAGATGACCCTACAGTTGACCCACAGCTCCAGCCAGCCAACTGCAACAGCTCCTGCCCTGTGCCCACGGGGAACACATTTGTAATGGTTCGCAGTGACCAGCTCCACTCAAAAAGTACTTGTTAAATGAAAGGGAAACAAAGGCAAAAGGCATAGCCCCTCAGAAGGGGGTACCCCTGACATAGTAAAGAGAAAGACCAAAGGCAAGGGTGAATGTTGCAGGGTAGAGTACTGGTTAATCATGTAGATTAGGTAGCAGGTGAAAGAGGGTGTGGTGTGATTGAAACTAGAATATGTAATAACAAAGCACAGGATACCTGGACTACCAAGAAATACAAGCAAACGTCCATAAAAATCACTGATAAATGTACTGCTAGGCCCAGATAAGGGATCCCACAGCATGGTCAACTTCTGATGGGGGTCACAGTGAAGGCTCCAATTCACTCATAAAGACTCAGCCATCATTCAGACAAATATCACCATAATCTTAGGTAAGAGCAGGCACTGAATTAAGACAATATACAGGAATGTATAATATTATAGTGCATAGCTCATTGTATGACTATCAAGGTGTAAGTGACAAGGCTTTGTATGATAGCAGGCAAGAGAATTATTGAAACACAAGGCCCTATCCAGTCTCTAAAAATTGAAACAAATGAAGACATATACCATAATCTTGAATAGGAATATATAATCTTATATAGATGTAAATTCTTCTCAAATTGATCTGTATATTTAATGCAATTCTATTCAGTATTCCAGTAAGATTTTCATGGATGATAATTCTAAATTACATGGAAGAATAAAGAACAAAGAATAGTCAATACACTTCGAAGAAAGAAGAGTGAAGAGGCTTGTTTTACCAGATATTGAGAATCATTATGATGCTACAGCAATGAAGAAATGGTGGTACTAGTGCTGGAATTAATAAATTAACCAGCAGAATAAAATACAAAGCCCTAAAACAGATATTGTATATATACAGAAATTATCTAGGTATCAGAAATGACAGGTCAGATCACTAGACATATGAGAAATATTCAATAAATGGAACCAGAAAATATGATTATCCACTTGGGAAAAAAGTTAATCTCAGACCTAACTCTCTCCAAAACATAAAAATTAACTATAGTTGGATTAAGAATTTAAATGACGGAAGCCAACTTGAAGACTTTTACATGAGTGAATATCTCTCTGATCTAGGAGAAGAAAAATATTTCTTTAAAAACAAAAAGAAAAAAAACTATATAAAATAAACGGTTGATAAATTTTACAACATCCAAATTAAAAACTTTCTTTTAAGTTTCAGAATGCTACAGGGGTACAAATGTTTTTGTTACATGATTTGTTTTTCTGCTTTGAATCAAAGCAGAAAAGAATCAGAGATATGTGAATCAAAAATATGTGTGAGCCCATCATCAAGATAGTGTGCATTGTACCCATTAGATGTGAATTTACCCATCCCTTCCTTCCCCTTTCCACCTGCTTGGTTTCACTGAGTTTTACTATTATATGTACACATGGGTATTGATCAATTAGTTCCAATTTAATGGTGAATACATGCGGTATTTGTTCATTCTTGTGAT
This sequence comes from Microcebus murinus, assembly GCF_040939455.1. Taxonomy (NCBI): domain Eukaryota; kingdom Metazoa; phylum Chordata; class Mammalia; order Primates; family Cheirogaleidae; genus Microcebus; species Microcebus murinus. Next base: position 67,070,461 of record NC_134117.1, read on the forward strand.
ACCTTGCTTAGAAGAATGGTCTCCAGTTCCATCCAGGTTGTTGCAAAAGGTATTAGTTCACCAATTTTTATGCCTGATTATACTCCATAGTATACATATACGACATTTTATTGATCCACTTATGTATTGATGGGCACTTGGGTTGATTCCAACTCTTTGCAATTGCAAATTGTGCTGCAATAAACATTCCAGAGCAAGTGTCTTTTTGATAAAATAATGCTTTCCCTTTAGGAAAACACCCAATAGTGGCATTGCTGGATCAAATGGTGGGTCTACTTTTAGTTCTTTGAGGTATCTCTACACTGCTTTCCATAGAGGTTGTACTAGCTTGCAGTCCCACCAACAGTGTATAAGTGTTCTTTCTCTCTGCATCCACGCCAGCATCTGTTGTTTTGACACTTCTTGATAAAGGCCATTCTCACTGGAGTTAGCTGACATTTCATTGTGGTTTTGATTTCCATTTCCCTGATGACTAGAGACTTTGTGCGTTTGTTCATACGTTGGTTGGCCATTACTCTACCTTCTTTTGAAAAGCTTCTGTTCATGTATTTTGCCCACTTTTTAATGGGGTCGTTTGATTTTTCTTGTTGATTTGTTGTAAGTTCTTCAGAGATTCTGGTTATGAGCCCTTCACTGGATACATAGCATGCAAATATTTTCTCCCATTCTGTATATTGTCCACTCACTCTATTGATTGTTTCCTTGGCTGTACAGAAGTGTTTTAATTTAATCAAGTCCATTTGTTAATTTTTCTTGCTGCTGTGATTGCTTTTGGGGTCTTCTTCATAAATTCTTTGTGTAGGCCAATATCTAAAAGAGTTTTTCCAATATGTTCTTCTAGAATTCTTATGGTTTCTTGTCTTAAGTTTAAGTCTGTTATCCACCGTGAATTAATTTCTGTGAGTGATGAGAGGTGCAGATCCCATTGCAGTCTTATATGTGTGGCTATCCAATTTTCCTAGCAGCATTTATTGATTAGGGATTCTTTTCCCCCGTGTATGTTTTTGTCTGCTTTGTCAAAGATTAGATGGCTATGAGGATGGTTTTATACCAGCATTCTCTGTTCTGATCCATAGGTCTGTGTCTCTGTTTTTGTGCCAGTCATATGCTGTTTTGGTTATTATAGCCTTGTGGCATAGCTTGAAATCTGGTGAAGTGATGCCTCCCAATTTGTTCTTTTTGCTTAAGGTCACTTTGGCTATTTTGGAGTCTTTTCTGGTTCTATAGAAAGCAAATAACTATTTTTTCTAGATCTGCAAAAAAAATCACATTGGTATTTTAACAAGTATTGCATTGAATCTATAGACTACTTTGGGTAATACAGACATTTTAACAATGTTGATTCTGCTGAGCCATGAGCATGGTATGGTTTTCCCTCTGTTTACATCTTCTGCAATTTTGTTCCTCAGTGTTTCATAATTCTCCCTGTAGAGGTCTTTCACCTCTTTGTTAAATATATTGCTAGGTATTTTATTTTCTTTGTTGCTATTATGAAAGGTATTAAGTCTGTGATTTGGTTCTCAGTTTGACTGTTGTTGGAATATATGAATGCTACTGATGTGTGTACACTGATTTTGTAACCTGAGACTTTGCTGAATTTATTTATCAATTCCAGTAGTCTCTTGGCAGAATCTTTGGGGTTTTCTAGACATAAGATCATATCATCAGCAAAGATCAATAGTTTGACCTCTTTTGTCCCTATTTTGGATACCCTTGATTTCCTTCTCTTGTCTTGTTGCTCTAGGACTTCCAGCACTATGTTGAATAGAAGTGGTGATAGTAGGCAATGCTGTCTGGTTCCAGGTCTAAGCAGGGATGCTTTCAATTTTTTCCTCTTCAGTATGATGGTGGCTGTGGATTTGTTGTATATGGCTTTTGTAATTTTGAGGTTAAGTCTCATCTATGCCTATTTTGTTAAGCATTCTTGTCATGAACAGATGCTGGATTTTGTCAAATGCTTTTGCTGTGACTATTGATAGGATCATGTGGTCTTTGTTTTTGCTTCTATTTATGTGGTGAATTACATTTATAGATTTGCACATGTTGACCGATCCTTACATCTCTGGTAGAGAGCCAACTTAGTTGGGGTGGATTATTTTGTTGATGTGAAGCTGAATTCAGCTTGCTAGGATTTTTTTTTTTTTAGAATTTTTGCAACTATATTCATAAGGGATATTGGTCTCTAATTTCCTTTTTTGTTGTGTCCTTTCCTGGCTTTGGTATGCAGGTGATATGGACTTTGTAAAATGAATTGGCAATGACTCTTTCCTTCTTGATGTTATAGAATAATTTCTGTAGTATAGGTACCAGTTCTTCTTTAAAGGTCTGGTAAAATTCGGGTGTGAACCCATCTGGTCAATCAGGGACTTTTTTTGTTGGAAGATTTTTTATTGCTGCTTCACCTTCGATACTTAATATTGGTCTGTTCAGGAATTCTATTTCTTCCTGGGCCTAGAGAGGTGTGCTTCCAAGGATTTGTCCATTTTCTCCATACAAGTTTATGTGCATAGAGATTTTTACAGTATTCTGAAATGATATTTTACATTTCTGTGGTATCAGTTGTGATTTCTCCTTTTTCATTTCTTTCTTTTTTTTTTTTTTTTTTGAGACAGAGTCTCGCTTTGTTGCCCAGGCTAGAGTGAGTGCCGTGGCGTCAGCCTAGCTCACAGCAACCTCAAACTCCTGGGCTCGAGTGATCCTTCTGCCTCAGCCTCCCGGGTAGCTGGGACTACAGGCATGCGCCACCATGCCCGACTAATTTTTTATATATATATCAGTTGACCAATTAATTTCTTTCTATTTATAGTAGAGACGGGGTCTCACTCTTGCTCAGGCTGGTTTTGAACTCCTGACCTTGAGCAATCCGCCCGCCTCGGCCTCCCAAGAGCTAGGATTACAGGCGTGAACCACAGCGCCCGGCCTCCTTTTTCATTTCTGATTGAGCTTATTAGAATCCTTTCTTTTCTGCTTCTAATTAATCTAGTGAGAGGTCTGTCAGTTTTGTTTATCTTTTCAAACCAACTTTTTGTTTCATTAACCTTCTGTATAATTTCTTTGTTATTGCTTTCATTTAGCTCTGCTCTGATCTTGGTTATTTATTTTCTTCTGCTGGGTTTGGGATTGGTTTATCTTTCCTTTTCCAGATCCTTGAGATGATTCATTAAATTGTTGTTTGTGATCTTTCTGTTTTTTGGATGGAGGCATTTAGGGCTGTGAATTTTCCTCTCAGGACTGCTGTAGCTGTATGCCACAGATGTTGATAATTTGTGTCCCCTTTATCATGTAGTTTGAAGAATCTTTTGATTTCCATCTTAATTTCCTTCTTTACCCAGCTATCATTCAGCAGTAGGTTGTTTAGTTTCCATAACTCTGTGTGTAGATGAGTGCTTCTATTCGGGTTGATTTCTAATTTTATTCCACTGTGGTCTGACAAGATACATGGTATAATATCTATTTTTTTAAATTTGTTGAGACATATTTTGTGGCCTAGGATGTAACCAATCTTGGAGAATGTTCCATGAGCCGACGAGAAGAGCATAGTGGTTTTTGGGTAGAATGTTCTATAGATGTCTTTTAGGCTCATTTGTTCTAGAATTCTGTTTAATCCCATTGTTTCTTTGTCTATTTTATGTTTGGAAGATCTGTCCTGTTCTGTCAATGGGGTGTTGAAGTCTCAGCTACTACAGTGCTGCTGTTTATCACTTTAAGTCAAGTAGGGTTTGCTTTATGAATGTGGGTTCTCCTGGGTGAGGTACATAAGTATTTAGAATTGGTATGTCTTCTTATTGAATGGTTCCCTTTACCATTATATAATGACCATATTTGTCTTTCTTTACTTTTGTTTATTTGAAGTCTATGTTATCTGATATGAGAACAGCTACAACAGCTTTCTTTTGCTTTCTATTTTCATGAAACGTTGTTTTCCCTCTCTTCTTCTTGAGTCTGAATGAGTCTTTATGGGTTAAATGTGTTTCTTGGAGACAGCAGATACTTGGCCTCTGTTTTTTAATACTTTTAACCAGCCTATGTCTCTTCAGTAGGGAGTTCAAGCCATTCACATTTGTTGAAAGAATTGATAAGTGGGGTGGATTTCTGTTCATCCTGTTGAGTAGAACTTTATTGCTGTCTTTTATCTCTTGAGCCATTTTGGTATCTGTGCTCTGACCTTTATATTTTGGGTGATTTTACACTGATGGGCAACTATTGCATTGATCCATGTATAATGATGTTCTGAGAACTTCTTGCAGGGAAGGTTTGGTCTTGACAAATTCCCCATTGTTTGATTGTCTGAGAAGGTCTTTATTTCTCCCTCATATGGGAAACTTAGTTTTGTGGGATACAAAATTCTACACTGGCTGGTATTCTGTTTGAGAAGACTGAGAATGGGGTCTCAATCCCTTCTGGCTTGTAAGATTTTAGTTGAAAAGTCTGCAGTTGGTCTGATAGGTTCTCCTCTATAAGTTACAAGATTTTTTCACCTTGCTGCTTATAGGAGTGCCTCTTTCATGTTTACTTTGGCAAGTCTAATGAGTATGTGTTAAGGTGATTGCCTCTTTGTGATGAATCTCACAGGAGTCCTTTGCCCTTCTTGTATCTGGGTTTCCAGATTTCTAGCAAGGCCAGAGAAATTTTCCTTGATTATTCCTTCAAATGATTTTTCAACCCTTATGTATTTTCTTCTTCACTTTCAGGGATGCCTACGATTATTATATTTGGCTTCTTTATATAACTCCACATTTCTTGTAGGATTTGTTTGTTCCTCTTATTTCTCTGTTCTTTCTCTTCGACTCAGTTGTTTAGTTCAAAGATGTTTTCTTCAATCTCTCAGATTCTTCCTTCTCCCTGATTTTGCCTACTGTTAAGGCTTTCCATTTTTTTTGTAAATCATTGAATAAATTTTCATTTCCACAAGTTCTGTTTGGTTTTTCTTTTATAATTCAATTTCTTTAGAAAATTTTTCATTCATTTCTTGCATTGTTTTTATGACCTCTTTGTGTTGGGTTTCTATTTTCTCTTATATTTCATTGAGCTTCCTTAAAATCCATATTTGAAATTCTTCATCTGTTATTTTAATCTTTTACTTTAGGTTGGCATCCATTGGTAAGGAGTTATTGTTTTTCTTTTGGGGTGTCCTTTCCCTTTGATTTTTCATATTTCTGGAGTTTTTCACTGGTTCCTTCTCACCAGGCCTCTCAGTCAAGAAATGGTATGCTAAGGCTGGCTTATTGACCTTCTCTGAGTCACCAAAGATCAGTCTCTGGCTGTGCCAGGGAGAGAAGTACTGGTTCTGAGTTTCCTTTGGGATGCTTTAGCAGGTTTGATGAACCTCTCAGGTTATGCCACTGCGGTGGCTCCACTCTCAGTGGCAGGCTCAGGCAGGAACATATCCCCACCGCTAAGTAACAGGCTTCTCAGCACCAAGTACTCTCGTAGTTGCTATGGGGACAAGAGGCCATGGCCTCCATGCAGTGCTCTCATGTCTGGGGGAGCATCAGATCCTGCCCACCTAACAAAGCCACCAGCAGGTGATCCCATAAAATGCCACTGTGGCCACTCTGCTCTTAGTGGCTGGCCCGGGTGGGAACAGGTTCCCACAGCAGAGAAACAGGCTTCTTTCTCAGTGCAGAGCACTCTTGTAGTTGCTATGGAGGAGAGGGGCCATGGCTCCAGGCTGGCTTGAGCCAAAATTACTTCCTGTAGTGCCAAAATTGGAAGAGGCATAGAGGATGAAGCATCTAGGTGTAAGAATGCCAGCTCTCTGGTCTCTCATGGCACTGTCCCAGGATGTGAGAGTTTTATGTCCTGCTGCTCACTGGAGTCACCCATACAGGGTAGGGGAACCCCCCCTTACCCTTTCACTGGGCTCCCATCCTCTCTGGATTTGGTCCACCACTGTCCTCTCTTTTCTCTTTTTCAGTTTCACAGCTTTTCTCAGTGGGGTCCACAGATGCCTCTGCTCTCTCTGTGTGTGATCCACATCCCAGCAGCAATTGTTCTCTGCTTTGCACAGTCCAACCTTCCAGCCTTCAGCTGGAACAATCTATGTCCCTAGTTGGCCATCTTGGCTCACTCCCCCCAAATTAAGAACTTCTGTTCATCAATGGCAACTTTCAAGAAAGTAAAAAAGACAAATGAAAAAATAATATTTGTAACAGTTACAACTGATCATGGATTAATATTTATAATACATAAATAACTATTACAAATCAATAAGAAAGGATGTCTAACCCAATAGAAAAATGAACAAAGACATAAATGGCCCTGTTCACAGAAAAGGAAATATCCATGAAAAATAAAACTATAAGACTTTACTTTCCTTGGTGATCAGACAGATGCAAATCAAGACCACAATAAAATATCATTTTATACACATTCTGTAGACACAGATTAAGAAGCATCCATATGTTTCAGAGTATGTAAATCAAGAACATCTCCCATACTTTGTGGTAGAAGGATAAATTGATATAATCAACTTAGAAAACAGGTTTTTGGTTTTACATAAACATTCATGTCCCCAACAATTCAACAATGGCCCTCCAAGAGAAAGTCTTGCATGTGTATAGCAAGAAGCATGAACAAGAATGTCCACAGAAGCACAGTTCATAATAGCAAAATCTTGGCATCACGTCTAATGCCCATCAACAGGAGAGTGGATTAAAAAGGAGGCACTATTCACAATAGCATCCCATTGTAATATTATATAGCACTCAAAATGCTATATAATGCTGGCCACACATAGTAATGATAAGAGCGTGTCGTGAACCAAGGATTGTGAATAATCCAATTCTGAGGTCCAAAATATGAGTGAAATTAAAGAGAACTTTTTCCAAAAGGATATTTATCATTCCCTGGTCAGACAAATGCTGTGATCTCATCATTGTAAGTGGCATAAATGTTTATTGCTGAAGAATTTTTTAACAACAATCCCTCTTGACATTTCTCAAACCAATACCATAAATGAAATTTTTACACCACCATCCCAGAGTGAGATAAATTGGGATTTAAATGGCAGAGGCTGGGGATTTAGCTACAGCCGTTTTTATTTATGCATGAATTCAGGTAGAGAGCTAAGGGAGAATTCTATGGTCCTGATGATAAAAGTTAACAGAAACACCAAGCTATGGAATTTGGGAAGGAAATGGCTTGCAATCAGTCGGTCTTCTGGAACCGATTGCCTGAGATAAAGCCAGGTCATGCTATTGAAGATGGATAGTCAGGAGTTTGGGGGACAAATGGAACAGCAGTGATAAAAGAGGTGATGTTGTTGCCACGAAGGAAGGTAAATATAGCCGGAACAACAGAAAAAGCTGCTATTAGATTTCAGTTTTCCAAACACTATATATGTTCTTCCCCTGCAAAGGCTTTCTTACCCCTCCCGCAAGAACTTTGGAGAACCAAAGACATGGACATATTGTCTGGAATTTTCCTAACCCAGCCTAAGCTAAGTTCTGTAAACTGCCTAAATTCTCTTCATAAGACAACAGAATGGAGAAAAAGGAGGATCAGCCTGAAAAGATGGCTCTTAATCATGAGCAGATAAATAGGCACAGAGCTTCCAAGGCTGAAAACCTTTGTCTCAATGATCTCCAAAGGGCTGATACAAAAATGCCACCTCTCCACTTCCTTGACTCCAAACAGTGATGTAAAACCAACAACCACCTTTTCCAGGTGTGAATAGCAGTCACAGAATAGGATCCAGAACAAAAAGACCCAGGCAACGGTAACACCCATTTAAAGACAAGATCAGTTCACTTCTTAGCTCAAACTCTTTCTCCTCCAGGAAGCCATCCCTGACTTCCCCTGGAATCCTTGAAGGGCCTCTTTCCCAACTGACAACAGTATCAGTAGCTACTCTTACTTTGGCACTTAAAGTCTGAGCAACTATTAGGATGGGTATGATGTTATTAATTCATTAGACAAATTGAGTACCACGTGCTGAACAGTGCACTGAGCACTGAGGATATGGCACAAACAAGGTACCTGGGGCCTACTTATTAGGAAGACAAACCCCTTCATCAGACTGTCATAGTACGGTATGTTTGATAAGAAATCAAAGAAAGGGCTATCAAGGGCTGGCAGGGTACTGAAGGACCAGCTCACGTTGGCAGGAGTGAGAGTGGGGATCAGGAAGTCATGTCTCAGTTAATTTCTCAAATATAAAAAATAAGCAATGAGCTGAAGAATGTGTGGGCAGAGGGACAAATAAGGCAGAGGAAATATGCTCAGAGTTAGGTGGTGGATGGACCATGAAGGCCATGTTCAAGATGCTGGCCTTTACCTTAAATTCAATAGAAATTCTGAAAGGAATTTGGGGTAGTAGAGGGTCAGTGCAAGGGATGACTTTCATATTTTGCACTCTGGATGAAGATGAGGGGTGGTCAAGGTGAGTATGTGAGGACAACGTAACGGCCTATTGCAATAAAAAATGGGAGGAATCTGAGGCTGATGTCCTGGCCCCCATTGGAGGTTAAAGTAATGAAAATCTTACTGGGATTAGGAAATGATAATACTTGGCAGTGATGAAATGAATCATTAAATTATCACCTGTGATCATCTGAAATAAAATGTCTGCTAGATTGGTTACTCCATGAGGGCAGGGATTTTTGTTTGGTTTTTTTTTTTTTAATCTCTGCTATATCCTAACACCTAGAACAATACCTAGAAAATTATAAATGCATATTAAATATTTTCTGAATGAATGAACTGAAGGCAAGGCTTTGGGACACTAAGGCTTCACTCCCAAAGAAAAGTATGAAAGGCATAAAGAGATTAATGACAATAGAATGAGTTAGGGTGGCAGCTTCTAACCATCCTGTATAAATGAAAGAGAAAAAAACCTCAAATATCTAAATTCTAAGCCCAACATATGAAGTGAACATAAAGGACTTTCTATTACTCTGCTAAAATAATCAAATTCTGTTATACTTTTAGGTAGCCAATCCAAAGCTATGATCCTATGGATGCTGAATTATAACATTAGTTGCATTTATAACCTAAGTCTCTTATGTTGAAGTTGGGGCATTGCCTGGGAATAAGCAGGGGCTGAGAGTTGAAACAGATATTAATAGGAGGATTTAAGAGGACAGGCAGTCTCACTGCCCCAACCTCAATCAGCCAGAGCAGTCTCTCCTCTCTTTTCTATCCATTCTCCATTGTTTGAAGACCCCATAACTCCCTTAATTGAGGCTTCTTGAGAAACAAAAGCTAGTCCTCATCCTGCCCTAACACTACCCCAATCTCAACTCTCTCTCTCTCTCTCACACACACATACACACACATGCACACACACACACACACACACTTCACTGTCTCTACATCTGTAACTAGAGTCTTATCCTGACATTTTTTGGAAGGCCAATCACAAAGGTAAGCTTAGAGAAGGATTGTTCGCACATAAAAATATAGTGGGACTTATCTCATTAATACCAGGAATATATACATAGGAATGAACCTGAGAGGACTGCACCAAAGAGGGAAGAACATAACTTCAGATCAGACTAAGTTCACGGACATGGAGGCATGTACCGGAATTCTAAATTCAATGCCCTAGCTCAAGCAGCCAAGAGCAGTTCTAATTGTTTGCCCAGCTATTTAACAGAAATAATCTAAACGCAACAGTGATGAATCCTATATGAAGCTGAGATGCCAGACCTTCTTGGACATAATATAGAGGGAATAATCCAAAAACCAGAGGAATACTAGATTCAACTCACCCTGCACACCCATAGCCACACTCCCAAAGCCACCCCCTTCACCAAGTGCTGATAAACACAAACGTTTTAGAAAAGCGTTTAGTGCCAGGGCTCTGCAGGCTGTAAAGTGCCATTCCACCGCAGTTGAACCTGGCCCCAGGGCAGAGGCTGAGGGCAGCACACACTCCTGCAGTGGAGGAGGCCTGGCACCAGCAAGGACCAGCGGAGCCGGCGGGGTCAGCTCCGACCCACAGGGACAGCTGGCAGAGGCTAACTGGCTGTGAGGTCCCCCAAACCAAAGATGAGCCACAAGACCCCATTTAGTTTGTTTAACTGGGGAAAGGGGTCTTATTAAAGCTAAATGATGGGGCATAGCCTGTTTTCAATCAATGTCCAAACACTGAGTCCTCTGAATGACCCTGAACGCTTTAGAAGAAAGGAAGCCCTCTACTCACCGTAAAGCATCACAATTAAGCATCACGAACACTCTTCTTAGCCTTCTTCAAAGGGACCTGAAGCTATTTGCTATGGGCTGAATGTTTGTGTCCCCCTAAAATTTCATATGCTGAGATCTTAGCCACCAAGGTGATGGTATTGAGAGATGGCACCTTTGGGAGGTGACTAGAGCGTGAAGGCAGAGCCCTCGTGAATGAGACCAGCGCTCTACGCAAGAGGTTCGAGAGAGCATTTCTGCCCCTCCTGCCCTGTGAGGACTCAGTGAGAAAACGCCTTCTGCGAACGAGGAAGGGACCCTCACCAGACACCCATCTGCTGGCCCCTTGATTGTAGACTTCACCGTCTTCAGAGTGTGAGAGATAAATTACTGATGTTTTTAAGCTACCAAGTTTATAGTAATTCGTAATAGCAGCCTGAACGGTCTAAGACACTGTTTATCAGGATAACTTCGTACCAGCGGAAAGGAAATACCATCACTTTTTAGGCACCACTGACTGCTGAATCCTGAGTAATCCTAATTGCTAGACACCTAAGTCTGCCCAAGGGTCAGAGCAGCGGTAATGGAGGTCAGGTGAAAAACAGAGTTTCAATCCTATTGAGTCTCACAGTAAGTCCAGGGGGACCTCATATCTACTCAATAATGTTTTCCCATATCCTGAGTGTGTGTCTGGAATAGATATTTTCAGCAATATGATGAACTTCCCAAGTGGCTCCATAGAAATTGAGCAAGGACTAATAAGGCCAAAAAGGCAAAATGTAAACCATTTCTGTCTTCCTACCAAAATAATAAGCAAAAGCACTACTACACCCCTAGGGAAATCAGAGAAATTAACTCCATCATTAATTTTTTTTACTTTGTTTTTCATTACTACATGTGCTCAGCTAATCATTAAATATGTGAAAGGTGCAAAGCAGAAGACTGCAGTAACTCTCCTGTGTAACTTTCTAGGTTGGCAGATACAAAAGATAATGAGTCACACAGAGTGACAGTGAATTATCATAAACTTAATCAGGGGGTGACTCCAACTGCATCTGCTGTTCCTGATATGGTCTCCGTATTGGATCAAATCAATATAGACCCTAGCAACTGATACACAGTTATTGATCTGTCAGTATTTTCTTCCTCTAGCCCAACAACAAAAACTACTAGAAGCAGCTCACTTCCTCCAGGTGAGTATGGCAATAAACGGTCACTACCCTGCCTGAGGTCCCTATCTACTTCCTGGCTTTGAGCCACACAGTTCATAAGAATTTGACTGCCCAACCATAACAGAACATCATACTGATAAGACGTGGAGCACAAATTAGCAGGTAGAGAGTGCCTTGGTGCGATACAAGTGTATATGGTAGAAAATAACTTCTATGAAAGTATGGGAACCTGCCAAACATGGCTCAATTTGTTGGAGTCTCAGTGCTGTGGGGGCTGTCAGAATATACTCTGCATATAAAGAACAAGCTGCTGCTCCCTGCACCCCACACCCTTCACAGAGAGGCACACCACCAGGGGAGACTTTCCAGATCTGGAAGCAGCAGACAGCACACTTGGGTGTGCCACCCCAGCGCACTCACGGGACGTGTTGAAACTCTGACAGCTTACAGTGTGCCCACATCCTTTCCTCCACCTCGACCAAAGGCCGTCCTGTGTGGGTCGATGAGGGCTGACAGAGGTGCTGCAGGGCCAGGTATACAGACAGTGAGACACCTTTGTGGCTTTTGCACCCGACCAAACATGACCATGTGTGCACCACTTCCTCCCAATGACACAGTGCTGACGCGCATGCCCAGACTTTTCACTCGCAACCTGTAAACATCCCGTCTACACTGGGCCAGCTCAGCCCACATAAAGAGCAGGCTCCCTGCTCTGTCTGGGCTGTGGCACAACAGCTCTGACACTCAGCTCCCTGACTGCAACCCAGAGTGGCCACACTGGTCAGGATGCTGTGTGGAGCCCACGCGGTGAAACACGCGGGAGATTCACAGGGCTTGGGAGCCAAGTCATGTCCTCTTTGGCAAGTAACTGTTCTCATTCTGCAAAGCAGCTCCTGACTCTCTGGCAGGTTTGGGAAAGAAGGAACGCCTTACAGTGGAAACTGTATCAACACGGAGGCTGCGCTGGCCCAGTGTAGACTGGATGTTTACAGAATGAAAGTGAAAAATCTGGGCATGTGCGTCAGCATCGTGTCACCAGGTGGAAGTGGCATATACGTGGTCATGTGTGGTCAGGTCCAGAAACCACGGGAAAGCCACGAAGGTGTCTCACTGGCTACACACCTGGCTCTGCACCCTGCCTCTCTCTCGGCCCACATCCACCCATACAGGGCTGCCTTTAGTTGGGGCAGGAGGAAAAGATTTGGGCAAACCATAAAGACCACTTGGCAAAACCTACAGACACCATCTGGAAGCGCGCTGCTACGGCACTACAGTCCCCCTCAGTCCACGGCTAACTTCCTGGCCAGACAGCCACAGACTACAAGGAGCAAGTTTTCAGGCGTAACGCTGTTACCTCCTCGACTTCATCTCCTCCTAAAACTCCCCTCGAGGCTCATGTGACCCCAGCCACGCCAGCTCCACGCCCTTTGCAGGGCACTCTGTCACAGTCCACACCCACTCAAGCTCCACCCCCATCGAGCCCCACACTAAGATCTTCACATTCACTGTGCCCGGCGCCCAGAACACCTTCCCCAGTGTTCAGGTAACTCATTTGCTCATTTCTTCATCTTTTAGGTCTGCTCCAGTGCCGGCTTCCCGGGAAGCCTTTCTTACCACCATGTTGAACACGGAGGCCCCTCAGAGCCTCACAGCTCCTTGTCCTGTCATTTTCCATGGCACTCACCTGACATAACATGTCACGTACTCACTCATTGTGTTTCTTGTCCATCTCCTCCAAGTCTCGTCCCAACAGGCATTTTTGTTTGGCTCACTCCCTCAGCCCCGAGAGCTATGCCAGTCACGAGGTAGGTGCTCAAAAGCACCGAGTGAATCAACGCACATGGGTGTTGGTCAGCCAAAAGGGGAGAACGTAGTCACCATCTGGCTGTGTTTTAACTGCCCAGCATCCAAACTCCCTTCCGGTTTAGGGGGAAATCCAACCATGGCATTAGTCTTCATAGAAGAAAGCTTACTCCTCACGATGCTGAATGAGATTAGATATTATCTCTCCCCACACTCTGGCAGCTACAGCAAAAAGCAGAAACTGGATAAGCTTACCCAGTCTCTAAATCTGGCGAAAGAGATACAAAGATGCAAGAGACCTAAGAGAGGACTGACGCCATGGCAGCGCAGTCCAGAGTCCGGCCGCAGCGGCAGTGGCAGGTGGACTCAGGGACAGGGCCCTGCTGCCTGACCAGACTGTGGGGGACGGGGAGGCTTCAGCTGGGCTCTCTGGGGCTCAGACTCCCTTGGTTGCTGCTCATTTTCTTAATCTCATTCTCCAGACTTCCCACTGATTCTGTGGGCAGCCCAATATCCTAACAATTCATCATTGTAACTGGTTAAGTCAGTAGGAACTAACTTCTGTTGTTTGCAATCAAAACCTTTGAGGTACAGCAGGCAAGGGGGGCAGGAATAATATTAAGGACACGGTCAAAAAGCAGGAGCCGGGAGCTGGAGTCATCTCAGACGATGCTAAGGACCACAGTGTGGCCATGGAGGTAGGAAGCTGAGGGGTCATGGAGGAGAGGTCGCTGGAATGAGGAGGTCAAGGGAACATGAGGTCGTGGTGTGGGAGGGTCACACGTGGAGAGTGGCATTACCCAGCATTATGTCTGGGCTCCGCTTACCAGGGCCAAAGTCTCAGCTGAATGACGGGAAGCAAACAGGAGGCCGCACTAAGCAGACCGACCCCAAAGAGCACCGTCTCTTACAGGAGTGTCCAGGATCGCAGGTTCTGAGTCCCCAGGGCCTAGAATGGCAAGTGGTTGCTGAGGACCAAATGGAGCCAAAACGAAAGTGAGGGCCCTGAATGACAGCCTGTTTCGGTGACTCCTCCCTAAGGTGGACACGGGCTCTTTCTGTCTTTTTTACTGTTATCTCCCAGAAGCCGAGAACAGTGCCCAGAACAAAGCAGGTCCTCAGTAAATATTAATAGAATAAAAAACAGATGAAGGAGCTTAAGTCTCATGTTTCTCCATTTCCCGCCTTTCCTGCTTCTACGATGATGTATTCCCAATGGATCCGAAGATCGGTTGGCCTCTCTTGGATCTCAGGCTCCCACTGTAAACTCACTGCCCCTTTCCTGTGTGCTGTCCCGTCTCCCCACAAAATGACGAGCGCCTTGGTGGCCACAGCCATGTGGCTGGGAGATTGTGGACTTCAGAGTCAGAGACGACATTGCTCGCGCTCAGCACCCACAGGGCAAGGTTGCTCAGATGAGGGACAGCAGCGGTCTTGAGTCTAACACTGGCTAACCCGTGCATTCAATAAACCTTTACCGAGTGCCGCCCTGTGCCCGTGATCTGCTCGGCCACAAGGTGGACCTGGTCTGCAGCCCCAGCGGGAGGTTATGCACAGGTGACTGCAGAGATCAGAGGATACGGAAAAAAAGGATTGGACTTGCTGATAGGTGTTCCTGGGCTCCAGTTCTACCCCAACCACTTACTTGTTGTGTGCGGTGAAACATTTATTTGAGAAAACAACCCAAACCCTTCTGAGACTCAGTTCTCTAATTCTATCTATGGGAATAGCAACTAAAAACAAAACTCCTGGCATGTGGGTTAGAATCAAGAGACGTCTACCACCTTTCCTGACTTCCCCTCTCCTTTCTCTGCATCGCTGATGGAGGTAATATGTGGCTGGGCACAGAGCAAGTGCTCAAAATTTGGATTGTCGGAAAGCTGGACTACAGGGTTGAGTGCTAGACTTGAGTAAGCACTGGCCCCACTTTAGGAAGTGCCGACTTGTGCTGCAGAGCTGCAGCCGTTGGCCTGCGGAGGCAGGACTGGGAGCGAGGCTGCCCTGTGCCCCAGCCTGGCTTGCAGGAGCAGGGGTTCTCCGGCCACTGCCCTAAAACCATTGAACAGGCACCCCTGGGCCACTGCCCAATGTCACAGTCCATTTGACTGTATTGGCCCCAACGTTTCCAGGACGAGGGGCAAGCACAGACAGCAGACATCCAATCTAGAGGGCTGTGCCATCCAGCAGACAACTCAGGTGTCCCCCACCCTTGAGTCATCTGTGTGAATCAAAGTAGCCAGTCCTGACCATGGCAAATGATTTGGTAGTTCCTAGCATATTGAAGCAAGAAAAACAGTTGTGGGGATTCCAAGCAGGGACGAGAAGGAAGAGGTGGAGAGGATGCAAGTCCTACCTGGGCTGTGCAAAGCTCCCGGGAGAGAAGGAGGGAGAAGGAGGGGGTGGGCACAGCCGACTCCCTCCTGTGCTCAGCTGTCCCATCCGCCTCTCCACGCAGCTCCTGCACCACCTCCTCGCTCCTCCTGCAGCCTCTCTCTGGAGCCGCACTCCTAGCTGCAAGGTGGCTTGCTTGCCCACAGCTCCAGCAAAAAGAGGAATCTGGAACCAGTGGTCACAGCCAGCAGGGCAGTCCACTCGCCTCTGTTTCAATTCAGGGGTGATCCAGACCTTGGCCATGGGGACACAGACTTCTTGTGTGCTCCCTCATGCCATGAGCCATAACCAAACCGTGGCATCAGAAACCTCTCCCTGAACTGCCAAAACCACCCAGCTGGGTCAGAGTTCTACAAGCTCCCGTGACCGATGTGGGGGAAGCAGACTGGCTCTCTGGCCTCCCATGATGCTGCGGGGAGAGGTAAGACAGGCTACATGAAGCATCAGCAAATGCTCCAAGACAGACAGTATCCCGTGCCAAAACGTCTGAGGGAACTCTATTGAGTTGCATATACAGCGTTCTCACACAGCATGACAGCCTGTCTCTCACTCCAACAAGTCCTAGGCTCCTTATTGCAGCTTCGAGGCCAAGAGCAAACAGCTGGCTTTGGTACGTGCACGTGACTGCAGGTGCCCACGCCTCTGCTGGGCTGTGCCTCTGCCTTCCAAGCTGCTGTCACTGCTGCTGAGGCTGTTCCTTCCAAATCTCCTCTGGAGTCCCCCAGCCCTAGACAGCCGGAATGCTGGGACTGCAGGCACCCTGCCAACCAAGACTTGCCTCTCAGGGGCTCTGGCTGGCCGCTGAGAGGAGCAGCCCCACTGCCCAGCCCCCCAGAGGCTGCCGGGTGAGAGGGAGGCTGCCAGATGTTCAATGTTCCCACCAGCTGCAGACCCAGCATCCTGACACCTTCCACACGATATTGTCCTCTCTTTCTTCATGATGCAACCAAGCAGTTTTTGCACTTGAGGAACGGTAAGAGAGCATGCACATCAGTTCATGACGGACCTCCTCCAAACGATACGTGAGATGGGGTGAGGAGTTTGCAACCCCCAAATCAGGACACATAGTCAGGTCACCTAATGCTGGATGCTGGACTGTAGGGAGCGTCCAGGACACGGTGGCTATTATTGGACAAGAAGGTGCCTCTGATCAAGGTGGAGCCTTCTCTCTCCTGGGGGAACACAGGGGAGGACAGAAGGGCAGTGTGAACAGATGTCTGGCAGGAGCCTCAAAGCCCATTGAGAAACTCACCTAGACCAGGTCTGGCTTCTGCACCACAGAGGGGCCACCACCCCTGCATGTCCCCGCCCACCAGCGCCGACAACTGCAAGCCCGGTCCCACAGCTGCCCCTCCACCCCAGCTGCCCTCTGCACTGACACGCACCCCTCGGTGTGGCAGTGCTCACCTGGGCTCCTCTCTACCAGCCCCCAACACCTCAGCCGCACGTTCTCAGCAGAATGCCCAGGGTGTTCCCATCAGGGCAGGGCAGCATCTGTGGGCTCCGGGGCGGTGTGAGGGCTTCAGGACGCAGGGCACTTCGCCTTTCCTGCCCACGATCCCAAGCCTATTCCAGCTACACCCCTGCTGTCCAGGGAAGCAGGTGGAGCCTGTGCTCACAACTAAGAGGAGAAAAGCAGTTCGCATGTGTGGACACCCGTGCTAGGCCCTTTTCAGAGCATCCATTGCATCCTCCCAGAAGCCCCCTGGTAGATAGAAGTCAGCATCCTCTCACTCACGGATAAAGAAGCAGAGGTCCAGAGACGTGTGCGACTTGCCCAGCCATACAGCTAGCAGAGTAATGAGCAGCGGATTAAGATTCAGACAGAGGTCCGACTCCAAGCCAGGTCCTCAGGGGCAAAAAGAATGCAAAAGCACACGTAGGCAGGGCCACGTGGGCTCCTGGGCGGCACGTGCGGGGTCAGGGCAGCTGCCGCCGGCGCTGGTGGCAGTGGCCACTCGGTGGCAGCCCCAGGGCCCAGCTTCATCCTAGCGGTGCGGAGGGAGCAGCCATCCCACACGCCGGAGCTCGGGACGCCCGCCCGAAATACACGAGCTCTCCCCTAACTGTCCTACCACGGGGGAAAACGTGACAAACGGCACACATCACCTGAAGCCGAACCCGATTTGCGCCCATTTACAGCACAGGCGTGTCTCAGGCGGCGCCGAGCGCTGGCGGCGCGGAGGGCGGCTCTGCCGGGCAGTGGCGCGGCGTGGCGCACATCGGCTGCGGAGCAGGCTCGTTCCCACGTGGGAGAAAAATCTGCTCACTAGCGGTGGTGAGGGGAGACCCTCGCACGTTTGTGAAGTGCCAGACGGAAGCGAGGATGGATCCTGGCAAGGGGTGGGGAGAAAACACGGAGCTGGCAGCCCAGCCCCCATAACAGACAGGACAGCTCCAGGGGCGGCGGACTGACGGCCATCCCTGGGGGCCACCAGGAGCCAGGCCACGCCACTCCGCTCCAGCCCACGCCACTCCGCTCCAGCCCGCTCCTGTGTGCTCCGGGCACAGCCCCAGCACGCCTGCAGGGCCCAGGGGAATCCGGCCGAACTGAGTTCAAACCTCCACGCCTCATTTGCTCAGTGACCTTGCTAAAGGCTGTGCCTCTCTGAGCCTCAGTTTCCTGCCTATTAGAATGAGGCCAGGTCTGTGAAGGTGACTGTGGGTCAGAGGAAGTAACAGATGGCAGGGGAGGTGAGAGTAGAAAGTGCTTTGTAGTTCATCTTCATTAGCTCCAGCCAGACCATTCGCAGAGTCCTAAGGCATCGCGTCGTGTCGGCCAGCACTTGGGTCCTCAGCGTGCAGAGACCGCGAGGACAGCCCGGCCCGGCTGAATGAGGCCTCCCCGGGGAGGAGGGAAGCCTTCTGTGAGTGGCAGCATGCTGGCTCTCGTGGGTTTGATGCCAGTGACAGCTACCACTGGGGCCGTTTGTTAAATCAACCTATGTTTATTGAAGTTTAATATACATGTAGAAAGTGCAAAACTCTTAAGACTGGTAAGCACACAGAGATGAGAAAATAGAATATTAGCACCAGACCTCTTGGGGACCACTTTGCAAGGTGTTCTTGTCCTCTCGGATTCTCATACGTGGTTCATTTACCCTGGCCCGCCTGCCCAAGAGGAGGATGAAAGCATCCGGAGCCACTCTACGATGCAAGGACCATGTTCACGATCAAAGCTTTGGAGGAATTGCTTGTCATCGCAGGGTAGGATCTGAGACCTTGATCTCCCAAATGGAAGCTGGCCAAATTAAGAAAAGGCATTCTCTCCCCTTCTGGGCTTCTCTGGGTTATCTGGTGAGAACCTCGGGAGCCTTGTGCTGCGGTGCACTCAGGCATGCTCCGAGCTGGCCTGGTCAGCTGGCACCTTCCCTGATTAGCAGGGATTCATTGAGCATATTCCCCCCCCCCAAAAGACATTGATGACACTCTGGGATGTCTGTTTCAGGGACTGTTGTTTGTTTGTTTTTCTTATTCTTCTGCTTGAAGTTTTTCGATTTATTAATGGACTTCATTTTTTAAGAATAGTTTTAAAGCTGGCTCAGTCCTTGAGCCCCACTTTCCACACAG
Organism: Microcebus murinus; assembly: GCF_040939455.1. NCBI lineage: Eukaryota > Metazoa > Chordata > Mammalia > Primates > Cheirogaleidae > Microcebus > Microcebus murinus. The sequence goes on from NC_134117.1 coordinate 67,089,522, forward strand.
ACTTTCAGCAACCTGCTCCATGCCCACTGCTTCTCTAAGTCTGCTGTGCAGACTTCTCTCCTAAACACCGTTACTTTGTTACCAGCTGCTCACTACAGGACCTGCATGCATAAACCACACCAACACTACATGCTCGAAATGTCCAAGGCCGGACTCACCGTCTCCCCCAACCAAACACGTTCCTCCTCCTGACTTCTTATGATTCCTGAATCATGCACAGTTTACACAACCGTGCAAGCAGGACCCAGGCCTCCTCCCAGGCTCTGTCTTAGCTCATCAGTCTCCTGCCTCTCTAAGTTCAATTACATCTGCTCCCTTAACATCACTCAAGGAAGTTCCCTTCCCACCCCTGTGCTACCTATGGCAAGGGCCTCACCATCTCTCACTTGGCAAGTGAACAAGTATGCAGAAAATGATAGCAAGAATCACAACCATATGTGTGTGCCCAGTACATAATGAGCATTCATTAATTGGGTTGCATTAATGCCTCCCTCTTCTTCCTCTTCATTCCATACTCTGCAGCACCCATGAACAAGGCCAGGTGGTGAAGATGAAACAAGAGCTTTCTGATTTCCCTAGTCAAGGCCCCCCCTCCATCGCAGGTGGGGGAAGGAGGAGGTGGATCTCCACTCTGACAACCCATAAGCCACACACAGGACTGGAACGGGCAGTCCCAGATGAGACCACCCAGTTCCCAGAGGGTGCACAGAGACAGCTGGACCCAGTCAGCATCCTGCAGAATGACCTGCCTACTTTCTCTTGGCCACTCCCCTTCCACTATCCCCCGGCTGTCTGGTGCAAACGACCCATTTAAACATCTCAGCAGTGACATGATGAGAAGCAGGATAATAAGGTGGCCAGCCCCCAGGCCGCCAAGCAGCGATCACCGTGTGCAGGATAGAGTGCACGGGCCTCTTTGTCGCTCTCATCTGTCACACATCAAGTGAGAAAAGATCTATTTTTTCCCCAGGCAGCATGCCTACAACTTCAATTGGCCCAAAATAAGCTTGGCTAAATTTGCTTGTGAGACGCTCTAAATGGTACACAGTGATCCGTAAGAAGCCGTTGCGAGATGCCTCACCGTGACGTGGTGGGGGCCGGGGCTCCGTGAGATGAGCACATCTGAGACAGGTGTGGGCTCTTCCAGAAAACAGTGTCCCGGTCTGAGCTCCACTTCCCTGGCTGGCTGCTGTCCAGACTTCCTCCTGGCCACCACTCTGCCTCCCAGCAGCCTCCCAGGGATCCAGCTGGGCAGAGTCACAGCCAGCCCAGGCATGCGGGGGGCTGCCTGCTCCCCAGCACAGGGGACAGTGGATGTGCATTCCCATCCCCACCTGCCAAGACGTAAATTAGGAAAACACCAGAAGAGCAGGTGAGGTGAGCCTGGGCGTCCCAAGACGTCATCTGAGGTCCAGGGGTCTTTACACCAGGCTATTTCCAGCAAAGCAAGCCCGAGGAGTTTGCAAGGTCAGTCCCAAAGTCAGTCTCAAAACAGCACCAGTGGTTTGAAACTGCCTTAGACAGACAGCACGTGATGAGAGGGGCTGAAAACGCCGAAACACGTCCCCACGCGGCAGCACTGTTTGGGGAGAGGCCGCCCTGCTGGGGGAGTCGGCCACAGAGCAGCGTGCTCGGGGCCCAGACAGGCCGCACTCAAATCCTGGCTCCCTGTCACAGCTCTGTGACCGGGACACGTGGCTGCCCCTGGCTGAGCCGCAGCTCCTTAGCTGCAGACCAGGAATGGGAACGGCGCCACCTCTCCCTCTCGGGAGCACTAGGTAACAAAACGCACAGTGACGCGCTTTGTGCCTGGCACACAGTAGGTACTGGAAAATAGTGGTTACGGCGGTTTGCCAGGATCTGGGCTGTGTAGGGGCAGGGACAGCCCTAGGGGGCAGTGGCTGCGTCCGCCTCACCGCCCTGCCACTGACTTCGCTGGCTCCAATGCGCAGACCGTGAATCTCAGTGATTTCCACAGGGGTGAGTTACAACTAGAACGAGCAGCCTTCACAGAACTGGCTCCCCCTGTAGCTTTCCTACAAGGTAGTCACAAGAGAGGGGGCCGCCAGCTGGAAACACACCATGTGTACTAGGTTCTTCACAAATGGCATCGCTTTTGCCCTGACCACAACCCTGAGAGAGGAGCCATTATCTCATTTTACAGGAGGAAACGGATTCTCAGAGTGGTTGGGTGTTTCCCTAAGGTGCCACACAGCTAGTAAGCAGTGGGGTTGGGGTTGGAACCGGGGACACAGCCTGACATCTGTGCCCCACACGGTGTCTGTGAGGGGAGATCATGCAACTCAGCTGGTGAGACCCCGGCCCGGCAGACAGCCGGACTTCTCACCATGAATGAATAACCCCGTCTTGGGACTTGGATCGGTGCCTCTGATCCAATCGCTCCCTAGAACCCCAATAAAATTGAATCATGAGCCTGCCAAACTGAAAGCCCTGAGGAACTTGCCCCTAAGCCCTCTGCCTCAGGATACAGTCCCTCTGGGCCCAGGCCTGCGCTCTCTGGCTTGCAAATACAGCGAGACCTGCGCCGGCACCACCCCCAGGCCTGCCAGGGTGTTGCTAACACACTCAACACAAACCCAGGCAAGCCCAGAGTTTAGACGACAATTAGCTCAAACTAACATATGTGCAACATCTATATTATTGCATAATTTATATAAATTTCACACTGTTTGTGGGGGATATAAGCACCACACCACAAACTATTTGCATCTAGATGGTGGGTTATAAACATATGCTTGTATTCGATGAGTAGTATCTGAAATACACACGCACGCACGCACGCTGCTCTTACGAGTGCCGAGATGCTTGCTTTCTGCCACGACTTCCAACGTACACCGGTCCTTTAACAGTCTGTTAATTTTTAAAATTTACAATGCTGAATTGTCCATTTCTGAGCATACAAGTGATTTTCAACTGCTCCATGAGCTGTGGCTGCCAAGTATCAGGAGAGAGGAGGAAGAGGGCGTCGAGCTGCTCCCCTTCAGAGAAGTCAGGAGTCTGACTCGCTCTGGCTGAAATCTCTCCTATTGACAGTTGTCAGAGAGAAAGCCATTCCCTTAATCCAGTTCCCCATCTACCGCAAAGCCAACAGCCTCAGTGACAGAAACCTGACATGTATTTAACGAACACACACTCAGCTTCTGCCCTTTACTGGGTAGACACTGTGCTAGGTACAGGCGACCCACAAGGGACCCAAACGGTGAGAAGGCTGCCCAGACCTAGCCCGAGGCTGGCGTATAGTAAATGCTCAATAAATGACAGTGACTCTGATGAGTGACCAGAGACTGGCATTTGTGGTGGCAGGTGCAGCCCTCAAGTGGAGACATACACACACATGGGTGTGAGTCCCAGCTGAGCAACACGCCCTGCGGCTGGAGAAGGTGTGCAGCACGCTCTGAGCCCCCGTCCTGGCCTGTGAAGAACGGAGACCACCACTCTCAGAGCTGCTGCAAAGATGAAGAAACAACCCGTCCACCGCGCTCCGTGCGGGCTGGTCCACGGTGGGGCACTTGGAGACAGGAAAAAGAGGTCCACAAAGAGAGAGCAGCTGCTTTGAGGGGCTCCCTGGGAAGATCCCAGGTTCCCTGATTATTTTCTAGGTGTAGCAAAACACACATTACATAAAATTCACTGCTTTCCATTTTAAAGTGTACAACTCCATGGCATTTAATACATTCTCAGTGTTGAGCAACCATCTCCTCTATCTAGTTCTACAATATTTTTATCACTCCAAAAGAAAACCATGTATCTGTTAACAGTGACTCTCCACTCCCCTCTCTCACCTGCTTTCTGTCTCTGTGAATTTGCCAGTTCTGCACATTGCCTATAAATGGAATCACCCAATATTCATCCTTTTTCTGTCTGGTTTCCTTCAGTTAGAACAATATTTTCAAGTTGTGACCAAGCTATAGCACGTGTCCGGATTCCATTTCTTTTTGTGGCTGAATAATATTCCACGGCATGGATGTGCCACGCTCCGTTTGCCCCTTCCACGGCACACGCACGTCTGGATTGCGTCCACTTTTTGGCTACTGTGAACAGTGCTGTCATAAAACCTTTATTTAATTTTACCGGATGGGACAAATATTGCTTTTATTTTCCAAGTGTTGTGCTCAGGAACTCAGATCGCCGTATCATTTGCAGGGAGCCTGGAGCTGCTCTTCCCAACGTCCCTTTGAGACCAAGGTGTCTTCAGGTAAAGCCGGCAGCTGAGGGCATCCCAGTGAGCATGCACTGCCCCTGTTTACCTACACATCAGACGTTGCCTTGTGTGTCCCCAGCTCAGGTTCCCTAATTTATTGACATAAAACCAACCCTCACATTATCACAATAGTCATTACAGAAGCTGTTAATCATTAGCCCGTAACTACTGTCATCATGAATTTCTCGTTGGCTGCACAGAGACAAGGAAAGAGAACAAACATTGTGTGAATGCCAGGTTCGTACCAGGCTCTGCCCTGGCTCCGTGATGATCCTTAGCTGACTCGATCCTCCCAACCGCCCTTGGAGGTAGAGTTAAAATCCCCTGTCATATGGATGAGAAAATTCAGGCTCAAAGAGGTGAAGTGACTTGGCTCGGACCACACGGCTAATGAGAGGCTGAGCTGGCATTCAGCCCCCAGGTGTGTTTGGCGCCAGAGCTGCCTTGCGCTGCGTCACAACCCAGCACTTCCTTGATAGAGTAATTACTGACATTGCAAAGCACGCCATCGCGGCCTGCTCCCGTCGCATCTAACCCAGACTGCAGCCACTTGAGCTCCCGCCCTTGCATGCTGGGAGACGGGGCAACTCTGCCCCCTTCCTCCTGGGGAGGCTGTGGGACTTTACACTCTCAGGGAGGCTGTGGAACGGGGGTCCTGGGCCACAGGATTTGAAGCCAGGGTCTCTTGCATGCTCTGATTTACCGTCCGACTTCAGGCGAGCAAGTCCACTGCACTGACCCTGACCGTCCTGCCAACGAAACAGGTTGACTGCCCTGGAACGTTCCGGGAGTGATGAGATCGTATGTGCACATTCACATGCAAGACCTGGGCTCAAACCCAGAGAAGAGGAGGGTGTGTATGTTCGGAATTTCCAGAGACAGCAGGCTCAGGACAGCCAGGGCTCCCCTCGGCACACCCGAGAGCCACCACGCAGGGGCCCTGGCGTGTCCAACCTTGTCTCTGAGAAGCCACCTCGTAGCAGAGATCCAGGGGCTGTAGGAAAGGGGCATTTCCATCTCGAATGATGGGTTAGTGATTAAATAAAAGTTGCATTGCATCATCCTGAGCAAAATATTCATACTGTTAAAAAAAAAGTCCCAGGTCTTCCAGTAGACTTCCAAATTGGTCAAAATCCCCCCTGCACTCTGAGGGGTGGGCGAGAGGAAAGCTGACTGCCCTGTGCTCCCCCCTTCAGCCCTTGCAGCAGCCCTTCTGAGACCAGTCCCCAGACCTCGCTGGCCTTCACCCCTCCCCCAACAACCTTCCCTAACACGGAGGCTCTCCACCGCGTCCGTGCGACGGTGAGTCTCCAGGTTGTATCTGCAGCCCCAACCTCTCCTCCCATCTCCAGCGTGGTAGATCCAGCTGCCTCCTCCGAGCTCCAGATGGATGTGTAAGGAGTATTTCAGACTGCACATCTCCAAAACCAAGCTCCTGGCTTCACATCCCCCCAAACCCCCTCCTCTGTAGTCCTCCTAACCCCAGCAAATGGCCACATCATTCTTGTCACTCAGGCTAAAGTGACAGCATCATCCTTGACTCCTCTTCTCACAAGACTCACATCCAAACTCTCAGAAGATTCTGTCCATCTGCCTTCAAAATACATCTGGAATCCAGCCACTTTTCAGGTTTTCCACCTTTGCTCACGCCCAGCCCTGGGCCCCTGCCACCAAAGCCACCACCAGCTCTCGCCTGGGTTGTGTCCATAGTGCTCTCAAAGGCTCCCTCCTTCCTCCTCTCCTACCATGGTCTGTTCTTCACAGCAGATCTGCTCAAACTGTCTAACAGCTTCCACCCTGGAGTAAAATCCTTCCTTACAAGCCCCACAACACCCTACCTGACCTGCTGCCAGGGAGTTTCCCAAACACGCCAAATACACCTCCGCTCAGAGTCTTGGCACTGGCTGTTCCCTCTGCTTGGATGCTCTTCCCCCCTGTCCCTACAGCCCATCCACTCACCCCTGCATGCCTCCCATGTGCCTCCGTGTCAGAGGGTCCTCCCCTCCCGTCTGTGACAGCACTTGCTCACTCCTCCCTTTTCCCCTTTCAGCTATGTTTCCCTCACAGCATGTACCACCGCCAGACGTAGCATGCAGGGACATGCTTATCTGGTTGTCACCCGCCTCACTTATCCAGGAGGCAAGCTCCACGGTGAAGGGGGCTTGGGCTCACTCATGGCCATATCTCCCTGGATGGCATATAATAGGCACTTGTTAAATATTTATGGGAGGGAGGGAGAAGGAATTTTACAAACGTAGAGATGTAAGACCAGAAATTCAAGGTTGCCCGAATTCAAACAACCAGAAGGCAGAGAAGCCAGAAGAAAAGCCCAGTCCACTCAGCTCCAAGGCCTTTGCTCTTCAACAACAAATTGCCTCTTTGGGCCATGTTCTCTGCAGAAATTGAAATCACTACCCTGAGTCAAGCAAAAGAGCTGACGATAGATACCATTTCTAAGAAAAATGTGAAAAGTAAATGTTATGGTAACAAATTGCCCATGATCTAATTATCATCATCAAACATTTATATTAAGGGCCCATGAGCACTTGGTGCCCTGCTTGGCACACTCCTCAGAGGGAGAGAGAAACGAGAACAGCAGACCACAGGCAGCCACGGGCAGCCCACGACAATGAACGGTGCTTCAGCCTTCTGTGCCATCCAAGGGCTGGGGAAGAAATCAGAGTCAGAGCGGCCAGGAACTGGTGTAGATGAGATGAAAGCTAGGCTTCTTTTTCAAAACCCCAATCCAGGCCTGTACAGAGACCACCCAGATTCCTCGTAGGAGGACAGCGGCCTTGCCCTGCAGAAGCATGGACCACAGGACAGCCCGAGGAGCACCCAGGCAGGCAGGCACCACTGTGTCTCCATGGTCCCAGGCTGGTGGGCCACCCCTGAGCCCTCTCAGGTGGCAGCTGGTCTGCAGGTGGGACAGACCTCCAGGCAAGCAAGAATGCGGCGAGCTCTCTCCCCTCAGCCCACAGAGCCAACGGTCCAGTGGGGTCCCACGGGACAGAAATGGTCACCATCCCCGACCAGGGCAACAGGCACCCAATTCCCCTCAGCTGGCTCCAGTGTTAAGGTGCTGACTGTGCAGGTTCCCTCCGAGTTAGGGAGGAAGTGGGGGTGTCAGAGGGTGTCACCCTGTATGACCTTATCCCCATTTACCCTGAGACATTCCCTACAGAAAATGAGGATTCCATGTCTACACTTAGATTCATCAAAAAACGTCTTCAAGGGACAGTTATCCAAATTTATAACTTCAGAATTATAAATTAGCTTATTTTAAGTAAACTTACCCTTTAGAGTAATTAAACAGAAGCCCAAAGCTCCTGCTATGTTGTTAATATTTGATTTTTTTAACACGGTACTTATAGGTGTGCTAATGCAGCTAATGGCATTGAGGTAACAGATGTCCTCATGAGTGACCCAGAAAAGGGAAGAAATTTAACACTAAATTGAAAGTCTGGAAATCTATGTCTGTGTGTGAGTATGTGTAGAATATGGAATATATAAATATCTTTAAACAGGATATAAATAAATTGGCCAGAGAGAGGCCTATGCTATAGCACAGGACAAGTGGAGGAAAAGACACCAAAATTTACCCACCAGCTACTAATAGCAGGTATCTGTCCAGCCTTCGCAGACATCATCTCCCTGAACCTGCACAGACCCCAGGTGCATCCTGCTGTCTCCATTTCACAGGGGAGGAAAACGAAGGCTCTGAGCAGTTCAGTGGCTTGCCCGCAGTCACTCAGACCGTAAACAGCACAGCAAAGAATCAGATCCATTTCTAGCTCCAAAGCAGACATTCCTTCCACAACACCACCCTGTTCCCCAGGAGCCAGCTGAGGCTTCACTTCCTGGTAAGGCACCCCTCCAACCCTGCCGCCCGGGCTTCCTTTGGCATCTGGAAGTTCCTCTGTGATCACACTCATTATGTGATCACAATTACAATCGTCTGTTTTCTCTTTGGATGGATGGATGGATGGATTGATGGATGGCTGGATGGCTGGATGGATGGATGGCTGGATGGATGGATGGATGGATGGATAGATGGATGGATGGATGGATGGGTGCCTAGATGGATAGATGAACAGATGGACGGATGGGCACATGGATGGTTGGGATGGATGGGTAGATGGATGGATAAGGGTATGAAATCACAGGAATCTTACTGAATCTAGGTTCTAGCCTTCAGGGAGCATTGCTATTTGGGGAGGAGCTTTTGGGACTGGGCTGCCTTGGGCCAACGCCTCTTTCCCGGCCAGTCGAAAGGCAGTGTCTGTAACCACCATCTCACCAGCAGCTTTTATTTTACCTACTCTGTTCTAATAGGCTTGTTATCCCTCCATCATATCTGATGGTGAGATTCAACCTAACAGCTGAGGGGTAGATTTCTCTGGAAAAGGAAGCTCCACACCAACAGATGCTATTCTTATTCACAGAGCTTTCTAATCCCCTCCTTAGTCATGCTGAATTATTTGCCTCAGTGATATTCTGCAGAACTGAGTTCTAAAGGTTGATTAATTATATATTGCCAAAAAAGGGTTCCCATGTGTCTATTTTAAATTTTCTGCCTTTTAATTTCATCTAGTGCCCTTCTGACTACAGAAACATGGATGGTCTATGGCCATACCACCCTGAACGCGCCCGATCTCGTCAGAAGCGTGGATGGTGGGGACTGTGGGGTGTGGGGTCCAGCCCAGCCAGGCAGGTGCCGTGCACCGTGCCCGCAGCTGAAGTGCCCCAAAGCACGAGGAGGCCTGTGAAGTGCTCCCAGGGTCCCCCTCAGTGCTGAACTTTTTATTCATGCAACAGATACTTTCTTGAGCACCCTGGTGCCAGGCCTTGCACTGGGCATGGGGTTTGCCCTGGGGAACAAAACAGTATGGCCCGGGGGCAGGAGGTAGGTAATAAGCATAAACTAAATAAATAAATATGTTCATAACATGAGACACAAATCTACAAATATTAATAAATAGGTGTTTATAAGGTGAGATACACGTGTATAATGAAAATAGCAGGCGCTCTGAGAGAACAGCATGGGGCTGGGGAAATATCAGGACACCAACATCATCAGACACTTTGGGTGGAAGCCTCAAGCTAACGCTTCGGAGAGCCTCCTGCCGCCACCGCTGGCGCACCTGGGTGTGTCCTCAAACGGCAGGGCCTTTCTTGGCTGGCTACTGCGAGTTTGTCCCTGAGGAAGGAGTCCCTCTGAAGTGTGCTGACAAAATTGAGCTTCAGGGCTGACAATCCAAATGCCCAACACCGCTCCTTGGCAGATGTGCAAGGAATGCCACCACCTGAGAAGTCTTAGAAGCCAGGTGCTCACACTCAGACCACAGTCATGTTCATCTGGAGCCTGTCACCTCCAGCCAGAGCCAGTTGCTCCAGAGAGCCAGGACAATCTCCTGTGGCCAGAAGAAGCCATCAGCAGTGACCCTGTGCTGCCTCTGAGCCCCTGGTGGGCTCTGTCCCACCCCATGGGCCACCCTCACCACAACCCGGGTGGGCGTATCCACCAGCCGGCATGCCCACCGCTGCCCTCTCACAGGGAGAGCAATGGGCTGGGACTCCTGGCCTCACGGGGCGGACGAGGACAGACCGCGACACACACTCACAGCCCACGGCGTCTGAGCCCGGAGGGAACACGCTGCTCCCCCACGCTCTGCCGCTTCCCGTTTAGTGGTTAAAACAATGTGGGCTACATTACAAATCAAAATAAGCAGCACTGCATTTTATAATTAGGCATAACTTGACAAATTAATTAGTACAACAGCACAGTGTGTTCCCTGAAGCATGCCTTACTATATTTTGCTTAGAGAATATATGTCACAAATTACAGATGTATTATTCAAACTACTTATGCAATCAGAGCGAATTCTAAAGGTGCCCTTTTGATAGCACTTTCTGGGACAGAACAAGGGGCTCAAGGCAGCTAGAAATATCATCAAACCTCCCATCCCGGCTTCAGGCTACAAAGGTGTTTGCAGAGATGTACTTCCTCTCCGGGGAGGAACAAAGGCTGTCACGGACCAAGCTCTGGCCTCCGGAAGGAGTTACCAACGCCGAGTTACTGGGCGGTGTGAAGCAGCAGGAATGTGGGCCCGGGGAGCGGGAGGCCTCGTGATGAGGAACCCCAGGGCGGGATCCCCACCACCATCCATCACCGCCGTGTCGGGCAAGCTTCTCATCCAGAACCGCGAGGGGTAACGGCAGCGCCCGCCTCGCGGGGCTACGGGGAGGGTGGATGCGCTTCCGCATGCAGGTCCTGGAACCGGGGCGGGGCCGCGGGAGGAAGTCAGTAAAAGCCACTATTATTACTCCGAGATGCACTTCCACGGAAGGCTGGAGAGAACATTGTCTTGGGAAGCCTCGAGGTGGGAACTGGCTGCCCCGCAGAGACATCCGCTCCTCCAGGGGCCGGCCTTCTCCCGGCCTTGTTAGTTCCGAACGAAACTCGGAAACTATCTGTGAGGGCTCGCCGAGCTCACAGGAGCGGCGTGCTCACCAAAGGGCCAGCGTGACGCTCGGCCAGTGCTGTGCTGCGGACGCCAACACCCAGCTCCCGGGAGGGCGAGTGGGAACCTGAGTTGTGCGTTTGCCTGTTTCCTCGATACGAATACTGCCACTGTAACGGGTTGACTTGTGTCCCCCCAGAATTCCTATGTTGAAGCCCTAACCCCCAGTTCCTCAGAATACGGCTGTATTTGGAGACAGGATCTGTAAAGAGGTGATTGCATTAATATGAGGTCAGTAGGACGGGCCTTAATCCACAATGGTTGGTGTCCTTATAAGAAGAGGAGATTAAGGCACAGGAAGACCACGTGAGGACACAGGGAGAAGACAGACACCTACAAGCCAAGGAGAGAGGCCTCGGGAGAAACCCACTCTGCTGACGTCTTGGTTTTCGACTCCTGCCCTCCAGAACTGTGGGAAGGTAAATCTCCGCTGCTTAAGCCACCCAGGCTGTGGTCCTCTGATAAGGCCGCTGCCGCAAACCCATCCCCCCACCGGGGCCAGTTTCAAGCTGCCAAGTGATGTCTCTAAGTGAGACAGGTCGGGAATCGCTCTCATGAGCAGGCAAAGCCAGGGCCGGCACGAAGGCCAGCTGAAACTGAGTCTGGGGCCGGGGTCTCGCAGCCACGGACGTGCCCAGACTCTCCTTGGAGGCAGCCTCCCGCGCTGCTGAGTCAGAGGCCGGAAGTGACGAAGGAACAGGGGAGTTGGGCAAACACACAGCATCTGCAGAGCTGCGGCTGCTGCCTTCAGGCACCGTGTCCCCGCTGTCGCTGGCACTGCCGGTGGAGCCATGCCCCTGAAGTCCGGGGTCGCCCCCACCCCCACCCCGCACGGTGTTTGGACAGACACGGCCAACACTGGCCTCTGCCACTTGCCTTTGTCTCTGGGCAGACCAACCTCCACTTCTCAGTCCTAAATATCCCACTTTGTCCTTTCTCTTTAAGACAACTCTGTGCCCGTCTGTGCAGATCTATCTCATATTGGCTACCATGGTGACTCGCAGAAGACAGTCTTATTGCTCTTATAGTTCTAGAGCAGGTGACTCTCTACGTGACCCCTGAGTCACCTTGTAGCAGCCCCCACCCTTCTCTTCAGTAGGCTAAATGTGGGCCAAATCCACCTCCCAATCGATGTCATCCTTGCGGTGAACAAACCAAGCAATAAGCAAGTCCTGCCAACTGTGCCTTCCACACAGTTCTTACATCCATCCCTGCTCTCCCTCCTACCACCACCACTTCTTCCTAGGGCCTCGCCATGTTCTGCCACGACTACCCAGCTGTGTCCCAGCCAATCACTTTTCTTTCATCTCACTCCCTCCCTTCCTTCCCTCCTCCACTCAACCAGAAAGAGTATTCAAACTGCAAATCTGGGCCAGGTGGGGTGGCTCATGCCTATAATCCTAGCACTCTAGAAGGACAAGGCGGAAGGATTGCTTGAACCCGGGAGTTCAAGACCAGCCTGAGCAAAAGTGAGGTCCCATCTCTATTTAAAAAACAAAACAAACAAAAAAAAAAACAGAAAAAAAAGTTAGCTGCCAACTAAAAATAGAAAAAATTAGCCTGATGTGGCACATGCCTATAGTCCCAGCTACTGGGAGGCTGAGACAGGAGGATGCCTGAACCCAAGAGTTTGAGGTTGCTATGAGCTAGAGTGATGCCATGGCACTCTAGCCTGGGCAACGGAGTGAGACTCTCTCTCTCAAAGAAAAAAAAAATGTAAATCTGACCCTGTTATTCCTCATTCCTAACCTCACTAAGGTCATTTTCCCCTGATCCTCCAACACCTAGCCTTAACCTTGGCAATTCTGGATTATATGACAGACCCCATGCCAATTCACAATTCTGTGTCTTTGCATATGCAGTTCCTTCCCCCTAAGATTCCCTTTCTCATCCCCATTGGACTACCTGGACAACTCCTCTTCACCCTTCAAAACCCCTTTCTGAGTTTTCCCAGACAATGTTAATGAATCATTATGAGAAACTGTTTACACCCTTTCCCCATGTTCTATCCCAGATGTTAAAGAAGAAATTCCATCCCCTAGATGTATTAAGGAAAAAGCTACCGCCCATCTCTTACCTTCCGTGGCTTCTCCCCTTGGGAAGAGGAGGGTTTTACCTGCTTGGTGAGAGGGAGAGAGTTTGATGGCCACTGGGTCACCTGACCCTAGTGGCCAGCAAGAGTGAGTGGAAGGGTAAGCTGAGGCCCAGGCTGGGCTCTTTGCTCAGCTAACTGAGCAAAGGTTGGATCTACAGACCAACCGTCTCCACGTGTAGGGCCCAAGAAAGGCATTTGAGGAGAAATAGTTGAAAGCCCATTTTAGTATCAGCTCCAAAACAGGTCTTTAATCCAGCAATATAGCAGACATGTCTCTCTCTCTCTGACTCTTACGTGTGTTTCCAAATTGGTCCAGACCTCATAGAAGAGTTGGGTCTGAATAATTAGCCCCTGGAAGCCAGAACTTGTGGGACTAGTGCACAGAGTGGTCCTGATCTGCTGACTTGTCACTTGCCCCCCCTGGATCAGGAGCCCTGGAGGGGAGGGCTCAGTCTTCCCCCACCGAACAGTGGGCCCCTGAGAAGCGCCACGTGCCCACCCCAATTCAGGAGGGACATCCACTATTGTGGGGTCCACACACTCAGAAAAAGCAGAGTTATGATGATCTCTGAAAAGCAGAACTCATGTACTGTTGATGGAAATGTAAACTAGTGTAGCCATTATGGAAAACAGTATGAAAGCTCCTCAAAAAATTAAAACTAGAACGACCATGTGACCCAGCAATCCCACTGTTGGGCATCTATCCGAAGGGGAGCAAGCCAGCCTGCTGCAGAGAGGCCTGCAGTCCGCCCACTGCAGCACCAGCCCAGAGCCAACACGCAGATCGCCCGGGCGACCGTCCCGACGCACGGATAAAGCAGATGTGGGCACATGCAGTGGGACACTACGCGCTACAAAAATGATGGAATCTGTCATCTGTGACAACGTGGATGAGGCTGGAGGACATCGTATTAGTGAAATAAGCCAGACACGGCAGCACGAATACTGTAAGATCCCACTTATATGTGGAATCTAAAAAAGTCGATCTCACAGCACTTGAGAGTAGAACAGTAGTTCCCAGAGACTGAGGAAAACAGGGGTGAGGGGGGTGGGAAGGGGTTACCTGGTCAACAGGTGCGGTGTGACGTTAGGTAAGGGGAATAATTCTTGTACTTTATTACACAGCAGGGCAACTATAACTCACAATGACGTTTATTTCAAATAACTAAAGGAAGGATTCTGAATGTTCTCACACCAAAGAAATGAAAGTCTTTAAGGGGATGGATGGATGGGCTCATTGCCCTGATTTGATCAATGCGTAATGTATACATGTATCAAAACATCACACCATACCCCAAAATATGTACAATTATTATGTGTGGATTTAAAAAAGGACAATCTCTGGGCTACAGGATCCAAGCCCCTAGCAGCTCAGAGTGGGGCACCCGCGATGGGATCACGCTCTGGGCTCTGCCTCCCTCGGCCTGTCCCTCCTGCTCGGGTCCTGCTCGGGTCCTCTTCCTCGCTCTGCCGCGCTCTCTCACTCGCTCGCAGGTATCATCTGTGCTGTGGCTGGCCACTAGTACTGGGAGCTGACACTCCACTCCACCCACTCATCCACTCGGAGACCCTTCCAGAACACCTCGGACCAGCGGTGTTCAGGGCAGGTCTGCTGACATCCGTTTCCTGCAAACCAACCTGGGATGTGGGTGGCGGGGCAAGTTCTTGAGCCCAGTGGGGCCTCCTGCAAGGCCTGGAACCCTGCAAACACCGCAGCCGCAGGGAGAACACCCCTCTGCTGCCGCCACAGCCACCGCCAGGCCTCGGGGGAAACGCAAGTGTCTCTGAGCTGCAAGTCCGTGAGCCACGCCGTGTCCTCTGACCCACAGAAAAGAAGCTGAGCTTGTTAGAAACCTCCCTGGCCTGCGCTGTCTATGGCTGGTGACCTGAAGTGAGGCAGGAGGGGCCTGACTGAGGCTTTCCCTGGTGGGGCTAGCCAGGCGGAGCTGGGCTCTGGGGTCACGCTTCGCCCTCGCCAGATAGGCTGGGACAGGTCCCCTGATCCTCAAGCCTCAGTTTCCTAACCTGTCAAGTCACTGTGTTGCTCAGAGCTACTGCAGGGTGTCACAGAGAGCACTCATGTAAAGTTGGTGGCCCAAGAGCCACTTTGTAAACCCCAGGGCCATCAGCTTTGTCATCAGAGGGGAGCCTGAGCGTGGAGCTGCCTGCTGGAGCCTGGAGGAGGCCCAGGCTATTTCCATCTCTTCTCACCTGGGATGTTCCCTCGCTGTCCTCACTGCAGGCATCTGGCCTCAGGCCACCTGTCTGTGAGGCCTTCTCAGCCCCTCCGCCTGCGCAGGCCAGCCTTCCCCTCTGGGTTCCAGCCTTATCCTGGGGACCTCTCCGAAGAACCAGCCAAAGCCAACCACCTTGCCCAGTGTGCAACCCTCCAGGCCGGCTCTGCCCTGCGAAAGGGGCAGGTCCACCAGCCCCTCAGACAGCCCCTGAGTGCAAGGGGGACACGGGGAAGGTGGCCAGAGGGGGCTTATGAGGGCGTGGCCAAATCCTATAAAGACGTCTGTCTGGTCCCTAAGGCCCTGCCCTCAAGACGGCTGTCTCAGGGCCCCTGGGACAGACAGGAGGTTTATCTGCGTGCTTGGGGTTTCTCGGCTGGGAGAGGGCTCGGGACCCTGGGAGCATCAGCTGAAAGCTCAGTGGTCCAGGAACCTTCTAGGAGTTTTGAAAGTAGTGGAGCAGGGAGGAGAGGAGCAGCAGGCTAAGGGCAAACTCCAGATCTACAGGGCACCACCAGAGGACTCCACGGGAACCAGGGGACCCGCCAGGAGGAGGCAGAGGCCCTGCCCTTTCTGGACTGGTAAGCTACACTCCGAGCATCTTCTTCATCTCTGAGCTTCACAGAAAGCCCAAGACACCAGCACAGAGAATAGACTTCTTGAGAAGCCATCAAAATGTCCACTCCCCCGGTGGAGGGTGGAGTTACACACCCTTCACCCACACGCAGCCATACCTGAACTCCTCCCTAGCCCCAGCAGGGCCTCTCTCTCCCCGACTCTCTTCTCTCTACTTGCCCTTGGCCCTCCATATCCCCAGGTCAGAAGAAGACCTTAAGAATCTGAGGACCAAAAATGAGAAAAGAGCTTCCTCTTTATCCTGATGGAATCATCTCAGCATAGGGGCGGGCAGGGCCTGGAGGACGTCAGGGAGCCGGGGCAGTCCTCCCCTGGGGGTGTGTCCCGCGGGCCCAGCCAGCAGCTCTCCTGCACGTGTCCTGCCGTTGGCCAGGTAACCCCTGCCCTCCTCACTGTCTGGATGGGCACAGCGGCGCAGGTAAGGACACAGGAGGGCAGGCTGCAGGCTACAGGTAACCTACCTGGACTCTGCTCCCTGCCAGAGCTTCAGTTTGATCTCTGGCAAGTTCACAGCTCAACTGAATTCAATAAAACCCCCTCTGGACCTACATCCTGCATCATGAATAACCCAATTACCAAACTTTTGACCACTCTTACAAATGTTTCTTTTCACATCCTCCAATTTCTATCTCCCAAATGTCAGCCTTTATACTGAATTTCACAAATCTACAAAAACTTGTACTTTCTAGAACTTTAAATAGCTGGATCTTTACCTGCAAGGTGAATTACCCTATGTGATTTGAGCCTGTGAGATTTCAAATTTCAGTGATGATGAATGCACACCAATAGAAAATGAAAATAAAGATCCTTTAACACGATTATTGAAAGACTTAATAAACATCACCTACAGCATTGTACTCAATAGTAAGAAAGCAGCTATATATTATTATGTAATAGCAGCTTTACATTTATAACAGTCCACTAAAGAAATGTCAGATATTTTACCAAGCCTCAGTACAGAAACACAGCTCAAGAGGGAGGTGTGTCAAGGTCAGAGAGTGAGATCGACACTGTGTTAAGCTCTGTCCCCAGTGTCTAGCAAGTGCCAGGCACATAATGAGTGCCATGTAAATGTTTGCTGAATGGCAGGGTGAAGGAACTAATGGCTTTCCACTGCATTGAGAGTTTATTTTTAAAATCCCAGACAAAGACTTTCTTTCCCTACTTTCTAATTGTAGTGCATTAAGCTTATAAACCAGCATTGGTCTAACAGTTTTTGACACATCATTTGGTTTTACCTTGGTTATAGGTTAATTATCAGTCTCTCTGCAGAGCCAGGAAGGCCTGAGACGTTCCTGATCAACAGAAGATACCTAATTTGCATAGAAAAGAAGAACCAGGTATTCGTAAAACCAACCCTCTCTCTCCATCTGCACACCCACCGAGGGTGAATTACAGCCCACCCGGTCTCCCAGGGGTCCCGAGACCTCCCCTCCCCTCGGAGCTCTCTTTACTCAGAGGAGGAAAATCTACTAATCATCCCCCGTGGAATCCCCAACTCTTTGGGATGCGCACAAATGGCATGGGGCAGGGGAAGCGAGCAATGGGGGTGCGGTCGAGACTTTCAGGGGGCCTCACCTCGAGGAACCACGCGAGTATCTGCTAAAGGAGAAGCCGAAAGTCTTTGTTCTTGGATGGAACTCGGCAGCTCATTTTGACAAGTTATCTCCCACAGGCCCAAAGTATACTCTGTTTAGACTGCCGAGCCGGGCGCTGCAGTAAGGAGCTCGGTCCAGTGCAAGAGCCTCGTCTTGTGTCAGGCCCTGTGTCCCTGTCAGGCAGAATCACACACATGTGTTACATATTTGTTCCCCAGACACCAATC
The DNA here is from genome assembly GCF_040939455.1 of Microcebus murinus. NCBI lineage: Eukaryota > Metazoa > Chordata > Mammalia > Primates > Cheirogaleidae > Microcebus > Microcebus murinus. The sequence goes on from NC_134117.1 coordinate 67,107,058, forward strand.
CTCGCCCCAGGGGAGACTGCAATCTAGTGGAACTTGTTCACACATGGAGAGTGTGCACTGCGTACTTGTCACGTGCCAGATACTGCTCCAGGGCTTAATGCATGTTGACTCATTTAATCCACACAACCACCCAACGTGGTAGATTCCGTCGTCATCTTCATTTTTCACATATGAAACTGGGGCATGGGGAGGTCGAGGCACTTGCCAAGAGCTGTGCGACTGTGCGTGGCAAAGCTGGGATGTGGATCCTGACTCCGATTCTCCAGTCTTCACAGCAACCACTGCAGGACCCCACGGGCAGGGGCTGGAGGCAGCGGTCACCCCGTGCACACGCTCTGCCGGCACTGCAGAGCCAAAGGAACACGCTGTGCGGATCAATAGAGTCATGACGCAGGGAGGTTACTTTGACAAGTAAGATGAGACTTTTCGTAGGAGGAAAATGGTCTACCTCTCTAGACAATCAGAGCAACAGATGGGCCACGCCAGTCCTGAGTGCTGGCCGGCCCCGGTGCTACCGCGGCGGGAAGTGCAGCCGAAGGAACAAAGCAGAAGCATGTGGGGCCTGCCACGGTCCGGGACAGGGGTCCTCAAACTTTTTAAACAGGGGGCCAGTTCACTGTCCCTCAGACCGCTGGAGGGCCAGACTATAGTTTATAAAAAACTATGAACAAATTCCTATGCACGCTGCACATATCTTATTTTGAAGTAAAAAAACACCCGCATGTGAACCGCGGGCCGCAGTTTGAGGACGCCTGGTCTGGGAGGTAGACGTTAAGAAGCAGAGACGGAGGGAGAGAGGGAAGAGAGAGCAAGACAGCAGGAGGCAGGCGAGCCACCGTCTCCGCACACGCCACGCGCATCTTGAGGACGGGCTCCCGGGCCCACGCCCACGGCTGTGATGGGGACGGCTGCTCGCTGTGTGAGCGCTGCTGCCATCGCTGGGACCAGCGAGGGCTCAGGTCCCCACCGGGAACCTTACAGGTCGGGGGCTGCACATGCTGACGCCACAGCTCAGAGAGAAGGAGGCCAGTGGGGCACAGACCTTGGCGACAGCTCCGGTGAGCTTCACACTTGCGCTGGCCGCGGACTTGGGGGCGCTTTGGGGCAATTTCACCTCCGTCTCAAGGCACACGGTGGCCTGTGGCTGAGTTCTGGGTCACAGCCAGCATGACCACATCATGTAGACAGTTACGAACTTCTCTCTTCGTTCTCTTCTCACAGTTTATTCCCCCAAAGAGTCGACGTGATAAACATTACGCATAATAGTTAAACCCTAAACTCACCTTGATCGTCTGGGTCGGTCTCCCCATGCCAGCAGAGGAAGAAAGGGGTTATTATCCCAACAAGTGAAACTGTCAAGGAAAGAAATGCCATTTGCTCGTCTCTGGACAATTATCCCTGTAAAACTCCCAATTATTCATAGATACTTTGCTGTCTTTTTACATCTGTAAGTGCTTTTAATCCCTGAAATAATGCTACAAATTGTCAAGGCCATTTCATTAAAAAGACACAGAAACTCGGAGAGGTTAAACCCTTCCTGAGGCCACATGGCTAGCAAGCGGTCACGTGGGGACAGCACCTCGGTCTGGCCGGGTCCTCTCCCCGGGCACGTCTCTCGAGTCAGGCAGAACTGGGGCCAGGGGTTGCAGAACTTCTCCATGGCTCGGTACCGTGTTCTCTGAGCAGCAGAACAAATGATTGCCTTGGAACTAATTAGCCGCTCATAATCAAAACCAATTAATCTTCGTTAAGCTCACTGAAGCCTCTCCCTCAGTAACTGGAAATACCAAAGCCAAGCTCATCACCAAAGACAGCTCCCCAGCAGGAAACACACGCGTCTGAATTTCTCAGCCTCCCGCGCTACCTGGGCCCTGGTGGGAGCAGGGCGTCTGGCGGAGGCAGAACAGCCGTCCGCGAGCGTGGGGCAGGGCCAAACCCTGCGCACCCCGACCCCAGCCGGGTGCACATTATTAGAACGTAAGCTGAAAATCACTTATTCTGCTTTAGGTGATTAATAGAGTTGGCTTTTCCCTGGGACGTAGCAGCAGCTGTGAGAAATGATGCAATTACTCCCGGTGAATGGGGACATTAAGGGACTTGTTGCTAACAGGGTGGTACGTACAATTTCATGGTTAATTAGGACTTTTGGGGGGAAGACTGCTACATTACGCAGCCTAAACAGAGTTCCTAACCCTGCCCTCTCCTTGATTTCAAATCTGCATGCAGTAAACTTTAAGGATTGAGGAAATCAAACAGCTCTGGGTTAATTGGAGCCCAGCAATGATGGCTGGAGATGATTTTGGGGTAATCTTGGATGAGCCAACTCCAGACAGCCCCACATCCGCACCCGAGCCACCTCGCTGCCCTGTGTGGTGCAGCAGAAGCACTTGGAGGCTGGGTTTCTAGGAAAAAAATGACTTTTAATCAAGACTGGGAAATGGAATTACATGTGTAATTAGATAGAAACAGCCACAAAACCACAAGCCAGGCAGCTCACTGTAATACTGAGCTTCCATTCTTAGAGGCTAGTGAGAACTTAGGCGTAAACTCTGCTGATGAAAGCACTTGAGTTCACATTCTCCGGTGGACTGGAACTTCCCAGGAGGAAAATAATCGTTGCTTTGTCCCCGGTCGGAAACGCCCCGCATGGCAATGCGTTGCCTGCATTCCCTCTGTCGCTGCTGCGTTTTGCTCTCCTGGCCCTGACCTCAAACTCACCACCCTTGCACGCAGAGGAACACAGAGGAACACGTGTACACATTTTCCTCTCTCTGGGAAGCAAATTCCAGATGCTGAGTGAAGAAACTAAACAGTTTGAAGGCTCCAGGATCAAAGATCACCAGTCAGGGGCTCTAATTTGCATTCATTTCATTTCAAGTTCATAGGCATATGAAACAGAGTACCGTATTTAAAAAAAAAAAAAAAAAGAATAGAAGACGTTGACTTCTTTGACCTCTACAGGATCACTTGAGTGCCCATCTTAGGCAAAAGTAGGGCAGAGAGGCAGCCACTGCCTTGGGATTACGAGTCTATTAATATAAACACTTCCCTTGGAGGCTTCAAAGCCTTGCGGAGGTCCCTGAAAGAAAAGGCACCAAACTCCAGCCCCTGCGACCTAACACTCTAAGTTAGAGAGACCTGTCTCGGGGGCGGGGGAGGGGCTGCAGGGTGGCTCTTCAGGCCCAGGGGCAGGTGTGCAGTAAGACTTGGAAATGCAAACATTTCAAGGACAAGGGTGTCTAGGCCAGCAGCCCGGGCTCCAGCCCCAGTGCAGTGGCCCATGGCAGAGCTCCCTGCTGCTGCCAACGGGCCTTCCCCTCCCGAGCCAGGATTCTATGTGAGCGCTTGTGCTTAGAAATGTCACGTGAAGGGGGGAGGGGAAGCTAAAAATTGTGGATCCATGTCGCCTAAAGCCACATTTGTTTTTATTCATGACACATCACACTGAAGACTCACTTTGTTCTTAATGTCAAAAAATAATAATATTCACATTATGGGACACTGTAGAACACGCTGGGAAGTTTCAAGCTCTAGATCCCTACAGACCAGGGCTCTTTGATTCCTTCCCCTTTCTCAGGCTCAGTTTCCTTCCCTATAAGACGGACATGGTAATTCCCCTCTCCCACAGAATTAGCGCAAGAGTTGAGCACAGAAAGAAAGAGCCCTTCTGTATGTCCAGCCTCACGCCACGCACCTTACATACACTGCCCTGTTCTCCGTGATTGCATGAGTCTGGCACTACTGTTAGCCACGTTTTACAGATGAGAAGTTGAGGTTCAGGGAAGTGAAGGAACCTGGTCCTAAAGCCATGAGCTAGTAAAAGGCAGAACTGAGAAGCGACACCACCGTGGGATTGTAGCATGTGGGAATCCACCAGCCCTGCAGCCGCTGCTGCAGTGGCAGCCACAGCCTCAGCCCCAGCCCCACCAACCGACCTGATTGGATGATCACGATGGGGGAAGATCTCAGTACACTCTGTATCGATCCATATCAAATATTATCATGTCAGGTTTGCCCCATCATTCCAGCAATGTAGATATTTTTGGCTCATAAAATTTCCTTCTTAAAGACATTATTTCCTGAATTAGAAAGAACTGGTGGAGATGGGGCTATCATGTGGCCCAGGAAAAACCTGGTCTGATAGTGAGATTGGGGGACTGAGCCAGAAAGCAGGTCTGGCCAGGAACAGACATGCTTAGTCCCTAGATAAGGCAAAGGCTGCTTCTCAGTGGCACAGGGAAACTCGAGCCAGTATCCAGCAATGGGGACCCCGCCAGCATGACTCTAGATGACATGCATTTTCCAGGACACTGGATCTGCTGGTGGGTATGGCTGCACTGCTTCGCTTTGACTACCTTTGGGACCAGACTCCATCCATGAGCCTTAATTGTCTGAGCCTTTGAGAAACACATAACCTCCTCTTGGAAACATATTTGGGCTTGGCCTGCAACTCAGTCCTTCCCTTCTCCTTATCATCATGAGACGGCCCTGCAAGCTGCTGTCAGTTTTTCTTTAACAGAAGAATGTCCACTCTTCTAGAGTCTGCTTTAAAAGGTGAGGCTCTCCTCCCACCATGCACAGGACACGTGGGCACATGGTAAGCACCTGCCAAAGAGCCCAAGCTCAGATTGTCTGCTGATCCCTCTGTCAAAATGTAGCAGGCAATGGAGAAATCATGGGATCCGTGCACACACAAAAACCCAGGTGTGCTCCTCCAAGACTCAGCCAGGTGTGATTCCACAAATAGCATACACCAGGGATCACTGGGAAATCAAGCCAATGCATTTCTGAGGGATGACTGAGAAGACACATCCACAGTGACACTTGGTAAGAAATGTCTGTATTGCTGATATTTAGTTACTTACGCTTTTAAGAATGAGGGCAAAATTTCTCTATTGGCAAAACCTATATGGAACTCACAATGCTCAAAAGTATCCATAAGAAGTATGTGTATATATACATAGTATTTACTATTTAATTAATAAATAATTTTATACATTTTGAGCATTTATTCAATAATGATTGGAAAAGTTTTTAGATGTGTAACTGTGGCTGAACTTGTATAAGAACTCTGAAAAACAAATGAAGAAACGCTGTCCCACTTCTGGTAAGCAAAAACCAGAAAATTTAATGAGAATGCAGTACAAAATCAATATAAAAAGGTCAGTAACTCTCATATATACAAACAATGACTAATTTGAAGATTTAATGGAAGGGAAAAAATTCACAAACACATTTAATTAGCAAGATACAATACCTAGGAATAAACTGACCTAGGATGCATAAATCGATATGATAGCAAAAGATGCAAAGCAAGTAATGAAAAACATGGAAAGACATACCAGCTCCTTGGATAGAACTCAACATCACAAAGACTTTGGTTTCCCCTAAATTAACCTATAAATTTGAAGCAATCCCAATGAAATGTCAATAGGCTATATTTTGGGCATCAGACAAGTTGATTTTAAAGTTTAAAAGGAAATATAATCAGAAGAGCCAGGAAAAAAGTAAAAAAAAAAAAAAAAAATAGTAAGAGGTGAAAAAAAGCTAATCCTACCAGGTATTAAAATATACATATCTTAAAGCTTCAATAATTAAAATAGAATGGTACAGACATATGAAAGATCATCAAAAAGATCAATGAAAGCCAATAGAAAGTCTAGAAATAGACTCAGATATATTCAATATTCTAGCATATATTTTTTAAGTGGCATTGAAAATCAATGAAGGAAAGATAAAATGTTCAATAAACGATATTGTAATAACTATACACAAAAAAAATTCTAAAGGGACCTCAAATTTAAATGTTTAAAATGGAATCTACTTGAAAGAAAAATGAAGAAAATCCTTTAAAATTTTGTACTGGGGAATTTTTTCCTATGAACTAAAATTCAGAAGCCAGAAACAAAACAAAACAAAAAAATCACTAATTTTACCATATATAAATCAAAAACTTTTTCATGGAAAAAAGTAAAGTAAAAAACAACAACAAATTGGGTTCAATATTTTCAAAGCATGCCAACAAAGATCAAGGCATACAATCCCTATTATAAAGAGCTCACAAAGATCAGTAGAAAAATAAGCAAAGAACACAAACACATGGCTCACAGAAAATAAAATACAAATAACTCCTGAGCATGTAAGAGGATGCTTAATTTCACTCAAAAGAGAAATGCAAATTAAAACTGTGCTCTCATACTATTTTTAATCCATCATATTGGCAAAAATCCAAAAGTTTGATAACGAATTCTGTTGACAAAACTATGGAAAAACAGGCACGCTTATACATTGCTGGTGGGAGTCTAAATTGGCACGATACATTTGGAAGAGAATTTTGCAGTATCTATCAAAATTATAAATGCAAAAATCCTTTTACTCTGCAATTCCATTTTTAGGAATTTATCTTATAGATATACTTGCAAAAATGCAAACTGACCTAATTACAAGATTATTCTATGCAGTACTGTTTTTCATAGCAAAAGATTGGATAGAATCTACATGCTATAATTAGGAAGCTGGTTACATTGGCTACGGCACATATATACAATAAAATACTGTGCAGCTGGGAAAAAGAATGGGCAAGTCCTTCATATACTCATATGGAAATATTTCAAAGATGGGTTATGGAATTAAAAAAAAAAGCAAAGTGCCGAAAAAGTATTCATAGCATGCCCCCATTTACATCCAGAGATGAAGGAATGTGAATTTATACTCATATCTGCTTATAATTGACTTTTTAAAATGCAGAAGAACCCCTCAAAATTAATAATGTGTTTATCTGAGGGACTGGGAAGGGGCGAAGCTGAGTGGAGCTTGGAAGAATTTTCATCCTATACCTTTCTACACCGTTGATTTTTGAACCATGTGAACACATTACCTATTCAAAACTTAAATGTTAAAGTTATTTCTTAAAAGAAAAATAAATGCTAATGTAATAGATCATACAGACCATAAAAAAATGAAACTCTAGAGCTACAGCAACAGAGAACAAATAGAAGGATGAAAAAGGGGAAGGGCCATTGGAGAACTAAAGCAAAGTGTCAGATGCTGGTGGTGTGCACTACTCAGTCCCAGCTACTCTGGGAGACTGAGGCAGGAAGAACAGGTCGCTTGAGCCCTGGAGTTCAAGTTCAGCCCAGGCAAAACAGCAAAAACCCCTCTCAAAAAAATAAATAAATAAGATGCAAATAATTGGGATTGTGAAGGAATAAAACATACACATATGCACCCACAATGTGTTTGAACTATTTGTATATATTATATAAACTCATATGTGTGTACATATATACATATTTCATAATTTAAAACATTTCAATAGGCAATGTCCCAGCAACTGTACATCTAGAAAACTTTTTCTTGAAAGTCATTAAGAATGCACTCAAAGCTTTAGGTACAAGGCTGTACCCCCACATGCAAATATTCAAAAATAGATGATAATTAAATAAGTCACGGTTTTCCATACAATGAAATGCCAAGAAGACACCAAAGTTATCCTACAAAATATTTAATGATACCAAAAGATATTACTCTCTGCAGCAAAGATATGCACTAACATATTCACTGCAGTTATCTCTGGAAGTAGGAAAACAGGTGACTTTAATTCTTTTGCATATGAATATTTCTAATTTTTATATAATGAATATGTATTACTTGTATAATAAAAAAATAAAAATTATTAAAAAGGAAAAAGGGGAAAGAAAAAGCCCAGCTTAATTGATGGATAGCCAAGAGAGTTACCCTAAAAGACATCAACTTGTCTAGATTCTTCACACCAATATTTTTAAAACTCTGCTGTGTTGAAATGCAAAAGCTTTCCTCGGGGCCGCTGAGGGCAAGAGGGATGGGGAAGGGGGGACATTCAGGACTGGAAGCTCTGCTCTGCCTGCCAGCCCGCCCACCCCTACACACACACACACACACACACACACACACACAGACACACACACACACACTCAGCTACAGTAGCTCCGCTTTCTGTATTATGCAAATTGAAATTGGTCTTCTGCTTAAGATTTAACTTTAATAAATGGGCATACAGATGGAAAAAATAAAACACTACACCATGAAGCTCTGTCCTTATGCTTAGTCCAGACACCAAGAAGCCACTTAACTCTCCTTACCCCTGAAAACGCCTCTCAGAACTCAGGTAGTAAGCGCGGAGGGCTAGCATCCCAGGCAGGTGAAAGAGCATCTCTGAGGGCCCAGAGGTGCGATCCAACAGGACAGCGGCTGCCTTTTCTGTCTACTAGAGTGGAGGCTAGGGACAGGGGCTAGGGACAGTCCCCTAGCAGGCAAGGTGAGACCAGACTGGGCCCTAGAGAAGCAGAGGGATACTGAGGAAGAGGACCACAGCCCCGTCCAGGGGTGCCACGGCACAGTGTGGGCTGGTCTTTGCAAGTGTGCTCAGGCACGTCTCTCGCCAAAGATGACTTGTTGCTAGAGATTCAGACTTGGGCTGGTCTTCCCTCAACTCTAAAAGAAGGTCAAGACCAGTGTCCTACTGACTCCACCTTCCGGGTGAGGGTCCCTCACCTGCCCACAGCTTATCTCCCCATGAGCATGAAGGAGGGGACAGCGTGCCCTGCAAAGACTCAGGCTGGATGGATGTCTCACTTTGGCCCCTGGCTGCGTAAAGCGGCTGACCCCACTTTAGCTAGCTCTGAATAGTCGGTCAGTCTAACAATAATGCAATAGCAGCTAACACTTGGAGTGTTTTCACTATTTGTCAGGCACCAGGATAACATAAATAATCTTATTTAAGCTTAACAGCAAGGCTATAAGGTGGTGTAGAAGACGCGATCTGAAAATGGCCCCACGTCCCCATGCCCTGCTCTCAGCCACCTGACTCCGCAGCTCTTCCCACTAGAAGCTGGAGTCTATACTGCACCCCTTGACTTTGCACAGAAGTTGTGACTTTCTTTTCCAATAGAAGGAGGTGGAAGTGATGGTGTGTTGATTCTAAGGCTGGATCTCAAGAGCCCTTGCCCATTACACTCCTCCTGGAATCCTGCCATTTCCCTGAGAATGAGCCTGGGCCAGCCTGTGGGGTGTGGGGGCCTGTGGAAGAAAGCCACACTAGCCAAGCCTGGACTCCCGCTGACCTCAGCCACGAGTGACCCCACCCAAGATCAGCCAAGCCTGGCCCAGGTGAGCAAAGGCAGAATAATACATGGTTGTTGTTTTAATCTTCTGAGTTTTAGGATAGTTTGTTATGCTGCATTATTACAACAAAAGATAAACTGGATACAGGTGAGTACCATTATTGTCACCAAACTCAAGTTGAGAAAGGAGAAGCTTTCCTGTTATGGACTGAATGTTTGTGTCCCCTCACAACTCATATGTTGAAGCCTTAACGCCCAGTGTGATGGTATTTGGGGGAAATGGGGTCTTTGGGAGGCAATTAACATTAGATGAGGTCATGTGGGTGGGGCCCTCAAGATGGGATTAGTGCCCTCACAGGAAGAGACACTAGGAGTCTCAGCCTCTCTCTCTCTCTGCCATGTGAGGACACACAGAGAGAAGGCAGCTGTCTGCAAGCCAGGAAAAGAGCCCTCACCACCTCACCAGAAACCAGCAGCACCCTTATATCAGACTTCCAGCCTCCAGAACAATGAGAAAAACAAATTTCTGTTGTTTAAGCCACCCAGTCTACAGTACTCACTATGGAGGCCTGAGCAGATTACGATAAGTGCTCACAGCTGGTAGGTGACATGAGAATCCAGGGCTTAACAACAGTTCCCGCCCAGCCTCACAGCTATGACAGGAGCAGGCAGACTCCGGACTCCACTGCCAGAGAATTTCCCAGTCACACCCACGAGGCCATCCCCTGCCTGCCCTAGAGTCCTAAATGTTCTAGGCACACGGAATTCCAAGGGTGGAACAGACTTGCAGAGCATTAACCCTTACTTCCTGGTCAATAGATGATGCTGCTGAAGACCAAATGATCCAAATGAGTGGATCAAGGCCAGACTGTATATTAAGGCAAAGAAAAGGCTGAAACCAAGGTCTCCTGGCATGCAGGGATCTGCTCATTTGTCCACACTGGGCTGATCTACCTTTCCAGGTGTAATAAGAACAGGAAGAGTTGTCCTTCAGGAATCCTGGTCTTGTTTCCAAGTCCAGTGTCCCAAGGGCCCCAGTCTTGAGTTCCAGGAGCCAGAACTTCCAGGACCTGCTTATGAGTTCCTACTCCAACCTGCCCCATCCCCAAAAACCCTTCTTCATAAATCAGCCTGGCGAGCCTCTCAGTTAATATGGCACGAACAGATGGTAGGACCTGGGTAGGTCCTGTTGGGCAGCCTAGGAAACGAAGCTGCTTCTGCCCACCAGCATCATAAAGGCAGCAGCACCTGGTGCCCACGGAGGACACAGAGCCCCCAGGTGACCCGCACAGCCTCTCCACAGCCACGTGGTGGATCTTGCAGCAGACACGGTAGCTTGAAGAAGTTGTTTGGCTGTTGCCCATACATATGGTGGCCTGGCAGCTGCTTCCAAGGGCTTGCAAACCGCACAGCAATCAGGAGGGCCTCGGGCTTGGGTCCATCTGCTGTGCAGACAGAGCCACATTGGAGATGACACAGAGTGGCAGAGGATGCTGCGTGCTGCGCTCAGAGCTAGAGGGCTGCCACGGCCTCTCAGCTGCGGTGGAGCTCCTCGAGAAGATGAAGTTCCCTCAGCACATCCACAAACAGCTGCGGCCTCTGGGGCTCAGGCGACACCCTGATGAGAAAGGAATGGTCCTGGCCCTCAAGCAGTCTCTGATTGAGGAGTCAGGATTCTGCCGAGGTGTGTACAGGGCTGGACGTACAAAGAGGGCAACTAATGCTGGCTTGGAGACAGAGAGACCTTAAAGGAATCTCTTGAGAACACAGCATGTGGGGCTTCAAGGAGATCTTGCCTGCAGTCACTTCTCTGGAGGCTGCCGGGAGTTATTTAGGATTCAAGTCAGGAATGAAGCAGATGAGAAACTTCCCTCCTACAGTACCGACCTCCTAGGTGCTTCAGATTCTGACCTTCAGTGACCAACGACATGGCCTGGGCCCCTGTCCTACTGAGTGCCACTATGCTGATTAAACTAAGCCCTGCCTTTCCTTTCTTCTTAAATGGAGATGATGGCACTCAACATGCTCCACGAGGTCCTGCAGGCTCGGCCTTCACCTGCTCCAACTGCCTTTTTGGCTGTTCCCTCCCTGGCTGGGTCCCAGGCACCCTGGCGTCCCTTCAGTCCCTGAAGCAACTTCTCCCAGCACGGGGCCTCGGCACAGATCCCCGGCCCTTAGGCCTCACCTCAGGAGCATCTCCCCTGACCGCCCAGGGTGGCACAGCTTCCGCGATGTTCTCCTTCCCAGAACCACGTCTTTCTTTCACCTCCCTTAAAGCATCGTGACTTCAGACTCCTGTTGATGGAACTGTCTCAGTAATGTCCCTCTTTCCCACGCGTCAGTAAATGCCATGAGAGTCGGAGCCGCGTGTGTGTGTGTTGCTTACACTTGCATGTGCACCATCTAACCTCGTGCCAGCCACACAGCGTGCATGCCAGAAATATCTGTGGACCGAATGAGCAGATGAATGTGATTGCAAGAATTCTAACTAGGAGCTTTGCCTTGGGCAATGGAAGACCCATAGTGTTGCAGGCTGGCTGTCCCCAGAAGAAGATCTTGGGATTGAAATTTGAGTATATGGAAAGTGAAACCAGAAAAGGCCGATAGGGAAGTGGGGAAGAGAAGGGAGGGAGGGAGGGACTCCAGCTGGGGTGCATAAAGGAGACCCCTGCACTAGAGGGCTGGGAGGAAGGGGGAGAGGAGAGAGCGAGCGGCTGGGTGGACACCTATGTGCACGACAGGTCGGACAGGAGCAAGGGAGAACCTGACCGGTTTCTGCCTGGCTTCTAGCTGGTCTGTGAAGGCTCCAGCCCCAGGTTCCAGCCTTGCTGAGATGAGTTATCAAGTCCAGCGTCTCCACGTTCGCTGCTACTGGTTCCCACAATTTCAACTCCTCCAGTACGGGGACCTTTTTAGGTAACTCTCAGCCCCCCCCCCCCTGCAGCTCCTGGGAAAACCAAAACTGGCTGATTAACTGAGAGGTCCAACTCATTCCCTCCAGAAGACTAAGTGGCATCTTGTACGGATTCAATGACTCATAGCCAGAAGTTCCGGGCAGCCGCGTGCCTTATTTTCCTGAGCCCGTCATATTTATGCAAAATGACAGAAACTGACATGTGCCAGAGACCAGGGGGAGGGGTTCCAGATCCAGGCAGGTCCAGATGTTACGTGCGAATGGCACCCTCATCTTCCGTGGAACTTGCCCTGTGTAGGTGCCACGCACTCAGCCAGACACGCAGCACACGCTTTCCTGAGCACCTGCTGGTGTCTGGCCCCGGGCTCAGGACTGGGAGCTCAGCTGCGAAGGCAGACCAGGTCCCTGCCCTCTCGGAGCTTACCATCCAGGAGAGGACACCGGCAGCAATCCAGTAACGGCCCGAATGCCTGCTGAACCACAGCCCAGGCGAATGCTGGGGAGGAGAGGTACACAGCCCTGCGAAGCATAGCATCCGACGGGGCAGATGGCCGATCTCATCTAGGGACCAGAGAGGCCTCGCGGAGGAAGAGATGCCAGAGACGGATACGAGCTCAGAGAAGAGGAGGAAGAGGAGGGGGCAGGGGAAGCATTCCCAGCAGAGGAAAAAGCGTGGCAGAGTGGACTGCCGGGGAGGCAGGCAGGGGAGTGAAGAGTGGCTGGTCCATGCGGGCCCTGGTCCCACTGCGCGGGAGGATGTCGGGGCGTCTTGTGCCAGGGAGCCTGACAACACCGTGAGTGAGCAGGTGAAGGTAACATCCTGGTCACCCCTCAGGCAAAAAGGTGGGAAGACACAGTGGGACTCAGGCAGGAGAAAAGAACTGGTGTTTACTGAGCACCTACTATGTGCCCGGCACTCTGCCATACACAGGCATTTATGGCATCCTTAGATTTATTCATTTATTCAATCCGACAATTATCTGTGCAGCCACTGCTATTCTCTACAACCAAGTAAAAGGCAAAGGTGATATTTTCCAACACCATCCTTCAAAAAGAAGAGCAAGTGAACTTATATTCAAATTCCTGACAAATGCTCTCCTATTAAAGGGCAGTTCTCTCATTTACTTTATTTTAACCAACAAAATACCATTTGGGGAAAATATATTAGCCTGAAATGACCTCAATCAATGAGAGTTTGGGATGCTTCTAAGAGGTTGCCTGATGGAATCGTTAAACGAGGAGGCAAAGATATTTAACCCACACTTAATAATTATTCCTGGGTTTGACCTTCAAATTACAAGCTGGGGATGTTGTTCTAAACAAGTCTTATACAAATCACTTTAAGCAGCAATATCATAAGTAGCTACACTGTGGAGATCATGAATATACACACGTACAGAACAAATGGAAAAAACCACTCTCCTAATACTATGCAAATGAGCAGGGGGAGCTTGAGCTAAATTCTCCAGGGACAGCATTTTTCACAGATCCACTGCTGCTGGATCTCAGGCAACTGCCACAGACGTGCAGATTATGTGCCCTGGAAAACGGGGTGACATGCTCCACACAGTAGCTCCAGCAATGACAGGGGCCCGAGGATGGCTTTGAATAAAATTGCTCTACAAATGCAAGGAGGAGGAAAAAAAGCAGCATTTCAAATTAACATACTATTTTACATAACATGGGAATTTAAATGTATATGTGTAACTAAATTAATAAATCAAATGCTACAAATAGACATTGGACTCTTTCATCTACTTCCCTAAGAGTTTATATGTTCAACTACAAGTTGGCCCCTCCTCTAAATACAGGATTCTCCCAGTGGGAACATTCAAAAAGCACTTTTATGAGTACTAGTTATAGGGGGTGGAGTGGAAATGTTCCCAGTTCTACCCACCAGCTAGATCTGGCCACCAGCCAGAGCACCCGGTACAGATACCTACACTTTGGGGCTAGCATATGCCCATATTGGTGACAGATCAAACCCAGAGGCCCTGGAGGCTGACCAGCTCTGGGCATAGGTACAAGGGGCACAGGCAGGACTGTAGCCACATCTGTCCCACTCTTAAGACCGGGTCACTTAACCATGTCCCTGCTGCCCCGTTTCAGCACAGGAAGAACAGAAGCCCGGGCTGGGTCTCACTCAGTACCCCCAGAGGACACTGCCCCCAGCTGAGGCTCAAGACTCCAGGCCACAGGCCCCAGCTTCTATGACTGGTAAGCTCCTTAGATTCCTTGTGTCCCCCACGGACTGGCGTTTGAACCTGTCCCCTTTCCACGGGCAGCTCCTTCCTTTCTTTACAGATGTGGGACCTCTGCGAGGCCACCTCCCAACAGAGCTGGGAGGTCTGAGAGCTCACCTCTAGGGCACCAGCACATCCTCGACTCCACAGAGCACCCCTTCCCAAAAGGAAGGGGCAGAGCAGCCCCCCACCCTGCAGGGTCCCCCACACCTCCCCAGCTGCCTGCACCATCCTTCTGGACACCCCCAGCCCCAGCCACATGGCACGGCCCTTCCTGGCACCTGGCCACCCGCGTCTCCTCCCCCTCCCGAGTGTGGGCTCAGAGGGCTTCCTCACCGCACGCACCTCCAGCTCTGGCCTCTCTCCCCACAGCGCTCGGGACCTTCCACCCGATGCCTTCAGGCAGCTCCACCAATCGAGAGAACTGCCCAAAGGCAGCTCAAGAGAACCAAGTGCCAGCTCCCTTCTGCTCCATGGTGCATCTTGGCAGGGCCACGCAAAGACCCCTCGAGCAGGAGGCCTCAGCAATGCCCCTGACCCTCCCTCTCCTGCCCCCTTCCAGAGAAGGACGTCCTGTCACAAGATCGTCTCTGTCCAGGACTCCCCCCTCCATCCTGAGAGCAGCCACCGCACACTGGACATCAGCCTTCGAGATGGCAGCCCTGCCATCTGGCTCAACCCTCTCTGCCTGTCCTGCTGCCCTCTGCCAGCTTCACATTCCTCAAAGCACAGTCACCACAGCTCCAGCAAGACATGGCCATGGCCCCTCTGCCTAGCAAGAAGAGGCGAAGCCCTCTGTCGTTATTCCAGGCGGTTACCAATCCCCCGGGCCCCTCCTCAGCCCCATCGTATCGGACCCGCCTGCCTCCCACGAGCCCTGCCTGCTTCTGTCCCTCGTGCCAGTGTTCCGAGGGCCATCGCTGCAGCCTCAGCTCACCAAGCACCTCCTCCAGGAGCCCCTCCCAGAATGCTCCCATTTCCCAAAAGCCAGATGCCCACCCTCCCTCCTTGCAGCGTCAGGGAGAGAGCCCAACAGGCTGAGCAGCAACCCTGGCTCTTCCACATGCTGCAGGTAAGTTATTCCACTTTTCTGTGCCTTAGTTTCTCCATCTGTATAATGGGGACAGTAACATTCTCATCACAGGAGGACAGAACTTTGTGCTTTCCTCCTCCACCACCCAGCACCCAGCTGGGGCTCCTGTTCTGGCCCTTGGGCTCCTGGAGCCATTTTGCCTGCAGGCACAGAAGTCTGGAAGGGCCTGAGCATCACCTACACCTACACCTACACACACACACACACACACACACACACACTCGGTGTGGGCACAACAGCCCAGCTCCCTTAGCCTCAGTGACACTCCCGGGAGGGACTCGCCCTCCAGAGCTCCTGAGGTCAGGCTGACACCTGTGGGACTTCTGAGCTCCCACCCGGGCTGCTTCCCTGTCCTGCCTCCTCCCTCTTTCCCAGGCTCCTCTGCGAGCACCTCCTCAGGAGATCACTTGTACCGGAATCCTCACTTCTGGGTCTGCTTGGGGGAGCCGGCCCTCAGACAAACACCTGCCTTGCAGAGCTGTCGTGAGTCCGCATATCCATGTGAAGCACCTGGCACAGTGCCCGCCATGAAAATGTGTTCCCAGAGCCACCGTCACTATTCCAGTCACCAAGCTTCGCTCATATCCTGGCAGTCCTGTGTTTCCTCTCCCCCACCCAGACCATAAGCTCCGTGGAGGTGGGGCTTCCACATCTGTGCAACACCATGCCCAGCACCCCTCTGGCACAGACAGGTCCTGTGGCCAGAGTCTGGTCTTGGCCCCAGCTGTGCTGACCATGTGCCCGGGGCCGTCAGGGGTGTCCCCTTTGGTGCCCAGGGTTTCCTTCACTGTTGCCCACCAGGGACAGATCGGCAGGATCACTCTCCTCTCTCCTGAGCCTCTGCGAGGTCTTCAGGTCTTCAGAACCTAGAAGGGACCCACCCTGGGGTGAGCACAGCGGTCCAGTGCACGAGGATGTCACAGGCCTGGCCTAGGAAGAGAGAAAGACTGGTGCCCCCACCTCCACCCAGCCCAGTGCCCACGTGTCTTCAGTGCTGAGGGGCAATACCATACCGCCCACACTTGTCCAAGCAGGACAACTGAGGCAACTGCCCTAAGACAGACTCTTCCAAAGCAAAGAGCAAATAAAGCCTGAAGCCCGCGTGCTCGTGCGCAGGTGAACTGGTGAGTGCACGTGATTCACATACAACGGATGAAGTAACAGTGGCAAACCCGTGGGTCATAGAGAAGCACATGCCAGTCTCTAGGAAGTGTAAAGGGGCTTGCAGCGAACTGGACAAAGGACAGCACGGGGCTGGTGCTGGTCCAAAACTCCAGAATGGGAACCCAGAGGGACCAGAGAGCAACTCACACGTCCTGAGTACCTGCAGGCCCAGACTCCAGACAGGTCACTTTAAAACGGGCAAGTGTGCAAACGGGTAGTACACATCTTGTCTTCAGTATCATGTTTCAACAAAAATAAATTGGAAAATCATCCTAGAGTGCCAGACTGGTTAAATAAACTATGAATAGAGCCATAATGGATTTAACCAATTTGCTATTGTAAAAAACACTTTGCATTTTAGAATTGAAAATATAAATGAATATATATTTATATGAAAGACATCCTGATATATTGTGATGTGAAAGGTCAGATCAAAGAAGAATAAGTATGAATGTTTCCATATTTATAAAATATAGAATACATGTAACTTTGTATAAAGTCTAGAACAGGGGTCAGCAAACTACAACTCACAGGCCTATTTTTATAAATAAAGTTTTAGTAGAACACGTCCACATCCATTCATTTATAAATTGTCTACGGCTGCCGTCAGGCTACAAGAATAGAGATAAGTAGTTGTGGCAGAGACTATTCATGCTGAAAACCAACAATATTTACCACCTGGCCTTTAAGAAAGAGTTTGTCAACATCTAGCCTAGAAGAATAGATACAAAACTATTCATGATGTTTATTACAAGGTAGTGGGAAGTTGGGTAATTTTAATTTTTTTTTGGTTTCTTTCTTTATGCCTGTTTATATATTTATGTTCTGTCTGCCATGATAATGTATAATCTCCTAAAAAAGCACATAGCTTAAAAAATAATCAGCCTCTTTACACTAAGAATAATTTTGTTAATGTTCACAAAAGTTTTCCCCATTTTATAGCTGAGGAATAAAGTTTGAGAAAGTTCTAGCAACTTTCCCAAAGTGCATGTGAGACCCCAGCCTGGGTCTGTCTGATCCTAAGACCTTCTCGGGACAGGATGCTGAGCACCGAGTCTACAGTGGAAAAGGCTTCCTGGCTCCTCCCCTGAGTCGACAGGGACGAGAAGTCCCTCCCCAAGCAAAGACACCTCCATAAACCCACAGCTGGCCTGGATGGGACACATGCCACCAAAGGATGAGGCATCCAAACTCTGCATGTGGACCCCTGAGTCCACAGTGTCCCCTCAGCCTGCGCTGCAATAGCTCTCAGACTGCTTCCTCTATCCCAGGACACAGAGGAACCAAGGCTGGCCGGGAAAGCTGGCCATGCTGGAGTCAGAGATCAAATCTAAACCTTCTCCACGCTCCAGCAGGCCCTTCCCTGCGGGCCTCCCACCGTCCCCTGCAGCTCCTCCTCTCCCCTCGGCGGCACCCACGACGCCCCCGTCAGAAGGCCTGGCTCTTCCGCACTCCCCTACTTGGGCGCTGTACGTGTCCGAGCATTTGCGCTTGTGCATTCCTTTGCATGAAAAGTCCTTGCCCTCCCCAGCCACCTGGCAAGTTCCTAGTCATTCTTTAGAAGAAAGGCCACAAACTGAAACCTCACTGGCCACAGGAAGCCTGCAAACGTGTTTTCTCAGACCCATGTGGCATTATAAAAATAAAAACATTTTATACAAAAAATTCAAGATTCCCAGTCTTTCCAGACCAAGATCTAGTAACACTCATCCCACATGCCCACGTGGCAACCACAGGCTGCAGCTCGGGAGCAGCTGTTCTTTTTCCGTGGGATGTGTGCATGGACCCCAGCAGTGCCAGCACCCAGCCTCCCGCACCGGCCCCTGTGCATGTCTGTCTGAGATTGCAAGCCTCTGGTAAATCCTCTGGCACAGTGGTTCCCAAAGTATGCTCCTGGGCCAGCGGCATCAGTATCACCTGGAAACTTGTTAGAAATGAAAATTCTCAGGCCTGTGCTAGACCTACTGAGTCAGGAACTCCAGGGCCAGGGCCCAGCAGTCTGTGTCATTATAAGCCCTCCATGGGACTCTGATGCCCACTTGAGTTTGAGAACTTCTGTTCTAACCCTGGCCCAAGCAGCAGGCCAGCCTGTGCCCTCTGCCAGCCTTTTCTATCTCGTGTCCTCGCCTTCCATGCACCCTTTCCCAGCGCAGCCCAGTCCTATGCCAGCTCATGGCCACACGCATCGCACTTCTGTTGCATGAACCCCTGCTCTGTGGCCAGGTGCGTTTTACCTGTCCAACTGTCTTCCTAGCTGGTAGGATCTTCCGAGGCAGGAATGAGCTCTGATTCCTTCCTCCCCAGCACCTGGCAGAGAGCCAGGCCCTCAGTCAGCCCTCAGGAACTTCTACAGACTGAAATCAACTCCCCTGGTTGATTATATGTCCCTCTAATTTGGAGAAGCAAGGGTGACCATGAGGCAGCCCCCACCGTCCTCTGGCATGACAAGGATGGTGAGGATCAAATGCTTGCAGCTCCAAGAAGAAGTGATATTTCAGCAGAAGATGAAGTAATTCCTATTCACAGTATCTGTTAATCACTCAAGATCCTTCTAGATGCAAGGGGCTATAGAATGAAAGGTGTTATTAATGAAAGCGTGCAGACTGGAAGGCAGTTCTGAATAGCAGCCCTCCTTCCTAACAATGCCTTTCCCTGCAAGTTAATCCCTTGACATTATTTTAAATTCTTCAAGTGCTAGAGAAGTCATGTAGGTTGTTTTCCCGAATAGTCACTTAGCTGACAAGCGTTTTCTAATTGACAGAACATTCTGAAAAGACAGATTAAAGAGGGGGAAGAGTGGTATTAAGATGGTGCAATTGCCCACACACAGCAGGAGGCTAAGTTGACTGAAATGTTAGATTCGATTCAGAAGAGAAGTTATTTATCGCACACCCCAGCCCCACAGCCCCTTCCCAGAGAGAGGAACTCAGAGATGTTCCTCCATGGTGACTTCAACCTGAGGACCCGCCCAGAGGATGGCACCCTCCCACAAGCTCAAACCCCAGCTGAGAACTGAGATCCAGTAGCAAGAATAAAAATAGCTACTAATTATTGAGCAGCTGATATGCATCCAGAACTTTCCAATAGGCTGTGTACCGGGGGGGCGGGGGGGTGTTGCACTTTTTATCCCTGAAAGGGGAGATCTGTCCCCATGTTCCAGATGAGGAGGCTGAAAATGTACCCAAGTTGACACAGCTTGCAAGTGGCAGAGCTCTGGTCAAACCCAAGTTTGCCTAAGTCCTGAGGCTCTGTGTGCTCGCCCTCCCCTTTAAGGAACTGTGCCTTGACGTGACAGCAGAGTGGCAATGGGCTCAGATGGCAAACACCCTGAGCCACAGCCCGAGCCCTAGGTGCTGGCAGGGCGCCCGCCTTTCTATGGGCTGTTTTCACACCCGCCCCGAAGCCCCTGGAGCCGCAGAGCGTCCAGACAGGACTCACCTATCAATCACCCCTCCTTCGCTATCTCGTGGAGCTGATGGATGCCCCCCTGATGGCCCTCAAACCATGCACGCTTTGAACAGCTAATGAGGCATGCAGGACGGCTCCACCGTCTAATGTTCTCAGATTTCCTGGAGCGAGATAATGCCGCTGACGAGGGAGTGTACACTGAGCCGTCCCAAGCACTGATAAGGTGTTAATAAACCTTAGCAAATGCTGATTAGAGGCGGCTCCAGCAGCACAGAGCTGTGCTCTGCACACACGCTGGGGGGTTGGCCAATTAAACCTGGGGAGCTTCTCGATCTGGAACTGATGCCCAGACCGACAGCAGCAGAACGCGTCTCCGGGGCCCTGCAGCTGCTGGCAGGCCAGGCTCACTCCAAGGCTGGCCCAGGGTGTCGAGTGCCAAGGGACAGCATGAGCAAGGCCTGCTTCACAGACCCCACCTCTCAAGCCAGAGAATCTGCAAACAGCCCCCAATGCCCCAGATAACTTTTAGGCATCAGATATTTGGAAATGTAGTCACAAGTTTCCTGATATTTATAGCTGATTAAAAAAAAATTAAAAAACTCTTGGGATAAGAAGTTTCAAACAGGCACAGGGAGGGCAGCAGGTGCCGTGGTTCCCACCCAGATCCACTCCACCAGCAGGTGCGTCTGTCCCCAGCTGCCGTGCTGCGGGCCCCTGAGGACCGAGAGGGCTTCTGCCTCACCTGGAAAGGCCCCGGAGGCTGTACCCTCCCCAAGGCGACCCACAGCCAAGGAACAACTGCTGCGGGACAAAAGGCACTGCCCTTTTGTCTCAAATTGGAATAACCCCGTGGTGCCTCCTAGGGCTGAGCTCCCCTGGCATGAGGCCGAGGCCAGCCTCGGCTGCACCCCGCTGTGCCGAGCTTCTTCCCCCACCCCGTCCTGCCACCCCCACACCCCCAAAGCTGTCACCTGCCAGCTGTCCCTGGGCAAACCACGAGTGCAATGCTGGCTCTGTTTCCAGGGAATCAGACGTAAACTAGGGGAGTGGAGAGGGGATGAGAACGACTGTTCTGGAACGCTGTCATGTGCAGGCCCCGTGCCAGACATTCCCGTTCACCATTTCACTGACTCCCTTAGCACGCTCTCGGGGTGTGGGGAGAAGGCCACCATCGGCAGATGAGGAAACAGAGGCTGTGAATGGGACAGTGACTGGGCCAAGGTCACGCGCTCATACATGGCACAGTAAATAGCAAAGGCGAGAGCCGCCCAGGTCTGGGTGATGCTGAGGTCAACGCAGGTAGGTTTCCACCACGCCAGGCTCCTTCCCCGTGTTTGCCATGAGCCGTGTGTAGTCAGGAGGGGAGAGAATGGAGCTTTAGAAAGATCTGAAAAGACACATCGGCTGAAAGCCGAAAGGCCAGCAGGGAGAAGGAAAACCTCCCCACACGGAGGAGCTCAAATAACCATTCTGTGCCTTCCCTGCCATCGCCCCGTGGAACCCACACGTATGCTTGGCAAGGAACTAACCGCTTGCCACCTCCCCGACCCCCAGCTACAAAACACACCCTGCGTTTTAATTTAGAGGGAACATTTCACTGGCCAATAGACTGAGGCAATGTTCCCATTGGGGCTCCTGCCTAAAGGGACCAACAGCTTCAATGAAGGCACAGAAGCCTCCTGCTGGCAACGGTGCCTCCCCACGCACGCACGCTCCAGCTGAATCCACATGTGCTCTGTGATGAACATCTGGGGGCGACTCGCTCAGACGGTGTCACCCAAGGACACCGTCGTCCCTAAGAAGGCATACAGCCCAATTCCAATCAACACAAAACCAACAGTGAAACGTGCCACCCCCGTGTAGGTGCCAAGGACTGTCCTCCCCGCCGACAGGCAGCGTGCCGTGAGCAGGAGGCGGGAGGAGCAGCAGGCCCCTCCTCACGGGCTCCTCTTACCTCCGCTCATGCCCTCCTGTGTCCTGCAAGTCCTGCCTCACCTGGCCACATCAGAAACCCCAGTCTGGTCTGCAGCCCCCTGGCCAACGGCTGGGTTTGGCCTGACAATTTCCCGGGGAGGCCGTGGGGAGAGGGAGCGTGTGCGGACAGCGGGGAGTTGGGTGTGGAGACAGAGGACGGGGAGGGGTATGGAGTATGGGGGTGCAGGTGTTTGTGTACTTAGGGCTCCCTAGTGAGAGCTGCGGGCAGAAGGGGCTCCGCTCACCTGGGCCGGGACTGCCGCGCACCTGCTGCTGCGGACACTGCGACGTGACAGCTGCCGAGGCCCCAGCCCCAGTGTGAGCAGAATTATACGCAGAGCCCAGCGTCCGGGGGCAGGGTGCTGGGCTGGGGCTGCTCCGACGGCAAAGCCGGGCCCTGGAGGCTGCACCCAGGAGCGCCCCCTCCCCCACCTGCCAAACAGCCCAGAAGCCTCATTGTCAGACCACACTGGGAAAACGCTGCAGACACCACAAGGCCAGCCAGTCCTCTGGGCAGCCTCTCCACCTCCCGTCGGCCAGAGCACTCCGCCGTGCCCTGGCTGGGGTCTGACGGAGAGACAAAGTCACGCCTGGTGCAGAAGACCCAGAAAGCCCGGAGCGAGTGGTGGGTGGGTGGGTGGGGGACTGGAGCCACTCGTTCCTGACCACGGAGAGACAGGGGTGCCCAGGAGGAAACCCCTGGGTGGCTGCAGGTCCTGATATGGTTCCTGCCAAGGGCAGTGAACTGGTAGAAGCCTGTTAAGGAGGTGCTGTGGCCGTCAGCCCTCTGCAGCTAGCGAGACCGCCTCGCAGAAGGCGTGTGGGATGGAAAGCTGGTTATGCACCCTGGGCGCGCCAGCATTTCTATTTGTGCCTCCCGAGTCCTGTACGTACCTCCCCGTTGGCCTGTTGTTCCTCTTCATAGTTGAGGAGGGTTTTGGAAGTTCACTTCCTCCGGGCGGGGCTGGCCAGAGGAGCAGCAGGCATGCGGGCTTGGGCGGGGCCCTGGGCGTCGGGCTGCCCAGGCCAGCAGGAGTGTGCAGCCCGCCGGGGGCAGGCGGTGCGGCCCGCGCCCTTCACCTCCACCGCACAGTCTCCTTCCAGAATCAAATCTCCCACAAGGGAGGCTGCTTCCTCCTGGCCCAGCCCTCGGGATTCGTACTGCTTCAATCAAGATAATTTTCTCAGACACCGTCCTGGCGCCTGGCTGGGCACAGGCTGCACATCCACCCTAACTGCTCCCAGGGTCCCCCCAGGAAGCCTCACCCATCAGCGCCTGGACCACGGCAAAGGGAGGGGAACCTGCCGCGTGCCCGCGCCCCTTCTCCCCACAGTGGACGCTGGGACGGCTCCGTCAGCCTTCCCAGAACCCCCAGGGCAGCAACGAAAGAAAGCGACTCTGTGATCTGACCCCAGCCACCTCCTGGCGCCGGGCCGTCCTGGCACACACGCCCAGACCCGCAAACTCACTTGTGCAGGAAGTCCTCTCAACACACCTTCACTGACTGTGCCAGGCACAGAACTAGGCCCAGCTGGTCCAGAGATTAACAGGATCGACTGGATTTCGTTCTCACCCTGGAGGAGCTCTCAGGCTAACCGACAGGGACCGGGATAGAGGGAAGTGTCTGGGAAGAGAACTGCCACACGCACATCCCCTCCCTAAAGCCTGAGAAAGCGCAGCCTGGGACCCTGCATGTCTGCCCCACCCCGGCTTCAAGCTGGCAACTGCAGGTAATTTGAAAACTCGAGGCAGCCCCTGGTGTGCAGCCCGCCCATCTGGTTCAGGTGCTGAGGTGGCTCGAGTGAATGTCTGTGGTTGCTGTGGCTGGCGCTGCATTCCCAACAGGTAGCATGGCTTGGGAACGCTCGCCTGGAGGAGCCGCCCCCGCGACTGGCCGCACAGGCCCCGCCCGCCCCGCCGGCCCGCGCTGCTGTCTTGGGAAGACTAAGCGAGTCCTAGTGCCACTCAGAATGCCCGCCCCGCCGGCCCGCGCTGCTGTCTTGGGAAGACTAAGTGAGTCCTAGTGCCACTCAGAATGCCCGCCCCGCCGGGCACACCTGCCCAGAGCCCAGACGGCGCCAGCTGGTGGCACACGGCCTTGGGTCCGGGGCTGCCCACCATGCTGAGAAGGCTCAGCAGCGTCCTCAACCTCTCGGAGTCTCCGGTCCCTCACCCACACACCTGGGTCCGTAACGCTCCCTCAGGTGTGCCGTCACAGTGTGTTCAACGCCCAGCGAATGGCAGCTGGGACGGCAACCTCTAAAAACACTCTCTTCAAATCCTAGCCATTCTGTTTTTCCAGTTTTAGCCTCACTCCATTAAACTCATGCACCTTCCACCTGACTACACCAGGACTGACATCTTACAGATGACAACAAACATCTCTGCAGCGTCAATTATGCACCAGGTTCTGTGCCACATGTGTCCTGAGGCGGGTGGTGGGAAGGCGGGGTGAGGGGCCGCCCTTGAGGGGTTCACAGTCCACTTATATGATATTAATGTAAGACGGGGATGGGTAAATGAGAGGGAGGCCCAGACTGCCACGACGGGAGCCACCCCAGCCAATGGGAGAGGGAGGAGGTCAGGGAGAGCTTCCTGGAGGAGGAGACAGCACCTGCATGACTGTCAAAGGATGGGAAGGAGGAATGAGTTGAACATCGGGGGGCAGAGACATCTGCACGATCAGAGGCCAAGGAGAAGTGGCAAGGACAGGACTGGGGGCCATCTGATGTCACCGTGAGGTGAGGGGAAGGCCAGAGGAGGGGGGGGTGGAGGAAAGGGGGTCTGGTCTTCAAGGGTCCCCTGGGCGCTACAGGAGCTGGACATTATTCTGTAACCATTGGGAACTGTGGAAGGGTTTTATGCAGAGGAGTGACAAGGTGAGTTTTATATTTTAGACTTTCAAGTTTAAGATAGTGTCTGGCAACAACCCATACCTCAGCCAACCTCCCTCCAAAGAAATCTCTCACACCTCAGACGAAGATGAAAACGGTAAACTAAGATTTATCACTAACCAAGGGCCAGGTGCCAGGAGAAACTTCTGCAATTTGTAACACGTAAGGAGCTAAAAGAAGACGCATAGGCGAGGCACTGCCTGGCCATTTTTCAGGCCAGTAGATTTTTTTTTCCTCAGACAATAACAAGTTATTTCCTCATCTTACCCAGAGGAATCCCTAGCCACTCTTTCAACATTTTTTTTTATTCTACTGGGTAAAGAAATACAAACATGTCTCAGGAAATATGGGCATGTTTTAAGCAGCAGAGGTAATTAAAGACACCGGCATAGAAATGAAGTGAGATGAAGCCATTCCAAATTAGCAGGGCAAATAACTACCTTGAGAGCTCAAATGGCCTCACACAATATAAAACCAAAAGAAATAGCGAGAAAACAAAAATGCCAAATGAAATGTCAGGAATAAGACTAAATATATCTTTTAGGGTGATAAACATAAATGAGTTCTCCCGTCGGGTCAGGAAATAAAACCCCGCCCAAGCCACCATCGGGAGCTACACCCAAAAGTGCAGCTAATGCATGTTTCTGTTGGTGCATTTCCATCAGTCTATCCCACACGTGCCCATGGTCTCAGACCTCACTCTACACCCGGGAGGTATTTTGGCCCCTTTGCTAGTGGAAAGTGTCAAGTGACTTATTTGTCCTCACTTCACAAGCACTACCTGGGAAAGACGCTCACTGCTGTCTACACGGCACGGAAGTGAGCTGAAATGCTTTTTAATTCTGTGACATCATCTACCCAGTGCCAAAGTCATGATATTTGGAAACATCGGGCTAACTGATAGAATTTTCCCAGAAATTCTCGTTCAGACGTGTGGCTTTGGCAGTCTGGAGAACGGGGAACGGATGGGGAGCAACACCGCCATCCACGTTTCCCGTTTGCAACGTATTAGTGATGGAAAACACTCTTTGCTTGTTGAAGGGCCTTAGGAGACATGAATACTCCCAGATATTTAAGTGAAATAAATTCCGATTAAAACAATAAGCGAAGCAGACACTCCATAAGCATCTAAACAGACTGACACACATGCGCACCCCACAGACCTTCTCTCCATCAGAGCGCCCCTGAGCGTGGCACCGACTCATCCAGCACAACTTACTCTTAGTCAAACCCCGGCTCTGTGCACGGGGAACACCCGTGTTTATTCCCATGACGCACTGCAACAGAGTGAAGCAAGACGCCATCCGTGTCCTGGGAGCATATCGACCAGACAGGAGCCACTGCCTTCTTCACGGGACATTTTTGTTTCCTATGTCCTCCCCGACAGCAGACCTTTGTCTGGAGGGTTGCACAGCCATGGGGCTATGTGGCCTGGCAACAGGGTTCGCTAGTGATGACGCTCTGCCTCCTACTGCAATGGCCCGGGGGGGAGGAGACTGGGGCCCTGCCCTGCTGGTGGGAAGCCAGAGTGGACGCCTGTCTTCCAGGGACAACTGTGGACACTCTCAAGTTCTATCGAGCTCTAGGTGACAAAGTGAGCTCCATGCAAACGCCAGCTTGAGGCCACACCACATGCCAGGAAATGCCGTCACTGCTGGAATCCTCAAAGCAAGGCTCAGGATCTGGGCAGAGCAGAAGGCCGGGGGGTGGCGGGGAGACACACGCCCTGCCCACTGACCAGCACGCACACCCGGCTCTATTCGTGCTCAGAGAGGTGTGGACAGTCAGGACAGCTGCAGACAGGCACTCTGGTAACAAACAAGTGTGCCCAGTTCAGAGATATTGTCCCTGCCAGTCAGGGGAGGGAGGGGGACATCACCATTCTTCTGAACAGAAGTAGCCAAGAAATCAAGTGTCCAGCCAACCTGTATATCCATTCCTCACCAAGTCAGTATTTTCCTTCCGTCCTGGAAAACCACACCACTTTGGAGAAATGGAGACAGCTCAACAGTTCAAAAACCAGTAGAGAAAAAAATCCCTCCCCTCTAAGTCCTGGGGAGCAGCCTGAGAGAAGGGGGTGGGCATTATTAAAATCTGACCTCAGCCCTAGCACAGAGATGGTGCAGGGGCGGGCTCCCTTACCTGCGAGGAGGGATCCAATGAATGAATGAATGAATGAATGAATGATGGAATGATGGAATGAGTGTTGATGTGTGAGTGATGGAAAGAAGGAGGGAACCACAGAATATTGTGGTTGCTGAACGAATGAATGAATGAATGAAGTGCATGAGTGTGTGAATGAACAAATTAGTGTGGGAATGAGTATTACCACACGTTGAATGAATGACTGAATGCACAAAACGAGCAAGTAACCGTCAACCCGTGCACAGCACCCCACAGTGAGAGACACAGGAGACACAGAGCCACAGGCCAGACGCAGCTCACCACCAGGGTCCTCAAAGGGGACTCCTCACTTGTCACCACCCTCCCCTGCCTCTTTGACTCAGTGACGGAGATTGTAGCCCATATGGATTGAATCGCCCCACCACCACCACCACCAAATTCATATGCTGGAGCCCTCGCCCCCAGAACCTGTGAATGTGACCTTACTTGGAAATAGGGTCTTTATAGAGAGAGTCAAGGTAAAATGAGGCCATTACGGGGGCCCTAATCCAATATGACCGGTGTCCTTATAAGCAGGAGAGATCTGGATACAGACGCAAGGAGAGCACCACGTAAAGCAGAAGCCAGAGATCGAGGGGATGCTGCCACAAGCCAAGGAAGGCCAAAGATTGCCAGCAAACCAGCAAAGGCCGGCAGAGAGGTATGGACACACTCCCCACACAGCCCACAGAAGGCACCAATCCTGCTGACACCCTGATCCTGGACTTCCAGCCTCCAGAACAGCGAGACGACAAATGTCTGCTGCGTAAACCTGCGGTCCCCAAGCGGAGGACTGGTGTGGGTCCGTGGCCTGTTAGGAACTGGGCCAGACGACAGGTGGGCGGCGGGTGAGCGGTGGAAGCTGCACCTGTGCCTGCAGCCGCTCCCCACCCACCCTCGCATCACCGCCTGAGCTCCGCCTACTGTCAGACAGCGGCAGGGTTGGATTCTCAGAGGAGCGCGACCCCTGCTGTAAACTGCGCGTGCGAGGGGTCAGGTTGCGCGCTTCTTACGAGAATCTGATGCCTGATGGTCTGGGGTGGAGCTGAGGCAGTGATGCTAGCGCTGGGGAGCAGCTGCAAATACAGATTGCCATTAGCAGAGAGGTCTGCCTGCACAACAAATGTGGTGCATTTGAATCATCCTGAAACCGTCCCTCCCCGCCACCCCCAGTCCATGGAAAAATTGTCCTCCATGAAACCGGTCCCTGGTGCAGAAAGGTTAGGGACCACTGGTGTAAGCCAGCCCATTTGCCCCACTTTGCTACAGCACCCTAACAACCCATCCCACAGCCACAGTGAGGTTCCCCCGGTGGCCAGGCGCTGCTGATGGCTGCCACGACTCCAGCCACGTGGAGGGTGTTTGGAACCAGATGCCCAAGGGGGAGGTAGGCACGTGGCAGTTCCCAGGGACAACACAGAGGAGCCCTTCACTCAGAGGCAGAGAGGAGAACATGCACACAGTGGGGTGGGCCAGGTGTGTGGGGACACCTGGACTGTGGGAGGCACGTCAGCCTTCCCTGGGGTCCCCCAGCGCTGTCACTGCTGGTGCCCTCACTGTCTCCACAGAGCCACACAAGGCGGGGCCCAGACTCATGCGGGAACCCCCAGGTCCTGCCCCAGGCCTGGCATCTAGTAGGTGCTCGATAAAGTTTTGAAGGTGAGAGGGAAACAAGGAAGAAAGACCCACGAAATCTACACCAAAACGGCTCCCAGTCCCCAGGGAAGGTTCAGCTTTTCTTCCCAACATGTTATCAGCCTCAGCAAGTTCCGTGAGAGATGACTTTGGATAAGACATGGGCAAACATTTTTAATAGTTATTTATTTAGTTTAATTAATTAATTCTAATTGGGAAAACATTTCCCACTACCACATCCAAGCCATGATTTCATGGAAATTATTGGTGAGGACAAGGCAGTATCTAAGAAGTGAATTGATTTAAAGAGCAACAGCAGGTAATTACCAGGTGGATGGAAGGCAGACAAATCACAATGGGAAAACTTCGGCCTCAGGCCTGCGCAGCCTACGGGAAACAAGGCATGGACGTTAAGTGACTCAAATGACGAGGAAAGTGGCTCACGTGACCTGGCTTGCAAAGCAAGCCCCCTGGGAAGGTTCCTGAGGCTTCTGGGGGCACCATCCCAGCCTGTTGCCAGGCTGGCTGCTTTGGTTGGTGCTCGAGGGTTCTCCCAGACCGGGGCTTAGCGAGCCCCGGCAGTGCCAGGGCCGGCACGCACCTGCGTGGCAGCCTGGCCCTGAGCACCCACAGGCCATCTCCGAGGAAATGTGTAGGGATTGATTTTGAACTGCACAGCTAGAAAAGGGCTGTGATCACACAGCTTGTCTTTCCCAAAGGCCAGGAGACAGTGACAACTCCAGAGATATGCTTAGCAAAGCCCTGGAACAGTTTTAATGGACAACACAATCGATCCATTTCTGCCTGGGCTTTTTGCCTCCTTCTAGTTTCCTGCTAAAATGCACAGCTGCTTCTTCGTTGCAGACACCCAAAGTGTAAAATCTGTACATTAGAAATGCCCTCGTGTGGACGGCCAGCAGCTGGCCGCCCTGGGCACACACAGGGTGGAGCAGGCTCCGTGGCCTGCGGCAGCTACTCCACGTGCCAGCCCTTCCCTGCCTCCCCTCACATCCTCCTCTTTCTCTCTGTCATGTGAACCAAGCGCTCGAGCCATCTTTCTCAAAAGCTTTCATCTTCTCGAAAGACTTGCCGCGTGCCCCTTGCCTCCCCTGGGCAAGGAACAGGACGCAGATGGGTGGTGGGAGCACGTGGCCCCGCCTTCGACACCAGCCCCTCCACCACTCCGAGTCCCGCCTGACGCAGGGTGCAGGGCTGTCTGGGCAGCAGGAGCCACGCATGAGGCTCTGGAGAGGCAGGAAGGCATCGGCCCCAGCCTTCTCCACGGAGCCCAGGACCCGGCCCCCTGGCCGTGCAGCTAAGCCCCTGGCACTGCGTTTGCCCTCTGCCAGCGCCCAGCAACGGCGGCTGCAAAGGGAACCAGCAAGGCTGACTGCAGTGGGTGCAGACAGGACTGGTAGCCGCCCTGGACCAGGCCTCTCATCAGGAGCTGTGTAGACTCAGGTCCACCCCCAAGGGGGCTCAACAGGCACAGAGGAGAAACCCCCTCCCCATGGGACAGAGCTACCCCAGACAGCACCACAGCACTGGAAAACCCGCTAACAGAGCAGCAGCCACTCATCCCCTTCATGCGGCGTGGAGCGACAGCCCCTGGACGCAGCGCCTGGTGCTGAGGAAGCACAGGTTTCAGAGCAGGGGTGCGGGAAGAGGGGGCCCATCACCCCCAAGAAGCCCCGTTATCAGCCTCACAGCACCAGCCAAATCGCGTCCGCAGCGGCTTGGTGAATTACTCAGCCCTGCTCCAGCGAATGGCCTGGGCGAGGGCTGATTACCCTTTGAACACAGTTCCAGAAAGGAATTTCTGAAGTTGGCCTGGTTCTCCCTGACGAAGGCGGAACGCTCCAGGCTGGTGGGGGCGAGGGCTGCCTGAGAGTCACTGGGGCTCCGCGCTATTGATGATTTAATCATCCGCTTTTCTCCAGGGCTCCGGCTCAGCCAAATCCAGGGCCCGGGGCGCTGTGTTGCAGGAAACAAGGCATCCATCAGCCCGGGAAGTGAGGGGGAAACAGGAGGGAAAGAAACCAGGGTCCACCTGTGCACAGCAGCCTCAGCCAGCAGCTGCATAAAGGGGAAAAGTGGGTCGGCCAGGCTTCAAATCCCAGTGCCAGCCCCGGGAGCCCCCGGCCAAGCTGTCCAACCTCTCCGAGCCTCTGTGTCCTCCTCTGTCCACAGTGATTAAAAGAACCTCCATGGTGGGGCTATTATCAGGATCAAACAGCTTAGCAGGTGCAAAGTACCTGGCAGGTCAGACACTTGATAAACGGGGTCACTTCCCCCCTCAACCCAGCAGTGACAGAGAAAATTAACTCCCATTCTTTGTAAAGTGGGGGTCATTTCCTCTCTGTACAAGCACTTTGGCTACTGTCCCTGGTATGGGTGCTGGGAGCAGGACGATGAGACGGGGCTAGCGAAGACATCTGAAAGGACCCGCCGCACGGGAGGAGGAAACTCAAAAGCGAACCATGTCCCAAAGTCCAAGTGCAAGGCTGTGTCTGCCGGGGCCAAAGGCCATTGCGAGAGGGAATAAGATGAAGCCCAGAGAATGACCACTAGGTTTGGCCCTGCGGTGCTCCCTGGTGACCACCCGGAGGCAGTGTCTGTAGGATGGTAGGTGTCCTCCTAAGGGGAGAGTGCCTGAATTTGGGTCCCCAGAAGCAAACTCCGAGACAAGGATTCGAGAGCAAGAGGTTCATTTGTGAGGCAAAGAGAAAACTGGCAGGGAGTGGGCGAGTGACGCAGGGGAGAGAGGGCGGCCAGCAATGGGTGCTAGTGGGAGGCTCCCACGTAGACGACTGGAGCTTCCTCCTGCAGGGAAATGGTGGGGAACGTGGGCCTCAGGATTGCCACCCGAGGGACAGGGGACAGGCACACCAACTCCAATCCACCTTCAGCTGGGGGCCACTCCCAGAGATGCTATTCATAATTCCCTGGCACTGCCAGCCGACTAAGAGTGCAAGCGCAGCACAGCCTTTGAGGTTCCAGAAAAGGCTGTGGGCACCGAAAGGCAGATGCAGGCAGTGACAGCAGCCAAACACCGACGCTTGGAAGCCAGTCCTTCACTGGGTGAACGGATAAACTGTGGGACAGCCAGACAACAGAATATTATTCATCACTAAAAAGAAATGAGCTATCGCAGCTTGAAAAAACATGCAGGAACCTTAAATGCACATTACTAAGTAAAAGAAGCCAATGAAATGCCGTGTGCTCCATGACTCCAATATATGACATTGCCAGGGGTTGAGGAGAAAAGACACATGAACAGGCAGAGCAGGGAGGACTTCTAGGGCATGAAATCATTGTGATGACACTACAATGGCGGAACGTGGCATTCTGCATTTGTCCAAACCCTAGAACCACAGCAAGAGTGAACACCATGGAAAGTGTGGCTCCAGGCAATAACGAGGGACAGTACTGGCTCGTCAGCTGTAGCGAACGTGCCACACCGATGTTAACAGCAGGAGAAATTGGAGGGAAGAGTGGGGAGGTATATGGATCTCTCTGCACTTCCTGCTCTATTTTTTCTGTAAACCTAAACTGCTTTAAAAAAGTAAAGGCTATTACTTTACTAAAAAAGAAAAAATAAATTAGCAAAACGTAATTACAGAAGAAGTTCTGGAGCTCTGAGAGGAGGAAACATGTGATATGACTCAGGGGAATGCCAGGCGGCACAGAGGACCCACTGGACTTGGGCAGCCAGGAGTTCCTGGTCCTGATTTCCTCCGACCACGTGCCGGGGCCCAGGTGCAGCTGCAAGTGCAGAGCGAGGGGGCAGGGAGTGGGAGGTAGCCGGCGTTGGGCTCACTCTGGAAAAACACGCTTCTTCAGAGATTCTCCTTTGCCACTTTGCCCCATCCTCATCCTCTGTCACCCAGACCACTGCCATAGCTTCCAGCGGGTCCCCCAGACTCCGGCCCTCCCCACCTTGCTGCCAGAGGGAGCTGCCAAGAAAGTGGCTGATGAGGGCCACTGCCTCTCTCCGCAAGTTCCGAGGGGGCCCACTCGCCTGCAGGATGAAGCCCAGGCTCCTTCCCACAACACACAAGAACCTTCTAGCCACCCAGGCCAAGCTGGGCCCTCCGGCCTCATGTCCCCATCATCCCCGCCTCGGCCCACCATGCATTGCTGCCCACACCACGACCATCCCCTCTGCCTACACTGTGGGCACCCATCCTCTGAAACCGGCACCCTTTCCTCCTCGTGGGGCCCTCCCGCGCCCGCCAGGCAGAGCCAGTGCAGGCAGGCGGTGACCTCACAGCCCTGGGTTCCTGTTTCTGTTCCCGCAAAGACTTATCTGCCTTCTCGCTCCACTAGACCAGGAGTTTCTGGAGGATGGAAGATATTACATTATTCGTCTTTGTCACCACACCTAACACAAAGCCAGACACATAGTGGGGCTCAGGACGGTCTGCGAAATGGGCGATGTAAGTGGACCAAAATGTCACCTGGCCCAGCTCCCACCTGAACTTGGGATTTCAAGCAGCAGTCTCTTCTCCCTTGCATGCTATGTTCTCATGCAGCTGTTTCTGAGGCATCACCGTCAGGAACTGCCCTCTCTGAGAAGGACACAGGGGCCGTCATGGGGGCTGGGGACTGCCAGGGAGGACTCGTCCCTGAGCGTGTGGCCACCAGGGAGTCCATGCTGCCGTTTCTGCCTCCACAAGGCCAGTGTGGTGCTGCCCCCTGCCTCTGTGCTGCCGTCGGATGCAGCTGGGTGAGGCGCGTGGAGGGTTTGCACAGTGCTGACACTCAGTAGGTCTCAGTTGCTGCAAGTTAATTCCCTTCCTCGCCTTAAGGGGACAATTGCTGCCAAGAAGCCTGCTCCTTCAATCTTGTTTCCAAAGCAGACACTTCCCCAGGTGATGAGGACAGCTTATATTGCTTTTTCAAGCGATAGTAAAAGGCCATCTTACCTTCAGATCCGAGTCTCTTGGCGGTTCTGAGAAATGAAGGGGCTGTCACTAAATCACAAGGAATATAAGTTATGTCATTATCTTCATCCCTGGGAAAAAGAATGATAAATCTGCCACCATTAGCTTCAGGAATCAGGTCACCTTGGCCAACATGGCCAATGACCTCCACTCAGCACGCACCTTACACACAGCTGTCTGCCTGTGCACCCTGCTCCAGTGCAGACCAAACTCCAGTTCAGCTCCTACACAGTCATGCTTCTGTGTTTTCAGCCATGAGACCCTGCAGCAACCTTAGGCTGCTTTCTAAGGTGCGCCTGCACCCACAAAACTCTCCAGGTGTCCTCAGGCCAGCAGTCTCAGGAAGGGGCAAGGCTCCCCTCCCTGCACCTGGAGTCCCTGCCGTCAGAACCTGGAGGCCAGCCTGGGTCTACACATCGTGCATTTGTGCTACAGAGGAGTCCTGCGCACCTGCTGTGGACAGGCCCTGGCATGGCAGGGCACGAGCACTGAATAGCCAGTGTGTCCCTCCAGACACCCACAGAGCAGCGAGGGAGGAGGTGTGCACACACTGCTGTCATCGAGGGACACCTGGGGGGCTGAGGGAGCACAAAGCACAGGCCCCTGGCCTGGCTGCAGGCACCAAGGAGAGTTTCCCGGAAGAGGTGACGGCTGACCTGTGTCTTAAAAAATCCAAAGGCCTTACACCCATTAGGGAAGCTACTATCGAAAGAAAGGAAAAGAGGGAGGATAAGAGGGAGGAAGGAAGAGAAAGAAAGAGTTGGCAAAGATGTGAAGAAACTGGACGCCTGTGCTCCGCTGGGAGCAGAGTGCTGCCGCCGCTGTGGAAGACGGCATGGCGACACCTCAGAAAGTCAAAAACAGAGCCACGCTATGACGCGGGAATTCTGCTTCTGGGTGCACACTCAAAAGCCGTGCAAGCAAGGTTTCAAAGAGGTACTTGCACACCCATGCTCACTGCAGCATTATTCACTAGCTTAAACGCGGAAGCAACCCAAGTGTCCATCGAATAAACAAAATGTGGTTTGCCCGTACCGTGGAATACAATTCAGCGTAGCAAGGAAGGAAATTCTGACCCTGCGAAGACACGGGCGAACCTTGAGGACGTTGTGCTAAGTCGCGAAAGGACAAATACTGCACCATCCCACTTACGCCAGGTACCGAGAGTAGTCAAAGTCATCGAGACAGAAAGATCGGTGGCTGCCAGGGGCTGGGGGAGGACAACGGGGAGTTATTGTTTCATGGGGACAAAGTTTCAGTTTGCGATGAAGAAAGTGTTCTAGAGATGGATGGCGGCGATGGCTATACAGCACCTTAAATGTACTAAATGCCATAAAATGGTAAAGTTTTATGTGACATGTATTTTATCCATACACATGTGATATGCATTTATTTACCTACATAAATAAATATGAAGAGGCGTCTCCAGGGGAGAGCATTCCAGGAAGAAACCCTGTGGCAAGCCTCTCGCTGCTCCTAAGGGCAGGAAAGCCGCCCGGGGAAGCTGGAGAGGCAGCCCAGAGCCCCAGGGTCCTCGGCTCGTCCCCTGGGATGTGCTCTGGCCGCGCACATCTGCCCGTGCAGAAGGACGGAGCAGGCAGCCCAGGGCAAGACGTCGGGATGGGACTGGCAGGTGCAGGCAACCAGGAGGAGACGCTGGGCAGACAGTGCAGGTAGGAAAGGTGGAGAGATGATGGCCAGGTGGGCTGGGGGAGACGTGCACACCCAGCCAATGATGCCCTCCGGGAGCCCGGTGGTCTAGGACCTGGGCGGGAAGATGAGTCCTTTCACAGGCGACCCTTGCCCGCCCCCTGGGCAAAGCAGATGGGAGTTACGTCTTCTCGCAGGACAAAACGCAGAACCACAGGGACAGTCTCCTTCATTGCCTGGCCATTACCAGCTGGGAGCTATCACCTCCACCTGACAGCCTCCAGGTCCCTGGGGGCCCAGGGGCACACGCGACTCGCAGGTAGGGGACATCAGCCCCAGACTCCCTGCTGATCCCATGTCCGGGGCACCAGCCAGGGAACAGGCAGGGCCCTGGTTCTCACGGAGCATGGCTCCCTGAGAGCAGAGCCCAGGCTCCCCCACTGCCATAGGGGCCCCAGCCCACCGGGCACTGCCCAGCACCCTGACCTCACTTCAGCCCACTTTTGCTCAGGTCTCCACGCCCCTGCCCCACTGGGCTTCCTTCTGCTCCTCGAGCTTGCCAAGCCCGTCAGAGTCCCAGGGCCTTTGCACTCGCTGTCACTTCCACCTGGAGTGCTGCTCCCCCGTCTCCCCAAGGCTGGCCTGATCACCTTCAGACCTCAGCCCAATGGGAATGCCTCCAAGAAGCCCTCCCCATCACCCAGCTATTCTCTGTCACATACCTCTGCTTCTTCCTTCCACAGAACTCACCACTCTCCACAGTTACCTACTCTACTTTCCCTGTTTATGTGCTTATTTGTTTACTGTGTCTCCTCCTGCCAGTGTACGGTTCCATGAAGGCTGGGGTCTTGTCTGTTATTTTTGGACTGACATCCAGATTTGGCACTAGGCACCTAAGAGTCAAAAATATCTGTAGAATGGGTGAAGGAATGAAATTATCTGCCAGGCACTTTTGCACCCATCGTCTTACCGGATCTATCAGGAAACTGCTTTGAAATAGGAATTATTGTCCCCACCCTACAGTGAGGAAAGTGTGGCAGGAGACTGCACGTCATGGTCACACAGGGAGGCAGTGGAGGGGCTGGAATTCTGAGCCATGTCTGTCTGAGGGTCCTGCAGAGCCCGCCAGGGGTTACAAGAAGCAAATGAAACAAGGTGTGTGAATGTGCGTGTATATACGTGTGCAAGCATGTGCAAAGTGTCACTGGGCCTGTGAAAGTGTGAGCCTGTGCACAGTGTGGGTGGGTGCCTACGTGCACAGATGTGTGTGAGTGTGTGCATGCGTGTGTGTGCACAAGTGTGTGTGCACCAGCGCTCCCAGGCTCCTGAACGTGACTCCACCTCACAGGTCCAGGAGCTCTTGGAACAGAGGGACCTCGCCTTTTGCATATTTTTGTGCCCAGGACATTCCACAGGCTCTGCAGATGGGCATCAGTAAGAGTTTGCTGAACTAACTGCAAACTCAAGAGCTGCGCACACACGAGCTGTCGTTGTTTCAAGTTCCTTCACTTTCTTGCGTGTGTGTCAAGGGAATGAAAACACCTGAGTCTCCAGAGATTAAATCAGCAATAGTTTAGGGGTAAAAAATGTACTTACATGGAGGG
This sequence comes from Microcebus murinus, assembly GCF_040939455.1. Taxonomy (NCBI): domain Eukaryota; kingdom Metazoa; phylum Chordata; class Mammalia; order Primates; family Cheirogaleidae; genus Microcebus; species Microcebus murinus. The sequence goes on from NC_134117.1 coordinate 67,143,848, forward strand.
CATGGGGCCGGGAACCAACACAAGAATCGGATTTCTTTCCAATGGCTGGACACACGCTTGTAGTTCCTGCCTGGGCCACCTCCATCCTGCCTACTGCGGTCACTTCTGTACCAGAAGATGGACTGTGTGTGGGTCTTTGTGTTAGGATCCGTGTGTCTGTGTGTAACACGTCAGTGTGTCTCATGTGCCTGTGAATGTCCACGTGGATCTGGGCGTGTGTGTGAGTGAGTGGGACCTGGGCAGGTGCAGTCTGTGTGTGAGTCTGGGGGGTCTGTGTGTGCGTGCAGACCCCGTGTTACATGTTGTTGGGACTGTTTATGTCCATGAATCCACGTGCGGGTGTGTGTGTGTGTGTGTGTGTGCACGTGTGTTTGCTGCCTCCCCTACAAACTGTAAACTGTTGACAGGACGGAGGCCAGGCCAGCTCTTTCTGTCTTCCCTCACTGGCCACTCCTAGGTGTCCAACAAGTACAACCGACTCACTGGTTTGTGAACAGCAGGCGAGCTCGGAATTCACCTTCCCCAGATTCCCGTCTGCACGGCCCCCAGCAGCACAGGGACGAGCAGCCCTGCCCAGACAGCACAAGGGGAAGCCCCCTGCTCCTGCCACACACCCACCTGCCCCACCCCACCCCGCCCAGGACGGCTGACACCCCCCTTGTGAAAAGGCAGCCCAAGTTTTCATGGGTCTGCTCAGGACCGTGGTGCAGCTGCCAGCTCTGGTTCAGGTCCCTACAGAGGCCGGCTCCTCCCCACCCCCCCCCACCCTCCGTCCGTTCATGCAAGGCACGTCCTGCCGTCCGCGCAGAAGGAGGAACTGTCTGCAGAGCCCCCAACACTGGCCGCCTCTGTCCTCCCCAACAACCGCGGACTGTTCCAGCCCCACAAACGCTTCCGTGGCTTTGTCTCCATTAAAGGCACAATCTTGCTCAACCAATTAATGATGCACCTTCTCTCCCACAATTCTTAAATTTCCCCAGAGCCAAATGTAAAGTCTATACAATAATTACACAGTCACTGTTTGATAAAGGATGGCCTACATCTTTAATAGTTCTCAATGAAGGAACACCCTGTGAAGGGATTGTTTAATTAAAAGACAACAATGGGATAAAAGACAAATAAAAAGTATGGGGTGGGGAGAGAGAGGGAGAGAGGGAGAGAATGAGGGGGAGAAAGAGAGAGAGATCACATCTGTTAATTCCGAACTAAATAAATATCTTCCACTTGAGATTCCTTAAATACTTTCTTAGAAGCAGATATACTTGTTTAGCATGCAAATGAATTCTATCATTAAACACGTTTGAAAAATGAGCAACTGTACTTTGACTAATTTTGTATCTCCCTGCTTAAAGAACAGCTGTCATGTCCCAGAGAGCACGGGGATCCCGGCCCTGAGGCAGGAACTCCGCTTCTCCAGGGCAAATGAGGGACTGCTGGGAGGAACTGCAGCTCTAAACAAGAGGCTTTCATGGTTGAGGGCAGGCCAGAGTGAGGACTTCTGCTTCTGGGGAAATGGAGTAGACATATTTTCCATCTTCTTCCCACTAAGTGCAACTAAAAACCCTAAATGTTGTATAGAAAACAAACACAAGAAGAATCTGAACAGTGGAGAGAAGTAAGCAGACCAGCTAGGGGCCTCTGGACCCGAGGAATAACACAGTGATGAAGTCCCAGGTTTCCTTTTGCCTCATCTATCCCAGATTTGGAGCTGGAGACTCTGCAACCCACAAACACCAACAGGTGCAGGCAAGAAAAACAAAAGTCTCAACAAAAAGCCTGCTCCCTCTAGCCAAAGGTCCAGGAAAGGAATAGCCTACAAAGACAGAAATTTTTAAATAACAACCACCTGACTCTAGTCAAACACTGCAGGAGGAAAGTGTGGTCCCCACCTCACCCATACCAGCAAAGCCTGAGTGGAGACCCTTGACCCCACCTGCTCCAGGCAGGAACAAGGTCCCCATTCCCCCCACCCAGTGTTGTCAGAAAAGCCCTAGTGTAGTGTCAGAACTTTCACCACCAGCCAGAGACAAAGAGGTCATGGTCACACAAACATATGCCACCATGGTGTCACTGGATGCCATGTGGGAGTGGTGATGGTGCATCCCAACTGTGGTCACTGGTGGCCTTAGTGGGGAGCTAGAACTCCCACATCTGCCCAGCAGCAACAAAGAACCCCCACCTCCAGTTTCAACAGAAACCAGAGGACAACCTGGACTTCTACCCTCATTAGTAAGGAGACAGCAATCCCTCCTCAGGGGAGCATCAGAAGAAACCAGCTAAAACAGAAGGTGCAAGTAAGATCTAGACCTCATAATTTAGTACCCAAAAATGTCCCGGTTTCAAATAAAAATCCCTGTTCTTGCCAAGGACCAGAAAGAACCCAAACTGAATGAAAAAAGACAATCAATAGAGCCCACACTGAGATGATGGAAGCATGAAGAACAATCTGACAACAATGTTTAAACAGCTATCATGAAAATGCTTCAAGGAGCAATTGCAAATACATTTGAAACAAATGACAAAACAGAGAATGTCAGCATAGAAATACAAGATAGAAAGAAGAACCAAACAGAAATTTTAGAACTAAAAAATACAATAACTAAAAGTAAAGTTCAGTGGAAGGAGGGGACAGAGTAAAGAATCAGGGAGCTGAAAGACATAACGATATAAATTACCATGTCTAAACAACAGAGACAAAATAGACTGAAAATTTTTGAAATGAATATAGCCTCAGGGACCTATGGAACTATGAAAAAGAAAAAAGAAAAAAGATCTATCATTTATGCCATCGGGGTCCTAGAAGGAGAGGAGAAAGAGAGTGGGGCTGAAAAGGTACTTGAAGAAATAATGGCTAAAGGGGGCTACTGACAACTACAGATTGTTTCAGCCCCACAAACATTCCCATGACTTCAAAGGCACAGTCTTGCCCAACCATTATATTAGACCATTTCCACCACAGAAGGGGCAGCCCTTTGTCCTTACTGGAATAGCCACTTACTCTGGATATGGATTTGCCCTCCCTGCACACAATGCTTCTGCCAGAAGCAGCATCCATAGACTCCAGAACGCGTTACTCACTATCACGATATTCCGCACAGCATTGCTTCTGACCAAGGAACTCACTTCAGAGCCAAACAAGTACCGCAATGGGCCATGCTCAGGGAATTCGCTGGCCTTACCATACTCCCCACCATCCTGAAGCAGCTGGTTTGACAGAATGATGGAATGGCCTTTTGAAGTCACAGTTACAGCACCAGCTAGGTGACCCTGCAGGGCTGGGCAAGGTTCTCCAGGAGGCCGTGCGTGCTTTGAATCAGGACCCAGCATATGGTGATGTTTCTCCCACAGCCAGATTCATGGGTCCAGAAATTAAGGGGTGGAAATGGGAATGGCGCCATTCACCAGTACCCTTAGTGACCCACTAGCAAAACTTCTGGCTTCCTTCTCCCACAACTTTGTGTTCTGCTGGCCTAAAGGTCGTAGGTCCAAAGGGAGGAATGCTGCCCCCAGGAGACACAATAACGATTCCATTGAACTGGAAGTTAAAGAGGCTGACTTGGTTACTTTGGGCTCATTATGCCTCTGAGTCAACAGGCTAAGAAAGGAGTTATAGTGCTGGCCGGGTGATCAAGCCAAGGGAAGGGGAACTTGGACTACAGCTCCACAGTGAGGAAAGGAAGGGTATGTTTGGAATGCAGAAGGTCCCTTTTGGTGTCTCTTAGTACTACCATACCCTGTGAATACGGTCAATGGGAAATGACAATAACCCAATCTACACAAGACTCTTCTGAGATGAAGGTATAGGTCACCCCACCAGATAAAGAACCACGACCACCTGGAGTCTCACTGGAGGCAAAGGCAATACAGAATGGGTAGTAGAAGGCAGTTATAAATACCAGCTATGACCACATGACAAAATAACAGAAACAAGGACTGTAATTGTTATGAGATTTCCTCCTATTTTAAGAGTACATCTGCATTCATGTATATTAAGTATAATAAATATCTTATTGTTCATTCCTCTTTTATTCCTAACATAAAATTGATTGAATTTACATAAGCATGTAAGTATCGTTGATTTTAGATCATGGTATTTAAGTCATGGACTATAGAACAGCAAACATCACTCAAGAACTACCTCTTCTTCTGGGGAAGGGATCAGTGCACTTGTGGTTGTACACAGGACAGTTACATGACATGAGGCTGAACTATGACTTTGTTACTGTCTTAGTTGAAGATTAAGTATGGCTCAAGGAGAGGCATGTGGGGGCCAAGCTGACAAGGGGTGGACTTGTGACAGCTGATTTTAGACGTCGAATTGACCGGATTGAGGAATGCCTACAAACCTGCCAAAGCGCTATCTGGGGTGTGCCTGTGGCGGCGTCTCCAGAGGAGATCAGCGCGCGAGTCTGAGTGCACGTGGGGAAGATCAGCCCTTAACGTGGGCAGGCACCATCCGAGCTGCCGGGGGCTTGGAGAGAACAAGACGAAAAAAAGGCAAATATGTCACCCATCTGCTGGAGCGGGACACCCTCTTCCTGTCCTGACCTTCGACGACAACTCCAGACTTCCCAGACTCTGGCCCCCAGGACTTACGCCAGCAGCTCCCAGGTTCTCAGGCTGTTGGTCTGGACTGAGAGTCACACCCTCAGCTTCCCAGGGTCTGCAGCCTTCGGACTTGGTCTACACCACACTCCCAGTGTCCTAGCATCTCCGGCTCGCAGCCAGCCTGTGGTGGGACTTCTCAGCCCCCTAATCGCACGACCCAACTCCTCTAATAGCTCTCCTCTCATCTCTATCCATCTCCTCTTAGTTCTGTTTTTCTGAAAAACCCTGACTAATAAAAACTTAAATAGAAAAATGCCCAAGATATGTTGCTAAATGAAATTTCTAAGAAAGCAAATGCATACTATGACCCTTTATTTAAAAAAAAAAAAAGAACAATGATTACGGGACACCACGCATGTGGGGAAGGACAGACAGACACACACCCGACTGTCGAGAGTGGTCATCTCCGAGGGTGGAGACACGACGTGTCCACCATCAACTGCATGCGGGTCTGTCACGGTGGAAGTTCACACAACTTCCTCGTAACTTTGTAAACGGAAGAAAAACATTCCAGTTGCTTCTTAAGAAAAAGAGACAGTAATAAATAACAATAAATGTAAACAAAAGGAAATTTCCAGATATGAAGAAAATGCAGTGGGGTGGTTATTTTCCGGTGTGGCATATCTTCAGAAACCAACCCTCTGTCTTCCACAAAATGAGCTGCAGATGAAAATGCCACATGAGATACGTAGTTCCTTGACTCAGCTTTGCTAACTACAGCACCTCTGTTCTGGCTGCACCTGCGTCTCCTTTCACATCCCCCAGTCAGTGAGGTTACTACGCTACCATTGCAATAGGCAAGAAGTGACGCTCACTATTAAAGTGATGATTTAAAATCTCCTATGTTCATTCCACCCTCATACAAGTATTGTTAACATTTGTTGTTTGACTTTCTTCCAGATTTCGTTCTAGGCAAAGATCCCTATGGAATCTTACACAGTTGTAATAAAATATTGTGTAATCTCGTGCCTTGCTTTTTCCCTAATAACCTACACCGTCATCTGATGCAACCTGGCAAACCCTTGCAGGTCACTGCAGGATGCTTCCTCACGTGGCCATGCTGTAGTTTCCTTAACCACAGCCCCTAATGTTGACTCTGCAGATTATCACCATTTTTCCATTTTTTTATTCAGCTGTTTTGAACGACTTCATGCAGAAGGATTCTTATATAGTTAGGATAATCCCCTAGGAGAGATTCCTGGAAATAGAATTACCAGGTCAAAGGGTACAAAGAACTTTCATAGTTCCAGACACTCATTACTACCGTGTTTCCCCAAAAATAAGACAGGGTCTTATATTTATTTTTCCTCAAGAAGACACCATAGGGCTTATTTTCAGGGGATGTGTTATTTTTTTAAGTACGGTATAACAATCTACATTTATTCAAATATAGTTAAGTCATCTTTTTCTGGAACATCATTATAACTCTCCAAACCCCAAATTCCATCCTGAATTTCTCACAACTCTATTTCCTTTAGAACCATTGGCCCTAACCTCTCATGTGGAGCACTAGAGCTCTCTTGGGGCAGATGAGAAGGGCTGCTCGTCTTCTTTACCGCCCTGCTATGAAATGCAAGGATTGTGCAGATACGCTGCGTAGCCACACCCATCACTAGGTCTTATTTTCGAGGTAGGGCTTATATTGCACAAATGCTTAGAAATCCTGCTAGGGCTTACTTTATGGGTAGGGCTTATTTTCGGGGAAACATGGTAAATTCACTTCCGGAACGTCTCTACCAGGGCACAAAAGAAGACGCGAGTGTTCATTTGCCCAGTCCGCCCAGCACAGCATGTTCGTTAACTGCGTGGTGAAAAATGCCATCCTGCTTGCATTTGCATTGCTTTGATTACAACTGAAGTTTTAGTGGTTTTCCATATGTTTGTTAACAAGCCACATTTCCTCTTGTGATTTGTTAGATCGCGTTCTCTGCACATTTACCTACCGGGAATGATCAGTATTATATTTAAGCTTTTCAAAGCCCTCAGTTTTGTCACACTTCTGCTACCACTTCCCCATTTATCAACTGCCACTGCTGCCCACTTGAAATAATACTAGTAATAAAATTTTAGACCTATAAAGCACTCAACAGGAGCACACTCTGGTTTGGTTTTCATAACCCTCCTCTTTGCCGGACTGATGGGATTTGCAATCCCCTTTCACAGAGCAGAAAGCGAAGGCCCAAAGCAGTTAGATCGGCTCATCCAGGGTCACAGGACCACGAACCAACAGGGCCGGGACCAGAATGTGTCCTTCCATTTCAGGAGGCAAAGTAGTGCAGTGGTTATGAGTCCAGCTCTGTAACCCAGCTCTGCCCGCCCCAGGGACAGTGAGAGCAATTTCCCCCAGGGCAGGGGGAGAGTCACCTGAGATAATGGACATGGGAAGCTGAGCACAGTGCCCGCCCATGGCAACTGCTCTATCCACCCTGCATTTCATAAGCACTTGCTGATGCTGTTGGGGCCAAGCACCCTGCCGGGCCCTGGGGACATAGAGATGAGCAAGGAGTTCAGCGTCTGGCAGAGAAAACAGACAGACAAGCCGCTAATGGCCAGTCACCATGGCAGGGCTCTTGCGGAAGCCTGCACCAGGCACTGAGAAGCCACGACCCAGGCCCCTCGTCCCTCCTCCAGGGCAGAATCTGCCACTCAAGGTCAAATTCATCTTTCTGAAGTTCCACATTTGAGCGAAGTCCAGCTTCTCCACCCCAATGTCATCCATGAGGGTCACAGACCAAATGGAATGGCTCTCATAAATTTTCTGGCATCCCATCCATCAAGCCCTCCCTCCGTGACTCTCGCCTTGGCAGGAGGCGCCTATGCTGTTCCTGAGCTTGTGTGTCTGTGATCGTCTCTGCCCAGAGCCCAGCCGTCCATCCCCAGGGTCTGACCTGCAGGGTCTGCAGAGAGCGGTGCCCTGGGGTCTCCACGCAGGGCAGCCCACAGTGTCCCAGAGGCGCTGCACTGCCACCGGCTCCCAGGGAGCTGGGAGTGGTGGTTGGGGCTGCCCTTCAGCAGCCCGTGGGACTGGTGCTCTAATCTCATCCGCTACTCTGACTCCACTGGGACACCGTGTAGGGAAGAGGCCAGAGGCCGGTAGCCGGCGGCAGGAAGGTGCCCAGGCAGCGCAGCACGGGAGGGAAATGCACAGGCTCCAGGTCAGAGATCCTGGCTTGCGGGTGACTCTGGGCAAGTGATGGCCGCAACACCTTGTCTCTGAAGCCAGAATCAAAGCCGATCTGGCTTCGAATGGCTTACTGTGCAAAGTCCTGCGATCACATAAGTAACGGAGGCCCTCACTCTCCCGACAGCATTCAGGCTGCAGGGTAAAACGAGCCACCAATTACTGAGCACTCCCCGTGTGCAGGGCTGTATTTTAAACACATCTTATATATCATCTCAACAAAGTCTTAGCATAACCCTATTCAGTCATTTAGCCAAATATTTACTGAGCATTTTTCTTAGGTGCTAGAGATACAGGAGTGAACAAAACAGATGAATGCCCCTGCTCTGGTGAAACCTACGCGCCAGTGAGGAAGACAGAGACTAAACAAGATTAATAAATAAAATGTACAATAAGTTATACAGTCATGTGTTAAGGAAAACAATACAGCAGAGAGGAGGGATATAAACTGGCAAGCTGGGAGCTAAAGTTTTGGCAGGTTGGCCAGGGAAGGCCTCACTGGGAAGGTGACAGGGAATGTTTGGATTATTGGCAATAGTCACTCTCTCCCCATGGGCACAGCTCAACTCTCTATAGCCAATGGGATGTTAACAAGGGACTGTGAAGACCCAAGGGACCATGGCTTTTGGCTGTGGGAGAAGCACAAGAAGACAATCCCTGCACGTGCATATTTTGTTTATGTCATGTACAGGGAATTATCTTCTTGTGCTTCTGCCACAGCCAAAAGCCACGGTCTCTTGGGTCTGCACAGTCCCTTGGGTAGCTGCTGCTCCTCTAACCTTGGCCCTACTGAGGTGCTGGGGAGCAGACCTACAGCTGAAAGCAGAGGCCAGCAAGCCCAGCCTGGGTGAGGGAGCCCCACCAACTGCATGGGTGCATGAGACACTGGATGCCAGTGAGACTCGGGCTGTTTGTTACGCAGCGTGATGTGGTCATCAGTGACTGATAGGGAGGCTGCTGGGAAAAGACCTTAAGGGAATGAAAAAAGGAGCTTGTGACTACCTGGACTGGTCCAAGCAGAGAGGGGGGCAAGGGCAGGGTGCATGTGCAGGGCCCAGCTGGCAAATTCAGGGGACAGCAAGGAGGCCTGGTGGCTGGACTGGAGAGACCCAGTAGGAGTGCAGCAGCAGACGAGGTCAAAGAAAGCAAGCATGACCAGATCGGGTAAGACTTTAGAGGGTGGGTGACCATATAATTTATCATCTAAACCAGGACACATTTTTAAAATCTAAGTATAATTTACAGACAGTAAAATGCATTCTTTTCAGTGTTTAATTCTATCAGCTTGACAAATTTAGGCAGCCATGTAACTAACATCATAATCAAGACATAGAACAGTTCTAACTCCCACAGAAATTCCCTTACGGCTCTTTGTAGTGGCTCTCCCGCCTCATTCCTGACAAACTCTGGTTGTGCCTGTTCAGGGACATCACATAGTTGAAATTATAGATCAGGCATCCTTTGGAGTGGGGCTCCTGTCACTCGGCACGTGCGTTTGGGAGTCGTCTCGCATTGCCGTGTGCATTGGCAGTGTGTTCCTACGGAGCACTGAATACCTCATGGTGCGAACGTGCCACAGTTTGTTACCCACTTGCTGGCTAAAGGACATCAGGGTCATTGCCAGTCTGTGGCTATTATAAATAAAGCCACTGTGATCATTCACATACAGAAAACCAGGACGACTCTGAGCATGAGTAATTCTTCAGGGTCAAGAGGCATAAGTGGGGACCATCCCATGCAGACCAGGAAGTGTGTTTGCCGACTTGGGTAAAAGTAGGGACTCTGGCTGTCACCCTGGTGAGATGGGATGGGAGGTGACGGGAAGATTCTGAGCAGGGGCATGACACGGTCGGCTGGCAATTTCACAGGATCACTCCGGCTGCCTCGGAACAGCAGGCTGCAGGGGACAAGGTCCCAGGCGGGATGGCCAGTCACCAGGGAGTGGTTGCCGGGGTGGAGGAGTGATGGGGTTCTGGCCACACTGAAGGCAGAGCCGGCAGAACTGCTGCTGGGCTAGCTACGAGGGGTATGAGAAGGAAGCGTCAAAGCCGAAGCCAACGTGTTAGACCTGAGCAACTGAAGAAAGTGTGACTGGCCCATTTCACAGAGCAGGATTGGAGAGGACGAGGCACTCGCTCGGGCCACCCACTGAGAGGCAGAGCCGGGACTGGTGTTCCAGAGCCTCTGCCCGCCACCGCTGCACGTCTGCCTTATGTCAAGGCAGGACGATCGTTCCCCCGCTAAGAAGGAGCCCTCGCCTGATCTCAACAACACAAGTGTGCCAGTCCTGGAAAGGCCCTGCCCCGGGCACTGCCAAGGGGCCCAGGGGGGCAGGAGCTGAGGCTTCCCATGGGACTGTGCATGACCAGACTATGAGGCCTGGGGCAGGGCCGGGGACCAAGAAGACAGAGTGGGCAAGGCAGGCAGGAGGGGCTGGCAGCCCTGGCTGACCCCTCACTGACCCCTCGCTGAGCCTGCTGAGCCCCTATGTGCAGCACAGAGGCAGAGACCAGGAAAGAGGACAGTGTGAGTCAGCTGCCACTTTGCCATCTGAGGCTGACCTTCTGAGGTCAGCGAGCAGAGCTGGCGGTCAATCTCCTACGGGGTACAGATGGGGAAATCTAAGGCCCTCAGCAGTTCCGTGTGAGCCTGTGATAGAGGCCACAGCCCCTGCTACCCACTGGCTTCGGCTCAGCGCCCAGGGCTAAGATTCACAATATGCCACCTAAGGAGCCACTTCTGCACCCCCAGTGCATGGGACAGGCTCTCCCGAGCAAGTGTCAACCATGGGAGCTGGAGCTCATGTTGACAAGCAGTGATGCTGCAGACAAGCCCCGGAGGAGGGCGACTCCCACTGCTAATTCGTGCAACACCTTTGTCGGGGGCAGAACGGGCTCGCTCCATTCTTCAGCACCTCACGTTCCACCTGGCCACAGCTCTTAAATGTCTCCAACAGCCCGGAGTCCCTAGAAAGGCATGCACCCTGCTCCCCAAGGGCAGCAAGGACAGAGGGCAGAGCTACCCCCGTACACTGCCCACCTCCCCCCAAACCATGTCACTGGAGGGAGAAAGAGAGAGAGTCAGAGTCACTGCTAAGTACCATTAGCAGTGCTGAGTACCGTTAGCAGTGCTAAGTACCGCTAGTACCGTGCTGAGCCCTGCACACAGGGACATTAATCAGTCATGCAGTGACGGGCACAGGGCACATCCTTCATGGCGTCCCCACCCCATCTCTAGACAGATCTCCCAATTGTTCATGCTGGGCCTCAGTAGGACGCCTCCCCCTTCTGCATGAGCACGGCTCTCTCATGGCCCTCCGAGTGAACTCGCTACACACGCTGCAGCCTGCCAGAGAGGCACGTGTGAGCCCACTGCGCTGGGTAGGGCACCATCCCATCACCTGCCTGCTGCACGCTTTTCAGTATCACAGGGTTTACAAGCACAGGCTTGGAGACATGTGGGCCGGGGTTCAAATCCAAATCTGGCAGGTAGAAAGAGCTAACTTCTCTTGCAAAGCCAACCAGCCCCGCTCAAAACCCAGAGTGCACCTGGGCCTGGCCACGCCTGCTCTGTGAATCTCCTCTTCTTGGGGGGCCAGGCCTCAGCAAGAGCAGGGGTGGCAGGACCCTCCTGAGAAAGCCCAATACAGGCCACCCACATCTGCATCCTCCCACACCTGCACCCTCCCACACCTGCACCCTCCCACACCTGCACCCTCCCACACCTGCACCCTCTCACACCTGCATCCTCCCACACCTGCACCCTCCCACACCTGCACCCTCCCACACCTGCACCCTCCCACACCTGCACCCTCCCACACCTGCACCCTCCCACACCTGTACCCTCCCACACCTGCACCCTCCCACACCTGCACCTTCCCACACCTGCATCCTCCCACACCTGCATCCTCTAACCTGTGAGGGGCACAACTCGTACCCCACTTGTTTGGCCAGTGCCTGGGGCTCCCCCAGGGTTCATGTCCCTGCTCTGAGGATGGCCTGGACAGTCGCATGCCCACCAAGCCCAGCCCTAGGTGGCAGTGGACAGGTAGCGTGACACACAGAAACACCAGCTTCTCTGTGGCCAGAGAAAAACTCCTCGCGACACATCAGGGGCAATCCTCAGTAGACTGAACACCAAGAGCCGTTCACACCTTTTTCAGTGGGACCTGGCCCAGATGCCCCTAAAATCCCCGGGTCCTTGGGACCTTCAATTTTGGATACATCCCTGCACCAGGCATGCACCATATTCAGGTCCAGCCAAATTCAGCCTGATATCTTGTTCCCAGACCCCCAGGGCCTGGGGCGACACCTTGCATGGACCTTGCCATGTGGCCGGCGGGCAGACGGCATATTGGAAAGCAGGTGCCTGGGTGTGAAACAGAAGCTTACAGCAAGTGACAAGGCTGTGACAGGTCCCATGCCCCCACGTGCCTGCACTTGCTGCTAAGATTAATTTACCTGACAAATCAATCCTACCCACTTCTGACTTTATTATTTATTCACATAATTATATCCGAGTTTGGGGATTTTTAAAGAAGCGATTTCCAGTTGCTCTGAATCTGCATCAGGCTATTGGCATCTTCTTTCCCGGGAAGTTGAAGGAGCACTTTCAATTAATGGGCTGTGTTTTCTCAAGAATTGTCACCCCCGACACCTGAAAGCCGAATGAAATGGGCACTGGGGTAGCTTTAACACGCCCAGGGAGACAAGGCCATGCCCACGACCAGAGGGCCGGCGTGTGCCTGTCACACAGGGGAGAAAATGAGAGCACTCTGCCCCGGGTCCCACAGTGAGGAGTGCACAGGCGGTTGGGAGCACATCTCTCTGTCACAGAGGCCCTGACTGCCTCCACAGCACGCCACCTCCTGCCACCACTGCAGCTCTGCTCACTGCCCCTGCCTCTTGTGACTCTCACGATTCCCAGCCTTGCGCCCCGGCACACAGCAAGCTCAGGCAAGGACGTGTTCTTCAAGGAAAGTAGAGCTCAAGGGGCCGGCTGCCCCTTACCAGTGGTGTCCTGGGCTCCCCCAGCCTTCATTCCCACTCGCGAGCACGGTCATGCCCCCCCGTGCGTGCCCAGCGCTGGGGAGCGCCTGGGGGAGGGAGGTGGCCACACTCCCTCTCCAGCAGAGACTAGCGTCTAGCGGGCTAGGCCAGCACCAGTCAAATGAGCATGCGCCAGCTAGGGTCTGCAGAGTGAAGTCCACACTCCAAAGGAAAGGCGTGCCTGTGTCTGACAGGCCTGGGTGCCTGAGGAGCCACTCAGAGAAGATGAAAAGAATGACAGCGTTAGGAAAGTGCGCGAGAAGGGACGGGAGCAGTGGGGCTGCCTTCAGGGAGAGGAGGCCTTGGAGAGAAGCTTCTGGAAAGGCCATTGCTGCAAGCTGTAAAAGGAGGTGACAACACCCACCAGCCACCACTCTGCGTGGTGGCCAAGACCACAGCGACGCGGCCAGGAGCCGGCGTTCACCAGGCATCTGCTCCTTCCCTGACCCTTTGACCTCGCTCCAGAAAACTTGCCACCAGCAATAATCCAAGGAGAAAAATAAAACACGACACATGAAGGTTTTCACTGAATGCCGTCAAAAAAATTGACTGGAGATTGAAAACAGTCACAACGTCCAATAACAGGAAACATTAGGTAGGTTATGGAACATCAATTCTTCATCTCGATGAAATCATTAAAAATAATTGTTATGAAGGCTTTACAACCACACAGGAAATGTTTATGCCGGGATGTCAGGCCAAAAAAGCAGAACACAAAATTGCACCTAGATTATGAGTGCCTCCATATACAGTCAGTGTGCGTGTGGCCAGAGGAGAACACAGAAGACAAAAATGACAGCTGGGCTAGTTGTGAAACTCCTCCTGATAGTCGGATGTTTCAAAATAAGCAAAATAGGTGTGGGGTGGGAGGAAAGACACGTATTCAGGTGTGGGGTGGGAGGAGGGGCCCGTGTCCAGGTGTGGGGTGGGAGGAGGGACCCGTGTTCAGGTGTGGGGTGGGAGGAGGGACCCGTGTTCAGGTGTGGGGTGGGAGGAGGGGCCCGTGTCCAGGTGTGGGATGGGAGGAGGGGCCCGTGTCCAGGTGTGTGGTGGGAGGAGGGCCCGTGTTCAGGCGTGGGGTGGGAGGAGGGACCCGTGTCCAGGTGTGGGGTGGGAGGAGGGGCCCGTGTTCAGGTGTGGGGTGGGAGGAGGGACCCGTGTCCAGGTGTGGGGTGGGAGGAGGGGCCCGTGTCCAGGTGTGGGGTGGGAGGAGGGGCCCGTGTCCAGGTGTGGGGTGGGAGGAGGGGCCCGTGTCCAGGTGTGGGGTGGGAGGAGGGGCCCGTGTCCAGGTGTGGGGTGGGAGGAGGGGCCCGTGTCCAGGTGTGGGGTGGGAGGAGGGGCCCGTGTTCAGGTGTGGGGTGGGAGGAGGGAGTTTGGGTTCAAGTTACAACTGTCTTCCTGGACTGTACACCAGGGCCAAGTCCTTCACCTCTCTGATTCCTGCTCACTGGTCAAGGGAGGACAGGGGTCTCCGGGAGGGCCCAGGGCAGGGCTAGGAGACAAGGGAGCATAGTGGCAGTGAGAGGTGCAGCACTGGCAGGACTGGGCACGCTCCAGGATGAGGCGACCAGACTTGGCAGCTAAGATGGGACGCAGAACGGAGGTGAGGAGGTGGTGTAGCCATGAAGTGAAGAGGAAATGAACTGATGACGTTAAGAAGGAGGTTAGGAGAGAGGCGATGTTTTATGAAAGAAGGGTTTTAGGTCAAGAGCCTAGACAAGTCTTTGGGAAAATCTGAACGCCGTCACTGAAGTCCGTCACTGAAGTCCGCGGCTCCTCAGGCACCCAGGCCTGTCAGACACAGGCACGCCTTTCCTTTGGAGTGTGGACTGAAGCCCGTGACAAGTCTGTGGGAAAATCCAGACACCTGCAGTGGGCCAGGACCAAACCTGCCATTAGGAAACCACAAGTGACACAAATATTGCTCCACAAGTCTAGGACAAGGTTACCCAGTGCAGGCACAGCAGGAATTCCCAGGCCTGGAACCCAGACACTGGCCTGGTGACAGCTCACAGAGTGTTAGTGCTTTGCCTTAGTAGCACCAGACACTGTCTAGTGTTGACATAGCCGTGGGCCGACAGGCCTGCAGACTGCAGATTTTCACTTCTACCCCAGTCTGGTGGGCGGCTCTCTCCTCCAGGCAGCCAACGGAGGGGCAGCTCCTCAAGCTTGGGTGGGGGGGGCGCTGGCGCACCTGCATCCTGTGTCCTCCCCAGGGTGGTGCCCCCCACTCCTGCTGGGTCTTCCGGGAGGGACCCAGGCGTGGGCCGGAGCCCTGCAGCCCTACGCCAGCCCAAACAGCTATTCTGCTCGAGCCCCTTGACTGCCAGAGTGTGCCCTGATAGCAATCCACAGCCACAAGGACCACAATCTGAAAAGTGTCCCTTGATGTGTACAATGCACAAACCACACGACTACCCAGCAGGGCAGCCCTGACCCAGACTACGGGTCCCAACCTCCGCCTGGTTACTCAACCTCTTTGCATCTCAGTTTCCCCAAATAAACTAGAGATTTAAAACAAACAAACTCTACTTTGTAGAATTTAGGGGACAAGGTGCGCGCGCGCGCGCGCACACACACACACACACACACACACACACACACAAATATTGCAGACCCAACTCCATCTCCTCAAAGGCACAGAGCCCCAGGGTGGAGCAGCGCCAGGCTCTGCAATGACTTCCCCCGGGGTTATTTGCATTTCTTTATTTGCCTCACTTCTCATCTTTCTGATTTCCCATGTTCTTTGATTCGCCAGTCCTGTGTTTAACAGGAGAGGTCTTTGATCACTTTTTGGAAAAGGCCCAGGCATCAGAGGGCCCACCGGTGCCTGGGAGTCTGGCAGCTGCTGCATTTTGATCACTCGGTGTCCCCGAGTTGTCTCGGGCAGCCCTGCCGCAGTGGGCTTCCACCAGGGCCCACCCGGCCGGCTCCCCTCTCTGGGCCCCTCTGCCCCCGGCTCGGGGCTGCCTGAGCCGAGCCACCTCTGCCGGCCCGAAGGCCTCCCACGTTGAAGAAAGCCACACGCTCCACTTCCCACTATCATCCCTTTCTTTTGCTTTTCTCTGTGCCCTGTTCTAAGCAAATGCTCTTCCAGCCGCGGTTGCGGAGTGAATATCTTTCATAACACATACTCGCCCTCTTGTTCATCTTCCCCACTCTGTAACTCAAAACAACACTCCCTGAGCTCCAGTGAGGGCCTCTGCCTAGCAGAACAGGACACGGGAGCAACAGGAGGGAGGAGGCCGTCCGCCGTGCAAAATGGGGACTCTGTGTGTTCGGTGGATGGCGCACTGGCCCGGCTGCTTGGCGTGAGTGAGGCTTACAAAGCTCTCAGCAAAGGGGTGAGCCCCCAACAAGACAGGCCTCGGTAACCAGCTCGCAGTTGTCAGGCCCAGGGACAATGGCTGCCCCCAAGGTCACGGTGGCCACGCAGGCTGAAGACTCTCCCCGAGCCCACGCCAGCTTCCTCTCGTGCCATGACTCTGCAGAAGGACAACCACACGCTGCTCTGTGTCCTGTTGCCAGATGGGCAGAGCAGCTGCACCCCAGCTGCGACCCAGGCCTGCTACTGGACACAGCGCAGCGGTGGGGTCACAGAGGGCCTCGCCCTGGTGGTCGCCAGCTCACCTGGGAGGCTGTGTAGGTGTACCGCTGACTGCTCCCTCCGAGGGCTCCAGGCCTTCATCCAATCTGGAAGCTCCCAGATTGGGGGCCAGGGTGAGACCACGGGGCCCTCGCGAACTGGCACTCCAGAGCAGGACGGCCGGGATCCAAATCCTGCTTCTACAGGAACCAGCTGTACCCGGCGGGTTACCCGGCCTCACTGCGTTAGTGCCCGCAGGTATTAAGAGAAGAATCAAAATTGCACTCCTCACAGGTAAAGAAGAAAACGCACATGAAGAGCCTAGCGCCACGCCCACACTCAGTAAGTCTCCACTGTGACCATCCTCTACTCACCCTGGATCACCCAACGCCAGGTCTGCTTCTCTCCCCACTCCACCGCGCGCGATCTCTGCTTTTCAGAGAGAAGTGGAAAGGCCTGCTGGGCCTGCCTGTGCCGGGGGGACTGGCCCAGGCAGAAGGGAAGGTAGTTTGGGGCAGAATGCCTGACACAGGCCCCTCAAACACCCTACGAGAGCAACCACCTGTTGGGAAGAAGGTGCCGCTGCCAGGGCGATGGGGAAGGGGCACCAAGGGGGCTTCCTGCTGCACCACCCAGAGCCTGGGGTCAGCGCTGCCCAGCTCAGGCCACTGCCGGGACAGCCGAGCCAGGACCAGGCCTAGAGCTCCACGTCTGCTCTAGCGGCCACTCTTCTTCCTCCCTTTCCCCAGCTGTGACGCTGGGAAGGAGCCTGCTGCAAAACTTCCATCCTAACAAAATTTGGAAAAAGTCAACCAGATGAGGTGGGAACCCCCAACTGCAGCCCCCTCCTGCCTCGCAGTGTCCATGTGTGTCAACTTAAAGAAAGAATCAACACACTAAGATTTAAGACCAGATAAAATTCTTCACTCACTCATTGACTTGCTCATTCAGTAAACAGTTCTAAGAGCTTCCTCTGTGCCAGGCTGGACATGGAGAACACAGAAACAAATACAGCCCAATGTATCAGTCAGTTATTGCCAAAAGAATGCTGTGTAGCAACCCGCCCAAAACTCAGTGGCTGAAACATCATCGTCTATTTGCACAGATGTGTGGACTGGCCGGGCAGATCCTCTCCTCACTGAGGGTTTGCAGCTCAGCTCAGCGGCCCTGGTCTGCCCTTATGTCTCTCATCCACCTTGGACCAGGCATTTCAAGGGCCTGTTCCTCCTCCTCACGAAGGTGAAGGCGGTAGATGCTCTAGAGGACAGGTGGAAACATCCAGTATCTCTTAAGGCCCAGCCTCAGAACTGGTTAGGTGTCATCTCTACCTACAGGCCATTGGCCAAAGCAAGTAGTCACATGGCCAAACCCAGAGCCAAAGGGCAGAGAACTCCACTCCACCCACCAGGAGAGCCCAGCAAGCACGGGATGAAGGGCTGCACAAAGAATCGGGGGTGACCATTCAATCGACCACACCCGGCCCGTCCTTGCAGAACTCCTCCTGGCCAGGACAGGGACAGCCACGCACCAAGAATAACTGCAGCACAATGCAGTTTTGCCACAATCACTGAGGCCAGCTGAGTGTGTCCCCTCATTTCCTCAACATACGTGTCTCATACATTAGACCGCACAGGAGTTGCCACTCATTTGCCAGGCAGAGAGGGGACAAAGGTGTCGCCCAAGACACACTCAGGAGTTGTCCACATCAGCCCAGGTGAGGGCACAGCACCCAACCGAATGCCAAGGACTAGGGAAAAGGGACAAAGTGCTGGGACCTGGGGCCCCAGGCTAGGCCGGGCCACCAAGGAGCGGATGGACTCAGGACAGAACCCTCACGCCGTATCTGCAGGTGAGGAGGCCCAACTCTCCCTCAGCCTCCTGGGGCCGATCTCATTGGCCAATCGCAGAGGTACGTACTCTCTTCCCAGCGCCTCAAGTGAACATCTGTTTTTCTCAAAGCTGTGAATGTCACGTCAAGAATTTCCAATTACCTTCCCCTTGGTTTTATTTAGCATCAGTGTATTGGAGGCATAATTAGTCTGAGATGAAAACCTGTATTGTTCCCTTCTCCTCGGCAATGAAATAGGTTCCAAATGTGCTAACAGAGAGGATCCTTCTCCAAAAATGACAAACAGCAAGTGAAGGATGAAAGCAAGAGTGAAATACAGATTAATGACAACTGCGGCCGGGGGTGGGGGTTGTGACAGTGGCATCTGCCACGGAGCTCCTGCTGTAGATCTCACCTCCTAATGAGGGTGGGCCTTCTCCACAGCACAAAGTGGCGCTGATGAAGATGAAAGACCATTTCCCACCGAGATGTCTGCTGATGCTATATCACGAGAGCCCGCGGGGACTGCTGACGAGGTGAGGTCGTGCAGGGCTCTTCTCCCACGAGCCTGCCCATCGTCAAAGCCTGGGGCCGTGGCTGAGGCATGCGGGTTCTGCACTGGCCAGGCCTGCCGGGAATTGGAGACAATACCCCTAGAAGTTGGATATTTGAAGTACTGAGACTCAGATGCCCTCGTTGACCCCAGCCCTTGCCAGAGACTAGACCTTTATTTAGCCTCTGATCTGTCCAATACTTGTCAAAGCAAGTCTGCAAGGACCTTACTCATGTGATGCACGTGGTGATATTTGTTCTGCTTCCACGCTTGCCTTCTTAAAGGCTCGTCACAGAGCAGCCAGAGGGTTTGTTAAATAGGAATCGGGTCATGTCGTTGCCCTGTAGAAACCCTCCAGTGACTTGTGCTCACATTTAAAATAAACTCTCCACTCCTTACCTGGGCCACAGAGCCCAGGTGGTATCCCCCGCCCACCGCTTGTACCCCACCATGCCTCGACCTCCCTGCTCACGCAGGCATCCTCTTATGTCTCTAACGTGGCGGTTTTTATTTCCACTCTTGGACCCTGGCAGTGACAAAGGTCTCCCTTCTCCAGCCTGATTCTGGCAATCGGGTGTCGGCTCACACGTCAGAGAGGCTGGCCACACAGCCGGCAGCAGCCCCTGCCACTCCCCACCGCAGACTCCTACTCCGGGTTCCTTATGGAACTCCTCGCCGTAGATGTCGTCTTGCTTTTCGTCTCTTTTCTGTCATCTAAAATGTAAATTCCACAGGTGTGGCGCTCTCGCCTGCTGTATGCCCCACACCTCGCAAAGATTCAGGGCACCTGACACATAGGGCGCTCGACAACCGCTGAGGGACGGAAGGCCGGTGGGGGCGGGCGGGGTTTGGCTTACCGAGAGGACCACAAGGCATGCACATCTATCTTCAGAAAAGATAGGGAAAAGAAAGTAACATTGCAAGCGTGGCCCCAGAACACTGACCCAGATATAAAGCAGCAGCCACGGGACAGCTTTTGCCTAACAGAATTTAGAAGCTTTCTCACTCCACAACAAAGTGGGTTTCCTCAATAGATGGTGAGTTCCCCACCTGCAGAGGTGTGCAAGCAGAGGCCACTGCTGGAGCTGCGTAGCGGACAGGTGAGCATCCTTCTGAGTTCCAGAGTCCATGACCTTCACGGTAGTTTCTGCTGTCTCAGCTCCTACCCCTCTGAGGAAGGGCAGAGACTCATTCTCCAGTGGGGGGCGCCTCGCGCAGGGTGGGGCAGGGGTGTTGGGTGGCGTGTGTGTGTCCGCCAAACCTGGAGTGGGGTGTGTGCCTGACTCCTTCCAAGGTGCAAGTTGGAGGCTCCAGGCAGGGCTACCTCCATGGCCCAATGTGGGATGGGCACCTTCCCTGAGGGACCGAGCCTGCAACGCGGACCTTCCACCAGGGACACAAGCCTGGAGAGTGCAGGCGGTGCAGAGAGGTGGCAGCCACAGGACACCCAGCCTGCACCTGCCTGTTCATCTCAGGCTGCCCGCTCAGGCCCCACGCCCCACGAAGGGGGCATGACTCCTCCCGCAGGGACGAGGACCAGTTGCTTGTCCAAGTCCTACGGCGAGTCTGGGGTGACATGGGAGCGGGACTCCGACATGACAGAGGCCGTGGCCTGCGTTCTTGCAGCTTGACCCTGACGGTCAGGCAGCTCCCCTCCAATATCAGACCCGTCCAGCTGGACCTTTCTCAACTCCTGCCTTTTCCTCTCCACTGTCTTCTGGGAAAACGAGGCCCCTTCCACCTCCCAGGCCGCGCCCTAGCGGGAACCCCACTCGGTTCCCCACTCTGTCATCTGACCCAGGGCTTTTTCGGAGCGAAGCTGGTGGGACTAGCACACCGGCAGGCTCCCCACTCCCAGCCGTGCGCAGGCGCAGAGCCGGGTGCCGCAGCCCCCTCCAGCACACAGCCGCTCCCTAAGTCTGCGTCCTGTCCCTCGCCCCTCGCAGGTGCTCCTGTGGGCGGCACCCAGCAGGGAGGACACTGCTCTCCCTGCCCACCGCCAGGGACCCCATATTGGCCCACGTATCTTCTCCATTTCATCGGGCGTCCTGGGCTTTTGTGGGGGGAAAAAATCAGGGACAGAAAGAAAGAGGAGGGGGGAGGAGAAGCAAGAGCTCACGTGGGCTGTGAAGGGCGACATGTCTGGGAGTCTGGGGAGACAGTGCTCGCGCGAGGCAACAGGGGGAGAGAGAGCATTCCAAGAAGCCTTGCTGAGAGTTATGAAAAGCATTGTCTTTGACAGTCTTCAAAGGATACTAGTAAAGAACTGCTTTGCATGTCATTATTTTTTTCCTAATGTGACTCTACATACACACTGGGACATAAGGCACCACTATTTATATTTGGATTACAAATTAATGAAACAATAGATGAATGAACAAGGGAATGAAAACTCGAAATCCACTGTTCAGCTCCCAAAGTCCTAAGTCTCTCCTGCCTATGCTAGAAATGGTAACAGCCAGCACCAGATAAAGGCTTGCTCTGTGCTGGGCACCTTTTTAAGTGTACTGACTTTTATATGTACTAACTCCTTTAATTCACAATCTATGAGCTAGGTTATATCATTACACCCATTTTGCAGGTTAGAAGAGTGAGGCATTCACCTAAGTTTCTACAGTTAGTAAGTGGTGGTGAGCCAGAATTCCAACTTGAGGTTAATTCCAGACACATTTGTGTAGCCATTCTGCTAACCTTGGCAGTGATTTCCTTGCTGAAAAGGACTAACAAAGCCGGCTACGCCACCGCACCAGGCCGCCCCCCTCCTAGCAGCTCCAACAGAAGCAGCCTGCCAGGCTGTTACCCTGGGAGGTCAAAACATGTACAGCCATGCTCTGTATGATGATGTTTCAGTCAACAGGTTACATACACGAGTGGACCCATAAGATTATAATACTTAATTTTTACTGTACATTTTCTGGTTAGATATGTTTAGATACACAAATACCATTGTGTTACAACTACATATAGTATTCATATAGTAACATGCTATGCAGGTTTGTAGCTTACGAGTAATAAGCTATACCATATAGCCTAGGTGTGTAGTGGGTTACACCATCTAGGTCTGTGCAAATATACTCTGTGATGTTTGTACAACGAAATCGGCTAACCACACATTTCTCAGAAGGTATCCCTGTCCTTAAGCAATACTTAACTGTCTATCTTCTAACAGGTCAAGAATAAAGGGCAGAAAAATCAACCAAATGCAGTTGTTGCCTTCTTGGCTGAAGTCAGTAAATGCATATAGAATTTTATTTCGACCAGGCACAGTGGCTCATGCCTGTAATCCTAGCACTCTGGGAGGCCGAGGCAGTAAGACTGCTTGAGGTCAGGAGTTCGAGACCAGTCTGAGCAAGAGTAAGACTCTGTCTCTACTCACAATAGAAGAAATTAGCCAGGTGTGGTCGTGTGCACCTGTAGTCCCAGCTACTCAGAAGGCTGAGGCAGGAGCATTGCTTGAGCCCAGGAGTTTGAGGTTGCAGTGACCTAAGATGACACCACTGCACTCTACCTGGGCTGACAGAGTAAGACTATGTCTCAAAAATTTTTTTTCACAGAAACATAATGAAACAAAATGAAGAATAGTTACTTGGAATGGAGTGAGCCTGGAATGTTGAGGTCAAGGCACGTCTGCAATGTCTCTACCCCTACTATCTGCCAGGCAAACACCCAAACAGCTACGGTGCTGCTCTCTCCCCCAATTCCTCAAAAGATCACTCAGAGAAGAGCCCAAGGGGGAGAAGCTGCCCTTCCCAAGCAGCTGGCCAAATTTAGCTTGTCTTAGAGAGAGGCCAAGGGGCTGGAGACTGCTTCTGGGAGGAAGATGGTCACCCACAGGCAGTGGGCTTCTCGGGGGCTGAGAATGTGTCTGACTTATCAAGGTCAGCCCAGGTCTGACACACATACAAAAGGCAACATGCAAAAATGTTTGTGGGTTTGCCTTGAATCCAATTAAATTGAATCAAATGGTCTTCTTCTACTCATGGGGAGAGGAGCACCAGAAGCCTCAGGACAGACTGTGTGGCCAGGGGCTAAGGCTCACCCAAAGGGAGGCTGAGCCTTACTCACCTGGGAGCCCAGGATGCAGCCCAAGTCTTCAATCTACCACCAAGTGGACTGTCCCTTGGAGTGAGGTCCAGAGGGGCAGAGGTGGCCCAAAGACGGATTCTCAAGGAAACTTTGAGTCCTCCCCTGTCAGCCTGTCCACCACCACCACCATAACCACAATCACCATCACCACCATCACCACCATCCCCAACACCAACACCATGATCGCCACCACCATCACTACAATCACCACCACCAGCAGCAGCATCACCATCCTCACCAATATCATCACCACTATTACCACCATCACCACAATCACCACCATCACCAACACCAACACTGCCACTACCACCACCACCATCACTACCATTATCACCACCACCACCACCATCACTACCACTATCACCACCACCACCACCACCACCATTACTACCACTATCACCACCACCACCACTACCATCACCACCACTACCACCATCACCATTACTACCACTATCACCACCACCACCACCACTATCACCACCACCACCACCACCACCACCACCATTACTACCACTATCACCACCACCACCACCACCATCACCACCACTACCACCATCACCATTACTACCACTATCACCACCACCACCACCACCACCACCACCATTACTACCACTATCACCACCACCACCACCACCATCACCACCACTACCACCATCACCATTACTACCACTATCACCACCACCACCACCACCACCATTACTACCACCATCATCATTACCACTACCATCACCATGATGATCACCACCATCACCACCACCGTCACCATCACCATCACCACCACCGTCACCACCACCATTACTACCACCACCACCATCACCACCATTAAGCTCACAGACCACAACTAATTTGCCCTTCAAAAAGTGAATTAGAATCTCCCATGCTGAAGAATTCCAGACATGAGTGTAGATACTCCACCCTCAAGGAGGTAGAACATAACTCTCTATCTTTAAGTCATCACTCTCTAAGTGATCTCACATGGTAAGATCTTTCCAAAGAGTACAGTATGGAAAGGGGAAACAAAGACTAGCTTTACGATGGAGAAACCTGACAAATGCCACTTCAGCCAGGTCATCAAGGTCAACATCAACAGAGATAAGTCATGCCAACAGCATATCCCCTTGACATGACATGGTGAGAACACCACTTTACCACTATGGTCTTCCTTCCCAAACCCATAACCCGGTCTGATCAGGAGAAAAACATCAGATAAATCCCTATTGAGAGGCATTCTACAAAACACATGAATAGCACTCCTCAAAACTGTCAAGGTCATGAAAAGCTAAGAAAGTCTGAGAAATGAGCACATCCAAGAGGTGCCAAAGGCAACAGGACAACTAAGATGTGCTATCCTGGACAGAATACTGAAACAAAAAAACAACAAAAACAAAACAAAAGAACATTGAGCAGAAAGTAAGAAAATAAAAACGGACTTTATTTAATAATGTGTCAATATTGATTTATTAATTGTGACAAAGGTACCAATGTAAAAAGCTAATAATAGAGAAAACTGGGTGCAGGGTATGTGAGAACTCTGTGCTATCCTCACGATTTCTCTATAAATCTAAAATAATTCTAAAAGTTAAAGTTTATTCAAAATAAATTGGAGTCTCACACACTAAGGCCAATAGAATACACATCTAAAATAGTCCCCAAGTGTCTCCTCCTCCCCAGCTACGCCGGCCTCACTCACACTACGACGACACTCCTCCAGTATTGGCACCACCCTTCCTCCCTGGCCCCAGGCGCCCCATCCAATCCATCCTGGTTCCTGAGGCCACCCTGAGCTTGCGAGAACACCGCGCTGCCATGGCTCCCGCTGCCTAGAGGTGGAGGCCAGCCTCTAGCATGGCTTGCGAGACCTTTCCCAGCCCATCCCCCTGCTCCTTCTCCACGTGCCTCTCTGGACGCTGCGATATTCAGACACTAACAGCTCCTTCGCCCAGAAGCTCTTCCTCCAGCGTCCATGCTCTGGCCGTCCACTCTGCCGCCTGCTGCCCCAGTCGCTCCCCTGCCTGGCTCTCGCCTGGCCTTCAAGACTCAGCTCCAACACTGCTTCCTACTCAAAGCTCTCCTTCTTCCCAGGATGGACGTGTTGGCTTCGGGGACGCCCCCACGGTCCCAGCACTGACGTCTATCCTGTATTGTCATCAATGGCTTACATTCCCTAAGGACAGACAATGCTCTCCCCTGCGTCTCTCTAGTGCCAATCCTCAACAAATGTTTATTTAATGATGAGTAAATGACTTGGGGGGAAAAGGTGGCGTGAAAAATCATGGCCAACAATCCAGGGCCTTTGTTCCCTGTTTTAAATTACAAATTCTGCTCCTCAGAACTCCATTATTCTCACTAGAGCCCTATATAACCACATCCATTATATGGCAATGTAATGGATTACTAGATTCAATTATAACAGGATAATTAATGTCAAGGTATTGCCAGTTTGGACATAAATATTAAATATCACCTTCAATGCAACCATTCTCTAACTCTGTGACTACTGGGCTTAGAATTACCAATTTTTGATGAGAAGTGTCTTTGTCAGGGGGGAAGCGATGCCAAGAACATCTGGTTTGCGGCTGCCGCTGTCCTGCAGGTAGCACACCTCCTCCCTGGCTGGGGCCTGGGCTCCCGACACACCTGCCCAGGCATGGGCCGTCGCTCACGCGCCCCAGTGCAGACCACCACGCCCGGCCCGGGAGCTGCTGGAGGGATCTGCCCAGGCCTCTCGGGAAACCCCTGAGTTACATTCTCTTCATGGTCTCCGTTTGCCTCCAGAAGCACAAGGAGCTAAGCCAAGGTGGAGACTCTGCAAGTCAGGGAGGGCACACTGAGCTGCTGTGGACCAGGAAGCCACGCCTGGCCCCTACCCCCACCACACCCTCCCCTCCGACCACCTCACAGGCCCTAAAGGTGGCAATTTCATTCTGAATCTTAACAAAAGTATCGCTTCCTGTCAGTTACCTTTGGGCCCTTCTCAAATGGCAGGATTATGAATGCTCGTAACACAAAAGCCAACTACAAGACATGGCACCCCACCCTGGCCACTCCTCCCGCCCATGGGTCTCGCCAGGAGTCTGGGACCGACAGGCCCAAGACGCCTTCTGGCTTGCTAGAGCCCTTATGCTGGAGGCCTGAGCTTCCGTATAGGCTGTAAGAAGTCCTGGCACCCTTAAGCGGCCATGCTGTGAGGAAGCGCAAACCAGCCTGTTCACACAGACCAAGAAGAAGAAGATTGCCCAGCCAGCCTCCAGCTTCTCCAGCCCTTCCAGGTCTCACTGGAACCACGTGACAGATTCTGAGCCAAAATCACACAGCTAAACCCTTAACAAGTTTCTGACTCAAGAAAAATATGAGAGATAATGAAATGACATGATGATTTCAAGCCACCCAGTTTCCACATGGTCTCTCACACAGAAACAGGCAACCAGAACAAAGGCCCAACATCAGAGCCACTGCAGTAAACAAACAGCTCTCAGACCTTCTTCCTGCAGCAGACTTCAGCTTTCCGCACAGCCCTGATCCCACTGTGGGCAGAGAAGGATGTTCTGTCCTTCCCTGAGGTGCTGGCATTCCTGGCTCAAACATCTCCCTGAAATATTCATTCGGACCCCGAAACCACAAAACCTGGGATCCCCTGACCCCTGTTGACCTCACACAGCAAGGAGTGCTTGCCCCTACCTTCTGCCCACCCACCAACCCACAAATCAAGTAAAAATAGCCCTTGGGCCCTATAGGATTGAACTGAGACCTCTGGGTTACTTGTGTTTCAAAGCACGACAAAGGTGATGCTAGAGGCAGAGTGTTTCTGATGGAAAGCTGCATCATCACCATCCTCATCTTCATCTCCACCACAGCATCATCACCACCATCACCACCGTCACTATCGGCACAGTAACACCAGGGACATTTACTGAGCACTTAGTATGTGCCAAACCCTTGTTCTTTCTGCTATCCCCACTGCCCCCAGCCTGAGGACAGGTGCCCCCTGCTGAGCCAGGACCAAGGCCCCTCTGCCTGACCCTGTCAGAGCAGCAGGATCCTGCCTGCACAGTCACTTAAAGCAGGTAATGAGCCAGGGCTGCGTGTGCTCTGTGCCCCAGGGGCAGACAGCCACCCTGGGCAGGGCTCCCTCCTCTTGGGAAGAAACACCCAGTGGCTGGAAGAGGGGCGCACAGCCCTGGGGCCGAAACCTCCCCACTGAGCCTCTCCCTGGGACTCTGGAGCCCGGCCAGGTGCCTGAACAGCCTGTACAACTTCCCTTACTGACCTTCCTTTGGAAGCTAAAACTAGCCAGATGTGAAAGGACACTGTCCCTCACAGAAAAAAAAAAAAGTCATGATATTTTTTAACTGACCACTGAATTAAATGTGCAAACAGTGTTCCTCATTACACAGATAAAAGTCTTTTTCTCATCATTTAATTTGCTCTGAGGTCTCTGCCTGTACCTGGACCGCCACTGCCCTCCCTAATGGGACCAACCCTAAGGGCACCCCCGGGGTCTGAGCACAGGAGCACCCCGGCTGGCCAGGGAAGGGGGTGAGGGTGGGCTGGAGATGGGGGGACGGGGTCTAGAACTCACCTACTGCAGCTTGTTAGTGCCCTCCCTTGGCCTGGGCACAAGTCCAGAGTCCAGGGACCCAGGTCTTCAGAGCCATGGCAGGAGAGCCCAGAGACCCGAGTGACATTGGAAAGGCTCCTGGAGGCGCCCAGCTCTGAGGAGGTACCAGCAGCTGCTTGAGTTAGGAATCCAGTCCTGTACTGATTTTAGCCCCGTGCAAAGCCGGGTCCGCCTACTCCTCCACCCCAACCCTGCAGGTGCCCTGGGGGCTCTGGGACGAGTGGTGGGGGTTAGGGCTGGTGTCCACTGGGACACAGGAGGGGAAGGGGGACCACCCTAGCCTAAGGGAAAAGCTGTAGCCCAGACCCAGGGAGCAGCAGTCAGAGCTGCAGCCACAGGGCCATGGCCTGGAACCTCCAGGTGACACTGGAGGGGAAACGGCTAGGAGTAACAAAGCCTGGGATGGGCTGGGGGTGGGTCCTGCAGCGCCGTCTCCACCATGCCAGTGAGTCCTTCCTGGTGGGGTGCGGTGCCCCGCACAGGTTCAGAGGCCAATGTGGAAGCAGGCTCCCAGAGACAGGACACACGCACAAACGCTGCACCCGATGCACGCATGTGCGCAGGCAAGCGCACGCGGCAGCGCTGCTCTGTTACCTATTGGCACACATGCAAACAAACAGAACCTCTGGGGAGGCTGAGGGAAGGTGTGTTGTGGCTGGGGCTGGTCACTGTCGATCTGTTTCCCCGAATCCCTGCGGAAGGAAAGAGAGAAGACACGTTGCAAAGGGCATGTCCTCTCACAGCCCTGCCAGGAGGAGAGTCCTTGGAGCAGCAAGGCAGGCCCATTCACACGCACAGTAATAATGTGCAGAGCTCTTTCAGCTGATTACTTGCTGCTCGCAGGAAGCCGCCATGGTGGCTGCCAGCAGGCTGAGCTCACGCCTGCGAGCTCGCTCAGCAAGGCACAAAGCAGGGGCCAGGCAGGCAGCCTGAGTGCAGGGGTTGCCCTCCGGACCTGTGCCCTCGCTCTGGTCCCAGCAAGCAGAGGGAGCAGAGGGACACAGGTGGCACCTCCCAGGGTAGCCACGCTCAGCTCCACAAGTATCAGCTCCCTGTGGACTGGCAGCTATGCATTGCCACTCTCTTAGAATTTCTGTGTCCCTAGCTACTTGCTGTAGGGTCAGAGAATGGCAGAGACAATGCCTTCATCCTGGTCCTTTTCCACATCCTGCCACTCACCATCTCACAAAGCTTTAGTGACTTCCCATTAGATCGAAACCAAGTCCAAAATCCTACCATGGCCAGAGAAGCCCCCAGCGCTCTGACCTGGAACAACTCCCATCTTCCCATGCCACCACCCTCATCCTAGCTCACCTAGCACCAAGCACACCCTCCTCTTCATTCATCCTCCAATGTGCTGAGCTCATTCCAGCCTCGGGACCTTTGCACATGCTACGCCAGGTGCTAAAATCTCCGCAGCCAGATCTTGCTTGGTGGGCCCCATCAAATTCTTCCATTCTTTCCATAAATGCCTCCTCACTGGCATCATCATCCCTGACCATCACCCTAAACCACTCTCTCCTTACCTTCTCATATTTTCCCTAATTGAGGTTATCCATGCCTGAATTACTTTTGGTTTATTCATTCATTTGTTTAGTGCCTGAGCCCCACCTCCACTAAGATGTCACCTCTTGAGGACCGAGAACTTGTCTGGTAAAGGGCTCCATCCCTTTACAGCCTCAGGGTGTAGAACAGGGCCTGGTTCATATTAGCTGCTCAGTTAATATCTGATCCATCTCAAGACAGGCAAACTGAGACCCAGAAGGGAAGGCAGTGGTCCACGGTCACACAGGGAATGGGACAGAGTCAGGTCAGGAGCTTGTGTGAACCTTAGCCCGGGGCTCTACAGAGCTGCTGAGCATGGCACGGGAACTGGACAAGGCCTGGCTGGTGCACTCGGTGACTTGCTGAGCACCTACTCTGCATGGTGAGAAGCGAGGTTGGTCTCTCCCTGAAAATGAGATATGGTTTTAGAAAAACATGAAAATCGAGGCCACTGCCATGGCAGTGATGCCTGAGCCCTGCCCTAGGCAGGCTCTCTCAGATGCCACACCCACGGCAGGAACTGGGGGGTTGAGTCTGGCAGTGGAGCATATTGATAGAACCATCTAAGTGGCAAATGGCTGGTTTCCCATTGGGCAAGCCCTGTGCCACTTAGACCTTAAACAAGAAGCTACTTCTCATGCTAAAGATCAGGCAGGCCAAACCAGCCCAGAACAGAGAGGGAACCGGCAGAGCCTTGCGCTCCGAATGCAGAAAGGAGAAAGCTACAGGAGCCAGAACTGAGAGCTGCCAGTCCGAGGATAATAAACAACTAGCAGCAGTACTGTCAGAGGGCGCAAACCAAAACCAAGGAAAACATCTATCTAAAGAGCTGACCTTGACCCAGGAAAGACCAAAGATGCCGGTAATTATTAAAGAGCTTAGTTAGCATTTAGTGCAGACTTTGAGCAATGACAGATGATAAGAACAAGCGTTCCCGCAAATACAGTTGACCCTTGAACATCACAGATGTGAACTGACAGGTCCACTTACACATGGATGTTTTCAATACAGGTTACCCAAGTGTGCCTGCCTCCCCTGCCTCCCCTCCTGCCTCTGCCACCCCTGAGACAGCAAGACCAACCCCTCCCCCTTCCCCCTTCTCCTCAGCCTACTCGATCAGGAGATGAGGAGGATGAAGACCTTTATGATGATTCACTTCCACTAAATGAACAGTAAATATATTTTCTCTTCCGATTTTCTTTGTAACATGTGCTTTTCTCTAGCTTACTTAGCTGTAGGAATATAGTATATAATACAAATAAACATGCAAAATATGTGTTGATATACTGTTTATCTTGCCAGTAAGGCTGCTAGTCAAAAATAGGCTATTGGTAGACAAGTTTTGGAGGAGTCAAAAGTTATACGTGGATTTTCAAGTGCACAGGGGCCAATACCCCTAAACCCCACATAGTTCAAGGGTCAACTGTGCAAAGGAGAACCCTAAGGCAGCTCAGTAAAGCCCTTACTGACCACCAAAAACGAGAAAAGTGTTGGAATCACAGAAAATGCAGTTGGCACCTTGAAGATCCAAGGGAAGAACAAGAATTCTTAGGACCACCATGCTTAGGATGATTGCCGGTTCTTAGAAGAGAGACCAGGGTTCACGTCATACTGTTTCCATATTTAATAAGCTTAAGCAATGAATCAGACGCTGCCACTTTGCAGTCCACAAGCCTTATCAGGCCTGCCACAGGCAGAGCTGGCCAACAAAGAGTTAAAATTTTTGTAATTAGTTACAAACATTTAAAAATTAAGAGATTCACAGAAAGTCTACATTTCTGGCTGCTCTTGAGACACCAGAAGCAGTGACCACACCAAGCTCTCTCGTGGGACCCCGGTGCCTGCAGTTGCTTATAGCTCACCTGCTCTCTACCTTACAGCCCTGCCTGCAGGCTGTAGGCATTTGGATTTATGACCTGGCTGTCACTCCAAAGGACGGCTTAGCCATTCTTCTCTGACCCTTTGGTTGTCTTCAAAAGCCCCGCATTACAGAATTCTCCAAGAGTGGTTCATGCAGTTGCCAGGATTTGATGGCCCCCTTGGCCATCCGAGAGCACAGAGAACAGCAGATATGCAGCCCCCTTCCCACCCTGCTTTGCTAGGCCTGGAGCTGTCTCCAACTGGGTCCTCACAGCTCACAGTTCTTCCTCTCTCTCGTGCAGCTTGTTAGTTCTTTAGGAGCAGGAACCATGTCTTTCCCCACGAAGCACCGAGTGCAAGAAGTCCAAGGATGGCCCATTCTGTCCCTGTGCTGGGCTGGCCACCAACAGGCTGCTGAGAAATGCCTTCTCGTCCGGAGAGTGACTCTACAGGCAGAAAGGATCCATGTCTGTCCCTCCTTCTACTGGCCCAGCAACCTTGAGAGCCACCAGCAGCTGTGCCTGCTCAGATGGTCCAATGAGAGCCCAGATGGGCGGTGCCCTCCGAACTCCCACCCTGCTCCTGAGCACCAGCCAGCGCCCAGCCAGTAGCCCAGCCAGCGCCCAGCCAGCCCAGCCAGCACCCAGCCAGTAGCCCAGCCAGCGCCCAGCCAGCGCCCAGCCAGCCCAGCCAGCGCCCAGCCAGCGTCCAGCCAGCCCAGCCAGCGCCCAGCCAGTAGCCCAGCCAGCGCCCAGCCAGCCCAGCCAGCGCCCAGTCAGTAGCCCAGCCAGCGCCCAGCCAGCAGCCCAGCCAGCGCCCAGCCAGCGCCCAGCCAGCAGCCCAGCCAGCAGCCCAGCCAGCGCCCAGCCAGCAGCCCAGCCAGCAGCCCAGCCAGCGCCCAGCCAGCAGCCCAGCCAGCAGCCCAGCCAGCGCCCAGCCAGCAGCCCAGCCAGCGCCCAGCCAGCAGCCCAGCCAGCAGCCCAGCCAGCGCCCAGCCAGCGCCCAGCCAGCCCAGCCAGCACCCAGCCAGCAGCCCAGCCAGCAGCCCAGCCAGCAGCCCAGCCAGCAGCCCAGCCAGCGCCCAGCCAGCCCAGCCAGCAGCCCAGCCAGCAGCCCAGCCAGCAGCCCAGCCAGCGCCCAGCCAGCAGCCCAGCCAGCGCCCAGCCAGCAGCCCAGCCAGCAGCCCAGCCAGCGCCCAGCCAGCGCCCAGCCAGCCCAGCCAGCACCCAGCCAGCAGCCCAGCCAGCAGCCCAGCCAGCAGCCCAGCCAGCAGCCCAGCCAGCGCCCAGCCAGCCCAGCCAGCAGCCCAGCCAGCAGCCCAGCCAGCAGCCCAGCCAGCGCCCAGCCAGCAGCCCAGCCAGCACCCAGCCAGTAGCCCAGCCAGCGCCCAGCCAGCCCAGCCAGCACCCAGCCAGTAGCCCAGCCAGCGCCCAGCCAGCGCCCAGCCAGCCCAGCCAGCGCCCAGCCAGCGTCCAGCCAGCCCAGCCAGCGCCCAGCCAGTAGCCCAGCCAGCGCCCAGCCAGCCCAGCCAGCGCCCAGCCAGCAGCCCAGGGGCACTCGGCACGCTCCCCACCGCGCCCACCTAGACTAATATCCTCTCCAGCTGAGTGCCAGACAGTGGCCCAGTCCCCAACCCCAGCTGGGCCGGCTGAGGGCCATGAGCACTTTGTCACCTTTTGCAAGCCCTGCCCCTTCCCCACCCCTAGGCGCTCCCCAGACCTGGTCCGCTCGCTTGGCCCTGGGCGCTGTGCTTCCACCACTGAGGGGCGGGGAGCACCCTGCTGCCAGGCCAGCCGCGGCTCCCCTTCTGCGAGACACTGACACTTCTGACCTTGGCCCCAGCTGCCCCAGGTTAGCTCTAAACACCATCTGTGGACACAACAGTGAAAGAAAGTGCCACTGGCAGAGCCTCTCATGAGCTTTATCTCATTGAATTCCCACAGCAACCCCCTGGGAGGGTATTAATATCCCTCTCACAGGCCAGCAAACAGGCTCGAATAGACGGCCCCAACCGCAACCGCGGAGCTGGGGTCTGACTGTGTCTATCTGCTCCAAAGACAATGCCCCTCCCCCTGTGCCGCCAGCAGCCCAGCCCTGGAAGAAGCATCACAGTGTCCCCAGCTGAGCATCTAGAAGCCTCAGATTTCCTCCGTGAAGAAGAGCACGGGTGGAGTGGGTGAGGGAGGAAGGAGAGGAGGGGACACCCTTGGGTGCGCTGCCCTGTCTCTTGTTATTTAAATTACAATGGTTGAAGCCCTACACCATCCGTGGCAGGAAAGCCACCACCTGCCCTCGCCACCCGTCGTGTACCCGGAGCCTCCTGGGTGGCGTCGGGTGCACGTGTGCTTCTCCTGCTCGCACCGTCTCGCTTGTCTCCTGCGGCAGCCCCTTCCCCGCCACGCTCCGTGACTCAGCCATGGACCACAACCCCTGTTCCTTGCCCTCTCCCTGACATCACTCACGGCACACACAGGTGACATTGCAGACGCGAGGGTCACACACCATGGAGAAGGAGAGGCCACACCACACCCCGCACGGCAAAAGCAAGAAATGGGCAGATGCACGTGGTAACAGCCACCGGCCTTGCCACTTCTCTGCTAGGCTGGCTGAAGTGACCGACTCAGCCACAGGGCACCTGCTCAATGCCTGGTGTCAACCACTGGCATACCCCAAAATTTGGAATGTTGACCTTGCACAGGGTGACAGATGTTTCGTTCTTCTCAATGCCTCTGAGACTCTTCCACCTCCCACACGCACCAGACTGTGGGCACCTTCTTAGTGCCCATGCCACGGCAGGCACAGTGAGGGAGGAAAGAGGGCGCCCTGCACCCCTAATACCCTGTGCTTAATTCTTAGAAGACCCCCAGGAGTCGCGTCTTATTCCCTCCAGTGTGCAGATGGGAAACCAGAGCCCAGAAAGCTGCAAGGGGAGGCGGAGGGCAGGAGAGGGGCCCAGTCTTTCTGGAACCCCGCTCTTCCCTGCCCACACACAGGCTTAAGTAAAATGCTCTCAGGCTCTGGTGCCCGGAGTCCCACGGAAGCCTCGCTTCTGGTTGCCGAGGGGCAGGCAGAGGCAGCCCACCCATCCCGTGCTCTCCACGGGTGTGTTGGCAGACAGAGTCTGGGGGTGTCCCTCGTCCCCAGGTGAACCCAGAAGGGTCCAGCCCCTTCCCCATGCCCCACCTGCTGCTCCAGGGCAATGTCCTCCAAGTCTGCTCCATCACATTCTAGGGTGAAGATGGGCTTTCCCTCGCCTGTCGAGGGTAACAAGCCGCCTCCCATGGACGGTGTAGGAAAGAGCTGGGCTTTGAGTCAGGGGCTCTGAAGCCACAGCCCAGCTCTGCGACTTCCATCTGCGGGACCTTGAGCAAATCCCGGAATCCCAGCAGTCTCCAAGCTCCATCCCAGCCCTTCCCTCCAGCACTGTTGAGATCAACTGAGTTTAGGGTGTGAATGAGGCGAATTTGGCATTAGCATCCCTCCCTCTGTTCCACATGCCCCTCCCCCCACCCTAACTCCAAGGTTGAACAACATTAAAGTTAAGTACAGAGGCACATAGCCCCAGGTCACCTGCAGACCTGGTGGCCACCTGCTTCCTCCTGGGTGATGGCAGAGGGGTTACAGAATTGTCCCAATTCCCCACCCTGTTGTGACCTCTCCCTCTGTAAGGTGACTGTGCAATTTCCCCCTCAAGGGGACTCTTCCATCCACAGGAGGAGTCTCTTTCCCCTGCCTGCCTGGCTGACCTCGTGGGTTGCTCTGGTGGCCAAGAGACTGCAGCAGAAGCCACAGTGCACCAAGTCTGCGCCTGGGTCTCAGGCAGCCCTGAACACTCACGCTTGCTGTCGTATGAGGAAGCCTGGTCTAGCGTTCCTGACAGGCGTCACCTGTGGCCTGGTCACCTGTCACCCCAGCTAACAGCTGAATGCCCAGATGCCCGAGCCAGCCCAGCTGGGATCCACCCAGTCCGCCCCAGGGCTGCCGACCAGGAGGCTGGTGAATAACACATGCTCCCTGCCTCGCGACCTGCGTTTCAGGCTGCCTTGTTACGCCGCTGCAGCTAACCGACGCAGGGCCTTGTCTCCAGGGGGCGGCAGCTCAGGCACAGATGGCCAGCACCCAGTGAGGGCTCCATTTGGGGGACGCCACACGCAGAGGATGGCACCAGATGTGGGCTGCACAGCACGGACAGCTTCTGCGAGATGAAGTCACACCAATTTGGATAACCTCTCCTCACCTCTGCCTCTCCTGACACCGCCACCGCCTTCCTGTGGCTTCCTCCCCCCAGCCAGCCCCTCAGTCAACAGCGGGCTGACTCACCACCTCAGGGGAGGCCCCCCAGGCTGCGTGCCCTTGGGGATCCGGGGAGCAGGAAGGATAATTGAGTCATTTCAGCTGCTGCAGGCTGCCTCCCTTTGTAAATGCCTATGTCTCATGCCTGCCACCTCCCCAGCCAGAGGAGCCACCTGCTAATAAGCCACAGAGACTCTGCAGGGAGGAGCTGATACTTTGCTCAGCTAGTTAATGATCCAGGAGGAAGGAAAGAACACCCGGTGTCTCCAGGCCCATGCTTCAGGTTCACGGCCCCTCTCTGACCCCAGGAAGGAGCAGACAGGCCTCCCGGCAGCCCTGGTAAGGCCCCAGCGGCCCTGAGCACCGAGAATGGGATGGCACGATTCAAGATGTAACTCGGAACAGAACGACACTCAACCAGAAAATAGCAGCAGAAAGCCTAGCGGCCTGCAGGCGTTTTCCCTCGAGGATTGCTGGGATGCTCCTTTGAAATATCAAAAATCAGACATTAAATTCTTTCAAAACAATGTTCCAGGTGTCCTCGCTTGGCCAGAGCATTAAGGATGTGTTTCGTCTGCCCACTGGGCACAAGTTCTAGACAATGTTGGCCTGGGGACAGAAGTCAGTGTTCCCGGGACCCCACCCGTCATCTGTCCGTTTGCAAGCACCACGCACAGGCCTTGAAAGGTGATTAATAAAGACAAGCAGGACCCAGGTCACATGGGGTGAGATGGGACAGACAGTCACAGTATGAGCAGTGGGTACAGGGTTGGCTCCGGGACGAAGTGGCCATGGAGGTGTGTTCAGAATGCCGCAGGCACTGCGGGAGGTGACGGGGCTGTCACAGAGGGTGGGCAGTGGGCTGGGACGCCAGAGGCCTGCAAGACCAGTGCTGACTGGTGCTCAGGAAGGGAGCCCACGGTGCCTTCCCCAGCATGAGAGAGATGAGATTGGAAGGATGAGCAAGAGGGTGGGAACGAACAGAAGAGGAAGGGGACAGCGGCCATATGGAGTCTTGGACGCAGGCCCAATAGGACAGCTCTCTGTTCCCTTCCCCATCTCAGCCGGGCCCCAGTTCTGGCTGCCTCTACAGCCACTGAGTTCCAAACCCACCAGAACTAATTCTAGAAAACATCTCTTCCTTGTGATCTCATTTCTAAGAATTTCTAAAAGAAAATATGAATTTCTCAGACTGGAAGCACTTTTGCTAAAGTGCTAAAAGCTTTAAAATCTGTAAACAGTAGGATATAATTAAATGCAAATGTGGGGCCATATTTAAAAATTAATCTTCTATAATTAATTAGTAATTTAAAATATTCCAGTAAATGATACTTAAATGGCAAAGAATTATCCTAGCTCTGAGTGATAAAGTCATCTGCTAAAGATTTACCATGTTGGAGTGAGAAATATTTGCAGACATCATGTAGGACAACAGAACATTACCACTGCTTAATTTACCTTTGCTA
This sequence comes from Microcebus murinus, assembly GCF_040939455.1. Lineage (NCBI taxonomy): Eukaryota > Metazoa > Chordata > Mammalia > Primates > Cheirogaleidae > Microcebus > Microcebus murinus. The sequence continues at coordinate 67,180,520 of NC_134117.1, forward strand.
TAAATGTATTAAGAAACACAGTCTTTGTATTCAAATTGTGGAACCTGTGTGCAGGTTTAAACTCTGAGCAGCAATTGATTTGCAGCTGGGAGTTAACCCAGCCTGTGCATCTACAAAGGGTTAAACTGGCCTCCAGCCACACTCCAAACCTGGGAAGCCCATCTGAGCAGGGGCAGTACTGGGAGTGGCCCCTTTCGCCTTTGTCCCATCATTCTCACATACTCCAGTGAAAGGTGACGTCCACTCCCAGAGCGACGGCAAGCTGTCCTGCCAGCCAGCTGTTCTCACTGTTCTTTCTCCCATTCTCCTCTCTACAGAAAGAGGTTGCTGGCATCTAAGTGCAGAGGTCAATGCCATCTGCTGCAACCGTCACTGGGCAACTGCCATTTCTTTCCCAGAGACATCATGCCCCCCCCCAGACCACTGTGCCACCAGCAATGGCATCACCCTGGTAGACGAGTGTGTGCATATGGATGTAAGGACCTACACAGGTACATGTGTTTGTGTATGCATCCAAGCTGTTGGGCTGTGCTGGTCTGAGGGTCTGGTTGTACCGTGGATGTGGCTGTTTGGTTGTAGCATTGGATCAGCCCGTGTCTGTGTGTGTGCCCACATGCGTGCCCGGTCTCCCACACCTGCCCGCACTGCTCACCACACACCCTCCGCAGTGCACCCATCTCGGCACTCGCGCTCCCTGCCACGCGCTGCCGCTGGCTTGGGATCGTCCCACCTGCAGGAGCAGCCAAGGCCCCACTCGCTGGCCCACCCAGGCCCAAGACACAGTTCTTGGGCAAACGTAAGCCTTCCCAAAAGCCAGAGTTTTAAGACCAAAACCCTTGCTGACAGGCTGGCCTTTTGACCAGCCAAAAAGACAACCAAGGCGTGCACACAAAAAGCCTAGCTTTAGGCCCTTTCTACTGGGGATATGAAATATAAAATATCCATTCATTCATTCCCTCAATAGCTGCGTGGACCAGGCTTCATGCTGCTCTTGGAAGATAAAATGGTGAAGGCCACACAGCTCCTGGCCCTGGGGGTGGCACGTTCCAGGGGGAGGCACAGATTGCCCAATCTGCAGGACACAGAGAAACAGTGCCCGGCCGCCGGGGCTGAGCAGGCTGCGCCTGACTCCTCATGAGCTAGGAAGAAGGAGCAGCAACTCCTCTCCACAAGGTACACAAATGGCTTCAGATAGTCGATTTTTTTACTCTTTCCAGTGAAACAAAAGACCAAGAAGGAGAGAAACACTGAGGAAACCAGAGGAAAGATGGAGGCCTCTGCACAATAGAGACAGAGGCTTGGAAACCGTGAATGAGCAATGAAAGGTGAAAGGTGAGAGGTGAAAGGACAAAGTCCCAAATGCCCACACACCCTCAGAACAGGCCCTGGTGGACGAGAGCCCTGGGGCACAGCCTCTCTGCCAGCCCCTGGGAATGCCCAGCAGAAGCGTGGCCATGGCGTGGCCATACCTTTGACGTCATGCCTAGCCTCGGGAGGAGGCACCGCCCGTGTACTTGGTGATCCACTCAGTACTTAACGTGGTTCCTGGTTCGTAGGAGGCTCCCAATTGGCACTGGCTAGGTGGGTGGAAGATGGATGGATGGAAGGATGGATGAATAGATGGACAGATAGACTGACTCCCAAGAGCCAAAATAGACTGTGGACTAGAGTCTCTCCCTCAAACCTACCTAGAAAAGAACAAATGTAGTAAGACACATAAACTGTAGGCTGTTAATCTCTGACACCCTGAAAAGGACCCTAAGAAAAATCCAGTCCTGAAGTTTGGATTCCTCACCCCAACCTGGGGAGCTCTTCCTGCTGACATCCCAGAGTCAGCCCCAGCCACGCCCTGGCCTGCACACCACGGCTGCAACTGCATGCACACAAGTCCTGAATGCACTGGCGGCTCCTGAGCCCCCTCCCCGTTCCCTCGTCCACAGGGTTAGTGCAAGCGCATTCCTGGAGATCCAGCCCTGGTGTTACCTACTCCAGGAAGTGTGGCCCTCTGTCCCTCCCAGCTCTTCCTGGCCAGAGTAACTCCTGCATCCTTGATGCTCTCTCAAGACCCAGCCCACACCTCTGCCAGGCAGGTGAAGGGGTCTGTCCACACCTCTGCCTGCCCCACCAGGCTGGGAGCCCTGTGAAAGCACAGAACTTGGCACAGGCCGGGGCTCATCAAATGCTGGAGAAGTGGACAGAGGAACCAAGAGCAGGAGGGAGAAGGCTCCGCAGCCACCGCAGGACTCCCAGTCCAAGGCCTCTGCCCTTGGCCCCTCTCGGCAGCTGCCGCCTTGGTCCCTTCAGGAATCTCATGGCCTTGGAGTGCAGAGGCGACCCCACCTCTAGGCTGGTGAGCCAGCTGACAGGCTTGCATGAGAGAACGTCACAGGTGGTTGTCACTGTCCACTGAAGCCCACCTTGGCAGCCAGTGGCCCAGAGGAGAAGCAAGACCCAGCTGAGGACCCCACGAGTCCAGTCCACTCCCCCATGACTGCAAAGAGCCACCCACTCTCAGAGAGAGCTCCAAGGCCAAGCCCAGAGAGAAACGAGCCCCGCTGGAGGAGGGGCTGTGAGTGCTGTCACCCCCTGACTCAGCCTCCCCTAGGGTGGCCTCTCAGCACCTCTGTAAGCTGATATCCTGCTGCAGCAGCTGCTAAGACTGTGCTGGAAAGGTCTCAGAGGAGGGTGCGTGGGATCAAGACAGAGTGACAGTTGGTGAGGGGTCTTGAGGTAGGGCCTGTCCCACCAGCCCACAGGGCCGTAGGGAGGGCCCAGAGCCTCGGCCTGCTGCAGTGCCTCCCCCCAGCCACTGCCAAGGCCAGGCTCCCCAAACCTGCGGCCCTGGCCAGTGCGGCCCCTACTAACGTGGGATCTCGGAGGGTGCCATGCACCCTCCAGGCCAAGAGCCGCCCAAAGAACGGATGCCATTCAGCAAAATGTCAAAGAGTCAGGCAGATCCGTCTTCCTCCCTCGCTCCCACTTGGCCAGGTCTTTCACGCAGGGCAGGGGAGAAGCTACTGCTGGGAAGACCACGTACCCATGCCTGCTGCAGCTCATCCATGCCGTCCCGACCGAGCACCATATTGATTTATTAAATGTAATTGATGGCAGTGGGGGCTGAGAGGCCATTTACATCTCCATAACAGCGCTTTGAGTTTCAGAAAATTCGGGACATGTTCTAACAGTGAGTTACCCTTGTGAATACCGTCCATCCTTGTCACAACAAAGAGGAAGTTGGTCCAGTCTGCTCAAAAAACCCAAGCAATGCCTCCAGGCACTGACAAGCCTTCGTGCAGGGATGGCATTCCCAGGTGTCTCCTAGGGGACCTGCCGGGCTAGCCACCCAGACAGGTCATCGTCACCTCCAAAGTCCAAGTCCTTCCCCACCACACCAAGGGGATACATTAGAACTCTTTGCGCATAAGCACCCTAAACGCCTCTGCCAGACTCTGGCCAGCGGCAGGGGCCGCACCCTCCCCAGTCCGGCCAGCGCAGGGCTGCACGCGGAGTTCTCCGGGAGAGAGGGCTCTCGAGGGCCAGCTCTGGACCTGAGCCCTTTTCAGTCCCTTATTGGCTATTTGGGTGACCTTAAGCAAGTCACCAAACTTCTTTAGCTTTACCATTTGCTCATCTACAAAGTATGAGGATTGGAGAATGCACACAGAGACAGGCCCACCCACCGTGCTTCCTCCCCTCCCAGCAGCAGGCACATGGGACCCGACACCAAGACTCTCATCCACTGGAACTGAGGACAACAGTGGGGGCAGTTGGCCGCAGTCCAGATGTCGCCCTTCCCCTCGGTCCCCCCCAGGGACTGGCTAATGGACTGTAAGAGTGGCCACTCTGGAGTCACCCCAGCCCCAAAGCACCCAGCAACCCGAAGGCTTTGCAAACACAGCCTGGGGCTGAGAAGGCAAGCAGAGCTGAGCCAAGCGTATCCAACACTGCAGGAGTTTGCATAATTAACCACTAGGAAATAATATCTTTAGGCCAGTCTTAGTTACGTGTTAACTCCTCACAGAGCCCAGAAACAGGAAGGGGCCAAATTCCTCTGGAAGGGAAATGCACGAATACGTGCAGTGAAAAGAAAACTAATGCTTCTTGAGCAGCTGTGTGCCAAATGCTTTATCCTAGCTGTCATCTCCTTCATCCCCACTCTACAGATGAAGAAACTGAGGCTAAGACAGTGAGCCAAATAGTAAGTGGGGGAGTTGGGACTTTACCCCAGATCTGCTCACTCCCTTCCAGTCCCAACCTCCACAGCAGAGCGGTGGCAAGGGGGGGGGGAGGAGAGAAGGAAGGAGCCTGGTGATACCTGAGCAGACATTGTCACCAGGGGGGACCCCAGCTGGGAGCGCATGGCGAGAAGAAAAGCTGTCGCGTGAGCAGACTTTGGCAAATGCACTCCGGGCACACTCTGAGAAGGACACGCTGCTGGTCCCGAGCTGCCCATGACTGGCCTGAACCACTTCATCCAGGCAGACGTGTTCTGGTGAAAGTGCCCAGGGCCGAGGGGACATCACAGCCTGGCTGACCACCAGCATGAGCCAGGACCTGATTGGACACGACATCTCGGCCGCCAGCCAACTGCACCAACTTAAGCGTTCCGAATTTTCAGTTCTCCAGCAGTGGGCTTCGTGCTGGCGCCCGAGGCATGAGGCAGCATTTTGAGTAGCAATCAAGTAGAGGGGAGCGGAGTAAGCAAGCAAACTACGGCAGATGAAATTAGGCTGATGCTGCCTTTCACTGCATTCTGCTTTCAATCAGAGAGGACAACAAGGTGGCTGGGTTGTTTGGACAATCTGCAGGAAGCACTCGGCTGCCCCGTGACCCGTTCAGTCCGACCTGCCCCCAGAAACGCCACCTCCCCAGCTCACCGCCCCACCACAAGGCCACCCAGGCCAGAGAGAGACCTGCCAATCCCAGCTTGTCACCTCTCTGCCAGTAGACCACTGGGGCAGCACCAATCAGCCAGCTCATAGAGTACTTCTAATTTGTATGTTCTCAAATTAATGGATTCTCTGTTGAACTAGCAGGCCCTGTCTTCCTTAGACGGTCCTAACCCCTAACGGAGGTGTTTTTAAAAGAAACACACACTGATTAGTCCAAGCACCAAAAATATAAGCATGGATAATGTATCCAGTGACAATATGCAACAGATACCTCCTCCAGATGCTAACAGATCCCCAGGCAGACCTGCCCACCTCTGCAGAGAGCTGGGAATGTGTCTTATCCCTAGAGCTTACACCTGTCAACAAAGAGAGGAAAATTAAAAAGAAAAAAAGAACCAGCCTGCGTTTTGCCTCAGAAATTCTGGCGGGGACTTGCAAACAGACTCCGCTCCTGCCGGTGGCCCCACAGCCTCTCGGAGTCTAAGCGGCCTTGGGTCACCTGTTGGGGAACAGGCAGGAGCCAAGTCACGCTCAGCATTCCCCCTTTGTGGTGGGGTGCTGTGGGCCGAGCACCGGGTGGCCCCGGGTCCATTTCAGCCATGCGCAAGAGGACGGCGCCCTGCAGCCCACCTGGGCCATCCCCTGTGGCGCGCTGGGCACCAGGCCCTGCAGCCTGGGCCCCGACCTACCTCGTTGATGAAGGAGTGAGCTCCCTGCGGGCTGAGCAGCAGGATGGCGCGGCGCAGCGTGTCTCTGTAGCGGTTCAGCTCCTCCGTCTTCATGGTGGTGAAGAGGCTGGTGAACACGTGGCTGATGTTCTTGTCCACCTTCTGCAAAGAGACGTCGAGGCCCAGCCGCGAGGCCTGGTCCAGGAAGCTCTGGAGCCCACGGATATCTGAGCAGCGGGAGAAGAGAAGGAGGAGAGAATCGTCTGTAAGTGGGAAGGGCACCGGGGAAGGTGCCTGACTGTCACGCTCCCCACCCAAGCAGGCCTCCGCCAGAAACACGGCTGCCTGAGCAGGCTCCTGAACAGAGGGTGTGGGATGTCGATTTAGACCCAACAGCCTTCACCAGTGCCCAGCCTGGGTGACCATCTCCCACCACGGGGAGCCCATTCTGCCATCCAACAAGTCCTGTGGCCAGAACGTGACCCCCCTTTTCTCCCCGTACAGGCCTAGTCCCCCAATTCTGCCCTCCAGCCTGCGTGTGCTGGTGGGCCCAGCACCCAGCTGCTATATGCAGCTGAGGCTTCTCGACCCTCAAGGGTGACATAAGGCCATGGACTGTCCTGATGGGGGCTGGCCGGCCTCAGGAACTGCCTGTGCCAATCCTGTGACCACAAAGCCTGCACCACAGCACCCCTGCCCTGAGGCTTGGGATGCTGTCTTGCTTCAGGGACCTGATTTTCCTTGATGAAACATTCCTCCCACTCTTCCCAGCTGGGGTGACTCTTGCCTCCAGTCCAATCAGAAGCTCACACCCTGATTGGTTCAGGCATGAGTGGAGGGTCCACAGTGGCCCACTAAGCTCCATTCTGGCACTTTGGTGGCCTCCCTGGAGAGAGGCCTGCCAGAACCAGCTACCAGGGGATGGAGGTCAGAGGGGAACCCGGAGCCCAACTTTACCGCATGTTGGTACAGACCTATGCTTGTGAGGGCTGGGGCGTGGGGGTGAACTGTTTTTTTCACCAGGGCCCAAATCTTTTCTTAGCAGCAGCCCTGTAAAGCCATCTGGCTTCCCCGAAGGGAGACAGACATGCCTACGAATGGAACCGGCAGAGGAGAGCAGGTCTAAGAGCAAGACACAGTCCTGATGACGTCATTTAAGCCTCTGTGTCCATCTGTGTCTAAAGCCTGTTTCTCTGGAGCATTTCAGTTCCATGAGCCAGTGAATTCCCTTTCTTGCCTAAGTTGGGGCATTCGCAGCCCAAAGTCTCAACCCACAGGCCACTTTTTCAAAGCTCGGATGTTGCCTTCATCTGACCCATCCTTGCACTACACTCCAGAAAGCAGGACCCATACCTGAGTCACACCCTCCAAGAATGCTCAGGGTCCGCCCAGATTCCACAAGCTGTACTCCCCCAGCCCCCGGGCGCCCACACGTACAGCCCAGCCCGTCCAGTCACCAAAAGTCAAAATCAAAGCCAACTGTTGATTCAACCAGATTTTGTTCCCAACCAGTTCCTCTCCAAAACTTTCTCTTTGTGTCCGTTCCACTGCCTCGCTGAGCAGGGACCATGCAAGCTGCTGCCGGGGTCCCTAGGCTGCCTGTCTTGCAGGAGGAGGGCTCACCAGCAAGTCTGGTTCCAGCAGGACTGTGAGATTGGAGCCATCATGGAGAACCACACACAGTGGCCGGGAAGACAGCAGAGCACCCCCGCAGTCACGGCTGGGCACTGGGGGCTGAGCATGGGCTCCTGGTCCCCACTCGGGGGGGGGGGGAGCCCAAGCACCTGCCACAAACCCTGACGCTCAGGACTCAGCATAGTCCCTTAAACACCGTGGCAAATCACCTGTCCCCTTGGAGCCTGAAGGGCTCCTCTGCAAAGTGGGGATGAAAATCACCAACGACCATTTTCGTGGGACTCTGAGAAACCATAGTTCCCGTGACGGCCACCTACTTGTGTCTCAAGGAGCCAGCCTCCTGATGGCCCCTGGGGAAGGCACAGCAGTGTCCAGATGAGAACCTGGGAGCCCCTCTAGAGATGGCAAATGTGTGACTGACAGTCAAGCCACAGCCTCCGTGCTGCACGCTAGCCATGACGTGGGCCTGGCCCCTGGAGCACAGCCATGTACCCAAACCCACTTGCTCGGCAAATCACAGGGGTCTCGGTGTCGCTCTGCCCACCAAGTCAGACAGGAAGGAGATGCCAGGTCCAGGTAGCAGGAAGGGCCATCTTTACCAAGCCCCAGGGCTAGGGCAAGGTGGCCTTGCACAGGGCTCCCCCAAAATGAGGAAAGGAAACCAACTCAGGCCCACACAGTGCCCTACATGTGCCCCAGCATCCAGGGCCCCCAACACACAGGCCCCAGAATTTCAACACCCAACACTCTTGGGTTCCCAGAGAGGCCATTCGGGCCCCCTCAGCCTGCTCAGAACCCTAGAGATCCATAGCCCCAAAGTCTCTTATAAGAAAAGGTGAAGAGGTTAAAGACCCCCTCCGATGATCAGAGGGAGTGGCAGGGCAAATGTGCAAAGGGCTCAGGAGCCCCACCTGGAAACACCCAGCGCTGGCATCAGCCCCAGGCCCGCCTCCCCTGAGCACAGCAGGATGCACACCTGCCCATCATAAGCTGGAGAAGGCTCAGCACCAAGCAGCTGCCCGAGCCCAAACCAGCAGTGGGCTGCAGTGCCAGGCACACAACAGCCCTCCACGGGGGCCGATGAGGACTTGCCCCTCGATCTGGGCTGTCCAATACCCCAGTTGCCAGCCACACATGCCTACTCAAATTTAAACCTCAATTGATTAAAATGAAACACAATTACACATTCAGTTCCTCAGATCCACTAGCCACACTTCAACTACTCAACAGCCACATCAGGCTGGTGGCTAGCACGCCGGACAGTGCAGAGGTAGATCATACACACGGGATCATTGCGAAAGTCCTATTGCATGGCGCTGCCTGGAGAAACCACCTTTCAACCAGCACGGTGTAAACAGTGTTCCCAGGAAAGGGGGACTGGCTGCCTTCAGGCCCCTTGCAATGGCCTCCCTATTCCCAGGCTCTTTGTCTCTTTGAAGACCCTGCCTTGGCCACGTGACCTGCTTTGCCTATGGGACAGTAATAAGCCTGATGCAGAGAGAGATCTGAATCAGTGTTTGTGCATTTCCCTTTCTGCTCTCGGGCCCTGCCCCGCCATGGCACAGCCCGGGCCAGCTGCTGAAGGGATGCGGAGACACACAGAGAAGAGTCGGGCGGGCCCAGGCAGCCACCCCAGCCACGTGCCAGCCAAACTCAGACGCACGAGTGAGCCAGAGCAGAACAGCCCAGTTGACCTATAGACTCGTAAAAAATAATAAATGACTGTTGTTCTAAGCCACTAAGTTTTGGGATGGTTTGTTTCCCAGCAATAACTAACTGATAGCCCAAGGTCACTGGATGCATTGTATCAGGTGTAGCTCATGAAAACCTCAGTGAAAGAGCAGGGCCTTTACCTTAGAACGTCACCACACCACAGCTCACCCATGACGCTGTCCACACCGGGCTGAGCACAAGCCGGCCAGGGTGAGCCACATGTCCACAGGCCGCTTGTGCAGCTCTGTCCCTTCCTCTGGACACCAGTAGTCCTTATTGCCCAGTGGCCTTGGCTAGGACCCAGATCTGAGCACAGCTGACAGGACATGAAGGTGGGACCCGAGCCCCACCATGCCCCAGCTCCTGCTTCTCTTCCAGCACCTTTGAAGGCCACCGTGAGTCTTTAAAGGGACACACTGACCACATCTGCAGAGTGTGTCTTTCTGCACACTTACATGAGTGTGTGTACCTGAGTGCAGGGCCACTTGTATGGCCCCGGGGACCTCAGGAACCATGCCAGCATAGCCAGTCCTCTCAGGCTGGAGACAAAGTCCCTTTCAGTCTCCTTCCTGAGGTCCCTGTGCCTAAAACCATTGCAACCCACAGGGCTTGCACAGGGCTGTTTCATTTCCTCAGGGAAGAGCAGGTGCCATGGGCAGGTGGCAACTATCTTGGGACCCACAAGTACACATAAGGACAGCACACACAGAGAACACAAGCCCTCAGAACTCCTGCACAGCCTTGGCTGCTGTATTTCTGGAATCTGTTCGGCAGCTCCTGATGGGCCTGAGCTGTCAGCGAGAGTTTAAGCTCCACCAGCGGCAGCTTCTCTCACCGGAAATTAGTGACGCAGGCTGAAGGTGGCACTCCCCAGGGAGCACAGCCCCTGGCTACAGCCGCCTGCTCCCACGTGGCTGAAAAGGTCAACTCTCAGCCTCCTTTCCCTGAAGCTCTTGGTCAGCTTCACTGGGTGGGGAGCGGGCGGCCAGAGAGCAGTGCAGAGCACAAGCCAAGCTCCCAGCCCTCCTGTCACGGCCGGGAATGGGCCACGGAATCCCACTTTGCCCACAAAAGTCCTTTCCTCCCTGTAAGTGATTGGGATTGCAACCCCTCCCTACCCCATTGCCCCCAAAAGCCACTACCCGCTGTTGCTCCAGAGAATTCCCGAGACGGCAGACCAGCACAGAGCTGGGCTGCTCCCCTGGGCAGCAGGGTGAGCTCCCCGGAGTGCCCCGGCTCCCGCAGCTTTCTGGACCTGGTCCCAGGCCCCCCCCCAGCAAGCTCCCTGTGCAGACTGACCACCCTCCTGGATGCAGCTGCCCCCACCGGACGCACCCCCTGGGAGGGCTGCTGCTGGGCCCACATCAGGCCTCACACCAGCCCTGCCCCAGACAGGACATGAGGAGGCCCACGGGCACCAGCTCTGAGAGAGAGCGAGGAGAGGCGTGAACTGTGGGAAAGGCACTGGCCGCCGCAGTCAGGGACAGGCTCCCAGGAGAGGGGTCCTTCTCCCCAGAGAAAGGAGGCAGCTCAGGGAACATGGGCAAGTCCATGCCCACAAGAATGTGGTGGGACAATGCCCCAGGACAGGCCCCGGGCCACTTCTTCCCCTCCCGGCCACCCTGCGCCCTCTTTGGGCCCTCAGGGGCCTGGTCACCCAAGGTCTTCCCAAGACCCAAATGGACCAGGTCCTCCCACCGACGCTCCCCCACCCCCCTCTAACATTCCCGAGAGCTCTCTGTGCCGGCCCCTGCCCTGGGCGCTGGAAAACAAAACTGAACGAGCCCACGGTGTTCCTGCGGTCGGGGAACTTATATTCAGGGGCTGAGAATAGGCCAGAACAAATAAATGGTGGGATAAATAGACAATTTCCAACAGTGACAAGAACTCTGAAGAAAATAGACGTTGGGCTGGAGGGGACCTCGGGGTGGGGGTAAGGAAGGCCCCGGCGAGGAGGCATCCACAAGGAGGAGGCAGCTCTGGAGACCCCGCAGAAAAGAACATTTCAGACAGAAGCAGCAGCACATAGAAAGTTCCTGAATGGAGCCGGGCGCAATGTCTCAGGCCTGTAATCCTAGCACTCTGGGAGGCGGAGGCGGGAGGATCCAGGGCGTCCGGCCCGTGCCCGGCCCTCCTTGAAGCCCTCTCCTCCCTGGGCTCCCAGCACTGCGTGCCCCTCCTCTCCCCACTTCCCCCTCCTCCCGTCACACAGTCCCGGGCACGTTCCCACTCACCTGGGCTTCCCTCTGGCATCCCCCACCACGTCTATACTCATGTCCCCAAGATGTCACATGCACTAACAACAGACCTGGGCTGCAGGAAAAGAAGCTCTTCGCCTCCTCCCCAGAGACACCCCTAGACACTCTCTCTCTCTCTCCACCTGGATTCTCCCAGTTGGGAATTTACAGAGCCCTGCTCCTCCATCAAGACACAATTCAATTATATTTCCCCTCCAACGCCATCTCAGATGCTCAAGGTAGAATTCATGCCTCCCTCAAATTTAACACTATGAAATAACATTAGGAAATAGTAGTAAGTAATATTAGATAACAACCTCTGGGAAGCAGGAACTAGGCCTTCCTCACTTCTCTACCCAACCCCAAAGCTCAGTGCCCAGCACAGGGTCAGAGCAGCAAAGCCTGTGGAATCCACCGAACCAAAGCAAGACCCAGCGGAAGCCTGCGTGGCCTCAGCACCCACACGACAACCGTGCACTGGTGGGAGGAGAAGCCCCACTGGGCAAGGAACTGAAGTTGGGAAAAATTATTTTAAATCTAAGGTTATAGCTGTGACTGTCCCTCCACTTTTTCTGAAAAAAAAAAAGAAATTGGAGAGTAACTGGGTATTTTAAATTCTTTCTTAAAAGTAATTGAAGCAAAAGAACACATTTCAAATTCCTTCCCCTACTATTTTCAATTTCCAAGAAAGGTCCAAGCACTCGGAGTACTTATGAAGAATATTTTACCATCTGTAATGTGTATGTGTGTGTGTGTGTGTGTGTATACATATACATATATATATATATATATATATATGAAGGCTGCCACCTCACACTCAGAAGAAGTTCACAGTTAGAAGTGTTTTGGATTATTGGCAAATTTTCCAAAGGCTGAGGCACAACTTCGATTTGTAGACTTTTTTTTTAAACTTCTTTCCTATCTGGGCCCCAGCGATAGGCTGTGAATTCCTCCCCAGATGTAATCAACCCACATTCGAGCTCATTCCTCACAGCCCTGCCCAGGCCTCTCCCCCCACACACTGCCCGCCCCTCCCACCGCCAACTCGAACCTGGCTGTCACAGGCGTGGACCCCCTACGGCAATGGGTGTGACACGGGCTGGGTCTGCAGGGGAGGAGGCACCCACCTCCCAAGACGGGTCACAAAGACCTACATGCTGTGGCCCCACTCATAGGCGATATCCTCGCCCTCTGCCCAGAATCCATTTGGTGCCTCACCTCCCACCACAGTTCCCCCACTATGCATGCCCGCCCTTCTCCCTCCCTCCCTCCCTCTCCCCTTCCTTCCTCCCATCCTTTCCCTCGTCCTCCCTCCTGCATTTCCCGAGCACTATTCCGGGCCAGGCCCTACGCTGGGCACCAGAGCAGCAGCAGTTTAAAACTTCACAGCCTTGTGCTCAAGCTCTTGGTCCTGAGGGTGAGACTGACCCTAAGCAAGGAGCGGATCCCTTCTGCCACTTGCTGGGCACCTCCTATATGCCGGCATGTGTTCTGCTTGCAGACTGCATTTCAGGACTAAATTAATTCCTTGCAATCCATCCGTGTTGGTGACTCTCTATGGGAGTCAGGCAGGCCCCAAGCAGGCCCAGGGGCCATTCAGCAGAGGGAGGGGTGAAGACGCATACGTGTGGCACATCCAGTGGCTCTCCCTGTCGTGGGGTGACGAGGACCCCCAGAGCCCAGGCAGGAGCAGTGTCCAAGTGAGAATGGTAGCGCCCTGCCAGCCTCAGCAGCACTGGGCCACTGCTCGTGGCCTAGTCTTGTCTCGGAGGCAGGCCTCCCCTGCCCTGTTATAATTCCGGCTGCCCAGACAGGAAGTTAGGCAGGCCTGGCCCTGGGGGTCCCCCGGAGTGATATCCATCCTCTCCACCCCGAAACATCCCTGCCCTCTGTGTTAGCCGTAACTTTTATTTTCCCACGCTTTGACATCTGGGGACTTGCTGACCCTGGAAGGCCTATTGCTCCGAGCATGTTAGGCAATTCCTAGAGACAGTACACGACTCGGCCCACAGCACTCCTTTTACACGCAAACCAGCCAAGCCCGAGCCCAGACTCCCAATCACCATTTTTATTGGGGTCTCATGCTCAGGGCCACTACACACCCGCCCCAATACTCCAAGGCCAGGTACCAGACATCAGGGCCTGCTGAAATTATTCAGCAGGGACATCAGGGCCTGCTGAAATTATTCAAACCAGCCAATCCCAAGCCTGCGTATCCTGCTCGCCTCTTCCTTCCCCCAGAAACCATGGCAAAGGCTGTCACCCACAGCTCCCTCTCCCTCTTCCGCCACTCCTGGTGGCCCAGTGGCAGGGCATACCCTCCTCTCTGGGGACCTGTGACCCTAACAGACCATCTTCCAATGCTAATCACCTCCTGCCCTGTGGGCCTTGCCCTCCCTAAGTAATAATAAAACCTATATTAAAACTCCCATGTTTTAGGATAATCCATAGGCGCCAAAAATAATCTAAATAAAAATTTAAAAAAAGAAAGGTATTTTAATAAATTAAAACAATTAAATTAAAAAAATAAAATAAAATAAAAACTCCCATGTTCATTGCATCGCTATTCACAATAGCCAAGACAGGGAAGCAACCTAAGTGTTCACCGCCAGATGGATGAACACATACACGATGGATTGCTATTCAGCCTTAAAAAAGAAGGAAACCCTGCCATTTGCAGCGACATGGACAAGACTGGAGCACATTATGTCAAGTGAGATAAGCCCGGCACAGAAAGACAAAATACCGCATGATCTCACTTACGTATGGAGTGTGAAGAAGTTGAACTCAGAATAGAGAGTAAAATGGTGATTACCAGGAGCTGGGGGGGCGGGGTGTTAAGGAGATCGTTGGTCAAAGGATGCAAAAATTTCAGTAAGACAGGAAGCGTAAGTTCAAGAGATCTATTGCACAAATAGTGACGATAGTTAATAATGATACATTGCATATTTGAAAATTGATAAATGAATAGACTTTAAGTGTTCTCACCACAAAAAAGCATGTGAGATAATGCATATGTTAAAGAGCATGATTTAGCCATCACACTATATATATATATATATATATATCAAAACATCACGTTATATACCATAAATATACACAACTTTTACTTGTCCAAAAAAAATAAAAAACCTTCCTCTTCCGTAGTGGCCTGGGATGCAGAGCCGGGAAAGGGCACAGAGAAGCAGCCCACTGGCCCCCCAGGGGTGCATGGAATAAGCACAGGCCTGGGTGCTGAGCCCACGTCTTCTTCTGCAGAACACAGCTGACCCCACCTTCCTCCTAGGAGCCCTCGGATTCTTGGGTGGGGGCAGACATCACAGCTGGCGCAGTGCAAAATAGATGCTCGGCGCTGTCAGCTCCCTCCCAACCGCTCATCAGCAAGGGAACGCCCCCAGAAGGGTTCCCAAATGAGCAAATCATCTCTCTTGTTCTGGAGGCTCATCAAGAAGGGAGGTGCCGTCCTGACACAAAAGAAGCCTAAAAAGGTCGTCTCTCCGTCTGTGATAATGGAAATTCCAAAGTGGTAAAGTGGCTAAAGAGGAAGGTCTGTCATTGGAAACTCCGAGAAAGGAAACAAGTTTCTGCCTCTAGTGAGGGCTGACGGTGTCCAGGAGCCTTCTGTTCGGACGGGTTTCAGAACCAGCCGCAAAGCTGGGTGGGGGACAATCCAGGAGAGGGGAGTGGGCCATCTGGATGGCTCCTGGTGGTCACATTCACATGCATGTTCACACGTGTGCCACTTCAGACATGAACATGCCCTGCACAAGCCGTACCCACGCCCCCTGCCTGGGGCCCTGGCAAGGGAGGGCATGGGTTGATCGGAACGTGTTCCCTTTCTCACTAAGCCCTTATTCCTTCCGTTTAAAAAAAACAAACACAAGGGAAAAACATTTTAAATAATCAGGCTGGAAGATCGAGATTAAAAACAATTTAAAATAAACGTCTACTCTGGCACTTTGGAAAAAACATACCACGCTGCATTAAGTGCTTTGAATTAAGTAAATTACACCAAGTAACTAATTTGCATAATGATCAAGATTTGCATTTTACACATGTTATGATGAAAATGGGTTTATAAAATAATTCTTCACCAACTTCTGTTCCAAGCTGGGTTCCAGTATTTGGATAAAATTCTGTGGTGTTTATCTGCTACTGTCTTTCATGTTTCAAATCTCTGGCTCCTTCAATATTTTCTTTTAATCTGGCAGGTCCCTTATTCCCACTGCAATAAATAGTCCCTTTGATTTGCAATTCCCTTCTGTCAACTGAGTGAGATCATATTTTTAAAGGATCCATAATATGCTAATGATTTTTAGAATTTTCACAAATAAAATTTGATGTCCCTGTCACCTTTCACTTACGTGGTATTTGGCATTGATTTTAGCAGTTCTTCCTCCAAGATTTGTAGGAATGCTTTCTGAAGTCCAGGTGTTTTGATGCCATGTTTTCAGGACGGGGAATGGACACGGCGTTACCCAACAGGCCCCTTGCCTGTGCCCACAGGCCCTCAGCGCAGGAGCCGGTGCCGGCTGGGCGCCCCGGCAGGGGCAGGCAAGGCCCCGAGAACGGCCCCAGCCTCAGGAGGCCAAGCTCCTCTCCTCTCGCTGCTGGGCGCCCAGATGCTTCACCTCCACCTCCCTTCTCCTCTCTGCGGCCTGCGAGGAGGCTCAGCCTCCCATTTCACAGGAGAAAACGAAAGGCCAGAGAAGCTGGGCCCTCTGTCCACACCAGGCAGCAGCGGGCCACGCCACTTCCCTGAGGGAACGCTGGACGTCTCCCTGGACTTCTCTCTCTCAGAGAAAAAATCCCAAAGCAAATCTAGACAAGGGATTGGGAAACTTGGAAATGCTTACCCAAAATAGCCATGTTTGAATTTCCGAGGGGCTCCGAAGCGAACGTCTTTGGTTTTTGCTACTCCGTGATGCTGCAGGACCGACGACAGAATAATCACAACAGCATGTATGGGTTCAACGTCTGGGTGCCCCCAAATCCATGTGTTGACATTCGAACTGCCAGTGTGATGGTGTTAGGAGAGTGGCCTTTTGGGAGGCAATTAGGTCACGAGGGCAGAACCCTCCCGAGTGAGATCAGTGGACTTATAAGAATGAAAGAGACTCGAGATCTTTCTCCACCCGGTGAGGGTACAGCGAGAAGACGGCCGTCTGCAAACCGGGAAGGGAGCCCTCACCAGACGTCAGACCCGGCACGTGGGTCTCAGGGTTCTCAGCCTCCAGACTGGGAGAAGTAAACGTGTGTTGTTGAAGCCACCCAGATAAGGTATCTCGTTACGACAGCCACGCCAACCAGTACACGGCACGTGCTTATTAAGGTCTGACTTTCTGCCAGGCGCTATGCTAAGTCATGAGCACACACTGTCTCGCTGAATCCCCACGAGACCCTCGTCTCGCCCTTGGTCATCCAGGCAGTGAGAGGCAGGGCTGGGTTCAAACCCAGGGCCTCTACTCCAGGGCCTGAGCTCTTTAGCCACATTCACCAACAAGCTGAAGCACCTGGGAAGGGGCGGAAGGAGGGAGGTCTGCAAACCTGACCGCATGCAGGTGCTGAGCTAGGAGCCTGGCACACACACTTCACCTGAGCCGGGTACCCCTAGGGCATTACCAGATTGTGCCCACTTCGCAGACAAATCACCAGCTCGTAACAGAGCTGGGATCTAACCTCAGATCTGTCTACTGTAAGAGACTCCGCTCTCTGCACACCAAGGCAAGGGCAGCCCATCCCCACGCCAGGCCTGCAGAGCGGCCGTCCCAGGCACTTAGAGCCCCAGAGAGACCGTGCGGTGCGGCACGCCGGTCAAGCAACTGCAGTCTAGCTTGTAAGAATGGCAAGAAGACGAAAATGTGCCGCATGCTGTTATCAACTGTTAATTTGCAATCAGTATTAATAACTGACATTACACAGTGAAATGTAGCACCTGCATTAGTTCTGTAAACTATCACTCTAAGGAAAAGCCCATAATATTAGAAACAGCAGCCCCGGCTGAGTTGACTTGGAAGCAACCCGGGGCTGGGTTCCATGTCCGCAGACCTGCCCAGGGGCCGTCAACCACCCACCAGGCAGCCCCTCCTGATGCCCAGGACCACGGTGTCCCAGGTGTGTGAGGGGTGCCGTGGTCACTGCCCACACCTCCCCCCTCCCCACTGGCAAGGTTATGGGACTGGCGCACACTCACCCCTCACCCGGGCTTTCTCTAAGATGGTGTCCGTGCCCAGCCAGGCCATGCCTCGTGGGATGAAGTCATTTTCTGCCATGACAAGAGAGGGAAGAGTATTCCAGACCAAGAGGACATTAGGACCAAAGGCCTCATATGATAGAACCCAAGGGCCCATCGGAGGGACCTTTGGATGGTTCTGTGTAGGTATGAGGGGCATGAGACCGGACGTGCCCCCCAGGAGGATGGCTACGGTGGCATTTCTGGACAGGAGGGGTGGCAGGGCACCTTGCCTGTTACCTGACACCAGGGCCTGTGGCCCAGCCAGGCCCAGCCCACACTCCTGCCCACTACAAGACAAGTCCCAGAGGAAGGACGGACAACAGGAGAGTCACTGTGCTGGAGGGCGCGCTGCAGTCCTGCTCTGCACCTGAGCACCTACTGTAGCCCGAGCAGCGGCCACCAGGCTCATACAGAGCTGTTGCAGGGCAGGGCTGTGGCTCCCATGCGGGAGGACGAGCATGGGCTCTGGGGACTGACACACGGGAGACGGGCTCATCCATGGCTGTCTCTGGCTTAGGCCAGTCTCGAGTGCTCTGAGCCTCAGTGGCTACCTCTGTAAAATGGGCAGAGCGAGGCCTTCTAGCAATAGGACAGCAAACAGGAGGATGAACATAAAGCCCCTGGGACAGAGCGGGCATGTGGGTGGCTGCCCTCCGCGGTGGCACCTCAGCCTCCCGCGTCTCGCCAGCCCTGGCACAGGTGCTTCTGTCTTCACAGCTTCCCACTGACCTCGTGACAAGTGTTCTTTAAATTATGTATTGAATTCACATAATTACTCGCTGATATTTACTCAGGTTTAATTTGTCTCCTCTGGAACCTGCCTTTGAAGAGGCAGTGCCAACCAGAGCTGCAGGGGAGCCGCCGCAAGGGGCCCAAGATGCCACCACCCCAGGCTGGGGGCCTCCCAAGTGCTTCCTCAGCAGAAGGCCCCACTCGGGCTGAGCTCCAGGGCCAGACGGGTGCCAGGTCAGGTGGCATCGTGGCCCTCAAAGGGCTGACAGCAGGAGGAGGCAGGGGACACCTGCCCGAGGAACAACCCCTCTGTGCAGGAGCACATGTAGGCAGTGCCGGCAGGGAGCAGGCCAGAGCCCTCTGCCCAGGCTTGGCAGGGAAGGGGCCGAGCGACGTCAGGCTGTGCTGGAGTCGGGCTGGCCAAAGAAGGCATCCCTCAGAGGGCAGTGGGTGTGACGATGGCGCTGCCGGGGCCCTCCTTGTGGCAGCAGAGAGTAGAGTCCGAGGCAGGGCAGACCGCAGAAGGACTGAAGGAGGCCAGGGCAGTGTGGACGTGCCCTGGGGTGGAAGAAAGGGTTTGATTTGGAAAATGCATTTGGCAGTCCTGCGAGGGAAAGGCCTGGAGGCTGTGGGAAGCCAGGGCGGCGGCCCAGGCAGGACCCGGCAGAGCCCGAGCACCGGTGGGGAGAAGCACCAGGCTGGACAGGAGGCATCCTGGCTGCAGAGAAGGAAGGAGAGGAGGGAGCAGGGATGACGGATGCGGGGCCGTGCCTGCCAGGGCCAGAGGGTGGGAAGCCCATGACGGGAGGCGTGTGGGCCACAGGGGACCGGGCCCTAAGCCTGACGCTGGGCGCAGAGCAAGGCCTCCCGACCCACCTGCACCCCCGCGCACACTCCCGCACGGTGTGCCGGCGCCCATACCACCTCATGAGAGCCTACCGTTACATTTTCAGGAATTTGTGCTCCGGTTATTAAACATAGCCACCATAAATTAAATTATATAAACCTATAATTAAACAAATTATATTACAAACAAAATTGATAAGTACACAAAGCTCATCCCTCCCTAATTATTTCGCTGTATTTTACTACTATCTGTGCCCTGGAGGCTGTTAACGTCCGTCCCCGCTGAAATACACGGCACGAGGGTGCGTCGTCTCTTCCCAACTCTGCGTCCAGGCACGTCACGTCGCTCGAAAGCAGCCACGGCGGGAGGATTTTACCACGGAAATCGGCAACACAACAGGTCAGGGCTCTTGCTTTTCTTGGAGAGCTGGTTGTGGAACTGTTCACTAGCACGTCACAGCCCACGTGCTCACACATGTTCACACCCCACATGCACACATGTATGTGCGTGCACTCACGTACATCAGTACTCAACTCACACGTACACGCACTCCCACGCACACAGACACGCACACTCTCTACACGTGCTCGAGCATCCATCTCCCTGGCATGCCCGGGTCATCAGAAGCCACATCCACGCACAGGGAGGGGGGACGGAGGCGGCTGCAGGGCAGAGGTGGCCTGGCTCGCCCTCGGCCCTCTACCCCCCGCTGGCCCCAAGGGGCTGATTCCTCCAAAGCTGCCCCTGCTGCTGCCTCCCATGCTGCGTGGGGCAGTGGGAGCGGAGCCTCTGCACCTCTCCTTGGTCATTAGAAAGCAAGATGACGGATAGCAGAGGCCAGTCGTCGTGGGGCTGGAGGAAGAGCAGGATGGCATGGCTGGACGCCCAGGCCACGCAGCCGAGCCATTCTGGGAGCAACACCGGTGGCCAAGGGCCCCTGCGGCCCCACACAGCCTTCAAACATCCCTGCTAAGTCCCCAAATTAAACCCACATCTGTATTAATGAAGAGCCGCCATCTGCAGGCCTAATGGGGCTGCCTGCCCATCCATCACACACTCGTTACCTCCCGCCAGAACCTCTTGGGCCAGATTACAAATGGGAGGCGTGGTGGGGCCGGGGAAGCAGGGTATTATCCTGAAATATAATTTGAACTTTCCTTCCAAAATACCATCCTCGAGCCGATCCATCACACACCCGCACCCACCTGGCCCCACACAAACGAGGGCTGGACGGTGGGGCCATCCATCACCTGCCGCCGGAAGGGCCTAGAAATGCCAGGGCTGTCCTTGGGCTCCAAGGAAGGCTCAGACAACAGGACTAGTAGTGTGACCCATGCCAGTGGGGTGGGGCCTCCTCACAGCAAGCCTATGGAGGCAGGATTTTTGTTCCTGTTTTACAGATGACAAAACTGGGGCCCAAACAGCTTCAGGTACTCAAGTAACAGTGGTTGAGCCGTGTGGTCTACCTCCGCCCCGCTCTGCTGCCTCCGGAGAGTGAACACAGCAGAATGTCAAGCCCCCAGGACCACAGTCCACACTGGTCTCCAGGAGGGCCCCTGACTCCCAGGCCAGCCTCCACATGCAAGGGCGTCCACCAGCAGCAGCAGGTGACTCTGGGAAGCGGCCCAGGACCCTGCGCGTCTCCTTCGCCACTGCATATCCTTAGCTCCGAGCACAGAGCCTAGCACATAGTAGTAGCTCAATAAAGTCACACAGGAAAAATGTTTGAATTAACTAATGAAAGGCAATTCTCTGTCCAGGGTGGAAGTTCAGATCCAACAGGAGCCACTGGGTTGATGCAGAAGACCACACCAGGGCTGGGTTGTGCAAACTGAAGAGGAGGGACTTCAGAGCTGCCATCATGAGCTGGCCAGGAGCACACACCTGCTCTGCCCACTGCAACCTCTCCAGGAGCAGCGACCACAGGCGACACCCTCGCAGTGCACCAGGCACCGTGCCAAGCCCTGTGTGCTCCCTGTCTTATTTTCTAACCCAAGCAATGCCAGGAGGGTAGTTCTATTATAATCCCCATTTTATGGGTAGCAAAACTGAGTCTTGGAAAGGTAAGTGCCAATGCCATGATCAAGTCCAAGTCAGTCTGAATCCAAAGCACCTATCCTTAGCCTCTCTGGTATTTAGGAACATGTCTGCTCTACAGAAGCCCTCATTATTGGTAGCCCCTTCACCTTCCGGGAAAGTCAATAATAAAAATATATCCACACACTGCCAGGTGCCCCTTGCCCAGACTGGCACCATGGGCCGTACAGTTTGCCGAAGGCTGGGGGAGTCTCTACGGCCCAGAGCCCACCTGTCAGGCTCAACCAGGGCCGGTCAGCGGCCGACCTGCCGTTCTTCAAGGCAGCGACCACGCAGCCTCCTCTCGGGACACCAAATGGCTCTTTCATAACCCACAGCTGCCTTTTTCACCAACTCCACAAGAGCAATTGGAGATGCAGATTCTGATTCTGAGTCAGAGTTTTCACTGCAATTATAGTGATTTCCAGTTTAGGAGGAAATGAGCACCCCAGAAATCATTTAGAATTAATCCTACCATTCTGGAGTGGCAATAAAACTCTGTAGGAATAAAACATGAGCCGTTCATCACAAGCCCGCAGCCAGGAGAGAAGAGAGACCCACTTGTCTGTTGGTCAGCACAGGCTCCCGGGGCGTCGGAGGTGTTAAAAGCTGGGGTGGCAGTCGCTCCCTCGCACCTGCACTTCCTTGCCCTTTCCCCTGACTGATGCATCAGCCCTGAGCGCCCACAGGTTGACAGTCCTCAGGACTCTCCGGAGGAGGCGGGGGACGGTGAGTGCGCAGAGCAGGGAGCCATGAGCCCCCCCCTGCCCTGAGCCCTGTGTGGCCCGCAGGAAGGTCCGGGCATCTGGGGCGGGTCGCAGGCCTGAGGAGGAGAGGAAGGCAGGAGACCTCGGGCAGTAGGGCCGGTGTGAGGCACTCAAGGGTGACCAAGCCTGCTGACGGGCAGGACCAAGCTCCCCAGACACCCAGGGCAGGGCCCAGCCCCTGCTCTGACCTTCCCAGCTGGGCACTGCCAGCTAGCGGGCTGGGGGTAGTGTTAGACACGGACGCTGTGTCAAGTGGCAAAACTAAGAGCTCTATTGGAGGCAATGTAGGTGCAGCGCAAGCACGAGAGGAGGCCTCGCCTCTGTGGAAGCGTGAGCAAGGGAAGGAGAGAGAGGCAATGGATGCCGAGCTTGCCGTCTGCCAGCATGTTCCTCATCTCCTAAGAGCAACTCCCGGCTCTTGTCGGGAGAATGCCGCCTTCCCTGCCCCAGTCCAATCTGCGGCTCTGGTGGGGGCTGCCAGCCACGGCATTCTGTCTACGGCTTTTGGTCCAGGGCTGGTCACATGATTCAGGCCAGGCCAATCAGAGCCCTTCCCTGATTTTTTCCAAACTGGAACGAAGAGAAGGCTCACAATATGAGGCTCAGGAGATGACAGCCACCGTGTTTCTTGCCCTGTGGAGGGAATGAACCAATATGCAGATGGGGTAGCAAAGGGGGAGAAAGCCTTGGCCACATGTGAGTCCCTGACTCCACAGGGCCAGAGGCCCAGACGCCCTCCCGCCCGTTGGCTACGGTGGCCCCAGCTGGGTTTCTGGCACCCACTGCCAAGAGAGAACCACAAGAACAAGAGCACAGGAGCTGGAAACCGTGCGACTTATGACGAGTGGTGTCATGGGACAGTAGATGGGGAGAGACATGTCGGAGGGATGTCTAAAGTCAAGTCCAGGTGACCTAAAGTCTCAACGGCCAGCATGATGGGTCTGTACCAGGTCCCTGAGATAAGAGGGGCCCTAAAGTTGCAGGAGGACAAACACAGGGTGGGGCCGGCACAAGTAGACTGGACTGGCTGCGGCCAGGATTTGGAGCTGCTGAGATCGAGAGCGAGAGGGGCTGGCAGCCAGACCCCAGGGGCAGGGGCACTGGGAATGGACGCGGGGGAGGAGGAGAGGCGCTGGGGGGCAGGGTGGACAAGGTGACCGACCCCCCGGCAAGGGGGGAAGGAGGAGGCCAGGATGACTCAGAGGCTTCTAAAGTGGATCTCGAGAAACATGACAGTGGCAATTTCACTGATTCATGAAAACAAATCCATGAAACAGAGGAGAAGGAACAAGTTTAGGAAGGAAGCCATGAGTTCTGCTGGGGGCCTGCTGACCGTGGGGTGCTGCAGCACATCCTAATCAGATGCTTGAGAACCTGGGTCTGAGAAAGGTCGAGTCTGATGATGTAGTTTGTGGCGTCCTCAGCACAGAAGAAAAACTGAAGCTACAAATGTGGGTGTTGGCCCAGGAAGAAAAACAGCAAGAGCGGTGAGGGCTGAGGACAGCCCTGGGGTGAGACCCAGAAGGCAAATGCCCCCAGAGCAGGAGAAGGGGGCACGTCAAGGAAACAGGGTGTCCAAGACCACTGAGTACTTGGAGGGATCCAGGGTGACGAGCCCCCAAAGCCTCTGCCCCGTGTGCCGACAAGGCCCCCAGAGAACTTCAGTGAGGTGACAAGTGAAGAGACTCTAGGAAGGGGTCATATGCCACATTCGACCTTTTCTCTCTCAAAGCACGATCTATTTTCTCCTGCAAGAGGTTCGCCTGCAGAAGCCCCTCCCATGGGCATTTCCCAGTGACCTAACTCCTTAGGCCACCTCCATGGCCTCCATGGAAGAAAGCAGAGGGGAGTGCCGGGAGGTACAGTGAGTTAATCTAGGGATAACCTAGGATCCGCCCAACTTACAAATGCAAGCTGACAGTGAGCTGTCAATGAAGGTATCATCATCATCCTCTCCATAAGTATCAGTCTTTGGCAGCGGCATCCTCAGGACCACCCACCACCGACAGGGACCACTGCATCCAATCAAAAGGGCAGCTGTGTGGGGCCCGAATCCAGCTGTTCCCACAGGCTGGCTGGGGTCTGGCCCGGAAGGATGCCGGGCCCGAGGCACAGGACCAGCGCAGCCCAACAGTAGCAGTTACCCCGGGAGCCCCCGGAAACAGCAAGAGCTCTCGGGATTTGCTTCTCATGCCAGACTGCTGCCCGCCAACCTCCCTCCACCAGACTCGCCCCTCACCGTGTCTCTGCCCTGACACACCCCTGCTCACAAACCCCCAGGGCTCCCTGGTTCCTACAGGGAAGTCCCAATCATCAGCCAGAGACTGAGCTCGGACAGAGGGGGGGGGCCCGGCCTTGGCCGTCACACAGCCCCGGGCCCGGCCTTGGGCTCACCACCCACAGGCTGCAACGCCTCTAACCTCTCTGTGCCTCCGTTTCCCCACCGATGAAAACACTGATTAAAATTAAAAGTGGAAATATATCTACGTCAGAGGGTTGTGCGAATGTAGTGAACAATGTCAGGCGGTTCACACAGGTGCCCAGTAAACAGCAGCCACAGTGACACAACCAGAAACCGCCCGTCCTGGACTTGCATGCCTCACACCCGCTCGGGCCCCGCATGGGCTCTCCCCAGCACCTGACTCCTGGCCCTCCCGATTCTCTCTGTCCTGTAGGACTCAGCTCCAACCCAGCCCCGCCTGGCAGGGCTCTGAGGCAGAAGAGAGCACCCGTGTGCAGTCGCACAGGTACAAGAGAGAAACCCTGCAGAGGGGCAAGCGGGAGGCCCACGGGGCAGGTCAGGAGACGCGGAGACGTAGCTGAGGAGTTTGTGGGACGGAAGGGAAGCAAACGGATGGGGAGATGTCCCCCGTCACGTGCACCCTGTGTACCCTGAGAGGACAGAGGACGGTGGGCCGCAGTGTCCATGAGCCACAGGGGCCTGCGAGCACATAAAACGTGGCAATCCAATGGAGATACGCTTTACGTGCAAGTTAGAGGTCAAATTTCACATCGTAGTACAAAACAAAGCATGCAAAATGTTTCGTTAATTATTTTTTATAGTATTAAATAACTATGTGAACTGCTACCGTCATTCCTTGGTGTCAGCCATGCCAGTATTGCAGTCTGGTTTCCCACACATTCTTTTGCTATATCAAAACTATCCCCAAAGAGGTGTTTCTTGGAGCAGCCTGAACTTCTCTCTGGAAACACTGGGAGCATAAACACTCTGTATAAGCCACGTGTGGTTTGAAAGTGCTTATGATAGCCTCCTCCAGTTTAAAAAAAATCAATAAACTTGCATTAAATATTGATACCAAAAAAAAGTAAAAGAGATAACAGAAACAAAAATAAATAAATAAATGTGTGTTGAAGTGACAATAAGGGGCTAAATAAGATATACTAATTTCACCTGTTTCTTTTCACTTTTTAAATGTTAAATTGCATTTGTGACTCACACTACACAGCCCTGCACCACGTAACAACGCTGCTGACAGACGAACCATATACACAATGGGCCCATAAGGTTATATAATGAAGCAGAAAAATTCCTATTGCCTCATGATGCCATAGCCATCATAACCTCCCATGACCTTTTCTATATTTAGCTATGTTCAGATACACAAATCCTTACCATTGTTCCAACTGCCTACAGTACTGAGTACAGTAACGTGCTGTCCAGGTTCACAGCCCAGGAGCACTGGCCACGCCAGAGATCCTCGGTGTGCAAGTCCACTCTATGATGTTTGCACCACGTCAGAATCACCTAACGACACATTTTGCAGAACGTATCCCCGTTGTTAAGCAATGCATGATGGTTAGAGCCAGGCCAGAGCCTCGCCTGCCCCACAGGACACAGCCTCAGTCAGATGGCTGCTCATCACACTAGGGAGAGAGGCAGGAGGCTCAGTGGTCAAGTCAGCGGGATCCAACATCAGGCTCCACCCCTCAGCAACAATCTGACAAGGGACAATCTGCCGAGCCTCTCTCTGCCATTGTTCCTCATCTATAAAATGCAGATGACACTAGTACCAACAGGGTTCTTATCCTATTATACCAATATAGTACCAATAGTATAATAGTACCAATAATATAGTTCCAGTAGTATCAGAGTATTCTTGTGAGAATTAAATGAATTAACCCATGAAAAGCAGGTATATCAGTAACTATCATGTGGTAAGAGCTGAGCTGTCTCTAACATCGCCACCACCACCATCATCATAATCACCATCTCCTCCACCATCATCATCACCATCAGCATCATGTGAGCCAAAGCACACCTGCCCATCCCATGTCTCCAGGACACCAATCCCTAAGCTGGGAGATTAGGCCAAGGAGGGCCTGATTTCTATAGAGGGACCATTCATGGTACACAGTAGGCTCAGTCTTGCCAAAGCTGTGGCTGAGGCCCAAGGTGCCCTGCAAGTGCCCAGCATGTGCCTGTCCCCCCCTCCCTTCTGAGCACACTTCTCCCAAGCACAGATTTCATCTCAGCAGCATGGAATTCCCTGCTCAGTCCAGACCACCTGCGCTGCCCCTTCCTGCCTACAACCATGCCTGCTGCCGACCAACACTAGCACTGCCCCTCTCAAGTAACTCTCCAGGACCAATGACATCAAAGGTTTACACAGTCATGCCAACAGAAAGCTCAGTGCGTTCCTCCTGGCATTCACGGGGTTGAGGGGAGGAGGCATGGTCAACATAGGGTCAGGAGGCGGAGTGGCCAGGAGGTAGCAACCTGCTGTGGTCACCATTCTCAGGCCCAGAGCAGAGCTCATCACCAGCAACCCTCACTGCCACAGGAAGAAGGCCACCGGCATGCACTGAGGACCTACTATGTACCAAGAACCACGCACAGAATCATTTAGCCCATACAACAATCCCTCCAGGTGGGAACAGGTTCCTCTATCTCTATAGAAAAGTAGCCTGAGGCTCAGAGAGGTGCAGTGACTTGCCCAGGGTCTCACAGGGTGTAAGTGATGAAGCAGGGAATGGGGGGGGGGCGTCCAGCCCCAAAGCTCTTCTCTTGGAACGGCATAGCCCACTGTCAGAGCACACACTCCGCACATGGGAAACAAAGCACCCTCATTCTTGGAGGCTGATGGCCTGTATCAGTCTCTCGGCGTCTGTTTGCACGTCCCCCTCGATACTCAAGAATCAGGCGTTCACTAAGAAGTGTCTGCCAGCCAGCTCTAGGGAAAGCCATGCGTTGTCCCGGGCTTCCCACCTCTCAGCTGATGGTGCCAGCGACGACAGGCTGCACCATGTAAACCCCACACAGCCACAGCCCAGGAAAAGCCCCTCACCCTGGCCACCTGACCCCAGTGACCCAAAGAACCAGGGTGGGAGCCATGCTTTTAAGAATAAGAGATGGCACCAAAAAAAAAAAAATAGGCAAATAGCAAGGATGTCAGGAAAGCCAGGCTCTGACATCCTGGCATGCTCAGGTGGCTTGGGGTCTCTGAGGCTTCATGGGGTGGGTGGTCTAAGAGGGAGGTTGGGACACCCAGAGGAGTGACTCAGTCTGAGAAAGCAAGGTGTGACAGGCAGTTGCAGGAAGGGAATGGTGTTTATGAAGTTCTCACTGGGTGCCAGGCTGTGGGGCAGATTGTTGACATGTCACCTCTGATTCCTCCGTGGGAAATGCCCTAACCCCATTACACAGATGGGAACACTGAGGCTTGAGAGTACCCTGGGCCAGGAAATAATCTCAGAAGCTGAGGCTGGGGACCTGAAAGAGGGTCTCTCTAGGGTGTGAGTGCTTGAGGGCATCTCCAGGAGGGCTTATCTCTCATCACTCAGAATCTGCCTCCCTAAAAATGCTGCAGAACTCACTCTTAGCCCCCTCGCCCTGGTCCTGAGCAGTGCTCTGGCCAGGGGCGGCGATGACCGGCTGGCTGATGTGCCCGAGCCACAAGGCTTGCAAGCGGGTGACGGTGACCGCGGAGGACCCACATCACTGAGAAGGCCAGAGGTGGGAGGAACTGATAACAACATTTCCGTCCACTTGAAACCGAGAGGAAATCAAACAAAAATTATATCCAGCTTCTTCCTGCTAAAACCAAATCAATAGAGAAGACAGGAAAACAAGTGTGTTTTATTTTGTACCAACTTCTAGTTGTTACTCTCTGTTCATAGGAAGAAAATGCCAGAGGTCACCCAGGAAGAGCTTGTGGCGGCTGGCCGTGCGGGGGACAGCAAGACGCAACAGGGCTGGGGCCGGGAGGAAGAGCCACGGTGGCTGGTGGTGTCCCTGCGGCCCCACCCCCACCACCCAAACCCAGCCAAGCAGCTCTTCCTTTGCTGAGCCCACTGGGGCCAGGTAACTGGCAAACTGTGGGTTCTCCATCACCTGCACTGGAGAGGAGCCAACCTTGTTTGTTTCCGGAGCTTTCTATGGGTAAGGCTCACAGTGGTTCCATGCGCACCATCCTGCTTCCATTCGCAATTCTGCAAATCCAATCCTCACAAACAGGGGTTTCCTGTGCGTGAAAAGGGCCTTGGGGCCATCTTTTCACAGGCAGAAGAGGCAGGAGTTCTCTTTGGACCCGGAGCCGGCGGGCGCGCGTTGGCGGGCAGGCGAGGGTGTGGCGGGGGCTCTGTTCTGCCGCGGGCACAGGCGGGACGTGCAGGCGGCTGTGCGGAAGGGAGGCTCCGGCCTGGCTGCCGGCTCCCCTGGGTGCTGGAAAGGGCAAGGTCGGGCCTGGTGAGGGGCAGAGAAGGGCCCTTGCTGAGGTGCTGCTGGGGCAGGAGAAAGCCTGGACAGAGCTCCCCCGACTGCTGGCTTTCCCGGGACGGGGCAGCAACGTGCAGTGGTCCTACCAGGGAAGCCTGCCTGCCTGGGTCTGGGCTGAGGGGCCCAGGGCCTGTCACTTCACTGCTCGCGGGGTAGTGGCACAGGGTGAGAGGTGTGGAGCAGGGAAAGCAGGAGGCGCCATGGGCACACAGGCGCTGGCTGGGGAGGCAGGACTCCACCCGCCCGCTGGTTTTCCTGGCGAGGTCAGGGGCCTGGTAGCCACAGAGCCTCAGGCACCTGCACGCAGGAGGGTGTGCAAAAGCAGGTGCTAGAGATGGGGTCTGTCTCCAGGAGGAAAGGCAGACTGAGCGGTGTGAAGGGAGCTGTGTAGACGCTGGCCGAGTTGGAGCCCGGCTGGAGCTGGGGTGGGAAGTACAGAGCCGGGAGCCCAGGGCCCCCGAGGAAGGCCTGGCCTGTGGGCCGACCAGACGCCCCGTCCCACAGGCGTCTCCCTCCTGGCGCAGAGAGGCGCACCCGCCCACACTCCACGTCCACTCCGGGAGGGGCTCACAGGACCGGCCTCGGACCCGTGGCAGCAGAGCAAGAACCCTTCTCGCCCCTGCCCCCACCCCCACAGAGCAGCCTGGCCCACTGCATGGAGGAGACACCATTCCTGATGGTTTTATTATTATTCTCCAGAAGTGGCTTCGGGGATCTGTCCCAGCCCCCAGAGAGCGCCTTCGGGGTACACCCTGTGCCCAGAGCTGGGACGGGCTGCCACAGGCCGGTCCTAGGGGTTGCGGATTTCTCTCCCGGGTGGGCAGCCTGGCAGGGGACACACTTCTGATCCCTCATCATGGGTGTGAGCCTAAAGGGGGTTCCGGAAGCCAGTCTCGGGAGGCTGCCGGGTTGGAGAGGCCTATTCGAGGCAGCACATGGGAGGAAACGCGGGGCTGAGAGTCGGGACCAGGCCCAGGATGCTGGGGGCGGAGGAGGGGTCACTGTGCATCTGAAACGGGTCAGGGCCCCTCGGCCTTTCTGCCTCCCAGGCTGGGGTGGGGCGGGCTGCAGCCACTCGGGGCGATGGGCTGGGAGCAGCCACTGCGGGCCAGCGTGCTGCACCCTGTCCCCATCTGGCCGAGGCGAGGTTCTGCATGGCCCGTGGGCCCTACAGGCCACAGCAGAGGCAGAGTCAGGGGCTGCAGGGCACAGGCCCCAGAGCAGCTCCTTTCAGAACATTCTGGAAGATCCTCTGTTGATACTTCAGCCATTAAGCCCGAGACGAAGACAGCGAGTATGAGATTCTGGACCGACACTCCTGTGGCCGACAGGCGGGCGCAGAGGGGGAGTCGCAGGCTGAGACTGCGCCCTGGCCCGCTGTTGCACTCGGCTGCCGCCCTGGCCCAGAGCCACGAGCAGGGACTGGGAGCAGGAGGCCTGGGTCAGACGACGCCTGTTGCGTCTGTGCTCAGTGGCAGGGACGGTGGGCGCCCATCTGTGGTCTCTTACATAATCTTCTTTCCAGGGAGCTACGATTATCCCGACTGCATGGCTGAGAGGATGAAAGGTGGAGAGGATGGAGAGTGGCCCCAAGCGGCCACCAGCTGGTGTGTGGCTCTCTGCTCAGCCTGGCCTGTCCCCCAGCATCACACTGTCCCTCTCAGAAACTGCCGGAGGCAGGGAATGGTCTCCAGCCCGAGGCCCTGTACCCCCATCCTGCTCACTCCGCTGGCCCTGCAGCCCAGGAGGGGACCCTCAGGTGAGACAACCGGCAATGCTTTCGCGGGTGCAACAGCCGGGAAGAGAGGGAGGGGCTGTGTAAGCTCAGCGAATAGATTACCCGCTTCAATTATTTTATCTAACGATGACATTTGTACTGTAAAAGTCAGCACAAAAATCAATGAGTTTTAAAGGACAAAATCTGGGGGAGGCTCCAGCCCAGCGACCTGGAACAGCAGCCCAGGAAGCAGGAGGAAAGAGGCTCAGAACCAGAGGGTGACGGAGACTCCCAGGCTTCCAGAGCCTAGGTAGGCCCCCACCCCCTACCCCACCCCCAGCAGCACCTTGGTGCAGAGAATAAAAGAGCTCAGGGCTGAGGCCCAGCTTGAACCTCCCAGGGCACCGGCTCTGCAGGACCAGCAGGCAGCACTGGTCGCTGCTGTCCCAGAGCCTGGCCTGCGAGACAGGGGAGACGCCATCACTGTGGAAGCCCCGAGGCCAAAGAGGCTGCCGGCTGCTGGACCAGTGCGCAGAGAGGGAGATCCAGCATGGACTGGAAGGAGGGGCCCAGCTCTGGGCTGGGTTTAAGGTTAGGACTGGGGCTGGGGCCAGAGGTTAGGATGACCGCTGGCGCTGAGATGGAGGCAAGTGGCCGCCCCTTCCTGAACTCCGGCGCAAAGTGCAGTCTGTGCCACAGAGTGCCTCTCGGGAGGGTGCTCGGGGAGCACATGCAGGGCGGTGAGGGCAGGCCAGGGCCGTGAGCTGCGGGCAGGCTCCGGGAGCAGCTCACAAGCGGGAACTGGCGTTCAGCAGGGCCTGGGATTCAAGAGGAGAGACTCACCTCCGTGTTCACACCCCCAGAAACCCTGTCCTCTTAGCACCATTTCCTGAGCCCCGAGGTCCAGCTAAACCCAGGCTTTGCAGATATTTTCTCACTCAAGCCTCAGGAATTACTGTCCCACTTTGCAGAGAAGCACACTGAGGCCAGGAGAGGATGAGTAACTCAGCGCAGACCCACAGCTGGGAAGTGTCAAAGCAGGACCTGCAGTCAGGACAGCCCGACTCCTAGGCTCACAGTAGAACTGGCCTGTCAGACATTTCAACTTAGGTGGGACAAAATACTGTCTCTTCTTTCCTAAACCAGAAGGTTTTCCATGACCAGCATGCAGTTTCCATCGGTCCCCACAGCCTCTCTAACTTTTTGCTGGGCAATCTCTATTTCCACGTCATCTGTCCACCGCCCTGAGATGGACATGCCCACACTGCACCCTCAACCTCTTCACCTCCCAGACAGTAAGCCTGAGCCAAGCCCAAACCCAAAGCCCCAAGTCTCAGGCTCCGAACCTCCCTGCCTTTGGACCACTCCGCTCTCCTGCTGCAGCAAGGAATCTGGGGCCCAGGGGCAGGGAAGCTGAGTGAGGAGCACGCCCAGAAAAGACCCGGCCAAGGAGGGTGGGAGCAGAAGGCCCCTCCGTGCGGCACTGCAATCCTCCCCACGAAGCCAGGTGCCACCTTGCCAGGGAGACCACAGGTCATTCCACAGTCCCAAGGGCTGGACTGTCCGGGCACCAATCTAGGGCTTCCAATGTGGCAGGACAGAGGTGCCCAGGCCCTGAAAGGTGTGCAGCCACTGCTGGCCAGTTAGGGGGCCAGCCCCTCCCTGCCCTGCTCCTGCCTTTCGGAGGATGGGGGTGGGGCACAGAGGCAGCCGGAAGGCCTGTGGGGCCCCCGAAGAAAGCGTGCCGGCCCTCCAGAGGAACCAGAGCCCGCCCTGGAGAACCAGCCTCTCCCCGGGCAGTGGAGGACGGACGTCAGAGGCCACAGGCATCCCACGCCTGGCTGTTCCCGAGGACCCCAGAACCAGCACACGGAGCCGAGGCCCCGAGGGGAAAAGGGGCTGCCGGGCGTGGCAGCTTCCCGGGAGCAGCCCCCGGCACCGGTGGAGCTGTGCACCATCTCAGCTGGTCCTCGCCACTGGCAGGTACGTAGCTCTGTCCTTGTTCCACAACGAGGAAACTGAGGTTCTGTCTTCTCCACCTCACAGCTGCTGCGGGCCAGCCCTCCCCAGCCCGGTCCTGAGCCTCTGGCCTTGGGACACAAAGGCAGGGCTGACTCTGCCTTTCTCACCGAGGCACTGGGCTCACTCTGGGCCACTGCCACCCGGGCTTCCGCCTGGGCCTCTCGGAGACACCTGTGAGGTGGAGCACACTGTGCTCAAGCAGCAAGGACACAGGGGCAAACGGAGGGAGTGGCGGGAGGCACCAGGCCAGGCCCGCGGCGGGTCCTCAAGGAAGGAAGGATTACAAGGAGCCACACGGACCCCGTCGCACGAGCACATGGTACAGGCTCCAGAGATGGCTGTGTGTGGCGAGGGCCGGAGAGACGGGGAGCACGCGGAGTGGCGTCAGTGGTGTGAAATGACTGCAGGCATGCATGCAAGACAAAGAGGTCCGTGAGAGGCACCCAGGGACAAGGCAAGCCTGCGCCTTGGGGGACCTTTCTTCCCCTGCCTCAGGCAGTGTGGGGACGGTGACACTGAGCATGAGTATTCAAGTATGAGGCAAATCTTTCCCTGATGTTTGTGGGCTGTGTGACCTTGCACAGGGACTTAACCACTCTGAGCCTTAGTCTCCAGCACTGAAAAATGGGCACACTGCCTCACCAGGCTGTGTGGTGCCAGTGAGACAAAGCGGGCAGGGGCCCGGCCAGGGCAGGGTACAGCAAGCGGTCTCTGCCCTGGTCCACGGCCCCGAGCCAGGCACACCCTGCCCCAGCAGCGGGCTGTGTTCACTGGGGTGCAGCCGAGCCCCGGGAAGCCCTCAGCAACTGGGGCCCCAAGACAGCCTCCAGTGCCCAATCAGCCTGCTGCACCAACAGCCCGTGCTGGTGCAGGATCCCCTGTGAGGCGAGAGGGGTTCCGAGCCGAGCGCCCACCATGCCCTGGGAAGCTGCCCGCCCTTACACGCCCAGCAAGCCCTGGGCAGAGCAGCAGGGTAGGAGCGTCTGGTAGGGAGAGGACACACACACTTTGCACGCACACAAATACTCACATGTTCAAAGACACATTCGTGTGACATTAAATATCTGCCTCTGCAAAGACCTTCTTCTAGCCCATCCACTTCCCCCTGTGGGACAGGGGAAGGGGCCCAGGGAGGTGAGCATCAGAGGGAAGGGACACAGGAGGCAGCACCACTCAGAGAGACTCCATAGGCCCAGAGCATGAGCCGGACTTTGTGAGCTGGGCTCAGCCTGTGGGGAAAGGAATTCCAGCTAGAGAGCAGAGTACAGGCCCACAGCTTCAGCCAGGCCCTGCTCTGCCCTCACGTGCTGCCCGCATGGGCGCGTGCTGCTGGCTAGGTGCCTAGGCATTGCAAAGAGGTTGCAGGACAGTGGGTCTGACAGGGGAGGTGCTCTAGTGCACGGTCCAGGCCAAGCCCAGGACCAGCACAGCAAGAGGTAGGCCTGGTCGCAGCAAGAAGCCCTTGAGTCAGACATAGGGCTTCAGTCACAGCACACCAAAATGTGACCACAGGTGGCCTCTGGAAACACTGCCCTGAGATAGTTGGGGGCCCAGTCCTGCAATGACCCGAGCACTGCTGGGCTTCTCAGACCATCCTGCAGCCCCGGGGGCAGTGATGTGCTAGGAGAGATTTAACAACAGGCTCTCTGGAAGTAAATAAATAAGTAAACAATGCCCCGATTTGTAGCATTTGCCAATTTCCTTGGTGTAAATACTCCCATTATGGGAGATTTCAGTGACATTCTGAGCATAGAGTTAGGAAGCCAGCTTCTAGCACACCTGTGCCGGGGGACACCCACATGTGCCATGGAGAAGGGGATGTGAAGGAGACGCTGCCAAGGAGAAAGCAGGGGTGGGACCCAAAGCTAGAGACACACAGAAGGCCCACAGGGCATCCCAGGAGGCCTGGTGAGTCAGAGGAGCACGAAACTCCTCCAGCCAGTTCCCAGCAGCAGTCGAGGCTGGGATGTCTAGAATGTGGTCGCTCTCAAGCCAAGACCAGACCCCAAGCAAAAGGCAGCCCCCACCAGCCAGCTCAGCTCAGGAGTCCCCACAGTATGGCCCCAGTGCTAGAGGCAAAGCCACCCACATCCTACAGGAGGAACCCCTGAGGACGCCCCGTCCCAGAAGATTTGCTGCTCCAACAGCCCAGTGGCCACCCGTGCAGCTTGGCTGGGGCTTCAGAGGATCCCTCTTCTTCGAGGTACAGTCACCTTGTTTGTCCTGATGCTCAGGACACAATCAAAGCTGGCAGGGGCCTCAGGGAGGCAGGAGTGGCACCCATGAGCCCAGACGGTCTCCAGGCAAGCCTAGGACTTAAGGGAATCAAAGAGCCAAAGGGGACAGTGACAATGCCCAAGGTAGCACCTGGAGCCCATGTGGCTCTGACCTGGCCCACAGGGCTGTGTTTCTGCACCAGCTCACTCAGACAGCTGGGCTGTAAGCTCTGCAGCAGTCACTTCTATGTGCACCAAGCCCACCTCCTGTGCCCAGTGGGCGGGCGGCACAGTCCAGCAGGCACCAGTTCCGATCTGGGCTCTACCACCCACCAACTACGTGTCCGTGGACACATGCCCTCCAGCCTCAGTTGGCTCCCCTATGAAGCGGGGCCACAGCAGCCCATGTGCGGGAGCTAATGGGCTAGCACAGCGCCTGCCTCCAGAGGCCCCTCCAAACAGGCAAGCTTCTCTGAGACAGGCCGACACCCTGTTCTTTAGTGAACAAACCTATTCTTCTCCCTCGTGGCCCTTTCCTCCCCCGGGGGGCAGGCAAACCACAGGGGAGCACGCACACAGAGCCTGCCACGGCTTTGCACAACCTTTCTGCTGTCACACACATGCCAGAGGACATGTGCCAGAGGACAACTGCTGACATGTTTGGCTGACAAAGGAGGAAAAGTCCTTCTCAGGGATGTGTCAGAGAAGAAATGAAGCTATTTTAGTTCGCGTTCTAAAAACTGAATGGATTATTGGGCCCATGCTTCTTGTCTATTTTCAGCCGAATGCCAAATCCTTGAAAATAGCATGTTTACTCACAGGTTTTCCTCTACACTCAAAGTCAAGAAAAATGCTTACCCTTCACACTTCCTCCCCCAACTGATTAAGCACTT
Organism: Microcebus murinus; assembly: GCF_040939455.1. Taxonomy (NCBI): domain Eukaryota; kingdom Metazoa; phylum Chordata; class Mammalia; order Primates; family Cheirogaleidae; genus Microcebus; species Microcebus murinus. The sequence goes on from NC_134117.1 coordinate 67,215,906, forward strand.
CTGATTTCCCACCCTCAGACCGCCACCTCCCTCCCGTCCAGCCCATCTTTCCTCTGAGGCTGTGGCTCCCAGACGTCATGGCATGTTAGAATCACCCAGAAGCTTGTAACAGTCTCTGGACCCCGTACCAGTTACGTCAGAGCAGGCAGAGGAGGGCTCAGGCATTTGTGCTCTTCCAAACTTCCCGAGTGATCCCAGCGTGCAGGAGTTGAATGAAAGGGAGAGCACTCATTCTACTCAAAGGAGCTCCTGGGGAGGGGCCTGGAGCGGCAGAAGGTGTTTCTGCCTGCAGCCCGGGGATTTGGTCTGCAAGCCTGAAAGCTGAAAGGACAAAAAAATCCCCCGATTCAATGCCGTCCTCGGTCTTTCTGGCAGTCGGCTAGCTCTGTCTCCCTCACATCTTCGACAGTGAAGGATCATTGAAAGAAGAAAGATAGATTAGGAGATGGTGAGTCAACTAGATTGCCTACTCGTTAGCTTCTGTCTATTAATGAAGGTGGGAACCCAAAGAGTGACGTTGTCACCAAGACGGACAGTCATGAAAGTCCCTGGGGGAAGAGGAGGGCCTAAGGAGGGAGGGATGGCAGCCAGCTGTGTAGGAAGAGGCCACCTTGTAGGCTGCCCAGAGGATTTTCAAGCTTCAAGAGGTTTTTTTGTTTTTTTTAATAGACCAAAAATGTGGAGCAATGTGAATAATCTACTTTAGGGCAGTTTAGAAGGCTTTTAATTCCAGACCAGTGTGTGGTCATTAAAATCTTGAAATAGTAATTCTACCTAAACCACTTACTTCCAGAGTTTTCATAGCATGATGCATATCGAGCATTTCAGAAAGCAAATGCTGGAGGAACGTGCTCTTCCCTACCGACTCCAGCAAAGCACCCGAATTACAAGCCCTGCGTGATGTGCCAACAAATACTTTACACGTGGTGTTTCATTTAATCCTTATCTCTGTGATTGGGGGGGTGGGGTTTTTTTCAGACAGTTTTATTGACATATAATTCATATGCCATGAAATTCACCTGTTTTAAGTGTACAATTTAATGGTGTTTATTATATTCAGAGTTGCACTACCATCACGATTTAGTTTGAGGACATTCTCATCATCTCAAAAAGAAACCTCATGTCCATCAGTGATCCCTCCCCCACCAGCTTCCCACCCCAGATCCTGACAGCCGCTTTCTGTCTCTATGGACTTGCCATCCCGGACATTTCATACGGATGGAAACATACAATGTGTGGCCTTTTGTGAATGGCTTCTTTCACTTAGCATAACGTTTCAAGGTTCACCCCCATTGTAGCATGTATCGGTACTTCATTCCTTTGTGTGGCCAAATAATACTCCATAGCATACGTATACAACAGGTGCTATCCTTACCTCATTTTGCAGATGAGGAGTTACCGCCCAGGGTCAGAGGATTATGAAGAGCGAGCCAGGAAGGCTGCCTCCAGAGCCCACACTTAAGCCTCTGTAAACCTCCCCTGCAAAGTACTGTCCTACTTAATCCCATGGTATGAATCATTTTCTACCAAAAAATAATATGACTATATTATATGCATGTAATTTTGCAGAAGTATCCAGGGATAAAAGCAATCTGTCCAGGAAACCTGATTGATCGTTTCCTGTTCTTGTTAATATTTGCTCGTTACTTATCCAGCCAGCCTGCCATCTGCTCCTCCCTCTAGCCAGCAAGCGGAAACTGCACCTAAGATTCCAGAAAAGTTAAGGCATAAAACCTAAAATTAAAAACAAACAATATTCCTCATATAGCTGAGGAAAAAATTGCTATTATATGATTTTATTTTACTTTTTCTTACGGAAAACTTCAAATATTGAGAAGAGGGTGGAAGCCCCATGCACCTCTCACCCAGCTTCAACCGTGACCACCTGCACCTCACCACCCCCAAACACACTGAAGGAAATCTCCAACGCATCTGTCACATGTACACGCTGCAACTATATCTCTAAAAGACAAGGATTTTTTAACATAAACACCATACCTTGCATATACCTTAAAAAGTTGAACAATCCTTTAGTATCATCCAATATCCAGTCAATGTTCAAATTTTCCCATGCTCTCATAAATCTTTTTTTTTTTTTTACCATTTTTCACATCAGAATCCTGACAAAGTCCATACATGTGGCCAATTGTTTGATACGTCTCTTAAGTCACACTTAGTCTCTACTTTGCCCTGTGTCCTTCTCTCCGCCCACCCAGGCAGCACACCAGAGCTCCTCGGGACCCGCGGAAATTGTGGACAGCTGTGCGTTGTGTGAGTGTGCACTGGGGTGAGTGTGCACTGGGGTGAGTGTGCACCGGGGTGAGTGTGTGCACTGGGGTGAGTGTGCACCAGGGTGAGTGTACACTGGGGTGAGTGTGTGCACTGGGGTGAGTGTGCACCAGGGTGTCTGTGTGCACCGGGGTGAGTGTGCACCGGGGTGAGTGTGTGCACTGGGGTGAGTGTGCACCAGGGTGTCTGTGTGCACCGGGGTGAGTGTGCACCGGGGTGAGTGTGCACCGGGGTGAGTGTGTGCACTGGGGTGAGTGTGCACCAGGGTGTCTGTGTGCACCGGGGTGAGTGTGCACCGGGGTGAGTGTGCACCGGGGTGAGTGTGTGCACTGGGGTGAGTGTGCACCAGGGTGTCTGTGTGCACCGGGGTGAGTGTGCACTGGGGTGCCTGTGTGCACCAGGGTGAGTGTACACTGGGGTGAGTGTGTGCACTGGGGTGAGTGTGCACCGGGGTGTCTGTGTGCACCGGGGTGAGTGTGCACCGGGGTGCCTGTGTGCACCGGGGTGAGTGTGCACCGGGGTGCCTGTGTGCACTAGGGTGAGTGTGCACCGGGGTGCCTGTGTGCACAGACAGACGGGCAGGAGTTGGGGCTGTAGCCACATGGCAGGGAGAGGACACAGGACGGATGCGATGGCTCCAGTGCTGGCCTGGCCACTCTCCTATATCTCCCCTCGTTCACTCACACCTGCTCCCCAAGGGCCATTTCCTCCACTTCCCCGTCCTCACCACAGCAGGAAACCACAGAGAAGACTCAGAGAAAGTGCTGACCTAAGTTAGAGCAGACTGGGCCAGTTTCTGGTCTTTTACTTCTGAGATCCCAGATGGGTCTGGCCTCGGGGAAAGTGAAAGTGAAGGCAGCATGAGCCCAAAACAGCAAACTGGGGGGGGGGGGGAGAAAGTGGGGAGAGGAAAAGAGGGGGAGAGGGAGAGGGGACAAGGGAGAGAGGGGCAAAGGGGCAGGAAGAACTCTCCACCAGAAAGGTCCCGGAGCAGAGAGGAGAGACTCTGAGGCGCTGACAAAGGAATCCCTCCCCACCAACCAACGGCCATGGACCACCATCCCTTAGCCATCCTGCACCCTCAAAAGACCCCAACCTGAGGGCATCGGTCACGGATACCCTGTGTGGGGATGGGCAACAGGGGGCACTTGGCCCAGCCCAAACAGAGATGAACTGCACCCGAGGGGCACTTGCTTGTCAACAGGGGCAGTGAGGGCCACACCACCCATCATGTATATGAGTGGGATTGGCATCTTCCCACGCACTTGGGAAGCCCCTTCTCTGCCACGCACTGGAAACAGGAAGATAAGTAAATGATGGGTCCAGATGGACAGATCAATACACCAAGAGACAGACATAGACACTGCAGGTTGCTGCCTGCACACACACATGCATACACACACGTGGGCCTGCACAAGCACATGTATACACACGCATGCACACACCAGCCAGCAGACAGCTCTAGATGGAACTTGGGGCAGATGCCACATACTCTGGGTGGACCTGACTCCCATGCGATGCTGCTTCTCACAAGCTGTGTGGCCTCGGACAAGTCGCTCGGCCTTCCTGTGCCTCAGCTGACTCACCTGCAACATGAGCAGATGACTCCCACCTCAGGACTGCCAGGAGAATGGTATAAGTGAAGAACGTGAGGTTTTTGGCACAGTGTATGGATGCTCAATAAATGGTTGCTGAAGATCAATCTCGCATCCATTCCACCAGGGACCCTGCTCTGCTGGCAGCTGTCGTGCCAGAGAGATGCAACCTCAAAGAGACGCAGCCACAGCGGTACAAACCCTGCTCAATGGCCCTGCCAGCTCTGACCTTCAGCCTCAAAGGCAGCAAGGCTTCCAGGTGAGGCCACAGCACACAGTGACGCTGCAGTCCCTGCAGCAGAAGTGAGGTGGCCGGGGAGGAGGGGAGCTCAGCACGCCACAGGCAGGCACACGGCTGCTGGTTTGGCCCAGGAGCTGCCTCCTTACTTTTGCCTGGGGAGTGGGCTCTGGACAGGGGTGGGCAGCCCCAGAGGCCTTCAGGGCGGGCAGGCCAGCGAAGGGCTGCTGTAGAACCCATGACCCACACCACGTGCATCCAGTCGCCCGCCAGGTTGGACTTGCATGCCGCAAAGCGCAGAGGCAAGATAGAGCAGCTGCTCTGGCCCTCGCTGGCCCCTGGGCTTTGCATCTCTCCTGTCACACACGCACACATGTGCACGCACCCTCTGCAGGACCCGGGACCCAGCCTGCCCCAGCTGCGGGGATTCAAGGAAGCTCAGCCCACCCAGAGCCTCAGCGTCACACCCTCCAATGTGAGCATCCCGCCACCACTGGAGCCTGAGTTGTTTGGCCCCCTGGGAAGGTTCTTTAGGAATGTTCTTTAACTGCTCTAAGCCCCAGTTCCTCATCTGTGAAATAATATCTGCCCCAAGAAGTTACAGACTAGACGGAGAAGCACTTGCTGAACAAATGGGTGCATGAATAAGCAATCTATCAAAGAGCCTGGCACATGAAACCCATGCCTGTGAGTCCCTTCCCCACGCTGATCTGGCACAGATACCGTGTGACGATGCTGCTGAGTGAGCCCAGGCCTGCTCCCCACGCTGCTCCACACGCCCCACGACAGCACTTCCACCCCTGACCCCCACCCACTCCCACCCCGGCCTGTGCACCGCCTGGCTCCAGGACAGCTCGGGCTCTGACTTGTCCTGACTCTTCCAGCCTTCCTTGATGGGAGCCCTGGCCTGAATGTGACCTTGACCTGCTAGTGTCCTCACCAGCCACCCACGTGGACCCTACCCCAACTGCTACCATCACTCACACACCTTGTGCACACTTCTCTGCAAGCAAACCACAGTCAAACCTGCCCCCGGCCCCACCCTGCCCGGACTGTCCTGTCACCAGGGCTATGTCTGCCACATCCATGGAGCCCAGCATGGCTCTGCCCTGCACCTGCTCCTGGCAGGACCCCTGTCGGTCAGAACCACAGCACTCACACACGGGGGGAAAGGACAGCCCCGAAATGTGCTGAGCTCCTCGGCAGCCAGCTGGTTAACGGTGCCAGAAGCCAGACAAGGCTCATCTCGCTTCCTTCAATGAGTGGCACATGCGGGGACACCAGACCCCGTCCCTCTCACCAACTCAAGGACGTCAGTCCCCCAGTTGTCCCTTCTCTCCTTTACGTAGCCTGCTGTCTGCAGGGTCATTCCATCAGGACACACACACTGCCTTACCTCCCATCTTAACAATAACATCTCTCTCTCGACACCACGACCCCTCTGGCAACTGCCACCATGTCTTTGTGCCCTGGGATAAAGCGACTTCATATGAGGGAGGCCTGTGCCTGCTGGCCCCACTTCCTCCCTTCCCGCTCTCTCTCGAACCTGCTCCTGTAGCTCTGGGCCCACTGCCCTGCTGCACCGCTGCCGCCAGGGACGCCACGACCTCTCCGCGGTGAGCCCAGCGGTCAGATCCACCCGCGCCAGGTAGACACTGGCGGAATGAATGCATCTGGGGGAAGGAACCACCGTTTGTGAAGGCCAGTTATTGGGACAAGTCCTGGGCCAGATGCTGGTGACACAGAAATAAAGCATAGTTCCTGCCTTTGAACATCACAGCCTGGGACGGGCGGAGGAGGAGAGTAGGATATGGAAACAAATGAATAATAGCACAGTGTTAGAAGCATAACAGTCATCAAAAACAGAGCAACATAAATAGCACAGGGGAGTGTATCTAATATTACCTAAAAGAACAGAGAAGATGCTCTCTGGGATGGAACTTGGCGGCCTATTAAATTCACAGGGGCACAAGCCGAAAGGAAGGCACTCCCAGGCAGGAAGACTGGCATGTGCAAAGGCACTGAGGCTTGGGGAAGAGAGGCCCTAGCAGGGAGCCCTCTGGCATCGCTGGAGAACCAGGCAAAGAGAAGAGGAAAAGACGACATTACAGAGGAAGGGAGGGGCCGGCTGGGACGGGTCTTGTAGGCCTCGCTGTTTGAACTTGACCCTGAGGCTGTAGAGATCCACCCAAGTGTTCTGGGCTGGAATTCACTAATCAGATTTGTGCTCCCAAGTCCCTCTGGTGACCACGGGGATGTATTAGAGAAAGAAAATACTCATGGCCAAAAACCCGGATACGGTCGCTGTCTGGCTAATCTAGGTGAGAAACGATGAGGGTCCGTCACGGTGGGATGGAGAAGGAGCAGACCCCGGGAGGCTCGAAGGGCGTGGTGCTCAACTGGCTGAGAGCCGTGAAAAAGTGGCACAAGTAAGGAATGTCACCTGGCGACAGGAGTGTCACCAGCTGAGACAGGAGGGGCCCAGATCTGGAGAAGTGGCGAGTCGGACACAGGCCCTAAGGCCGCCCCAGGCACACGCGTCCAGCTTCCCCCAATCACCCGGCGTCCTCCCCACGCCGACGGCTCCCAGGGTCCCCGCCGCCCTCAGGAGAGGAGACAGCACCGTCCCCAGAAATGAGCACCTCCAAAACAGCAAGAAAATCCAAGGAGGAAAAGCCGCGTCTGCTCCTGAGAACTTATTTGCCTTTAACACTCAGCGAGGAGGGTCATTTAGACCAATCACAGCGCGTCGTCTTCCCTGCTCCCCCCGATTTCGCTGTCGTGGGAACCACCCGTGGGAAGGTCTGCCCAACACCCGACTCAGACAGGTGTGTGTGTGTGTGTGTGTGTGTGTGTGTGTGTCTGTATGAGACAAAGAGACACAGAGAGAGATTCCAGTGTGTGCATGTATGCCTGAGAGAGACAGAGGGCAACACGTGTGTGCACGCGTGAGAGAGACTTTAGTGTGTGAGACTCTGGCGTGTGTGTGTGCACGTGTGTGTGTGTGACAAAGAGACACAGAGAGAGATTCCAGTGTGTGCATGTATGTGTGAGAGAGACAGAGGGCAACACGTGTGTGCACGCGTGAGAGAGACTTTAGTGTGCGAGACTCTAGCGTGTGTGTGTGTGTGTGTGTGTGTGCGTGCGTCTGTGACACAAAGACAGAAACAGCGAGTCTGGCATGTGTGAGAGAGCCGGAGAGTGAGCCCCTGGCCCACCGTGGTGAAGGACGTGCCACGCCCCCCTCTGGGTGACAGTGAGTCCCAGCCTCGAAGGGCACAGCGGCTGAGGTGTGACATTTCAAACGAGGAGGACTCCACTTCCTGTAAACCTTTGAGCTGAAAAAATCAGCTCCACGCAACAAAAACCAAATCTCCAAAGTCAGTTCCCCAAGTGACAAAATCTGCGAGTGACTGGTTCTCCTAGTGGCCAGCTCACCAGAAGCTGAGTCACAAAATCTCTTGCCTCCCAAATGCCCTTTGGCTGATTTTCCAAATCACCAAATTATTGCAGGGTTCTTCCTTACATTTTACGTTCATCTTGCCCCTTCCCCTTGACACTGCCCTGAATCTCCCCTGCCTGATCCTCCGTACGTAAAAGGGGGAGCAGCCAGGGGCAGGGAGGCAAAGGCTGGGGTGACACCAAGTCACCCAGCAAACTTGCTCTTGAGTGGCCCTCCGCCCGGCTGCAGCTCTGCCCCTGCTCCTCACCCTCCTGGGTCTGTGACACATATTTATTCCGACTCCGCTCAGGTTCTCCCTGACAGCGTGCCAGCCAGCTTGGCTGAGGTGACCTCTCTGGTCCTCACCACGGTCCCAGCAGCGAGTCACTTCCATCTCAGCTTCCAAGGGAGGAAGCCATGGCTTAGTGTCACTTACCAGTCCAAGGGCCGCAACTTGCAAGAGGAGAGGTACATGTAACTTGGCGTTTCACTTCCCTGGCAGATTCTGTGGGGCTCCCAGTCCCTTCTCCTCCCTGGGTCCCCCAGCCACTGCTCCAACTGGCCACGGGACAGCGTCCTTCCATCTATGAGACGGCCTCTATGACCCGGGGCCACAGCTCACCCCAGGCCCAGGTCACAAATGACGCTCCCAGCCCAAATCAGCGAATCATGTCCACCAGGATTGCAGCCCCTTTAGCCAAGAGAGGTCTGACCATGAAAAGCTGCAATGTGATCCTCCCCTGGGGCCACCAGGTACTTGCTCCCCAGGGGCTCCCCCGGTGCTTGCTCCTCACCCACCTCCATTGGAGCCTGTGCTGCTCGCAGGCGGGCAGGGGCCAGGGCTGGTGCTGAGACACTCACAGACGGCTCTGGCCCCTCTCAGAGCCTGGGGCACCCCTGAGAAACGGGACACCCTGAGAAACGGAGAAAAAGCCCAGAGTCTGGGACCCCACAGGCAGGACAAAGCAGGAGCAGGCTGGACAAAGGGAGGGGCAGCCAGGCTGTGGCCGCAGCCAGGTGGCCCAACAGCAAGCCTGTGAGAGGAGGTTCCCACTGGTGCGCGAGAGGGACGCCCAGAGAGCCCTGCAGTGGGCACCCCACCCGGGCTGCAGAGAGCACTCGCTACTCCTGTCCTGATGCTGCAGGCAGGTGCCCTCCCCACTTGCTAACACACAGCAGGAGGACAAAGTGACCCAACAGCTGCCCGGGGCCATGCTCTCTGTGGGGAAAGTGACTCTGGAGCCCACAGCCTATCCTCAGCGTGCCCTGCACTGACCGCGACCCAGCCACGATGAGAACCTGTGTTCTGCTGAGCACAGGGCAGGTCTTGGGGCCCAGGACAACGACCATGGGAGGGACCAAGGTTGCCAGCCCCATGTGCCCCTATCCCGGGGGGGGCACCAGAGCCCCACAGGACAAAGCCCAAGTGCACCCAGCCCAAGCCTTCCCCACATGCCCCAGGGGCTCTTCCTCCAAGGGTCCCACCTCCACGTGGGCCACAGGCAGGAACAAGGTGTCCCCAGGGGCTGCACCACCAGCTGAGGTCAGGCCCCGGAACTAAGCTGTGAAAGTCCTCTGAGACTACGGCAGAAACACTGACAAGGCCCTGCAGCCCCCTCCTATGTTGGGGCCGAGGGAACCCAGGGCCAGAGAGGCCACAGGCTCCATCAGGGACGAAGGGAGCTCTGAGCTCGGCGAGCTAACCCAGAGGAGCCACGGTGGTGCTGAGGACTGGTGCGGGCAGGTGTGGTCCTGGCTTGCACGGGGTCATGAGAGGAGCCGGGCCCAGGCCGAGCCTCCCACAGACACATTCCATGGGCAGAACACAGCCACCTGGCTGTACCAGGCCCCACAGTGCAGAGCTGCAGCCACACTCAGCACAGGTGCCAGCACCAGTTCCCTCACGTGCCCCAGGCCTCAAAGCCCTCAAGATGACCCCACAGGGGAACTTAGTTACCTGCACCCACCCAAGGCCTCCCCCTGCAGCCATTGCCTTGCAGGTCCAGGAGGCCAGGTTGGGGGGTGGCGGTGCTGAACAGTCCCCCATCTGGCAGCCACTGAAGTCGTGGCACCCAGGACCTTGCCCTCCCACAGGAAATGGAGACGCCGTCCTCACAGGTACAGGGAGACGCCAGTGGAACACAGGTAAGATGCACCTTGCAGGAGACATCACCGTGCTCCCAGAAAGGGAAGCAGCATTTCAGAGCCCAGCTAGGGTTAGGGACCCCAGATTTCCCTGGGAGTGAGCTGACTGGGAGAGACAGGAGGAGATGGTCACGGTGGGTCGAGGAGAGGGTTAGGAAGGCACATCTGTGCCCGTGGACGTGTCAGGGCTGCTGAGCTAGAGTCATTGTCCACCCTTCCTTGGAACGTGGACATTTCAGGAATCTGGTGAAAGGAAGGGACGTTCTCTAGAGAAAAAAAACAGAAACATGCACACACACTCCATCCCAAACTATCGCCAGGACTTTCCGGAGTCTCTATGAACCCAACGAAAGAACCTCTAACTAAGAGAGAGGTTTGGGCATTAAGTGATAACAAGGAATACGAATGACTTAGTGGTACTCATCTTGTTGGCTCCCTCATGCGTTTACCTCTGTCTCCCGTGCCAGACCAGGCTCCAGGAGGGCAGGAAGCTTGACTCCCTTTCCCTGGGAGTCCCCAGAGCCTGGAACAGAGGCTCGCGCACGAGGCACAGGATAAACACTGGGTGAGTACATGGTTCACAGCCTAGTGCTTCAGCCCTCAGAAGTGGCTGGTGCGGGGCAAACCACAAAAAAAATGGAGTGGGCTTCTTTAAGAGCTTGGCAGGGTGACTCCAGCAGCAATTCCAGGCCAGTCTGTGCAGGGCTCGGAGAGCCTGCGGCTGGGTGCTCCCGTCCCATTGGGAGCGAGCCCGAGACGGTGGCTGCGAGCAGAACTCCGGGGTCTGTGCCGGCAGCCCTGGTGAGCAGCCGGGAGCTGACCCGATACCTCTGTCTCCCAGCCCCAAGCAGGGGGCGACTCCAGCCGAGGAGACTCAGGCACGGTGGGGAGCCCCCACACTGCGTGCCATTGATCCTCAGTAATGAATTTCTTTGTGGAAAGGAACAAACCGCGCCACAGTGAGACCGGCCAAGGCCGCCCCAGAGCGGCAGCCTGGTGTCCCAGGCATGCTAATTACCATGCTGTCTGAGTTCATCTGATCGGCCTCTCCTGCCACTGTTCCATAACTGACACGCTAATCTGTCCCCACCTGATGGCGTCCAAGCAGGCCGGAGACTCACTAATGCAGACGGATGATAAAGGAAGAAAACTATAACATGGAGATTAAAACCGTGATGTCAGCTTCTAGAAGATTGCAGTGCACTTAGCCCCTTTTGTAGTGCGTTTCAAGGACTATTAGTTGGAATCGCTCGTTGCATTCGGGGCCCCTGCTGTAAGATAATCTTGACTGCTCTACCCCCTCTCCCGTGTCTGACAGGAGCTCCAGCAAGCCGTGCAGCTCGCTTACGCGGTGGAGGTTGCACAAACGCATTCTCAAACTAGTAAGTCTCTGGAAACCATGAGGGACGTGCAACGTTTGAATGAGTTCAGGCACGATGGTTTCTCTGGCGTGGACAGAGCCCCTGGGACAGGCAGCATGGCATCAGAAAAAGGCAACAGGCTTTGTTTGGCAGCTTTATTGGGGTATAATCGGCATACAATAAAGAGCACATAATACAACATAAAATTCTCAACGCACTTTTGACATATGCATCCCCACGATCAGGACCACGAACACATTCACCACCCCCAAAGTCGCCTTATGCTGTGTGTGGTCCTTCTCCCCCGCCTCTCCCTGGCCCCTACCCCAGTCCCCAGGCAACCACCCGTCCGCAATCTGTCACTACAGATGAGTCTGCGCGTTCTAGAGCCGCAATTCCCAACCTTTTTGGCACCAGGGACCAGTTTCATGGAAGACAATTTTCCCAGGGATGTGGGAAGGAGAGGGTCAGGGACGGCGAGTGACGGGATGAAGAGGAAGCTGCAGATGAAGCTTCGCTCATCTGCCCACCTCTCACCTCCTGCTGCGAGACCCGGTTCCCAACAGGCCACAGACCCGGACCGGTCCGCAGCCTGGGAGTTAGGGGCTGCAGTTCTAGAGTTTTATATACATGAAACCACACAGTGGGTCTTTTTGCCTGTCTTCTTTCACTCGGCCTAATTCTTTTGAAATTCATCCATGTTGTTGCTTGTACTAATAATTGATTCCGTTTTACTGCTGGATAGTACTTCATCACGTAAATGTACCGCAATTTATTTATCCATCCAGTTGCTGATGGATATTTCAGTTGTCTCCAGTTGTGGCTATTATGAATAGAGCTGCCACATATGTCTTTGTGTGGACATATGCTTTCATTTCTCTGGGGTAAATACCGAGGAGTAGAATGGCTGATAGGATATAGGTGTACGCGTAGCTTTTAAGACACTGCCGAAGTATTCTCCAAGGTGGTGGTGCCACCAGCACCAGCAGTGTAAGAATTCCAGTTGCTCCAGAATCTCACTAACATTTGGTACATTGGTCACTTAAATTTAGCCATTCTAACTGCTATTCTGAAATAGCATTTCATTGTGGTTCTAACTTACGTTTCCCTGATCAATAAGAAGTATGTTTTCATCTGCTTATTTGCCATCTGTATATCCTTTTTTGGTAAAGTGGCTATTCAGGGGGATGGACACGCTTGAAGCTCTGACTTGAGGGGGGAGGGGAGGCAAGGGCAATATACGTAACCTTAACATTTGTACCCCCATAATATGCTGGGAAAAAAGTGGCTATTCACATATTTTGCCCATTTTTCACTGTGTTGTTATTACTCAGTTTTAAGAGTTCTCTATATTCTATATGAGATCCCTTTATCAGATATGTCATTTACACACATTTTTTCTCAGTCTGTGGCTTTTTATTTTCAGTGTCTTTCAAGGAGCAGAAGTTCTTAATTTTAATGAAATCCAGTTTATCATTTTTTCTTTTTTTAATTGGGCTTTGGTGTTACATCTAAGAAATCTTTGCCTAACCTAAGGCCACAGCCATTTTCTTTTTTTTTTTTTTTTTTAAGGACTGATGCTTTCAAATCTGTTTTCTACTATGTTTTCTACTACTAGTTTTATATTTTTAAGTTTTACACTTATGTCTGTAATACATTTTGACTAATTTTTAAATATAGTGCAAGGTAATTGAAGTATACTTCTTTTGTTTGCACATAGATATTTATTAGTTCCTGTACTATTTGTTGAAAAGATGATTTATTCTGTCTTCACTGATTGCCTTTGCATCTCTGTTAAAAATCAATCATCCTGGCCGGGCGCTGTGGCTCACGCCTGTAATCCTAGCTCTTGGGAGGCCGAGGCGGGCGGATTGCTCAAGGTCAGGAGTTCAAAACCAGCCTGAGCAAGAGCGAGACCCCGTCTCTACTATAAATAGAAAGAAATTAACTGGCCAACTGATATATATATAAAAAAAAATTAGCCGGGCATGGTGGCGCATGCCTGTAGTCCCAGCTACTCGGGAGGCTGAGGCAGAAGGATCACTCAAGCCCAGGAGTTTGAGGTTGCTGTGAGCTAGGCTGACGCCACGGCACTCACTCTAGCCTGGACAACAAAGTGAGACTCTGTCTCAAAAAAAAAAAAAAAAAAAATCAATCATCCATTTAAGTGGGGGTCCATTTTGGGATTGTCTATTCTGTTCCAGTGATCTATTTGTCTATATTCACACCAAATGCACACTGTCTTGACTATTGTTGCTTTTTAATGTTTTGAAACTAAAACTTTGAAAAACTAAAAATTTTTGGTTTATTGATCATATGACCATTTATGTGCAAAATTCAGTGAGATCTACAAAAAAGCTACAAGCACTAACAAGTGAGCTCCACGACATTACAGTATAAAAAAATCAATATACAAAAATCCATTGTATCTATATACTAGCAACGGATAATTGAAACCAATTGAAATTTAAATTAGGTAGTATTAGTCCTCCAAGTGAATTCTTCCTTTCCAAAGTTGTTTTGACTACTGTAGTTACTTTACATTTCCAAATGAATTTTAAAATCAGCTCATTAATTTCTATTTTTAAAAAAAGCAAGCTGGGATTTTTGTGATCACAATGAGTCTATAGATTAATTGGGGAGGGGCTGATATTTTAACAGTAATGAGTCTCCTTTTCCATGAACACAGTATATCTCTCCACATGTTTTGGTCATCTTCAATTTCTCTCAGCAACGTTTTGTAGTTTTCAGGGTACAGGTCTTGCTGATTTTTGTCAGACAGACCCCTAAATAGTTCACATTTCTTATTCTATTGTGAATAGTATTCTTTTTTATTTTGATTTCAGTGTTGCTAAACTCACATGTTAATGCTAGTAGCTTTTGCAGGTCTCACTGAACTTTGCACATAGAGATGTTATAATCAGTAAAATAAAAGGTTTAATTTTTCCTTTCCAATCTGGGTGACATATATACATACATATATTTATTAATCTACTTTTTTTTTTTTTTTTGCCAAATTGCACTGGCTTAAACCTCAGGTAAAAGGTTAAGTAGATATGGTAAGCATGAACATCCTGTGTTACTTCTGATCGTAAAGGGAAAGCGCACAGGCTTTCACTAACCACAATGTCAGTCGTAGGTTGTTCATAAATGTCCTCTGCGAAGTTAGCAAGTCCCCTTATATGCCTAGATTGCTGACAGTTTTAACATAATTGCATGTTAGATTTTGTCAGATGCTTTTTGCTGCAACATAATCATACATTTTCTTTACAGTCTGTAATCGTGGCAAATTTCGTCAACTAGTTTTTTAATGTTTAACCAGCCCTGCATCACTGGACAAGCCCTGCCTGCTCATAATGAAGTATCCTGCTGCTGATCTTTTGTGAAATCTTCATGTGTCTGTGTTTATGAAGGAAATCAGTTCAGTTTGCTTGTAATGATTTGGTCAGTTTTAATATCTTAATAACACTGGTTTTATAGTATGAGTTGGGAACTATTCTCTTTTCTTCAATTTTCTACAAGAGTTTGCATAAAATTAGTAATATTTCTCTCCTAAATATTTGGCAAAAATCAACATGATGCCATCTGGATATGGAATTTTCTTTTTCAGAGATTTTCCAACTACAAATTCAATTTCCTTAATAAGTATATGACTATTCAGACTTTCTATTTCTTCTTGAGTATTCTTTAGTAATTTGTGTCTTTCAAGGAATTTGTCCATTTCCATTTAGTTGTGAAACTTTTTGATATAAAGTTTTTCAAAATATTCCTGTATTATTTTTTTAATGTCTGTAGCATCTTTATCATTCCTGAAGTTGGTAATTTGTGTCTTCTCTGTTTTTTTTCTAATCAGTCTATCTAGAAGTTTATCGATTTTATCTTCCCAAAGAATCAGCTTTTTATTTCATTTATTTTCTCTTTTGTTTTTCTGTCTTCTATTTTGTCATTTTCTACTCTAATCTTTATTTTTTTTCTTTTCCTCTACTTATTTTGGATTTCATTTACTCTCTTTTTCTAGCTTCTTAGATGCTGAAATAATTGAGTTGAGGACTTTCTGTTTTTCTAAGAGGCAAGGTAACTTGAAGGCACATAGCCATCAGATTTGTCTTCCTTGTTGAGTGACCTTAATCTAGTTTAATGACCTGCCTGAACCTCAGTTTTCCCATTTGTAAAATGGGGCTGAAAGTACCTAACTTATAAGGCTACTGTGACAATTCAATGACATAAGTTTTTAAACAGCCCAATGCTGGCATACAGTAATTGCTCAATAAGTGCTTTTTCCTTCCTATCCCCATGACAAGCAACCACCTCCATCACCTCCTTGGGTGACACCCCAGGGCACATAAAAGTACCCCACACATTCACCAAACACAGAGGCTGATGCAACTACAAGATCCAGCAGATTAGATCTATTCATTTCGAGAGAAGCAAACTGAGGTTGAGAGACTAACTCCCAAGCAAAACCACCTATTCCTTTAGATCAGCTTTAGAGGTTCAAGCTGGGAAAACAGGAACAGGAACAGGTTTTCCATGACACTCAAGGGCTTGGTAGACAGCCCAAAGAATAACAATGAAACAGCAGCCTCAGGTCCCCGTTAGCTTTTCCCTTATCATTTGAGCAACCCCAGAAGACACAGATGCAAGTGGGTTGTAGTAGGAAAAGCATGGCCATTGTAGTCAGACCTGTTCTGCCACTTGCTGGCTGTGACCTCAGAAAAGTTTCTTAACCTCCCTGAGGCTCCATTTCATCACTGGCAAAATGGGGTTGATAATAATACTAAGCGTCTGATGAGCACTTTGTATGTGCCAGGCGCTTACTGTCACCCCAGTGCCAGCTCCTCTAAACCGCACGAGACGGCTATGATGTAGATGTCTGTGGGCAATTCGGGACAGATTGAGCACCCTACTCAAGTTCACATTACCTAGAAAGGTTGGAGGTGAGATCCGAACTCAGACAGTCTGCACCAGAGCCCGAGTGCTAAACCCCATCCCCGGCTGCTAATTACACTATCCTCCCAGGGTTTGGCAAAAATTAACGAATATACCCAAGAGGCCCAGCACTGAACTAGACCAGGAAATGTGAGGTCCCCAGGAGCAGGCAGGGCGCCGGGGAGCTCCAGGAAGAGCAGGTGATGTTCCTCGCATCTGTGCGTGCTGAGAAGCACTGGGGCCACTCTTGGGGCTGCCCTAGTTCCCGGGGAGGTATTTATAGTGCAGGAGGCATCATGCCTGCTCAGGCTGAGCTGAGCCTGGAGCTGATTTGCACATGGAATTGGCCATTATCGGCTCATTTCCATATGGCAGCTACATGGGAGGAATAATTCAAGGAGAAGCCCCCAGCACCCATCTCCTAAGGAGCTTTTACTTTGCAGCTGCTACTTAGACACATGACTAGAGATGTCAGAGCCACAGGGACCAACACCCCCACCCCCCACCCATCCTAACTGGTGGAAGGGAAATGAGTCTCAGAGGAAGAGACCCACCCAAGGCCTGCTGGTTGGCAATGGCAGGGCCGGGTGGAGACTCCGGGAGGACTCCAGGCCTTGGCTGTGTCCTGCCCACCGATCCTCCACAGCCCCTGAAAGAGCAGACCTTCGTTAGCCCTGATGAGTGACACACACACTCATACTGACACATGGCAAAGTGAACGGAGGTATATGGCCCCTACGTGGGCTGCAGCAAGTTGGGCACTGGCTCTTCACTGTACAGATGGGAGGATAAATTAACCCAAGGGCACCTAGATAGTGAGCAGAAGAGCTGCATGGGCTTGAACTGCACTCCTGCCCCAGCACCAGGCTGCGGTCCCCTACTGGGGCCGAGGGCAGAGGCCCCAGGTGGTTAGAACGCTGCTTGGCTATGCTGACGGCCATCCGCAGGCCAGCAAGGGTTCAGGCCCCTGCTTCCTTCAGGGAAAACCAGTTCGTTCCCCTATACACCAGCCCAGAGGGAAAATGGGTGCTGCAGCCCCCCAGGAGAACAGCTCCTTACTGGGCCTGGCCTGCCCACACCTCCCACCCTGCCAAGCTGTCCGATCCCCTCCCCAGACACTGCCTAAGCCTAACAACAGCTTCCTTTGCCAAGACCCACTTCCTGAAGAATACAGATGCCTCTGTGCCCGAGGCCTACACCAGGGTACCAGAGGGCTGGGTGGGGTGAGACAACCATTCAAAGCACCTCCCTCTCCCTTGGGGCACCAGCGGGCTGGCAGAGCTGCCCTGCGGCTGTGGGACACACATCCATCTACCCGCCATCCATCACCCGCCACTGCACTGCCATTATTTTATTATGTTAAAAAATAATCAGGCCGGGCGCAGTGGCTCACACCTGTAATCCTAGCACTCTGGGAGGCCGAGGTGGGCGGATTGCTCGAGGTTGGGAGTTCGAAACCAGCCTGAGCGAGACCCCGTTACTACTAAAAATAGAAAGAAATTAATTGACCAACTAAAAATATATATACAAAAAATTAGCCGGGCATGGTGGTGCATGCCTGTAGTCCCAGCTACTTGGGAGGCTGAGGCAGGAGGATCGCTTGAGCCCAGGAGTTTGAGGTTGCTGTGAGCTAGGCTGACGCCACGGCACTCACTCTAGCCTGGGCAACAAAGTGAGACCCTGTCTCAAAAAAAAATAATAATAATAATAATAATAACACTCACCCAAATGCGCCAGGCCTTGTGGTAGGCACATCCATGATCTCACTGAATTCAGTGGACATGCTATGGTATAAGTAAGTACCAGCATTATCTCTGTTCAACAGATAAAGACACAGAAGGTCAGAGTGGCCTGGCTGGGCAAGCTGCACAAGGGGCCACAAGGAGCCACAGGGGGAACCGGGTGTCTGTGGAGAGGCTGCAGACAAAGCCACATTTTTACAGCCCAGGACTCTCCTGACACCTGCCAGGGATGCAGCAGGTGGACTCATTTCTGAAGCACCCATTTTCCACTATCCAAAGGCACCTCCCTCTGACTTCCTGCTGTCTCAAAACGCACAGGTACCTTCTGGCGCTTTTCAGGGCTCTATCTACTCCCCTTCTCTGAGAGGAAGGGTGGTGCACAGGCTCATCTGCTGCCCTGGCATCCATGACTCAAACCAGACTCACCACCTCTCCTCTCGGCTCTCCCGCCACTCTTCGCAGCAATGGAACTGCTGGCCTTCTTGCTGGGGATGGGACCCTGGGGAGCCTCTGATGTCACCTCCCCACTCCACCTGCCCTAACCAGTCTGCTTTCTACTGCTGTCACTTCCTGCTGCCCCATGGCCTCCCCATGTCCCCTCTGCTGTGATCTCACCACCACTACCCTTAGCCAGGCCTCATTACCACCCCCAGATGTCCTGGCAAGGCCTCCTCATATAACCCTGCCTATGGTCTCCCTGTGCCCGGTGTCGCCGCCCCCTGCACGCACACCTGTGTGCACACACACTCACACCATGCACACAGACAAATACTCACTTCCACTCTACTGTACAAACTGCATCAAAAATATGACCTATACATCCTTGACCTTGAACCTGCAACTCTCCCCATCACCTAAGGCAGGCTCCCAATTACCTACTTCTCATCACCTACTATTCACATTTGGGGCCAGAAAAACCGTTCATTGTCAGAGGCTACCCGAAGGGGGGAGAGGCTGTGTGAGGTTTAGCAGCACCCCGCCCTCTAACCACCAGGGCCACCGGCACTCCCAACTGGCTTCCAGGCCCTTCACTCGTGCCTGCAAACCCGCCTGACCTTCCGCCCTCGGCTCCCCAGTCACAGACCCCTGTGTGCTCGGTGCTGAGGCTGCTCCCCTCCTGGGCACCTCTGCGCCTCTGCCTGAGCCCTCCCTGCCTCCAGCACCTGGCGCAGGGCCACAGCACCCCTTCCACGACTGAGCCCGGCTCCCCACCCCCCTTGGCATACGTCATGCCATTCATCATCCCGTGTTGCCATCTGGTTCTCCACCCCCACGCAGGTCACACACCCTGCACGTGGGACACATGGAGTGGTGCTAACCTGGCCCTCTGGAATGAGAAGCCTCATGTGTGCCACTTGCTGGTTCCCATGATGTAAATACTGCCACCAGGACCAATTTCTGGGCACCAAAGTGAGGGCACCGAACATGGAGTTGGGAAGAGCTGGCCCCTGTGCACAGACTCCAAGGCACCCCATATGCCTCCCCTCGCTGTTCCCAGCCCCACAACAGGTGCGGGGCCCCCAAACCCTCGCTGTGTGGCGCCTGGGCCCTCTGCAGTGTCAGGGAGGCGCTGGCACAGCACCCGATGGCCGCAGCCTGGCTCTGTCGCCGGGTGCTCTGACCGCAGTAACCGTAGTCAAGGCCCAGGAGGTTCCAGGTGGACCAAAGGCGACCCAGCGTGCTATCCCCAGCTGCAGGGCGCCTGATGTGCACCCTGCTCTCCCCTCCCCACACAGGTAGTGCTAACAGGAAGTCCACGGGAAGAATTTCACCTTGAGCTGCCCTAGCCTTCCAGCAAAGCCTTGTGCCGACACAGAAGGAAGGAGGCAAGTTGATTGATCTTCCTTAGTGACTGTTAGCAAGATTCATAGCTGGCCACAGACTGCATTCATCTGAGCCTTGACTTTAATCACCACAGGCACCTGAGATGTGCAGGTATTTGCAGGTGCATGCGTGTGCGCATGGGTGCGCGTGCATGTGTGTGTGTATAACACGCATCTATCTGTGCACGCTCAGGTGCGTGTGCGTGCATGGGTGCGTGCATGTGTGTTTAAAGCTCCAGATCTCTGGGCTTATTATTTCTGTTACTTCCAACCCATGTGTTGAATCATGCAATAAGCGTCTGCTCAGGACTGTTACATGCAAAGCCAGGCCTTTGGTGCCAGGGATTCAAACTCAAGTAAAGCAGGATTTTCACCGAGGAGCTTACTGCACAGAGGGAAAGAGGAAAGGAAGTCAGTAATTATGGCCCAGTGACCTAGTGTGAGACGCAGAGGGCTATGGAGCCCAGACAAGGGACAGCCTGTCTGGCCGGGGGACGAGGGGAGGAGAGAAGGGTGCCCAAGACAAGGAGACGCTGGAAGGAGGCTTCGGGATGGATGACTAGCTCAGGCAGGAGGCACTGGGGAGGACTGGGAGCCGTGGTGGGGTGGGGACAGGACACATTCAAGAAGGTGGGTCCCTGCGTGGAGGTGGCCAGTTTGCACTCACATCCACCCCTGCCCTCTCCTATGAGGTGACAATCACCCCCCACAAAAACTTCCCTTCCCAGACTCCGTGACCTGCAGTTGCAGCCGGCTGGTGAGAGGCCTCGTCAGGAGACTGGGGGGCAGGGGCTGCCAGAAGCCCGGTATTTCACCCTCTCTCCACCTCAGCTGTCTCTGGCCACGGCTGGGTCTCCCCTGTGCTCCCAGCCCCCTCAGGGAGGCCACTCTGGGAGGTCCCAGTTCCCACTGGGCAGTTCCAGCTCTAGGACCATCTCTTCCATTTGTCCCTCCAGCCCTGGGGTTTCAGTACCCGCAGTTGTTAGTCTGGGCTGCTGCCGCCGTTTGCACCTCTGCTCACACCTGCCAGCAGCTCCCATGTTAAGTACCCGTCTCTGACCCACCTGGAGGGCCGGGTTCCCCTGACCGGGCCCAGCTGATGCATCCCGTGTAGCTGGGACACAGGGGTTTTGACCGTCATGAGAGAGACGCCAAGAAGGGAGGCCAGGCCTCAGAGGCCCCATGCGCTGCACAAAGGGATCTGAACTTGATCCTTAAGGAGAGGGGAGCCATCGAGGGCAGCAAGTTAGGAAGGTGACTTTGATGGAAGAGTGAAGAACGAACGGATATCTTCCAAAAGGGGTAACATGCAAATACACACCTCACACATACACACATAGGCGTGCAGCACATGCGTGCACACACACACACACACAAAGACTCCGGAGAGATGGCGCTCCTCTCCCACAGCCCTCAGACAGCCAGTGGACAAAAGACAGAAGCAACCCAAGTGTCCGTCAGCAGACGAACGGGTGGATGGCAGGTGTCTCTGCACAGCGCAGAGCGTGCGGCCGGAGGGGACAGGGGCTCTGGCACCTGCCATGGCGGATGGACCGTGAGGACGATACACTGAGTGAAATAACAGCCTCGAAACGACAGACGCTGTGTGATTCCACTCATACAGACTCCGGCGCAGTCAAAGCCACAGGGACAGAAAGGAGGGCGGTGACGGTGAGGGGCGGCAGGAAGAACGGGCCACTGAGTTGCAGTGTGGGAAGACGAGAACGTTCCGGAGACGGACGGTGGTGGCTACACAACAATGTGGACGTACTTAATGCTACTGCATTGTTTACTTAAAAAGAGTTAAGATGGTAAATTTTGTATTGTGTATGTATTTTTTCCAGAATAAAAATACTAAAAAGTCGAAGTGGGAATTTCCCAGAGCACAGGCAGAGTCCTGTGTGTGGGGTAAGGGCCAACAGGTGACATTCACATCTGTGTTTGTGGCAATGCCACGGAGCCATGAGTCTCCAGCAACAAATCCTGAAAACCCCGAGCTGGGCGTGCAGCCTCCCAGAGCCCCAGTCCCCAGCCTAAGGCTCTGCTGTGTCCCTGTGAGAACGGCTGGTGTGCAGGCCGGAGGGTGGGTGCCAGGCAAGCCCTGGAGGAGGACGGGAGGCAGGGAGAAGAGAAGAGGCAGCCGGGCCACCCAAAAATGCCTCCGGGTCCCCAGAGCCTCATCCAGCTCCAGCATCTCCGGATTTGGGGCCCTCGAGACGCTGTCCTACCCCACCCCCCACCTGCCCCCTCCTGCCCAGGGCCCCACACCTGTGGCACACTCACCTGCAGCTCAGGCAGCCGCAGAGGGAGGGCTTGAGATCTAAATAGCCACTATGGGTGAGCCCCGCCCAGCCTGCTCCTGCGCAGCTGGTGGCAGATGCTTACCTGGCCGAGTTACTCTAAGCCTGAGAAAAGGACTGTGGCTGTGCCGGGCGCAACACAACTGCACAATAACTGTTTCATCCCCTTCCTTTGGGAGAAGCAATGCCGGGCACATCATTCTCTTTACATCAGCAAAGCTCAGCACCTTCGGTAAGCCTGCAAGCCCGGGGAGACCATGCTGGGAGGACCCTAGTTTGTAATGATTTGTGATGACCATGCAGCCAAAGATGCTGTGTGGAGGCCAGAGCCAAGGACCCTGACTGCCACCACAACCCTGGGGCTCCCTGGGCGGTGCAGGCCAGCCCCCTCCAGCTCAGACACTTGGAAAGTTCCTTCACATATTGAGTCCTGCTCTATGTACCACCTCCCCCTTAGCCCTGGTCATGCGACCTCTCCACTCACATCAGCCTGGCCCCAGCCCCAGCCCTAGGCACATCAGCAACTCCTCCGAGACCTCAGGGTCCCTCCTCTCTGACACTCTGGTCAGCCTGGTTCCATCCCATAGAGAGGTGTGGTCCCTCTGGGCAGGACACCCCACAGGGACTATCCCCACCTCCCTCCTCCGATGCTCACTCCACCTAGCCGCAGGGGACTCAATCCCCAATCGCTTCTCACAAGAGCTGTTGCAGACCTAGGAGGGCCCGTGCTACATCTCATTTGGTTCTCTGGTTTTTGGATTTTGTCCCTGACTTTCTGCCTAATCGCACTTCTCAGCAACATGGCACCCAAGAATTTCTCTTCCTCCAAGTCACTGAAACAAGCAGGGGCCAGAAGAGGGTCTGTTCCCCAAATACCTCCCCTCCTCCTGTCCTATTTTGGTAATTGGCATCTCACCACCATCCTCTAGCTTCCCCATTTGACAACACAGATTCCCCTGCAGCTCAGCAGCTCTGCTTTCTAGCAATCCACCCCAGGGACGTACTCGGATCCATACTCCAAGAGGTATGTTCCAGGGTGTGCACCACAGCACTGGGTAACAGCGAAGAACTAGAAACCACTCAAGTCAGGAAACAGGCAAATAAAGCCCACAGGCATCCACCCCACGAATGTCGTGCAGTAGGTGAAGATAATGAGGCAGAACCAATCGGCTGCCATGGAGAGAAAGCTCCGAAGCCCACCCAGTAAAAAAAGCACATCATCACAACATAACACACGAGGCACGGTCCCACTCCTGCTTCTGAAAAGCACTGTGTAGGGCAAGGGGACCTCTGTGCATGTCGTGGCACACCCAGGAGAGAGGAAGGTGGGTGGTGGGGGACAGGGAGAAGAAGGGCAAGAGGACTCTTGCTGTAAATGTCCATGTTTTAAGTTTTTCAACAACAGGATATTCGTGTTTTACATATATGATAAAAAATAATTTCAAAGCAAAGAAAGCTGAGTGGGCTACCTTTCCACATTTTCCCACTGCCCTTAGAGCACAAGGCAGCCCCACTGCCCCTTCTAGAGCCCTCCTCATTGCCTCCCCTCTGATCAGCCCTCCTTCACCCCATCAGGACTCGACTTGGCCGCCAGTGCTCACAAGGGCCCTCCCAGGCCCTTCCACAGCTCCCGCAGGGACACGGCAAGGCCTCATCTGGCTATGACGGTCGCTGTCGAGTCAAAAGACAGAGAGCCCAGGCTCACGTGGAGCCTCCTGCCCTGGCCGGGCAGCTGGCACAGGTGAGCACCCACAGCCGCGCCCTCAGGTGGGCTGGAGGAGAACTTCCAGCCAAGAATTGGATACACGCAGGCCTTTAGAGGGGACATCATCATGCTACATGCATGGAAACTGCTGTCTAGACACGACCCTCACCTCTGGTTCTAAATGGCCTTCCCACCACTCCCGGGGCCTCCAGTGGGCAATATGGGTGGGGACATGCCACCCAAAGCAAAACCATCAGGAAGAACTGGCCACACAACGCACAGGCAATTTTATCCTTTTCACATTCCAGGGCAAGCCACCCAAAGAGGACCCGTCTCCTTTCGTGAGCACCCTTACTGGACAGGAGAGAGCTGACACAGCGGGACAAGCCTGGATGTCACAGCACATGCCTCACATCAGAAGAGGGAAACCCTACCACGCACACGCCTGAGTCTACGCAACACGCTCAGCCCCCTTCCCACTGACGCCTTCCGTCGCCGTCCCAGCTGCGCCGTGAGCTGCTGGCCCTCCCGGAACCTCCCCCGTCACACACGGCGCTATTCGCACGCCGGCGTCGCACACGCGCTCTCCTCTGGCCGCTGAAGCCCTCCTGCTCCCAGCTGTCATTCAAAACCCACTGCCTCCCGGGACAGAGTTGGGCCCCGGCTCCAGGACCCCCAGGGCAGCTTGCTCAGCGCTCAGCTCAGTCACATGCCGTCCTGGGCACTGAGGAGGAGTAAGAGGAACGGGAATGGTCTCGGACCGCAGGGAGTGCAATGGGTCTCACAGCCACCACTTCATCCACCCCTTTTCAGCCTCGCAAGAGCCCTCTGAGTTGGGTGTTTTCATTATCCCCACTACTCAGTGTGCCCAGAAGCGCGTTAGAAAACGAGCGAGCCAGGAAGGGAGCCCAGTGCCCCAACAGAAGCCGGGCTCACCTCCCAAACCCAGCGGCGCTGCGCCATCGCACCGAGACATAAACGCGTAGTTCCTGTCCATTCTTGCACGAGCTATGGGAAGGGCTGGATGTGTCTAAACCACCATCCAGCCCTGGCCTCCGGTGTACACAGGTACACCTCACACGCTCGCCAAGGAAGAAGGTGTAGACAGAACCACTGCAGGCTGAACAAGCCAGTTCTCTGCTGGAAACGGAGGGCCGCCTCTGCCTCCGCACACCCTCCCACGGCACAGGAAGCCCGAGTTACTGCTGTGATTAGAAGTCGCAAACAAAGCCACGACTGCTTCCTGGGAGAATAAATGGGCAAGGAAACATCCAAATACCAAGTCAGTCATTCAGTCATCAGAGATTCAGTGAGCACGGACTAGGATTTCGGTGCGGCTCTAAACGCTGAAGGATCCAGCGTCATCCAGCAAAGCAAAGGAAGCTGCCTGTCTGCATGGAACTCACCTTCTAGTTGAGGAAAGACAGACATCGAACACTGAGCAAACGCACCATGGCGGAACTTATATAAAAGGAAGAAAACTGAGTAAATGGGAATAAATTCAATGGAAAAAAATAAAGCAAAAAGGGGGAAAGGGGTGCCAAGAAGAAACAGACTTCCGTTTTTAAACGACATGGAGGCCTCCCGAGACGGGCGGAATTGAAGCAAAGCCCCTCAGGTGAGGAAGGAGCTTGCAGACATCTGCAGGAAGAGCATCCCAGGCAGGGGAACAGCCAGCACGACAGCTCTGAGGCAGGACTGTTCCCAGCATGCTCACAGAGCAGCAAGGAGCTGGAAGGGAGACGGGGTGCGGGAAGGGGTGCGAGGGTCCCATTTGGACCAATGGTCCTTCCAGAAGTTGGGAGCCACATCTCGTTGGTGCCCTTACTGGAATTCTGGTATTTCACAACACAACCTCTTCCCCGTGTCCTCAGGTGTGTGGGGCCAAGGACACCCGGGGAGGCGGGGTCTGGCGGGAGGAGGATGTCAACGGGAGCCCAGCCCTGCCCTGCGAGGGCGCCGCAGCGCGGTGGGAAGAGGAAAGTACAGCGGGTCTGGCCAAGTTCTCCTGCCTGTGACCCCAGGAGCCAACGGCTGGAAGGGGCAGGCGTGGGAGCCGGCCCGGCCCCGCTTTGCTGTCCGTTATCCTCGCCTGCGACAGGCATCTCCAAACGTCCCTGGAGTCTGATGCAGGGCGAGGGAACTTCAGCGTTAATGAACCTTCATCTCCTTGCACACACTACAATTAACGCGCCCCAAAGTGCAGTTACTTTGTAATTAGATTGAAGAACAAAACCCAAAACACTCGTCCAGATAAAGTTATTGTCAAACTTCTTCCGCAGGTTCCCTAGCAATTAAACTAATTTACTCATTTCATCTGGAAACAGTATTTATTACTTCAATTTAAACTAATGCCATAATGACACCAAGTGGGTTATTAATGAGAGTGGTCGCCTGGCCTGCTCTGCCAGGGGCTGGGAAGGAGGTGTCGTCAGCAAGGAGCATTGATTAAAATAACATTTGTCTAATAATTCTCTTTCTTCCGCGGGGTTCACTTCAGGAAGACTCTGGGGGTGACGTCCAACAGCTGACAGATATTTGCTATGAAAGCCAGTCAGGCCGTCCGGGTTGGAAGGGCTCAGGGGGCCACCTGTGGCTGTGCAGGGAGGACTCGGGGAGGCCCAGGCAGCTCACACCACCCCCCACGGGGCATGGAGTGCACCCGCAGGGGAAAGAGCTGACCCCCAAGCTCTCTCCGCCCCCCGAGCACCGAGAACACACCCATGCTACAGCTGTATTCCTGACTGCTGAACAAGCCGGCACTGAGAGTGGTCAGGCTCCCTTGGGAGACCAAGAAAGGGGACACCACTGGGCACAGTTCCTGAGCAGCAGGCCTCACCGAGCTACGCCCTTCACAGGTATTACCTCATTTAATCCAGACATTGACCACATCAGGCAAGGATGGTTATCTTATCCCAATTTTACAAATGAGGAGACTGTTGCACAGAGAGGTTGAGTGACTTGCCCAATGTCACAAAGCTATGGAGGCAGAGCTGTGATTCAACCCAAGAAGATGGCTCCAGAGCCCATGCCCCTAAGCACTAAACTGAGGGGTTATCCTGAGCCAGTGTGGAGGGGAAAACAGCCAAATCTCTTGCCCCAAGACTCTACTGAGGCTGCCTAGTGCCTGTACCCACCGCTGTGAGGAAAGGATGCTGGTCTGCCACTCCCGCCCCCGGCCCCACACGTGGCCTGCTGTGATCGTATGGACCCCCGCCACATGCCAGGCACTCTGCTGGGTGCTTTACCCTTACAGTGCAGAAATTCTCCTCCCAGGTCCATGGAGGAGGAAGCTGAAGCTCAGAGAAGTCGCCATGGGCAGTAAGTAGGAGGGAGAGAGGCGTGGCAATCATGCTTGCTTTCTTATTCACTTACTTATTTTTTGCACTTGATACAAAACTCGAAAGGCACAAGAAATTACGCATTAAAAAATAAATCTCCCACCCCTGACCCAAGCCACTGGGTTTCCCTCCCTAAAATGGAATTTCCTTAGAGTGACCGTGTGTGTCCTCTCAGATACACATGCACATGAGCTTGCTCTGCACAGAGTGACGCCCGCACCACCGTCTCACTTTGCTATTGTCAGCTAACAGCACCATGTTTGGGAACTACTGCCTCTTAGTACATAAAGAACTATCATTTTCTATTAAATGCACATATCATAATATATTTAACCAATTTGCTGAAGGTGGACATTTAGGTCGTTGTCAATTTCTGTTGTTACCAACAATGTCACAGTTAGTAGTAAGATACATTAGGAAAGGCTTTACCCATGGGATGTTCGCTCCCCGTAGCTTTGTCTTGAGGCCACAAGCAGAGCTGTGAACCCAGGCTCTGGGAGTCAGACCTGGCCAGCGCCCCGCCATGACCTAGAGCAAGCCCTTTACTTCCCTGAGCCTGCGTTTCCTCCTGCGTAACGCAGGGACGGTACAACCCGCTGCACAGAGTTGCTGTTGGGATGACATGAGTAGGGCAGCTAACGCTCTCGTGTGGTGCCCAGCACCGAGCCAGGCTAGAGAGACGACAGCTGTCACTCACTGGCACAAGGCCCAGGTCATCTGAGAAGTTCAGGCCCTGCCTCTGGCTCAGACCCTGGGCCTGTGCTTTGTCCTCAGTCAGATCACGGCTCCTGTGCATGTGTTAGCTTCTTCTCTTTTGTTTGCAGCCAGTGAGTCTGGACAGGAGGTGGTGAAGGAGCCAGAGCCTTCTGGACATGAAGACCTCGTCTCCTCTGTCTGCCCTCAGATCTCTGGAGTGAGCATGGAGAACAGGACCCAAGGGCACCACCCGCTGTGGCAAGGTATGGCTCTTAGGGACTCCCGGGGATTCTGAGCTTGCCAGTGAGGCCTCTAAAGCCTGCTCCGACCCATCTCTCCAGCCTCACCCCCAGCCATTGCCCATAATTCAGCCATATGATCTCTCTCCTCTCCTCTGCCCCTAGGCCTTCCCTCTGGAAAGAGGGAAGCTAGTCTTCCTTCTGCTTGGCGCACTCCTCCACACCCCCGAGTGCTCCTTAGTTGCCTAACTCCTACTTGTCCTTTATGCACCCTCTTAAACATCACCACCTCCAGGAAGCCCTCCCTACACCCTGACATGGACTGTGCTCAATCAGCATGAGCCTACTTCAGTTACCACCAAGAACAAGATGGGCCCCAGGACCACGCGGGGCAGAGTAGTGTCAGGGTGGGAGGAAGGTCAGGGCAAGCTGCAGGGAGGGGTAGGCTCACAGCAGGGCCAGGCACAGCTGAGGCCAAGGCCCTGCTGTGGACACCCAGCCAGGTGGATGACATCTGTTCTTCGTGCAGAGAGGGAGGTTTCGGCAGGAAAATATCTTTATGGCATTTGGATAGGGAAGGACTTCTTAAATAAGACAAGCGAAAGAGCTAACCATAAAACAGATGAATACATTTGACAATGATACAATAAAGAACTTCTGTTCATTAAGACAAGCAATTAGCTGAAAGAAGATATTTGCCACACTTAACTTACAAAAGAAAAGGCTCAAATTTAAAATGGGCGAAAAAATAACAATTACAAACAGGTGTTTGATAAAGAAAAAACAAAAATAGCCCATAAAAACATGAAAAGGTGCTCCACCTCCTCTGTCATCAAGAAAATGTAAATTAAAATCACAGCAGGATAACATTTTACACTGGAAACTTAAAAGTAAAAGCAATACAAAGTGCTGGTGGGGTTGGGGGACTCGGAGAACTCTCCTGTATTGCAGATGGTAGTGAGAATAGGTAGGAATGCTTTGGAGGACAATTTGGTCTAACCTAATAAAGTGAAATGTGTATCTACCCAAGAATCGGCAATTCTGCTCCTCAGAATAAACCCTCAAAAGCTCTTGTGCAAAAACACCAATAAACAAATATGAGAATGTCCTTATCTGCATTATCTGCAATAGCAAAAACCCAGAAACAACCCAAATGTCCATTGACAATAAAATGAATAAATAAATCATGGCATACTGTATGGTAATAAAAATGATTGATATACCCACCTACATCTCAAAAACCTCATATTCAGTGAAAAAAGTAATCACAGAAGCATGTAGAAGTGTTATTCCACATATATTAGATTCATTAAAAAACCAACTAAACCTTGTGTATTTTAGAATCCATACTTGTGTGATAAAACTATCAAGGAAAGCAGGGACAGTGGTGACATCCCCTGCCAGGGGAGGACAAAAGCAGGGTGAAGCACGCAAAGGCTCCCTGATATTTTCTAAACTGATGGTGGGCTCACGAGCATTCACTTTATTATTATTCTCTTTATGGGAAATACATTATAACCATGTATAACTTTCACATTTTTAAGACATAATTTTAAGACTAGAACAAATAGACAGCAGTCTCTCATAAGAGCCCTGACACTTTGTTTCTACAGAATCCCAACTCCCTACCCATTCTAGGCCTGCGAGCTGGCCCAGAGGCCAGGAGGGGTCCACCACACCCTGGAGCTGCTGGGGAGGGAAGAGCACCGGGTCCCAGTTCCGATCCCAGCCCTGGGCAACATGAGCCGAGCTACCCCACCCATCTGTGTCTCTGCCTAAAAATGAGTGCCTAGCAAAATACATGGCACACAGGAGGGACTCAGTGAGTATCTGTTGAATGAATGAGTCAACCGTATCTAAGATCCCATCATAATTACAAGCCTCCTCCGAATGTATTCAGTAGAGGGAAATCATGGCTACAGCTACTAGCACCACCCTCAACACACACACACACACACACACACACACACACACACGCATGCACACTCACACACGCACGCGCGAATATCCCAGCATTTGAAGTGGCAAGTCAGAAAGTCCTCTGTTCTGTTTGATCCAAACTTCTGGTATTTTAATCTTACAAATTTTCTCTCCAAAAATGTCAGCTTCTCTTTCATTTCCTGTCGCTGTCACAACAAGCATACAAGTATTTTCAATGGAATTTTACCAAATGGCACATCACATTTTGTAAACCACACACACACCCCAACTCCTCTCTCACCCCTCTGCCAAATTCGGTCTCTGATCCCCGACCCCTGACCTGGATGCACAGGGCTCAGGCTCCACCTGGGGCAGGACACTCCTGGGTTCAAAGAGAAGCTGGCGGGCAAATGAGGAAGCATCAGGCCTCGCCCTGCAAAGGTGGGAGCCTACGTGCCAGTTCACTAAGGTGACTGACTGCACCAGCCTAGGGCCTGCCAAGTCCCTTCCAAACCAGCCCCCCCTTCTTGGCATCGAGAGAGAAAAGCTAGAGCCTAGTGAGCCCCAAATTACAGAAATAAGATGATGCTTTGACTAAATGCACGGGTCTGAAAGTCAAAACGAATTTCTCTCAGCCTCATTTTCCTCATCTGAGAAACACAGCAATAATCTCCCCTCAGAGCATTGTTGGGTGGCTAGCATGAAATATGTGTAAAGATACTTGCAGATCAGCATCAAAGAGTCGCTATGTCCCTAACCACTTCTGTTTGACTTTGGAAGAAATGAAACAGTCCTTACACTCAAGTTGCGTTTTACCCGGGCTCATCTGCAGCCAGCGCTGCGGGGCGTGGGGTGGAGGCGGGGCCCTGAGGGGTCTGGAGGCCGCCTGGGCAATGCAAATTCACCCCTAGTGCCACTGGGACAGGCCTCTGCCAGCGTGAAGAGGGAGCGGCCACCCCCCACCTTCTGAGGGCCAGGTGGGCTGCGTCCAACCACATGTGGGCTGTGACTGCCTTGGATCACCTAACACGAGGCATGCTGGAGAGCAGGCCAGAGGCTGGGCCATGCGTGAGGGCAACGCCAGGACAAGCAGTGGCGCTGGGGCAGCTAAAGTTTTACAGGGACTATGCAGGGGCAGAAACCCAGCCGCAAATGTTGTCAAATCGGGAGGCCAACAATCGGGGCAGGAAAGGCAGGAGGTCCTCCTGCACAATCCAGTACAAGAGCTCTCTGGCCTCCAGAAAGCTGGAAGCCAAATGGGTCAGCACCCTGGACAGCGCTGCGGGCACCCAGGCTCTGCGGGTCTCCCCACTGCGGGTGGCAGCTCCAAGGCTCCTCACTCACCCCTCCTCCCGGGTCGGAACCCACCAGCGGCAGATCTCCGACAGGCTCCCGCTTGCGCCACGGAAGCCTCACGGAGTGAGCGTGGTGCCCTCTCTTGCTGAGCCACCTACAGCCTCAGAATCCTTCCCACCCCGCACCGAGGGAAGCTCACCAACCACCCACAGCGGCCCACCAGGTGAAAGCTACTGGTCCCCCTCATCCTTCGGAATTACTGAGAAAAGGCAGTCTCATTAGAAACTACCTTCAACGCCACCCAAGGCAGCAAAGGTGCCCATGTCAGGAAAGAGGGCACACCTTTTGGTCTGGCAGGAGGTTC
Source organism: Microcebus murinus (assembly GCF_040939455.1). Classification (NCBI taxonomy): domain Eukaryota; kingdom Metazoa; phylum Chordata; class Mammalia; order Primates; family Cheirogaleidae; genus Microcebus; species Microcebus murinus. The sequence continues at coordinate 67,247,331 of NC_134117.1, forward strand.
TGAATAGGAAAGAGAAGGGTGGCGGGGCAGAGTGTCTGTCTCCCAGCCCACCACCCCAACTCGGACGCAGAGGTCAGGCCATCAGGGGCCCTGTCTTTCTCCCCATTTCTCCTTTGTTTTGTGAACATTGTTTGAAAACTCCGTGTCATCCACGTTCATTCCCAGGGTGACTATTCCTTGAGGGGCTGCTCTGTGCAGGGACAAGCACAGAGCCCCTTTCCTGGAGCTCAGCGCCCGGCCTGGGCGTCCAGCGCTCATCGAGAACCAGCCCCTGTAAGTGTCAGGACAAGCCGAGAGCAGGTGAGGGCAGAAGTGCGTCTGGGAGAGGGTGGAACCACGGTGCCGGCTCTGCAGGACAGGTGGGGCTCAGGGCGACTTTCTTTGAAGAATTGCTTCTTGAGTAGAGTGGGGGTAAGGGGTGCAATGAAAACACAGGGTTCAGGCAAGTGTCACCAGGCTCGTTCATCTGCAGGATCACAGGAGCCCAGACGGGGTGGGCAGGCTGGAGAGCAGGTCCTCTACCCTCCCAGGGGCCGAGGCCCCCATCGAGACCCCTCCCGGGCCCCAGGGAGAACTGTGTCTGCAGGCCAGAGTGAAAGGGGAGAAGTGGGTGGGAAGGGACCGGGCACACTGGACCACAGCATCCCCAGCCCTGGACACCTGCACCCCTCCCCACAGGGCCCAGACTCAAAGCAGATGGACTTTGGGGGTGAGCTGCAGGCAAGGGGGTTGTCAGAGGAAGGCCTGGCCCCTAAGAGATGGCCGTGTGCACCTCCGGGCTGTTACGGGGTCTCCAACTCCTCCCCAAGGGCCAGGGACGGAGCAGGAGTGAGAGGGTCGGAGAGAGAGGCCAGGTCCTGGACAGAGTCCAGTTTCAGGTCTCCAGAGTCTCGGGCCACCCTTGTCCCCGTCACCACCTCATCATTATTTCAGCACTGTGACTGTTTGCTCTTTCAATTCTTCCTGGAAGACTCCAAATAGCATATTTGCTCAAGAGCTGAGGACAACATTCCGGTCTTAGAGCAGCAGAGTATTTAGGCAAATGCAAACATATGCTGATTTCTTTTCTTAGTAACATTCTTGGCAAAGGAATTATTTCACCAGGAGACAAAAATGGAACTTTTGAAGGGCCGCCCATTCCATTCTGGCCCTGGCCACAGGGCTGCCAACCCTCACGAGTGCCCCACACCTTCTAACACATGCTGGGGGGTGGGCGGGTCCTAGTGAGGAGTGTCTGCGTGCTGACCGGTGGTCCCGGGAGTCTGCTCATGTGATAACCCTGCACAGGAGCAGATCTGCACGGCAGTGTGGTGCATGGGAGCTGGTGACACGTGGACAAGGGTGCACCCCTCCCCACAGGGCCCAGAGCTCCGAGCCAAGTCCTGGCTGTGACACTGCATTGGACCTTACCACTGGGGAACCTGGGCACACGGGATCTCCCCGTATTGTTTCTTATGATTGCATGTGAGTCTAACTTTTCTCGGAATGTTTCTTACATTTTTTTTAAAATAAAACACAAAACTTGGACACCATTTCATCTCAGGTCTGTTTCTACAGAGCAGCCATAGAAAACCTGAAGCCATTCCTCCAAAGCCCAGTTTTGAGATTTCCTAACAAGCAAATTACGACTGTCTTCTTAGGAGAGGTCTTCAAAGAGGCCATGCCCAGCCATGCCCAGCGTCCCCAGACCCTGCGTCCCCCGGGACGGCCCTGGCAGCCTGCGACCCTGAAGCCAGGGGCAGATCAGGCGGGTGGGGCCGGGGCAGAGACAGCCGGCGACCGTCCAGGGTGAAGGGCAGCTGCCATAGCGGAGGCATCTGGGAGGCCGTGCTGCAGCCTCCGCCCCTCAGATCCCTGCCAGCGGTTTATTAATATTTTATCCAAACCTGTACGCTGATTCAAACCTCAGCTGCCATGACAAGGTGTGGTTGCTAGGCAACTTCAGTGCCTGTCTGTGGATCTGTTTTGCAGATCCCCCAGCTCCTGAAGCCCACGGTGGGCCCTGCCACCCCGAGGCCCGCTCAGCTCTGACCACCTGGCACCTGCCGCGGCCCCAGCCCCTCTTGGGCCTCCCCACCCCTGGCCTGGCCCCGTACCTCCGCCCACCCGCCCACTCACCGTACTCGCTGTCGTAGAACATGACGAACTTCTGCCAGCGGAGCTCGGTCACCAGCCTGAGCATGACGTCGTTGAGGCGGACGGGCGGTCTGGAGGCCAGCGTGTAGGCCTCGCCGTCGGGGCTGGGGTTCAGGTGGCAGGCGGTGCGAGGCGACCCCCCCGGGTTGCGCTGGACGAAGAGGTGGGGGATGTGCATGGCGTCCGTGAGGGACTGCAGGGCGTTGGCGGACGCACAGCCGGTGGACGTGACCAAGGCCAAAATCCCCTGGGTCATGAGGTCACAGGCTGGAAGAGAGGGGAGAGAGATGGGTCAGCATCCAGCGAAGCCGCGCCCCACGCCCGGCAGCTCACGCTGGTGCCACCCGAAGCCCCTGCCCCCAGAGAAGCTGCCCCCCTTTAGGGACAAGAACCCATCCCCGGCGAGGCCGGCTGCTCTCACGGGCACAGTCTCACTGAAATCCTTGGGGAAATGCACGCCAGGTGTTTCTGTGCCCATTTAACAGATGACAGGATGGAGGTCAGAGGGGGCAAAATCATTTGCCCTAGTTACTGCAGGAGGGGAGGCAGCACGGGGACCCACCCCAAGTCCGCCTGACCCACCCCCCGAACACAGCTGCGACATTATCATCCTGTTTCCCAGCTGGGACCGTGAGCCCTTTAAGGGCCCAAAACGCATCCTGCTCATCTGTGTCCCCGTGGCCTAGCCAGGGGTGGAGAATATACCTCGTGCTCCACAATAGCTGGATGAACTGAACTGACTGGGGACACAGGGACTGAATGACACCAGAAAGTCAGGGAGACACTTACCCCAGAGGACACAGGTTGTAGGCAAAAAAAAAAAAAAAAGGCAGAAGCCCTATGTCTTCTGGCCAAGTCTGCTTGATTCACATCACAAACATTCTGGGTCAAACCCCCGACGAGGCAGTCGCCCCTGAAGCCCAGGATTACTGAAAAGCAACAGAGGAGGCGCCCCCACAGCTCGAGCGGTCACCTCGGTGCGGAGGAGGAACAGGACAAAGGCGCCACAGCCGGCCGTGTGCAGGGCTGACGTGCTCAGGGGCTCATCTTTAGAAGTCCCCCCGTAACCACGAGGGGCGCCCCATTTAGCCGCCTGCCCACGCCTTCTTGGGGCATCACACCGACTAATAGGAAGACGCCCCTCCCGACGCCGCGACCTGCTGCACCAGTTTGGAGGCAAACATTTCTTCCTAATGGCTTCTGTGATGGCAGGAACGTGGGGAAGCAGATGCAGTTTCAAAACACAGCCTGTGAATGGCAGCCGGCCATCTGCTGCACACGGCAGACTCTGAACAACTTTGACAATGCAGTCCTTCCCGTCAGCAGCCCCTGGGTTTATGTAACGCCTCGACAGGGCCGCGAGAAGGGGAGAAGAACAGGGCAACCAACCCCAGGAGCAAGGCAGGGAAAGGGAGAGCCCCAAAGGCCGGCTGCTCCCCACACGAGCCGCTCACCTTGCACTGTCACCAGCAGAAGCAGGACCATAACTCACACACCACAGTCCTCCCTGCCGAACCCTCAGCCTCCAAACGCAAGGCCAGGGGCAGGGGTGGCCAAACGAGGGACAGTGAAGTCTCTCTTGGGAATCTCATAGCCCCCCAGGCACCCTGCACACCGCCCACCCGGGTCAAACATGGCCGCGTTCTCCTCTCGACAGAAATCTAGTTGTGTCGCGCCCTGTTTAAAGCCCCGTGGTCCCTCCCACGATCCTTGGAGATGAAGCCAGACTCCTCACGCTGGTCCTGCAGGCTCCCAGGCCTGCTGCCCAGCTCCTCGCCACAGCCCGCTGCTGGGCTCCAACCAGCCGGCCCTCCGACTCACCTTTCACCTTTCATGCTCACGCTTGCTTCAGGACGCAGACTCCACGTCCCCAGACTGGCTCGGGACCCTCGTGGTATGACACCCCTTCACCGAACCAAGGCACCACATGTTGCCTGGTAACCGCCTGGCTCTCCCACTGGCCCCGAAGCTCCAGGAGGACGAGGGTCCCTCCCCAGACACATGCCAAGCCCTGTGCATGGCGGGCAGGGAGACCACGGGCCTTGACGTTTCCATGCCCCTGATCAATAAGCCCTCTCTGGGCACCTGTCCAAACCAGGGAACAGCACTAGATCCAAAACCATTCAGAAGACACTTATCCATACTCTTGGAATATTGCTAATGACCTAAAAGATGCAAATTGGCACGTGGTTGTAAAAGTGCTCCGTTTGCTGAACGCATAAGCAGCTCTTAAAACTATTCATGAAGATACTGCAGCAACTCAGAAAAGTGCTTGTCATAAAAAGGTATGTGAAAATAATACAAAATTGTACATATTTTATGATATCAATTAAATAAAACATCAACATGCATAAAAGAAAGACCAGACAGAAGTGCTGCACGATGTTTAAAGTGACTGCAATTTAGAAAAAGCCTAGAAATGGTTTTCTTTCTTTTCCGTATTTGCCAAAATTTCATGACATGAACAGATAATTCCTTTAGAAAAAGAAAATAATCCTGTAAAAATGGATAAGTAGGAAAGCTATAAAGGAAGAGGGACTTTCATGCAAGAATTTACTGTGTCAAATTTTCTGTCCCTTATATATGTGAATTCACATATCCATGTAGAATAGGGATCACTGCGCCCATTTTCCAGAAAATGAGACGGGCGGCCACGCAGTGGCCTCCTTTCCCATGTGTGTAACACACGTGGGAAAAGTGCTACTGAGAGGTGGCCAAGTAAGAAAACCAGTGCACAAAATTACATGCTCACCGTGATTACAGCTAGATAGAAAGCACACTTATGCACAGGGCAGGAGAAAATACCAAACACTAAGGTGCTATGACGACGAATGGATTTTTTTCTTTCTTTTTTGTGCATGCTCTCTTCAATACCAACACGTGGCAATTCATAGTTTTTAAAAGCATCTTACAAAATAAACTGTACATCACTCAGGCATAAGTTGCCCAGGAGCCCCCACGCTTGATTGTGGAGGGATGGCCCCATCCCAGGACCCGCAAGGGACGGCCCTCCCTGTGGCCATGAGTCACTCCTGGCTCTTGTTGCCCCACCTGCTTGGCTCCCTCCTAAGTCTTCACCTGACGTATAATGGTAAGTCCTGTCCCCACTCCATACACACCAGGTTCTGAAGTCACAGAACCTCTCTGAGCCTCAGTTTCTCTATCTGGGCACATACGCCACTGCTCACTGCGGACTGCTCCTTTCCGCCTGAAGGTTTCGTCCATACGCTCAGCACCCCCACCACACACAAGCCGCTGCCCTGAGCATGGTGGCAGGAAGAGCAGGATGACCACAGGTCCCATCTTTGACGAACTTGGGACCCACGGAGGAGACAGACCCCACGATTCAGCCAGAGCAAAGAGAGAGGAAGCTGCCTGGGGTACACAGGAGGGTGAGCTCATGAGGGGTTAGGCTCAGTGGAAGGAAAGGGTTTTGACCCCTTTTAGGGTCCCCCACAGGGAGAGCAGCATAAAGGACAAAGTAACAATGACACGAGACCAGGTAGCTCCCTGACCAGCTGCCACCTCACCAGGGGCAGCAGAAAGACCATTAGAATCCCACAGACCCAAGTTCCAGTCTTGGCTCCTCTGGTCAGTGGCAGTTCACCCATGGACACCCCCTTTCTTAGCCTCTGTTTTCTGTTAAGTAGAGATAAGACTCTGTACCAGCAGAGCCTGGGGGCGCACTGACTTAGATGCGGGCGGCAAGTGCCAATACAGGAAAGATGCTAAGCAGATGTCAGTTTCCTGCCGCCTTCCTTGGACATCCCCATCTCACCACCAAAGCCATATCTGGGGTCTTTAGAAGTCCTAGTGGCCACAGCCCTTAGTGCTGCCAGCCCTCCCCCCGGAGGCGGGCACCGCTGACCCGCCCCTCACGCAGCCACCTGCAGCGCCATGAGCGGCCGGCCTCCGTTCCGGGAACGGGAGCAGGCTGGGTAATTAAGGCTGGAAGACTCTCCCAGGCGCTAATGGAGAGGCCCGATGCGAGTCAATTTCCAATCCACTGTGAATGGCCTGCTAATTGGGGCACTGTTGAAATGATGGTTATTTGGAGGCTTCTAACATAAAAATAATAAGATCAAAATACATCAGATCAAAGCCAAATCAGCTATTAGCTTAATCAAGGTTGTGTGAGATGGGACGTTACACAACTCATGCCCTGGTTGTGGCGGGAGGTGCTGAGCCCGGTGCAGGCAGGGGTCTGTGTCTGGGCCTGCCGCGGCCACAGTGCGGACCGTGGGCAAGGGGTCGGTCCCCTCTGGGCTTCTGGTTGGTTTGGGTCCCCCCACCGTCAAATACAGACGATGGCTCCCGCTTCCCAGGGCTGCTGCGCATCCCCCAGGGAAGGTCTCTGTGTGTGAAGAGCCGTTCGCGCTGCCCGGCGCACAGTAGGAAGCTGGACGTCGTTGCCCTCCAGCTTCATGCTTGCAGGTGTTTTTGCAACTCTCGGGAGGATAACGGCTTTTGTTATAATCCTCTGCCTCTAATATCGTATGGTCATAAAGCTGATTTCTCTCTTGATTACAATGCAGGCGTGATGGATTGATAAGGGCTCCCTGAGAATGACTCATCAGCTGGGAAGGTAAAGAAGTAAAGATGAACGGCAATAATGAGCAGCTCTAAGCCCCCTGGCCGAGTCTGTGGCCCAGGAAAGCGGAGGGTCTCTGCAAAGGAGAGAGGCTGCACAAAGCTCAGGGTGGGCCCCGAGGAGAGGAGCCCTGGGGAGGAGAGGAGCCAGCCTTCCCAGACAGGGCTCCACACCCCCGTCCCCAGTGTCAGCATCCCACCCACCTGGGCTTCCCGAGACACAGGGCCTGTCAGGTGCAGTACTGGCCGCTGCACAGGCCACACTCAGCAGCTCTCGCCCCAGCTGAGCCTCCCGATCCCCTGGGGAGAATCGGAGGGCAGAGTGCTGCTCGCTCGGCCAGGGCCACACAGCCAGAGAGCATCAGAACCAGACCCCAGAAAGCTCTGTGGCCAGTGCTGGGAAGACACAGTGGCCAGCAGGGGACAACCCAGGATTCCAGGCTGGCTCTCCCAGCCCGTCCCTGCGTGGAAATTCCCAGGGCAGCTGCAGGCTCAGCGCAGGCCTGAGTCCCTGGGACCTGCGAGGGGCCCCTGGAGATGAAAAGTGCTCCCGACACTGAGGTCACTGTGGGCACCGCCACTGATCCATGCCCACTCTTCTCCATCCCCATGGGGATTTCTGGAAAATTGTCAGGCCAAGGCTGGGGAAGCAATACCACAGAAGGCTTGTGCTAGGAGAGACCCACAATTCCTGGTGCCACCTCTGGTCATGACTCTGGCCACTGCCAGCACAGCCCTCCCCTCTGTCAGATACCCTAGACGCTTCGTTCCACAGGCTTGCCCCCTGCAGAAGCCCACACCTAGTCCCCAAATGGGTGAGATCCACTCATGCAGCCCCTGCTACACTGAGATCAAAAGCTCGCACCCAGCAGCTGTCTCTTAACTGGCCTCTGGGTGCCACCTTAAAGCACAACAGGACATTTCCAGACGGACGAGGCAAGAGAGGCAGCCAGGCTCTCCACCTGGGTACAGGTAGCTGGGTATAGGTGTCCTCACCTCCGAGAAGCCAGGCAAGGTTCAGCTGGTCTCTGCAGGCAGCAGAAAGCACAGCCAGGCTCGGGGCAGACCTGGGCTCAGCCTGCCTCCCCAGAAGGAACAGTCTCCCAGCGGACTCCAGTGCCTCTGCCAGCCCGAGGCTGCTCCCGCCAGCAGGACTCCTGGGGCTACCTCGTTCCGCCAATAATCGTACCCAGCACGAGCGCCCACCCTCCTCCCCGCCACTCTCATTACCTGTGCCCTTCCTTTCCTCCTTTCCTCCAGCCTTATTAATATTTGAATTTCATTGGCTAATGCTTTAAATTAAGGTAGCATTTATAAATACTTTATAGTCAATGAATAATTGACCAAATTTAGTATTGTCATAACTCACAGTAAATTATTGATCTATGGAGAATAAATATTTTTCATCTTTTATTAAGACATTTAAAAGGTAACCAAACCATCAAGGGGGGAGTGGGTGGCGGGGCCGTAAGAGGCCCGTGCTGGAGTCGGGCCTGGAGCTGCTCCCCGCCACTCCCACGCCTCCCTCCAGAGCACGGGACACACCGTGACAGGCGTCCGTCCTGTCCTGCGGCCTGTGTCACTCAGCAACTCTCCTGCCTGCTCCCCAGCCTCCCGGAGACCTGCAGTCCCCCACCTGCCCTCACGTGCGCGCTGGTTTCCTCGGTCACTCCCTCACAGGCTCTCTAGCCACCCTCTCTTTGCTTCTGTAGCTCAGCCAGCGAGATCCTACCCAAGGTCAGCCCAGGGTGCATCCCCCTGCCCACCACCTTCCCCACACCTGCGCGCAGGCAGCGGAGAGTCACCGAGAGCGCCACGCACCTGGCAATGTGGTAGCCTGGCCACATCTGGTCACCAACCTCAGCAGGGCCCCCCACCCTGCGCCCCCATCACTGCCTCTGTCTGCCACCTTCCTCCCTCCCCATTCTCCTCAAGCCACTCAGGTTTCTCCCCCAAGCTCGACAAATGACCTTGCTTCATTCTTCATAAATTAGAAGCCACCAGCCCAAGTCAACTCACTGACCTCCTGCTGCCAGATCTCCACACCTCTCTGCGTTTGTGCTGGACGCTGAGGAAGAAAGCTTCTCCAAGGCTTCTCCCTGCTCCCGAGCTCTGGGTGCCCCTCCTCTGGCCTTTGCCACAGCCACGTCAATTACTTATGTCCTCTCTCTTTAGAGTCATCAACCTGCCTTGCATATTTGACCCCTCCTTTTGAACAATAACCCCTGGCCTTTGGGTTTGCCTTCTGGCGAGCATGAGCATCATGGGACCCTGGTAAGTTTGCAAACTGGGTCTCACCCATGAAATCTGGACCTAATAGTGCTTATTTTCCAGAGCTGTTAGGCGCATAAATAGTTCATTGCTCTGCTCTGCCACGCCAGGCACTGGGCTGGCCAGGCACCAGGGGGGCGAGCAGTGCAGGCGCTCCTGCTCGTGGGCTCACTGGAGAGAGAATGAGACCACTGGCAGTAGCCACACAAAATATTCCAGGCTGAAGGTCCCACAACCCTCCCCTGAGCCCCTGACCACAGCCAACCACCCACCTGACATCTCCGTTCAGCAGCTCAAACTTGGCGTGTCAACACCAAGCTCCCTGGAGAGTGAGCTGCTCCTCTTGGGCTCCGAGTCTCAGTGAAGTGGCACCCCAGCCACCCACTTGTCGTGAGTACTTCCCTCTCACCGGCCCTCTGCACCCAAGCCATAGCCAGTCCTGGAGGCTTTTCCTCCCAAATAATTTTGAATCCATCAGCTTTCCTCCACTCCACTGCCATCGCCTTGTCCAAACCACCATTGCCTCCCAGCGGATCCAGCCTCCCCACTCCAATCCACACGCATCCATTCTACACGCCACAGGGGACTGGTCTTTACCAACCAGACTGTGCCATCCCTGCTCAAAACCACATTAGCTTCCCACCACCCTAAAAATAAAATGCACACCCCTAAAGGACCCATAAGGCCTGTGTAAGCTACACCCTGTGCCCTGCATGCCGGGCGGCCAGCCTTGAGCAGTAATTCAAGCACCCCAAGCTCCTGCCCACCGCCTGCAGTGCTCCTGCCATGCATGTCTGGCTAACTCTCCTCCTCCTGTGCGCTTTGTGTGCAACCATCCCTCCTTCAGAGAACCTTCCACGACCTCCAATCTTCCCTCACCATGGTTTGCCTTCATACCACTCACCAACATTTCCCAGTGTGAGCTATGTTTCGTGGCCACTGCCAGCAGTCTCATTCTATGAGCCCCAGAGCAGGAGCGCCTGCACTATTCACCTTCCTGCTGCCCGGCCGGCCCAGTGCCTGGCGTGGCAGAGCAGAGCAACGAACTATTTAATGCTCCTAACAGCTCTGGAAAATAAGCATTATTAGGTCCAGATTTCATGGGTGAGACCTAGTTTGCAAACTTATCAGGGTCCCATGATGCTCATGCTCACCAAAAGGCGAAGCCATATCCCACAATTTGGAGAAGGGGAGTTAGTTTCTTCAAGCCAGCACTGCACTTTAAAGTGGAGCTCACCGAGACCTTGCAGGGGGTCAAGGGGACTGTGAGGAGGAAGGGGGCTGGGCCCAAGGCCTTGTCCGGGCTGCAGGACGCAGGTGGGTGTCTCACTGGGAGCACCACCAGGCTGGGAGCCCCCACGACTCCCTGGCCTCCATCTCAGCCCAGCCCAGGGAGGCTGTGGGGAGCCGTCCCACTGGGTGACCAACTGTAGCCCAGGACAGATGGACAGTTGGCGGCGGGACGCACAAAGCCAACCGGGAGGGTAGAGAAGAACCCGCAGCGCCATGGATCTCTGGGCCTCGCTCCTGTGCCAATTAATGAATCAAAACCAATTCCCTGCTCCCGCGGATTGGAAACACAGGGAACACTGGGTGGGATCGTGCTCGCTTATTTATAGCTCTCCAGCTCCTCGTTAATGACTTTTACTGCGCCGCCAATGGAACGCTAGGCTCCCCAGCCGAGATTCACACGAAGCGACACTGCGAAAGTTAAGTCAGGACAGTGCGGAGACCCGGGCACGCCTGCACAGAGGAGCCTCGCAGCACCTGGAAAGCAGCTGAGCACCCGCTTCTGTGGCCCCCGAGCCCCACGGCTGCTCCTGGGCTCCCCACCAGCCCCTCCGCCAGCCCACGAGAGGTCACCCCCTCGCCTGCCTCCAACCGGTCTCCCTGCCTCCCAGCCCTTCCCTCTCCAACCCACTGTACAGACTGCAGGTCAGCACCGAGCGCGCCCCTCAAACACCTGCCGTGCTCCCACTGTTGTGAGCCAAAGTGCAGCTCCTGAGACCCTCCGTCACCCCCGCCCCACACGTCAGGACGCACCGCCTGTTTCAGCCTCCATGTGCACAGTGCTGCCTGTTCGCATGCTGACATGCCCATCCCTAGTCTCTGAATTTGTGCGTGCTGTTTCCACTTTCCTGAATGCTCTACCTCGTCTACTCTGTCTTTCAAACTCCTACTCATCCCTCAAAACACACCCCAAATGCCTCCTCCTCTATGGAAATTTCTTTGACTTCCTTCCTTGCTAGGCAAAGTTAACCACCCTTTTCCTGCAGGTGCAGGGACACTATCCTAGCACACTTCTGCTGAGTGTCTATCACACCATCTCACGCTTCGTTCCTAAGGTCCCAAGAAGAGGGATTAGGCTCACGGCTTCCTGTGTCTCCAGGCTCAGGGATTCACGCAGAGAAGTGCAGAGGATGCTGGGTGATGGAATGAGTTAAGTGAAAGCACAGCTGCATACACACTAACGAGGTCATCTGAAATATCAGTGCTACAAAGCAAACGAGTAACCCAGAGAGTCAATGGGATGGGGCTTATTTTAGGAGTGAGGCAATGGCAATTCCGCCTTGTCCAAGAACAGGGCTAGCCTTGGGCAGCACAATGAGAAGAAAGATCTTGGACTTTGGGGCCTCCTAGACTTTAGCCCATAATCCAGTCTCTGAATGGATAAGCCTGGGTGGGGGAGGGGAGACCCTGAACAACTCACTTCATCTCATTCTGCCCAGGAAGGTGGGATTGCTTATGGGTGAGCCAAGGACAATGAGAAGCTTAAGAGAAAGTAACAGTGCTGTCCTGGAGCTGGCAATGAAGGGAGACAAGTGGCCGAGCTGAGAACTGCTGGTTCCAGGGCCCGAGGCCATGATGCAGAAGCCACTCAGGAAGGACAGGCCTGGAGACCCCGGGCACAGTACAGGGGGCTCCAGTGCACTCAGCTGTACCCAGGACATGACCAAAGGGGGAAGGGATACAAGAGAGACATGGGCCACCCTTGTGTGGCCACAGCCAGGGTAGGCTGGGTCCAGAAAAGGATCCCCGGGGTAACCAAGACAGTGCTTCCAGCTCTGCTAAGAGAAAGACTAAAAAAGAAGAAAAAATGGTGGCAGTGCTTAGGGTGGGTGGGGTGGGGACACAGCCCCTCTGCCCCAGACAGTGGCTGAGGACGAAGGGAGCCCCTTCCACAGACCACCACCAGGCGCCAGGCCAGGCCCCACCCAATCGCTGAACCCCGTGGGCTCCCTGGGAAGTGGGTGCTGCCGCCACGTTCTAGACAGGAGGGACAAGAGCAAGACCCAAGGTCGGGGCACTGCCCAAAGTCACGGAGAGCCTGGTTCAAGTCCTGAGCTGCCTCTGACCTCACAGGTAAAAGCACAGCCGGAGGCGGCAGAGCTACAGTCACAGCTGTGCACCCTCCGGCAGCTGCTCACCCCCCAGCCTCAGCCGGGTAAATGGACAACAGCCCCCACCTCCCAGGGCTGCCGTGAGGACCACATGAGCTAATTTACGTGAAAAGTTTAGAACATTTGGTGCATGGTAAATGCTCAAAAAAGGGTAACTTCTGTTGTTAGTGCACAGCCCTCTCAGATGGGGCCCTCCCTTTCAGAGTCCGCCGAGTAGGGGTGAGGGGAGTTTGAGGCCGGGTCCCTCATTCAGGGTGTCTCAGCCGGCCAGGGCTTAGCATCACCGAGCAGAAAAGCCCGGGTCCGGGTCCCTCTCGGCCACACACCAAGCGCAGTCTGGCCCTGGGGCAGAAGCAGGGCGGCCTCCCTGAAACCCACATGCCCGTGGGCTGGGGCCTCTCCAGAAGCCGCTGCGCGGCGGGCACAGAGAGCAGCCGCTGCCTCCACAACAGGCTCGGAGGAAGCAGCCGGCGATCTGGCCGTCCTCAGGCCAGCACGGTCTCCTAGCAACAGACTGTTCAGAGGCCCCTGGACCAGGACGGAGGAACCGGAGCCCACAGTGACACATACAGGGACAGGCCGAACCACGGAGCCTGCCCTCCCTGCACCCCAGGCCCCCGGGCCAGATCAATGCCCTCCTTTCCCACTTGTCTCCTAAAAAACAAGACTTCCAGACACCAGGCCCCCACCCCAGCCTGTGCGCTCCTTCCCAAGCCCCAGTGGCCTGCCCAGATGGGCACTGAGGCTCAGTGAGGTCTCTCGCCCTCCCTTCCCATCTCAGCCCACGCCTGGCTGTTTCTGGCCTTCCCTGGCTCTTTCCCATCCTCCTCATCACTGCTTCTTACCTCCCGACTGTCAGTTCTGGTGGGGGGGGAGAACCTCACTCCCCCCAGCCTGTGCCCTCTCTCCCTGGTGGGGCTGACTGCTCCAGAGGGTCAGGGCTCCTGTCCGTTTCTGGGCTCATGTCTCCTCCCTGTCGGAAGCTAACCCAGGATGCCCTCCTGCTAGGCCGTCGGCTGTCCAGTCTCTCCCATCCCAGGGGATTAGTGCAGAAGAACACTTCACCTCTCGGCCAGTGGCCCCTCCAGGAAAGGCTGAGTGACCCATCCTGCCAGCCCCACCAGCCCCCAGCCCCAGCTGCAAGGCCCTGCACTGTCCCGCAGCTTGGCCGGCAGACTTCCATGGGCAACCTGCAGGCACAGCTCGGGGGTTGGAGGCTCTGCTGTGCCAGGCTTCCTGATCTCCGCACCTGCCGCTCCTCTGCTGGAGACTCGCGCCTCCGTCCCCTCCTGGGTCCTTGTCCACCTGGTGAAGCCCCCTCATCAGCCCACACCCAGCACAACACGTGCCCTTCCTCTGATGTCACCCCCTGCTCTAGACACAACTGCAGCTCTCGGTGGGTCTCTGTCATCGCCTTCACTGAGCTCCCTGAGGACCTCTCTGCCCCAGTGCCCAGCATGGAGCTGGGCACCCGGAGGGCTCTGAGCAGCAGATGACAGAACAACACTAGGTGGACATGCCCTTGGCCCTGGCCCACCTGGCATCACTGGGGCAGCCCGAGATGGCTGCACTCACCAGGCAAACCTTAGGCGATGCTGGTCACCACCCTGCGGGTCTGGCTCTGTGGGGGGGGCATCCTCTGGGACACCCACACCCACTCGCTCCCTCCCTGACTGCCTGGACGGGCCAGGTGTGTGTGGACTCGACCCTCTGCGCCACTCCCTGGCCTGTCAGCTGGTGGGGGCCAGGACCAAAGCACTGACCTGAAGCCTTCCAGTGGGCGGGCCTAGCCGCTCCCTCGAGGGGAGGGTGGCACCCCTGAACCTGATAGGCTCTTGACCTCAAAGGGTCCCCAATCCATCCTCCACCTTTCCAGATCCCAAGACTGGGAGAGCTATGCCCACCCTCTAGATGCGAGCCCTGAGCTCCACACTGCCAACTGCATGACATCCCTTCAGCAAGGTGTCTGGGCTGCAGATCCCTCCGCAGGGCCAGCCCTCCACAGGCTCAGCCCCTCCTGCACTCAGCCCAGACCAGCTGCCCCACTTAGCTGCCGCCAAGCCCCAGCATGCCTCGCAGCCAAGCCCAGGGAGATGGCCATGGAGGGACAGCTCCGAAGCCCCTCACTGCTGCCCCACAGCCCTCACCACACAACCCCAGGGGTGAGGGCAGGAGGGAGAGGGCAGGGGTGGTGGGAGCTCCTTTCTGTTCTTACATCCTCCTGTCATGGTCCTGTGTGGCTAAGTCCCAGTTGGCTGTTGTCCACACTTACTGGCCAAAACCCCCATTCCGGGGACTGTGAACAAAACAGCAGAGGACAAAGTTGCTGGAGGCGTCCCTTAAAGCACACTCTGTCCAGCCAGCCCATGGGTGCTCCCCCTGGGAGGCAGCCCGGACCATGCAAAGAGCACAGACTTGACAGTCACAGACCTGAGCTCCATCCTGGCTCTGGCACTTAGCACCCTGGAGCCTGGGCTGGTCACTCCACTCCATGTGCCTTATTTTGCAAAATTGGGGGAAGGCAGGGAAGAACAGATCATGGCACCCACATCACACACAAGACATGAAAACACAGCCTCTGGCACAAAATGTATCTTGGATAAGTTCTAAAATGCTGATTCCTTCCCTTGGGGAAGTGTCCATTCATTCATGGACCAAGAGCTGAGCACCCTTCTTCCTGGCCCCTTTGAAACTGAAAGTCACATTAGTGCAGGGGACATTCAATGACAGAGGGAAGGTGCCAGGCCCCTTTGGGGGCCGAAACAGAAAGTAGTGAGGCTCTTTCCCCATCGAGGAGAGCTGGGCTGGCCAGCAGTAGGAAGACAGGTTCTGGCGCCACACTCCCTGGGCTGTAGTCCCTACTCTGCATGTGGCTTTTGGGCCAGTCCCACCCTCTCTGTGCCCCACTCAACACTGGGCTTCAGACACTCCTGACCGCACAGGTCAGTAGTGAGAATGGAGTTAGCACCACAGAAGCACTTGGGCCAGACAGGCGAGTTATCACCATCACAGGAGGAGTGAGCTACCACCAGAGAAGAAAGCAGCCCGGCCAGGCTCAAAACCACAGGGCAACTCAAACTCAGACCAGGGGCGTGAGGCCTGGGCTGACGGTCAGCCCGGTTCGCATGTCTAAGACCACCCTCAGCTCATCGGTGCTGTCCCCAAGCAGAGCACCTCCAGAAGGAGGCCACACCTAGGACCTACCTGCTGCAGCTGTTCTCATTCACCCCACACCTTGCATGGGCCTTGTTTGCCAACACCTCATCATTGCCCTAAAAGCCATCTTGACAACACACAGCCTCTGAAGTTGTTCAGATGCTGCCTGTTAGAGGATGAGTCAGGGGAAGGGGACACCTTGCACCTGCGCCCAGCACCAGCGTGTGAGGGGAACACACAGGAGCCAGAGAGAAAAGGGGGTGCAGGCACTGACCCAGCCCCCAAAGCTAGTTTTCTCAGCTTGCCCAGTCCTGTATCCCAGGGAGATGGAGCCATGGCTAATGCCTCCCTGGCCACCACTGAAGCCAGCCCCACGGAGCCCCAGCCAGGGATGGCTCAGTCTTGAGATCTGCTGAGAAAAAGCCCAGCTGGCCCAGGGACACTACCCATCCCAGCCCCCAGGTGCTTCGGAGCAGACGGGGAGAAAAATCAGAAATCTCCTGCAGCCAGCGGTGATGAGAGGGAACCTTTGCCAGTGATAATGAAAATTTTCACAGTAGCAGATGCTCGGAGAAAATTGAAAAAATAATACAACGAAACCCACAAACCAGAGAGGAACTTCAGAGAAACCCGATCGGTGAGGCTCGATTTTCCCCTCAGCACCTTTCCAGCCACAAGAAGACAGATTGAGAGCCATGTCCTCCCCAGCAGGTAATGAGTCGCCTCCCTGGAGCCTGCCACACATCTCTGTAGCGCCTACCACGCACCCCGCTGGGCCCAGGCTGAAGACACAAGCGAAGCAGCCCGGGCCCAGGCCCGGCAGGCGTGTCTGGAGAGGGAGCCGGGCTGGGGGCTGGCGGTGTGCAAGGTCCGGCAGGAGGAGTCGGGATGGGCGGTCGGGGGCCTGGGGTGGCAAGAGGGTTTCACAGAGCACAGCAGCTGATGCTGGGCAGAGAGAGGGGACACCCTAGGCTAGCGGTTGGTGTGAGCAAAGGCATGGCGCCATGGCCTTTGTGGATCTGCCAGGAATGGCCCCTTACGTGGGGCAAGGGGGCAGGCAGTGGCCGTTAGGAAGGAGGGGAAGGTGGGGCCTACAGAGAGGCCTTGGATGCTCAGCTGAGGGCTTTGTTTTGATCCCAGGAGCAGCAAGAAGCCTTGGAAAGCTTTTGAGCAAAGGCAGGGCCTCCTCAGAGCTGGACTTTGGGAAGGTGGCCCCAGGGAGTTTGCAGCCAAAGGGCTGAGGCCTGAGCTACTCCTCTTCCTCACCCCGGCAAGAACAGAGGCAGGGAGTGCAGGGGGCAGAAGCCTGCAAGGACAGAGTCAGGGCCACTACAGAAACAGGGGACAGGGTCAGCCAGAGCCCCAGGGTGGGAGGCAGGTGGGCAGGCCAAGGAGCAGACGCCAAGCTCCAAGGGCCCAGGCACCACCCCAAAGCCGGCAGGACTGGGGCAGGGCACCTGCTGCTTGGCAGCTCGTGCCACCCTACACACATCTCGTGGCATCCTCCTGGTCCTAACAGGGCACCACCCCTTTGCAGAGGGGAAGCTGCAGCGGAGTGCAGTGAGCTCTCTTGTCAGGCATGACCTGCCCATGGCTAGTGGGGCATGAGCTAGGCCAAGGGCTCAGGCCTTCTGAGGGGCACACACTGCCCACCAAGCCTGGGCTCCCTGCCTCAGGCCAGACCAAGGGCCCAAAGGACAGGCCAGGATGGGGGCCTGGAGCCTCCAAGCCCTGGGTGGAGCATGGTCAGCCTCAGCCCTTGGCAGCACCTGAGCTGTCCCCAGAGGCTTGAGACACTCAGTGCAATCTGAATGCCCAGGGTGGGGGAAGGGAGGGAGTGGTTCAGGAGAGGAAGAAAAGAGGGACCCCTGAAAGACGATGCACCCCAGGAGGGGTGGCCAGACAATGCAGGGCATCAGAGCTGCCGGAGACCCTGAGTGCAGGGGCCCATCACTGGGACTGAGCACACCCCAGACCCTGAAGGGGGCAGGGGTGTGAGCATGGGCAGAACTGTGCCACAAGACTCTCCAAGGTGCAGTGGGCAGGAGCCCCGCAGCCTGAGCCCTTCCCTGGAGCCCAGCTCTGCAGCGGCAGGCACTCCCTTTCTCACCACCGGGCACCAGGGCCACAGCTACGCAGGAGAGAGAGTGCCAGGTGCACACCCAAACAGCACCATCACCAGTGGGCACACAGAAGGTCGCCTCCCCACCAGGGCGAGCTCAGCTGGAGTCACAGGGTCCCTGCCCCGCTGTGAGCTGTGAACTGCTGGCCTGGCCAGTAGAGGGGCCTGGGGATGCCGCTGCCATGGCAGGCCTGCTTCTGAGGGCACCGTGGCATGTGACACCAGGGAAGGGAGGCTCTGAGAAGACCCCCCAAAAACATAACACACTGCTCACTGGTTCCTAGTCCCACTTTCCTGCTGGGAAAGAGGCACCATGCTGGTGGCTGGGCCTGCCCTGGGCACGGAAGGCAGTATCCCCTCTTTGCCCCCTGCCTGGACGCCTTCCCTGGAGAGAGAAAAAGGGACAAGGAGGCTGGAGGACACGGTGCCAAAACCCATATCAGAGGAGGGACAGGGCAGCTGCAAGGCTGGGGCTCAGCCCCTCCAAATGCCCTGCCTGGCACACACGCCCTCCCACCAGCTGCACGCATGGCCCCGCGCATGCACACGCAGGCTGCTCTGCACTGGAGGAGTTCCCATGGCAGTGCAGGAAGCTGCCCTAGTCACAGCCCAGGCCACCAAGCCTCTCAGGGATTTGGTGGGCTGATTCCAGGCAGTTCTGGAGCTATGGAACGGGGCTCTGTGGCTGCCTCGGTGCTGCTCCCCTCTCCACAGGGGCCTCCAGCCCAACGGAGGGCAGCTCGGCTCAGCCCTGCAGGCAGGGGCCTTCCCTCCCTTAGGCCCAGGAGAGAGGGAAGTCTCCAGACCAGCTTGGGTCTGTTCTCCAAGATGCTATTGGGGTGGCACAGGCAGCAAGTGACAACCACATACTGTGTCTCATCACAGGGACACAGTGATATGGTGAGAAAAACCTCACTTACTAGGCAAATGGCCCTTGTGCCTGGCAGTTCTCCTTGCTCATCTCATTCAATCCACCTGACAATTACAAAGTAAGCCCATTTCTCAGATGAGGACACTGAGGTTTAGAGAGGAAACATCATTTGCCCAAGATCACACAACAAGAAGGCAATGGAACCTGATTTCAAACTCCAGTAAGCCCAATTCATAGATCCTTCTCTTCCCACTCTCCCAAGTGGCACAGGTGAAGACCAGGTACCAGCAGGTGAAGACCAAGAACCAGCAGGTGAACACCAAGGACCAAAGGTGATATATAGGCTGATATTCAAAGTCACATGAAAGAAGGAAAACCTTCCTGCTCTCACCCCAGGCACATGTTCCCACTAACAGGACTCTAGTTTCCCCCCTCCAACCTCCTCCTGAACCCCCAGAATCCCCATCCTACCAAGCCCTGCCCACAACACTCCCAACATACAGACTCACACATCTATTTTCTGCACCTACACAAAGCATAAATGTATTGGTTGAGGGAAGGTGTGCTGACTGGCTGAGTGAGCCCATGCTGGCACCTATCTGGGCAGAGCCTTATCGGAGAGGGGGTATCAAACGCAAACAAGGGAGACACACTCCATTCTTCCCAAAGACGCCTCCCCAGGTGGCACCTTCCTGCAGCTCCATTGACCCCCAGGACCCTGGCCCCACCTGGGGAGACAAACAGCTGATATCCTTAGTGCACAGGCTACACCTCCCTCCACACTGCCATCCAGAGCACTGGCCACCAAAATAAGCCTGGCCATTGTCACAACACCACCCGAGTCCATGGCTCCCTGTCCCTCCTCCTCCCCCTTCAAAGCTTAGCTCAACGATCCTCCCTCCAAGAAGGCCCGGGGCCTTCCCAGCCCCACAACGCCAGAGCTCAGCCCACCCAATGCCTTAACACTCTGAGCAAACTCCCTCTGTCTCCAACCCCAGGCCGTGAGCTGTTGGAGGTCAGGAACCATGTCGAGGCCACTTCAGGGTCCTCAAGCACAGGTGCTGGACAAATGTTTATTGAAGGAGTGAAGGAAACTGTTGAGTTAGACCAAGTGCAGGTGCCGAGGGCTAGATTCACACGGAAAGTATCCATTCTCCCAGCTGGGGCCCCTGGTGTGAGGACAGAGGGGAGGGGAGGGAGGTGGGGTGTGCCATTCCCAGTCCCGCCCTCGAGCAGGGCAGCGGCTGAAATGCTCAGCAACTCACGGGGCCAGGTAAATCACAGACTGAGACCCCAGCGTCACTACCTGCATTTCTCCAGCTGTGACACCAGCAAAGGCAGCTGCCCAGAATGAGCTCAACACTTTTTTGCCTTAAATGGTTGACTTCTCTAGTGGTTTTTAAGAGGATATAACACCAAGGGAAGCAGTACTCGAGGCTGAGAATTACGAATATTTATAGTGTTTGAGCATAATCGTATTCAGATGAGGACTATATATTGCTCACTGCAATTTGCTCTCTTCTCGAAGCACATATTTCTGCAGGAAAGGACGATGATCACTGGACGTGGACCTGGAGACAGTAGGGTCTGGCATGCACATGGAGAGGTGCTGGTGTCCCAGCTCCAGCCCACCTCGGCCTGAAAGACCGCACCTGCCCAGGCACCCTGCCCTGGGGGGGACCCAGAAGGCTGAGGGGTCCCAAGCTGCCCGGGAGATGAGCAGAAAGATCTGCTAGGATGCCGTCCACGTGGCTTAGAGGCCCCCATGTCTCTTTTATAAGGTTCAAAAATGGCTCCTGCATGAAGCAGATGTACTTTAGTATCCACTGGCAGAGAACATTCATCATGACCTGGAGCGGATGTGCCTTCAGTAAATGAACCTGCCTCTTATTATGTCAACCGTGACAACATTGCGACCGTGTGAGGGCCAGGCCACCGTCAAAGCTGGTGGCACTCAAGGAGTCATGGCCCCTTGTACAGAGCTGGGATCCACTCGCTGGGGCTCTGGGATTCCGGGCCCGATCCAATTCATAGTTGCCTGATGAAAAAGACAGGACCCTGCGGGAAGGCAGGTGGGCTAAGGGGGCCCAGGGCAGAGGCATGAGGACCAAGAAGAGTCTAAGGACCAGAAAGGAGGAAGGGCATCCCAGAAGACCCTCAGAGCACACACCTGGAAAGGGCCCCTGTCTGCCCCTGCATGGACCTTCTGGCCGCCTACCTGCCCTCCCTGAGCACCGCATGCCACACACAGACACACACAACTCGCTCACATGCAAAGCTACTGAAGAGCCACCTTCCTGAGCTGACAGCCTTGGAGCGGGGCACACCCTCCCACCCTCTGTGCTGGTGTCTGCAGCAGCAGCAGCACCCTGGTCAGCAGCTCGGGGAGCAGTCCCAGCAGAGAAGGGCCAGGCCCAACCTGACCCCAAACCAAGCCCGCCCTTCCTAAGCTCAGCCAGCTTCCACACGCTAACGAGGAAACTGACCCGCAAAGGCCACCTGGAGACAGCTGGGGGATTACCAGGCTTGGCCTCGCCGTGCTCTCCGATCTGGCCCAGGCCTCGCACCCTGCGGCTTATCCTTCTCTGCATCGTCACAATCTGCCAGAGGAGGAGCCCCCACGCTGTGTGTATGCAGCCGGTGCAAAGAAGAAGCACAGAGTCAGGAGCGTCTCCGTGATACGACTCCCTGGCTCCCCCCGCCCAGCCTGGGTGCAGCCTCCCCGTCGGGGAGAGGCCTGAGAGCGACACTGAGCCCAGGGAAAGGAGAAGCTTGGGGGAAGGTGGAGTCAGGAAAAGGAGGACAGAGGACAGTGGCAGCTGAGGCCACCCTCTCCCATGCCACAGGACAGGCACTCAGGGGCCAGGCCCAAGACCCTCTCGAGCTCAGCGCAGCCCTGCTCTCCAGGCCCTTCCCAGTAGCGCCCGCCCTTCCTTCCTCATGCCTCTGAGCCCCGTCCCCTGCGGCCCTCTGCCTGGAGGACACTCTGCCCAGCTCCCACCTGGGAAGTCCCTGCATGGACCTGCTCGACACAGGTCAAACGTGACTCCGTCCCAAGGCCAGCGCTGCTACAGTGGCCGTCCTCCCTCCACCACGGCCCCCTGTGCCCTGCCCTGCCGCTAGGCTGCGAGCCCCTGCAGGACCTAGGCCAACCTCACGGTCCCAGGTCCCAGGTCTAAGCATGGCACCTGGCACATGGTAGATATAAAGTGAATGATGACCACAGAAGGACGGACGGACGGGTGGGTACTGGATAGGTAGATGGAAGGATAAGTGTACGGAGGGAAGGAAGGATGGGGAGAGTGGCAGATAGACAGGAAACGTAGACAATCAGAGGAAGTCTGACCTTGCTCCGGCCTTGGTCCCCACCCACACCCCGCAGAGGCACTTAGGAGGATTAAGCCTCCTTCGCACAACTGGAGCAGCTGGAAATAGCTCTGTGCAGCCTGCAGCCGCCACCTCCCAGCAATCAGCCTCAATCAACACCCACTGGCACCCTGGCCAGGCATCCCAGAGCCACCAGGTGTCAGCCCCAAATGAGGGATCGTAGGGGGTGGCCAGCAACAAGATCACTCTACTGGATCCCTGATACCCAACAGGGACAATGGTGGCCCAGGAGCTGCAGCCCAGAGCAGAGCGTGGAGACACCAGGAGACCACCACCCCCAGGGAGCTGGGCAGACCCTCGGGAAGTGGACATGTGGGTCCCCTTGGACATGTCTGCCTGGGCCACTCTCCTCTGGTACTCACCTGACAATAAATCCGCTGCTCTAAAGAGTGGGTACCTCAGGAGGGACCTTTAAGGGCTCTTACACTGGAATAGGGCGGTTTCTTCAACACAAAGAGTCTCGGTCTCTCTGCCAGAGAGTGGCGGCAGTGTGTGCCTTCCCAATGCCCCACCTGCCAGAGGCACCTGAATAGGGTGGGCGGCACAGAGGCCGCTGGCACACCAGTGGGGAGGGGCTGCCTTGGTCCAGAGGGGGCCCCGTGTCCTCACGGAGGGGCTGCTTGAGGCTCAGGAAAGGGTCCCCCTGTGGTCTCCTCTGGGCCTTCTGCTTTGTGACACCCTCCCCTCCCCCTGCTCCCTCAACCTCCCCAGCCACATACCTCTGTGCCTCCCAGGCTGCCCCTCCCTCCCGCAAGTGCCTGGGCCCAGCCAGCCAGTCTCCCTCCTCCCGGGCAGAGCAGCAGCTAAGGCACCTGCTGGGGCCCGAGGCCCCCAGGACACCAGGCTCCACCACAAGCCGCAAGCCGAGTGCGGAGTTCAGAGTAAGGACACAGGAGCCAGGCTGCCAAGGTCAAAGCCAAGCTCTGCCACTTAACTAGCTGTGTGACCTTGGGCAAGACACCTCACTTCTCTGTGCCCAGTTGCCTCGCTGGCAAAATGGGCTAATCACAGCCCCACCCCACAGGGGAGTAAACAGCGCTGAGAAGGAGCCCGACTCGCAGGCACCCTCCCGAGCTCGCCTATGGTCACCCCCGGGGGTGCGCAGGCCCAGCCGTCCCGGGAGCCGCGGAAGCGCCATTCCTAAGCAGGTTCCCGGAGCCGCCGCGCCAGGGAGGACCATCCAGACGGCTCCTCGACACAGCCGGGGTCACGGGTTCATCCCGTGTTCTGCTTCTCTGTGGGGCCCCAGGAGCCGCCGGGCGGTTCTCTGCCGCGGGGCTCTTCCCGAGGGCACCCCGTTCCCTGCCGCACCCCGCCCCTCCCCAGACCTCGAGGGTGGCACCAGGCAGGGCGGCACAGGGACACGGTGCCCGCAACCCCTGCCTGGGGGTATGGCCAGGCCAGTCCCGGCTCAGCCCTGGCACCGGCCGCAGCCCCTCCACACCTCTCTTCACCGAGTACCGCCAGACGCCTTCTTCAGGCGGCTGCCCTGGCTCCCTAACTGGGCTGTGTCCTCCTGCAGCCCTGTCCTCGGGGCACCTGTCTGGCTCGCCGCGGGGTCCCTGGAGCCTGGCAGAGCAGCCCTGAACGCGTGGCCGTCAGTGAGTGAGGGGGCTGTCACTCTCCAGCCATCCTGCGCCCCCCAGCCCAGCTCACGGCAGATGCCCCCGCCCCGGCCAGCCTGCCTGTCTCGACCAGCCAGCCCCCACGCAGCCACTGCCAAGCCCGCCCTGCCCCTGCTTCCTGAGCCCGGCCCCCAGCCCAGCCTGGCCATCCCGGTCACCTCCCCCAGCCCACCCAGGGCTGGGCAATGACAACAAGAATGACAGAGGAGAGAGGCCACCACGGCCCGCTTGTCTCGGTCCTGCTCACAACCACTGGGGGAGCTTTTGTCACAGTTTCCGCCTCACAGATGAAGAATGCGTCGCAGTGGGACAGGAGCACCAGAAACTCCTGTGCCACAGGTGGATCCCGTGGAGCTGGAGCCCCGCCCCTCCCAGAAGCGACTCGGGAGGGGCAGCTGCACACACAACACAAGAACTGCGGACAGAGCTCGGACGGTTTCTCCGGGTGTCCGGCTCAGCACCAAGCCCAGTGCAAAAAATATCCACTCCCTTCTGTCTCCACACCTGAACTTCTCACTGGCCCCCGAACCACCTCACCTTTCAAGATTTTATTCATTTTTATGTCCTGTTTCATCCACCTGCAGAACTCTCCACTGGCCACTATAAACTCCTACTCACACTTTGCTTAGTTGCCACCACCTCCAGGGAGTCTCCCCTGATTTCTCCCAGGTCCATCTTCTGTGTTCCCAGAGCTGCCTCACTCTCTGGTCCATGAGCTCCCCTAGGCAGGGCCATGTCTGAGCCATCCATTCATCCCCCATCCTTCCCTGGATGGCTGGCAGGAAACAGCCCCAGCAGACATGAATAATGCACACCCACCTCTCTGCCCTGCAGTGTGGGTGGCGACAGGCCCAGGTGGCCATGCATCTGCCCACGCTGCCAGCCCAGGTCCCCCAAGACCTTCCTGAGGACCGAGCGTCTCAGCACAGCCTCTTTCCAAGGTCTCTAAGCACGACCCTGGCTCCAGCGAACCCAGACATCTGTGGAGATGGCCGGGGACGGAAAAAGCACTGCCTGCCCAGCTAGGCTTCCAGAAGGGGCCTGTGATGCACATTTTGCAAATGGCAGGAGACATGTGTGTCAGAAAATTGTCCACAATCAATTTCAAATTCCAAAAGGAAACGGTTGGTTTGCTGCTAATTTGCCTGGAATCTGAAGACAGTGTCTCCTGGGAGGGGGCAGCGGCCCGAGCAGGTGCCGGGAGGTCAGAGATGCCCTCCTGACCCCCATATCTCTGCACTCCCAGGACACAGCCCTGCGCCTGGGAAGCAGGCCCAGTCCCTCTGCACCCAGGACGGAGCTCTGGCGCTGACGGCCCGGCCCAGCAGGCCACAGGCAACCCCACGGCGCCCCACTAAGTGGACCCTCGTGCCCTGAGCCAGGGCGGACCCAGGCAGCCCCAGGGGCCTGTAGTCAACCATTCTCTCACTGCACAAGTGTCTGAGCAATGCCACATCTGCAGCTTTGTGGGAAGAGCAGAATCGGGGTGGTGGTAACACAGCAGGCCTCAGTATTCCCACTCAACAAATGGGAAGAATGAATGGCCTATCCCGCTGTGTCTTGGAGAGGGTATTTGTGCTAGGAAGGAGCAGGGGGTGAGTAGCTATTACCAACCCCACGGGGGCATTAGATACTGACGTCAACCAAACCTATTCTCTGCCTCCCACTGTGATCGAAGACCCAGTGTCTTCATTTACTCACCGCAAACCCCTCCAAGGTAACCTGCACTTACAGGCGTCTCCCCAAGGAAGCAAGTGGTCCCAGACCTCGGTGCGACCGTGGCTCCCCGAGGCGGGCACACAGCACCCGCTGGACAACGCCGTGGGCGAGGGACGCAGTGAAGCTCGGCCGTGCTGCCAGCCCCCCCGCACAGCGGTGCTACGTCTGTCCTCCCTCCCAAGGGCTGGGGTGCCCAAGGGGAGGGAAGGGGGTCAGGAGCCCTGAATCCCAGCTCCTCTTCCCTGTTTTCTCCTTTCTCATCCCCAAGTGCAGTGAGAACAGAGCACCCCAGTGCTCAGGAGGGAGACAACTGGGAGCAAGTGGGTGGCCAGAAAGGACCCCAGGGTAACAGCGCAGCCATCATATTGGGGGCCAGGAGAAAAGGACAGCTGAGCACGCTCTGGAACACTGCTCCTTCAGGAACTGCTGCACTGGCTGGCAGTCACTGGGCATCTCTCTGAGCCTCAGTTTTCCGGTCTCTATAATGGGCGTGCAGTTGACACAAAGATCCCGTAAGGTTTCACAAGCCTGGGTCCTGCACAGTGTCGGGACAGGTAAGGCTTCCTCTCCGGCTCATTTCCCACCCACACTGCAACGACTACGGCCACCACCACCACCCAGAGCAGAGCAGAGCAGACTCCTAAGGAGAGAGACACTGAGAAACAGTGGCAATAAGAGGAGGGAGAGAGTTTAGCAAAGGGAAGTAGAGAATGCACATTATAGTACAATGCCCATTTTTAAGTTTTTCTCAAAGAATAGAGAATACTTTAGCAAGGCTCAGAACGAGGCTTCCTTTTCAGGGTATTACCAACTTGTATTTCTCACTATCCATCTTCCTTGCAGTCCTCTGCAGGGAGGGGGAGTCTATAAATATTTTTTTTAAGAAACAACTGCATTTTGATGAACTCGGCTAAGCAAGCGCTTTGCATATGAATGGGGCCTGATTAGCTGGCACTTTCCCACAGCAGAGTGCAGAGTGGCCTGCAACTTCCAGCTTTCCAGAGAGTTAAAAAGTTGAAGCGGCCACATTTATGTGGCTCCTCTAATAAAAAAATCATGCGGCATTCATTATTAATGCTCGGCTCTGATAAATACCCTCATCTAAAATTCTTCACTCGCAGGAACCCTTCAGGGTAATTTCTCGGGATAACCAAAAGGAGTGCTCCAGCGGGACCCTCACGGGGGCAGAGGTGTCCCTGTCGGTGGCAGGGGGACAGGAAGCAGGCCCCCAAAGTGGCCGGCTGGTGGGGGAGAGTGGAGGCGTCTGCTGCTGTCGTGACAGCCTCGTCCGGGTTCAGCGCTGCTTCTGAGAAGACGTGTGCTCAGATCAATTCCCCAGGTGAGGTGGCTGGGGACTGAGGGGCCGGCTTCCATTATGGGGAGGCGCCTCAGTCCCCCTGTGGTGTGGGGGCCGCTCCCGATGGGTGGCCATGCTGTCCGTGTCCCAGCCCGGCCCTCACAGGCAGTGCTCCTGGCCCCCTGCTCCCAATGTGGGTGGCCAACGTCGCCTCCGCCCCTGCCTCCAGCCACCTGGCTCCCCGAGGCTATGGCCCACCCCACCCAAAAGCGGCTCACAGCCAAAGTCAGACAGGGGTGGCAGAGGAGGCTGCCCCTCCTGCCCTCCACTCGGGACAACTCCATGTGCCAGAGTCCCCAGGTCAGGACAGGCTAGACTCACATGACACCGTCCTTGCTTGGCCCTTTCTCCTTCTCTAAACTGTTTCCCTTGATAAATCACAGGCACCAACCCCTGACCCAGGCTGTGCCTCCAGGGACCCCACCCAGAGGCAGCCTGCCCTCCGGGTCCACTCCCAGTGCACGGCACTCTCACTCTCCTGTCCCCGCCCTTATGGGAGACACGAGCGGGAAATGAGGGGGTGGGAGGAGAGAGAGGAAGGGTGCTCCTCCCCGCCCGCTCCTGGCTGGGGTGGCCACGCCTGCATCCCTGCTCAGTGGCCACATGCCCTGTGTCCCTTCAGGACTGGGATGGGCACAGCCCCAGGGTGCTCCAACCTATCTTGCTTGGTTTCCCTCATCTTGCCCACACGTTTGTAAAAACTCTTTTTAGGGTCTGTTCTCTGCCAGACCTTGACTGGCCCAGACGCAAAGCTCCAGCCACCCCTCCCTCCTCCACGTAACGCGGGGATCTCATCCGAGCCGCCCCAGGGAGAGAGGAGTACGTGGTCTCAGGGTTACTGGGACACAAACACCGGGAACTTCTGCTCCCAGCTAATGCCGCACCCAGGTGGCAGCTCCCTGCACTGTCACACAGCCCCTCCTTTCCTCTGGTGCCAAGAGGGAGCACCAAACAAAGGCACTGGCTTCCCCAAACCCCAGATGTGTATCCAGACACACAAAGCGTGTGCACCTCACTCACCAGCTCCTGAGTCACTAACAACGCAGGAAGATGCAATGTGAAGCAACAGATTAAAATTTCATACATTTTGCTTCAAAAACCTACAAAAAAAACTAAGTTTCCTGGAAGAAAATAGAAAACCCTTTTCTCCAAGCAACACAGAAAGCAAGCCGTGGTCCAGGCTCTCCCAGGTTGGTGTTGCAGTGTAAATCTTTAATTTCATCTGGTCCTCTGACCCCAGCGGCATTCCATAAATATTTAGGCAGCAAGCACCAGGCTTGTTTTCCACTTTGGAATGCTAATGACAAGAATGGGAGGGTGAAAAAGCAGCCTCCGTGGTCCAGCAGGCTCTGGGCTGATCAGCAAAATACAACAGGCACACTGGAGAGCCAGGGAGCCTTGGCTTCCTTAATGAGCCGAGATGCAGCTCACCGGGAAAATCGCTACCTGCAGGGCGCACTGATGGTGGAACCAGCAGCCCAATCAATGGTGGTGGAAAGACCAGGAAGGGAGGGAGATGCAGGGTAGAGGAGAAGGAGCCCCACAGGCAGACAGACTTTCCCCAAAGGAGCTGGGGCTGTGAGGGGCAGCACTCTCGGCCTCCCTGCCCCACCCCCAGAGCCTTGCCAGCTGCTCAGGCCCTGAACGTGCACACACATACCCTCCCCGAACATGCAGGCCCTTGAGAAGGCCCAATCCCAACGTTGCAGTCCTCCACCCAACACCAGATGTACTGTGACACCTGCTGGGGCTCCCATTTTTTGGAGGGCAGAGGTCTCTCAACTCCTGCCTGGCTGACCTCTCCAGCAGCATGGACCAGAGACCCAGGGCCCGGAGAAGGCTGGCTTTGGTCTGAATCCTGCCTTGGCCATTTACTTACCAGTTATAGTCTTCAGCAAGATTTCCTTTTAAACAGTTTTATTGAGGCATAAATTCCATCCTATGAAATTCACCCATTGTGCAGTTGAGTTTTAGCAAATTTCTACAGTTGTGCAACCATCACTACTGCCTAGCTTTAGAATATTTCCATTACCCCCCAAAAGTCCCCTCAGACCTGTTTGCAGCCACTCCCTGCTCCCACCACCAGCTCCAGGCAACCACTCCTCTGCTTTCTGTCTCTATAATTTTGCCTTTTCTGGAAATGTAACATAAGTGGAATATACAGTACGAAGTCTTTGTGTCTTGCTTCTTTCACTTAGAATAAGGTTCATCCCTGTCAAGCATGTGTCAGTGCTTCGTCCTCTTACACTTCTGAGTAGTATTCCACTGAATGGACATACGCAATCTGTGTGTCTGCTCACCAGCAATGGACATTCGGCTGGAGCCAGTTTGGAGCCGTCATGGATGGACATTTGGTTAGAGCCTGTTTATAGAGATCACGGATGGACATCTGGTTGGAGCCAGTTTGGAGCCATCATAAATAAGGCTGCCATGAACATCCGTTCACATACAAGTCTTTGTATGGACACGTGCTTCCATTTCTCTTGTGTAAATTCCTAGGAGCGGAACTGCTAGATGATGGTGTGAAGTAGCTGTTCATCTTCCTAAGAAACTGTCAAAGTGTTTTCCACAGCAGCTGCACCATTGTGCATTCCCACCAGCAGGGTGTGAGGGTTCCAGTTGCTCCATATCCTCAAACACGGGTCACTGTTTCTTTGACTGTAACTATCCTAGTGGGTATGAAGTGGTACCTGAGTGTGTTTTTATTTGCACGTTCCCCAATGACTAATGGTGCTGAGCATATTTTTATAGGTTTATTTGCAATCTGTATGAGGCATCTATACAAATCTTTTGCCCATTTCGTATTGGCTGATTTGTCATCTTATTGAGTTGTAAGAATCATTTATATGTTCTAGATACAAATCCATTATCAGATATGTGATTTGCAATTTTGTTCTCTTAGCGGATATTTCAACCTCTCAATTTCTTCCCTGCAAAATGGAGCTACCGTAACACTTTGCCACGTTGGAGTGAAGAACTGGGATGATGGGTACTAAGTGTCTCACACCAGACCTGGCACACAGGCCACCAACAAATGGAGCCACCACCACCATCGCCATCCCCATCTCATTCCTGCAAGTCAGGGTCTGCATGGTCTTTACCTCCAACTTGTAGCACCCAGTCTAGGGCCTGGTGCAGAGGAGGATCTAGGCCAGCTCAAGCCCTCAGCCACCGCCCCCCACCCCCGTATGTTCCCTGTAGGGCCCCCATCCACCGTTGGCGGCACTAGTGCCAGTCCTTACACAGCAAAGTGCAGGGGCAGTGGGCAGGACCCACTGTGGGAGCACCGAGAAGGGAGCGTAATCTCAAAGGTGACAGGTACCAGTAGGGGGAGACAAGATGTCCTGGCAGAAGGGACAGCACGAGCAGAAGCACAGGGAAGCATGGCAACATTCTGGGAGCTGGGGACCCCAGTGAGCACAGCCAGGCCTGGCTCTGCAGGCCAGACCATGCAGGAGTGCCCGGTGCTGCTGCTGAGACGGTGAAATGGCAAGACGCACGCGCTGCCGGGACGGCACAGTCCCTGCCTCTGCCTCAGCACGCCTTCCCCCAGAGCCCCGCAGCCCGGGACAACTGGGGAGAGCCCTGTGCCTGGAGCTGTCTCATACACACGGTGTTCATTCCGCACTGCAATCCTGGGGGGAGGTGACATTACCTCCCGTGTTTAGGGTTGCACTGTGCCCCCCCAAAATCCCTGCATTTAAGTCCCAACACCCACTACCTCAGAATGTGACCTTATTTAGAGAGAGGGTCCTCACAGACCTAACCATTAAGTTAAAATGAGCCGCGAAGTTGGGCCCTAATCCAGTATGGCTGGTGTCCTTCTAAGAAGAGATTAGGACACAGACACTCACAGAGAGAAGACCACGTGAGGACGCAGGGAGAAGACAGACACCTGCAAGCCAAGGAGAGAGGCCTCAGGAGAA
Source organism: Microcebus murinus (assembly GCF_040939455.1). Taxonomy (NCBI): domain Eukaryota; kingdom Metazoa; phylum Chordata; class Mammalia; order Primates; family Cheirogaleidae; genus Microcebus; species Microcebus murinus. The sequence continues at coordinate 67,277,892 of NC_134117.1, forward strand.
GGCAGCCCTGCTGACAGCTTGATCTCACACTTCCAGCCTCCAGGACCCTGAGACGACAAATTTCTGTAGTTTAAGCCCCCAGCCTATGGTGCTTGGTTGTGGCAGCCCCAGGAAACCAACACACCCCATTTGCAGATAAGGAAATTGGGGTGAAGGGGGCGTGAGGCCCCAGCCGGGGAGAGGCAGGCCCGGCTATCTGGTTCAGGCCCTCGGCCTCCGCCCTGTCTGCCCCCCTCGCCCAGCACAGGCCGCCAGGACACGGGCTTCTGGGAGCTGGGACAGGCCGGGGACTGCGCTGGCACATGCGAACGAGGGTGCAGCTCCGCGCTGGAGCGGCTGGGAGCACCCCAAGCGGGGAGCAGGTTGGGAGCAGGCTCCAGGCAAGACGTGGGGTCCTGGCTGTGCTGTGGGCCCTGAGGCAGAGCCAGGACCCCAGAGAGTTTCCAGCTCCAGGGGCGGAGAGGCCAGCAGCTCGCTGGTGGAACGTGCTGCCGGTGGAAAGTCGAGCCCCAGCCCTGGCACCCTGGAGGGCCCCACCCGCTGGGAGCCGCGGAGATGCTCTCAGGCGGCCTGGGCTCCAGGGCTGTGCCGAGTGGGGACCCCCTGCCGGCCCTCACTCGGGGCAGGGCCACCGGGCACGCCGGGGTGAACCAGGAATGTGCGCCATCCCAGTCATGGCATCAAGGCTGCTGCCCAGCAGTGGCCCCCATGTCCCTGCAGGTCCCACCCTCCACAGGCAGCAGGACAGGAGCCCAGACCAGCCTCAAAGCACAGGGCTGCCTCCTTACCCCGCCACTCAGGAGACTCGCCCGCTTGCTGAAGTCCAGGAGAGGGCGGCCACTGCCTCGAGATGCACCGTCGCCTGCTTTTCACCATCCTCAGCCCTGGCTCTGGAATCCTGCCTCAGCCCGACCCCTCAGCCCCTCTCGTCGCCTCGCCCGGGCCGTGTGTTCCCTTGCAGTGACCTTGGCTCCTCTCACTAACTCGGGCCTCCAGGCCTTCTAGGGAAAGGTTCTGCCCTCTGGCCATGGGGACCCCTGCGTCCCTGGCAGGTTAGGATGGGGCCCCCACAGCCCAGACGTGGGTGCAGGCCCTCTGGGCAGCACCCCTCCCGGAGAAGTGGCACCATCAGTCCGCACTACCTGCGGAGGGCGGGCCGGGTCTCCAGGCCTCAGCAGGCCACGCCCCCTCAAGCAGGATCTTCCTCACCACCGTCTGCCCATCAGGGAGTTAACACCACTGACTTAATCCCAGACAGAGTTTGCATAGTTATTTCCACATTTTTGTTCAATTAATTGTTACAATATCAATAGACCTTTAATTTTCTCATCAGTGAGTAATAGGATTGAGTCTCAACTTCACAATATAATTAATTAGTTTTGAGAGATCAAATGCAAGTTCCTGCTCAAAAGTCCTGCTGGAACAAACTCCCAACCACTGTCCCCAGGAGGCCTTTGCCAGCAAGAGCTTGAGGGCATGTGGCCCAGCCTGCCCCATGGGGTAAGAGATCCCCCCACCTGACCCAACCTGGTCAGAGCCCCGGGATATTTTGCTGAGTTCAACAGATCTTCAGGAAGCACCTTCTGCATGCCAGTGCCTATGTGGGGCCCCTGGACATGGGGATCAAATGGCCCCCACCCTCAGGGAGGGCCCTGCCTCAGGGCTCATGTGGAAAAGGCAACAGAGACACGAAACATACTATAATAATATGCACTCATTCAATTACACAGTTTTTGTTGAGCATCTACTATGTGCCAAGCCCTGTGCTACGTTCTGGTGACACAGTGGAGTCTGATGGAAACAACGACCCCACCTGGCAGAGGTGTGTGGTTTCTAAATCATGAACTGAGCCTTCTAAGGCTGAGCCGGACTCACCAAGTAAAGAATAGGCCAGGTGTTCCAGGCAGAGGGAACAGCACAAACAAAGATCCGGAAACAGGAGGACAACAGCAGTCCAGAGGACTGTGCCCAGTTTTTGGATCATGGCATGTGTGGGGCACAAGGTCCCACATGACGCCGAGAAGGGGACAGGGAGACGGCCTCCCCACGCTGCACCTGCACCTGACAGCCTCAGGGAGTCCGGCTGAGGGCTGCCACACCTCACTCCCAGGACATCCAGGAGAGAGCAGGGCCCCTGGCGAGCTGCCTGCCAGTGGAGGGACGCCCCACGGGAAGCCTCACCCTGACAAGCACTGGCTCGGCCCCACGGGGAGCACTTCTGCAAGCTGAATTGGGGAAGGCAGCCGGCTTCGTGCAAAGGCCCAAGCTTAGGAGACCACGTAGTAAGGAATGAGGCCAACCTGGAGGCCCTATCCACGCCCGCCCCCAAGACCTCGGCACCAGCTCCAGGCCACCTCTTCCAAGAGGGCCTCTCCAGGAGGAGCACATTCCAGGAGGAGAACTCACTCTGTCCTCTCCCAATGATGACATCCCAGGCCACAGATGAGGAAACCCAGGCACAGAGAGGCGACATGCCCACAGTCCCAGTCACAAGTGGCAGGGCAGGGAATCTGATGCTGACAGCTAGGACACTACCCTCCATCAGTGCCTCTCCTATCCCTCCCCACAGCCCGGCCAGCCCCACCATAACCCGCCTGCAGCAGGCATGGCCCAGGACCAGACTCCAGCTCCCTGTGCCTCAGCTTCCTCATCTGTAAAGGAAGGTAACAGTGGCCACTTCCCGGGGTGGGGGTGAAGATGTAAGTCCCAGGGACAGTGTCCAGCACGTGCTATGAGCACAGTGCATATCAACTATAACTCTTGGTGCCTCCATGCCACTATCATGGTGGTAGTGCTGTTTGTAGCGAGGAACCTGGTCCAGGTGTGGGCACCAGCAGGAATAGGTGCCAGCACAAAGGAAGAAGACAGGAGCTGCCAGTAGGCAGTGCCACCAGTGCCCGGGGGTGGGCTCTACAGACTGGTGCTCAACAGGACAGGTCTCACTGGGGGAGGGTTGCAGGGGGGATGGTAATCCTCAGACGCAGCCTTTGGGGGCTCAGTTTACGCCTACCACAGGCCTGGGGAACCAAACGCCGCCAGGCTGTGCCCACCCTTCCCCATTCATCCACACGGCCCAAAGCCACTGGGCCGGCTGGGTCCTGTGTGCCAGGTGCCAATGGCACTCGGCTCCTCATACCACCCTGTGAGCTAGACAACTCTACTGAAGAGGTGAGGAAACTGAGGCTCAGATGGTAGAGAACAAAAAACAATAATGAAAAGAGGTAACAGGTGGTGAGCAGTTCCTCTATGCCAGGCCCTGGAGAAACAGCATCAATCGTAGTATCATCCTCCTTAATTTTTAAAAATAGCCTAGAGTTAGGAATTATTGCTGCCACTTTACAGATGAGGAAACTGAAGCCTGGAGATGAAAATCACTTGCCCAAAGTGCCACAGCTTCCCATTAGCAGATGTGAGAATCACACCTGTGCGCCTGACTTTGGCCACCCTCCCTGCACCCACAGCCCCAGCACGACGTGCCAAATGCCAGGGCCGAGCAGGGGCCACGCTGATCCTTCAGGACATTTAATCTAGCCTTCCCCGGCCCTCACTGTCATTCCTGCACACACACACGTGCTACACACATGCATATATACACAAGTGTGCTTACACATGTGTTCGCTCCCATACACACACGCTGCACATGTGCACACATGTATATATGCACATACATGGGCATGTGTGCACACAGCTCCTCTCATCTCTCTTGCCCAACTGGGGCCATTATCAGGGTGAAGTTTGATGGTGGGACCTAGACAGGGAAGTTTTTAAAGCCAGCCCCACTTCCTACCAGGCCCACCAAGAGAGTGACAAGTTCACAGCAACCCTCAGTGAAGTCAGTAATCCCGCCATAGCCCCAGGTTGGTGGCAGTGGTTGAAGGGAGCAGAGTCAGGGGCCCGCTGGGTGTGCCAGGCCAGGCCAGGGGCTCAGCAGAGCCAAGGCACTCCCCGCCCCGCTCTGAGGCCCTGCCAGGCGCCAGAACAGGAACTACTGTCTGGTGAGAGACACGTGGATCTGATGCCCCAGCCCTGCTTGCTCTGACTGCCACAGATTAAATTGGGGATAATGTCTCTGATCTAGGAACCGGATTCAATGCAGCTTAAAACCTGCTCAGACACTGCACCATTATGCTAAGGAGCGCACCTGGGAGGGGCTGGCTGCTCGGTAACCATGCCTGGCAGCAGAGGCAAAGCCAGTGCCCCACCACCACCCCTGGTGGGGAACAGGAGGGGCAGCCAGGCCTCCACCCCGTTGGCCTCTCCTGGACCTACAGATGCACAGACAGAGGCGGGCAGCCCTGTGCCCCCCCCCCCAGCCCCACAGGCCCAGAGAAACAGCCACAGTGAGACAACATATTTCAAGACATCATTTCCGACAGCCTGAGCTGAGCTAGTCCTCGAATATCCTCAGAGATGTAAATTATGTGGGTTGAACTAATGAGCTATATATGTATCTTTCATCCCCTAATTAACTGCGGTTTAATGAATTTCTCAGTGCATTGCTGCCAGAATAGCCTTGCAGCCCAAAAGATTTTTCCCCTCCATTGCAGGTAAATATTTAAACACCCCAAATTAAAGGGAGCACCAGGGCCCAAAATTGGAGCCTTGATGCTACCCAGGGTAATTAGACCCCCTGTCTCATTGATTCAGTGTTTTCATTTTTCCTTTTCTCCTCCCAAAGTGATGGTGGGGACCTTAGACGCTAGGAACCTGGGCTGCCACAGAGCCTGGGGCTCCTTGTAGACTGACAGGCCTGAGTCCAGCTCTCACCACCTGGACGCTCCTCTCCTGGCCCAGCAGCTGGTTCAACCCAGGGGAGGGAATGGGAGACACTACCCACCGGCTGGTGGTTGGCACAGACATCCCTTAGGGCAAGGGGCCCAAGACACCGCGGGGTCACCGGGTACCCTGGGGGAGTCAGGACACTGCCCACCCAGGGGCTCGCATCCCAGCACATGCTCCTGCCTGGGGGGCCGGGGCGGGGCATCCTCCCCTCAGATGGTCAGCTATTGCCAACGAGCATGGTTACCACCATCTCCACAACTCCTGCTAGCACCAGCTTTACCCTAGAACTCTAACTAACTCGCCCCTGATGCTCACAGCACCCTCTCTTTGTGGTGGCCTCTATAAAACAGAGAAGACCTCAACCCACAGGAACCACCTGACAGTGCTGTCCCCAAGTCATGAGTGGGCACCTTGGCGTGGTCCTTGAAGCCACACGAGTGGGCAGCCACCGCCCACCTGCCCGAAAGCTGTTCTTCCCGCCCTTTCCCACGGATAGGTGGGCAATAGGAATCAAGTTACCTTGCCCCTGAGAGGCCCAGACGGAAAGGCAGGCCCTGCCCCACGGTGTGCCGGCCACGGCACCCAGGAAGCCACAGGTCAGAGGTCAGCGGGAGAAGGCTGGTGCCAGGCAGGAGCCCAGGGAAGGCAGGAAGAGGGCTGAGGAACCCATCGTGGTTCCCCTTCCAGCTTCAGCGCCGCAGCCCTGCTGAAGCAGACGTCAAGAGCACTGGCGTGCAGCCCCACGGACCCACCAAGGCTGCAGGACGCACGCAGAAGAGCAAGATGAACCAAACGCTGGGACAGGGGCCAAGAAGATGGAGGGTGGAGAAGAGGCACAGTATTCTGTGGTCCCTCCCCGCTCTGCGCCTCCCCAGGAACCACATGCTGAAAGGGTAATGCCACCACAACCTGGGGACTAGGGCCTGTGCCACCCCGGTGACTTTCTGGCCGTGGCTGAGAGCTGGCCTGGAGAGCAGAGGATGCTCTGCCCTCATCTGTCCTCACTGGCCCTGCCACGTCCCGACACTTGGACTCCCCCAGGGCCCAGTGTGGCCTCTCTCTACTGAGCAGGGTGGTGTGTCTGGTGCCTGGGAGAAGGCCAGGCCAGGCCAGGGCTGGGCACTGGCCACCAACAGAGGGAACAAGCAAGGAGAGCTCCTGACAGTGACTCCAGTGGCTCTCGGCTGGTGCAAACCCAGCTGCACCTGGGCCAGCTCACCTGGAAGACGAGGAGGCTGAGGCCTTCCGAGCCATCTTGCCTCCCTGGAAACCCCCACCATCATCCCGGCACACCCTCACATCCACCTTAAAGCCCCTGCCTCCCCCAGGTCCCTCTCTCCTCCCTTCACTGCCCAGGACCCCTGCCCCACCCCCACACACCTGCACAAGAACACCCCTTGTCCTCCTGACACCCTGACAGCCACACCAAATGGCATGCCTAAGCCCCCCAGCTTAGTCCAGGCCTGAAGTCCTCACCGCAGCTGCCTCTCTAATGCCACGCCCCACACGGGGCCTCCCCAGCTGGGGCCGACTCCTGCCTGCCCCTTACACCCGGCTCACGCCACCTTCATTACAACCGCCGTGAGGAGGCCCACTGTTGAGAGCCCTCGGGCAGCTCGCCAAGGCCTGTGGCAGCCTTGGATCACTAAATAAGCCACGCCACATTCCCATGAGAGTGACTGATGTCCCCTCTGCGGGTCACCTCTTCAACTAGAGATAGGTCTCATCTATTTTTGGGTCCCTGGTGCCTGACACTGTTCCTGGAACACTATAGGTGTCAACAAATACTTATTGGCTGAATGACTGGATGGGCTGACAGTCAGGCAGATGGACAGATGGACAAGTGGGTGGATGGATAGATGGATGAATAGATAGATGGATGGATGGGTGAGTGGATAGATAGATGAATAGATAGGTGGGTAGATAAAAGGATAGAAAGATGGACAGATAAATGAATGGATGAATGGATGGATGGATAAACTTTCAAACTAATCACCAAAGAGAGACCAAACCAGTCCCATAAAACTGAAAGTGTGGCTGGCACTATCTCCGAGGGCAGCAGGCCAGGAGAAAAGGCCCTGGGGCTTCCAACAAGAGGCAATGACTGGCAGGTCTGCCACTAAGAGTCTTTCCAAAGTGGGGGAACCAAGATAAGAGAGGCAGGAACTAGAGTCTGAGATTGGGAAGAGGAAGGGACTCAGGAGCAAGGGAACAAGTGGCACTAGGCAGAGCAGAGACTAGCAGGGGCTGGGCCCCAGAGGCCCAAGGAGCAGCGGCCCATGAGCTGGAGAGAGGGTGGCCCAGAACTCCACCCTGAGGGGCCTGGCGGCACACAAGGCCAAGGCAGTGTCTGAAAGGACCAAGTTGGGGCCAATATCGGGCCCTCTGAACACTCGGCATGAGTTGACAGTTGTGTCCACCCATCTCCAGGTCCTTGGGCAGCCCAGAATGTGGCTCTGACCACTCTGACAGCCAGACCCTGCCACAACCTCCATAGAGACAGGTGACCAACAAGTGCCGCCCCGGGGCCCTGCTTGGCTGGGCAGTGAGGGGCACTGTGCGAGGGTGCAGATGAGGTCAGCATCAGCCTGGCTGGGGAGCGGGGGGTGCACCCCAGAGCTGGAGCCCTCCTTTGTACAGAACAGGAGGCCGCAGGGCCCTGAGGGCCTGGCCTCAATCTGGATGCCATTTCTGGACCCTGAGAAATGAGTTCTTAGGCCCAGGGACCTAATAGAGGGTGCCGCCCACCCCTCAAACTGCCTCCCACTCCCTCCAGAATGTACACAGTTCCTGTCCTTGCTTATTAAATTCCCCCCAGTAACCCATAGCCACTTCTGCAGAGCAGGCAAACGGCGCACAGCGGCCCCAGATGGCCCAGGACTGTGGAACGAGGCAGCTCCTGCCAGCAGCGAGGCACCTTCACCTGCCTTCACTGCCTCACGCGCCTCCGCGTTGAGCCCCCACCCGTGGGCCCACCCCGCCTTGCTGGCCCGCCCCAGCAGGTGGTCATGTTCAGACAGAGCTGCAGAGCCAACCGGGGAGGGGAGGGCAGGGGCTGGCAGCCTGCAGAAGCTAACACAACAACGAGGATAACAGGGATCAGCAAAAAATCACCAGGAGCTCCAGAATTAGCAGACTTGGAAGAAAGCTGTTCGTTCCATGCCGACTGTATGGCGCTGGATAAATCCCGGTCTGTCTCCACCTCTGCTCCCTGTCTGTAAAATGGGCGTGGCGAGCCTTCCTCCTGGTTGCCGTCAGGATCCAAGGAGCAGAGGAAGCACATCAGCTCTGGGCGCCCTGGCTGCCACAGGCACGGGCCGCGGCCCACACCCACCCTCACGTTCCCGGGGGACGGGGCTGCCTCCCTGGTAGCTGCCCCCTCTCTGCAGTAGGAGCCAAGCCACCAGGGGCTGAGGCGGGCACTTAATTTTGGCGCAAGGCAGTCCACAGGGCTTCCGGAAAACCCTCCTGCCTCCAAGCACTTTCCCCCGGTGACGGCCACGGTGCCTGGAGAGAGGGAGAGAGGCTCCCACGCTGAGGCCTCCCTGCTCCTTAGAGGGCCGGGCTCCCCAGGCGCCCCTTCCTTGGCAGCACGACCTATGCCCTACGGCTGGGGCTGAGATCAGAAAGGGCCCAGCACTTGGCCACGCACAGGCCAGCTGGTCCCCAAGTCACCAATGGTCCTGCCTTAGAGGGCTTCTCTAGACCCGAGTCAGAGCCTCCCCTGGATCTACCCTAGGACTCTCCCCACCCGGCACCTCATCCTCTCCAGGCTCTGACATCAGACGACTCCACCCCCGCCTGGCCCTCAGCCCGGCAGGACGACAGTCGGCACCCTCCTCAAGGCCCCTCTCCCACCACCATTTGTCCTCCACTGATCCCGACTCACCTCCCTTCCTCCCCCCGCCCCACCCCCTCGGGCAGAGAGCTGTTTCAGGCCTCTGTGCCTTTGCCCAGGACGGCCCTCTGCCTGGAACTCCTTTCCCTCAACTACTGCCTTGCTGAGACAATGCCTTCTTCAATTTCAGACTCAGCCCCCACGGCCCACCTCGAGAGAGCCTCTGACTGCCACCCCCATCACTGGGCCTCCAGGTCCTCTAATGATGTCTGTATGTGTGTATGTCTCCCCACAATAGACCCTTCCAATTCCCGGGTACCCATACAGGGTCTGACTCATATTAACAGAAGAGGCTCATCAATGTTGGATGGATGGATGGATGGATGGATGGATGGATGGATGGATGGATGGATGGATGGATAAGTGGATGAACAGATGGATGGATAGAGGGATAAATGGATGCATGCATGCATGAACGGGTCTAATAGGAAGGCTACATAAAGAAGAGGCAAAGTCAGGAGCCAATGGGGACAGTGACTCCAGTGGCCAAGATCCCCTCCATGCAGTCTCCCCCAAACCATGAATAGGGTGGGTTCCCCTCTGTTCAGAGCATTCAGGCAGCCCCAAGCAAAGGCAGAGGGGTGGCCAAGGTGACCTCTCCAGCATCCCCTCAACATTAAGCTTTCCCCTCCTGCCGTCTTCAAGCAGCCAAATGTTTCCACAGTCACCTTCCAGTGTGCAGGCCTTCCTGGAAGAAGAGCCTTTTGGGAGACCTGGGCACTGGATGTATTCATCAGCCAAGAAAAACAGTCTCTCTGAGCAGCAGGAGCTTGTGTGAGTGTGCTGCATCTCGGCTTCCCAACAGGGCACTCCAGAGGCTGGTCCAAGGAACATTTTAAAATTGCATGTATTTTTGTATGCAATATGAAAAAACTATGCCAAATTACTCACAGCCTTGGGACTATGACCAATCCGTGCATCCAAGGCTCACAGGCCCCTCACCTCTCCCAGGAACTGGTCCCCCAAGCCTTGCAGGGCCATCACCCCAGCTTTCCCTGAAAAATCCTAGGTTTACACCCTTCTCCTTGGCTCCCCAGAACGTCAGGCCCCAGACAGGAGTGGCCTGCTGGTCTGGAGTCAGGGCTGTGCACTGATCCACTGCCAGGAAGGGAAGCACAGACAATACCCCTCCCAAGTTCTCAGTTCAGAATGTGTCTGCCAATCACTGCTGACACGGGTCAGAGCCAGGACCAGGGGTCACAGCCAGGGCCAGGGATCAGGCAGAGTGAAACGGCCATGGCCGGGGCAGGGAGCACAGACTCCTGTGCAGCATGACATTCACACCCAAAATGGCTCTGCCTGGCTCAGAGCAGCTCAGCACTGGGCACCTGCTGAGGTCCTCTGGGTCCACCTGGGCCAACTTAGAAAGCTCTGTGAGCACAAACCTCCCAGGGATCGGTGCTCACAGGTGCCTGGAGCAAGACCTGCAGCAGCGCCTGCATCCTGGGCCCTTGTTTTGTCTCATCCTCACTACCGCTTTGCAGGAGGTGGGTATGGGCGTCTACATTTCACACATGAGGAAACTGAGGTTCCGACCTTACCTGAAGTCGCCCCACTACCAAGTAGCAGAGCCAGATCCAGAGCCCAGATCCCGCTGAGCCCAGGGTCTACAGATGCTCTCCCTCCACCTGGGACCTCTGACGCAGTGGTGGGCTCCAGGGGAGGCAGGGCGACATCAGTCCTCACTGCAGCAGGATGTGGGTGTGGCCAAGAAGAGCTTTGACATCACGTCCACCTAGGGCAACTTCCTTCAGCCTCAGACCACCCAACTCTGTCGCATGGACCCAGGCCTGGTCCAACATCACCTTCCCTGTGGCCTGCGGGACTCCCCAGACAGATCACCTCCCCCCACCCCTGCTTCCCCCACGCCAGCAAGCCCGGCACATCCCTCCGTTACAACAGCCCCGCGCTGAGACGATTATTTACGGCTCTGTGTGAACGCCTCCACAAGGTGCATGAATAAATGGATGGATGAATAAATATGTAGTTTGACACCAACTCGACTTTGGTGTGCAAATTCTATATGTCTCCAGAAACAGCGAGGAAACTCATCTTCCCCCTAACAAGCTGCAGTCAATGACTTCCATTTTTCTACACCAAAGACGTTCAGCATCTGTCACCTTTGCTGGTAGCCAAGTGACACCGCCTGACACCTACTGTGGTCGGGTGGTGGAAGGATGTATTTACATAGTTTGTGCTCCCCGAGATAACATCTCTGTCCCTGGGGGCCTGCGGCCGGGCGTGAGATATTGGCGCACAGTCTGGATTACCTCCTCGGTGATTTCATGCTGAATTTGCTGAGTCTCCAAGCTAAGTCATAAATGCGAAGGAGGAGCGTTTCCCTGGGCCTGTACCACATCTCTCATCCAGAAAATAAGTGGCGATAATATTTATAATATGTTTACTGACAGAACCAGGGGCTCTGTGCAGATAACTCTTTTATGACACAAAGTACTTAACTAAGATGGAAAATGGCATTACTCATGTTAAATTCAAAATGAGCATTTTGTCCCAGATTGCTAGAAACCCAGTAAATGTCATTAGCTCTCTGAGGTTACAATGAAATTCCGAAAAGGGTTACTCTTCGGTAATTACATTTACTGTAGCTATAGAAACGACGGAGATCAGACTCAGCCTGGCTGACAGCTCCGTCTTTTTCCCCAAGAACGGCTCATCTACATGTTGCCATCTCCAGAGACGGGGCTCCAGGTCCTCGAATCCCGCATCGGAGGCCTGCTCCCGGGAGAACTGTCTGCCCCACAGGCACGAGGCCGGAGCCCCAGGACGTGGGCTGCTGTGATTCTCGACTGGACGAAAGACGGAAGTGGGATGGCTCCTCCCGTGGCTCCTGCATCGAAATGTGCCTCCCGCACGCTGCGGGAAGTGGGGCTTCCCGGGCCATCCTTCTGTGGCGGATGCGTTATCCACAGCCAGCGTGGCCTTGTGCAGAGCACTGCCCCACCACACAGCTCCACGCCGCTGCCTCCCGGCCCACCCGACACGCCTCCCCACCAGCACTCCTCCCTCCCGGGCCAAGAGGCACGGCAGCAGACAGCCAGGCCGTGAAGCTCCGCTGGCCTTCTCGGACCCGTCTACACTGCAGCACAGCAGGACAAACAGGCCAGACCCAGAAAGGGGAACTGGGCGGACATGCAAGAGACTTTGGCAGCTGAACACAGCTTAGCCTCAGGAGGAAAGGGGGCCGCTGCCCCTGTTAGCCAGCTCGGAGGGACAGCCCCCTCCCTCCACCAGCAGCCATCGCCGCCTTCCCTCTCCACCTGTAACCGTGCACACCTCGTCTCTAGCGTACACCTGCCAGCACCTGCCCTCGCCATCTGGGACAGCCAGCACCTGCCCCCACCATCTGTGCATAAAGCGGACAGCTTTCCCCACCGCCCACCGACACTGACGCCTTGCCTTACCACCTGTCACAGCCAGCACCATCCCTCGACACCCAAACCCACAGCCACAGCTTTCCTCAGTACCTGATGTCACCAACACCTTCCCGCACCACCTACCGTACAACAGCAAACACCTCTGCTTACCACTGGGCAGCAAGGAACCTCTTCCCTCGCCACCTCTGTGCCATGCCCGGCACCCACCCTGGCCACCTCTGTGCCCCGCCCACCACCCGCCCTGGCCACCTCTGTGCCACACCCACCACCCGCCCTCACCACCTCTGTGCCACGCCCACCACCCGCCCTCACCACCTCTGTGCCATGCCCACCACCCACCCTCACCACCTCTGTGCCATGCCCACCACCCACTCTGGCCACCTCTGTGTCCCGCCCACCACCCTCCCTGGCCACCTCTGTGTCCCGCCCACCACCCGCCCTGGCCACCTCTGTGCCCCACCCACCACCCGCCCTGGCCACCTCTGTGCCCCGCCCACCACCCACCCTCGCCACCTCTGTGCCACGCCCACCACCCGCCCTCGCCACCTCTGTGCGACTGGCCACAGCCTTCCTCACTACTGTATAACACCAACACCTGCCCTCGCCACTGGGGAGCTGACACCTGCCCTTGCCACCTGGGAGCACCAGGATTTCCCACATCATCTTCCTCTAAGCTAGTGGTTCTCAAAGTAGGGTCCCCAAATAGCACCGGCATCTCCTGGAAACTTATGATTCGATTTCTTACAAATTCGCAGGCAAACCTACTGAATCAGAAACTTCTGAGGTGGAGCCTCATAATGTGTGTTTTCAAACAAGACTTCCAGGTGATTCTGATGCACATAAAACTTGAGAACCACCATCCCCCCACCCACCCACCACACCCCGGACCAAGGTGTGAATGATAGCCAGGTACCGGGCTCCCAGAGTCATTTGGATCACAACCCTCCCCTCTCCTCCAAGAGCAGCTGTGAAATAGAAACTGCCTGCTCTGCAGTAGTGGGCACAGCTCTTTCAGCCCCACAGGTGTGTCATGTGAATTTTGTCTGTCCTGCCCTGGACAGCCCTGGGCAGGGGAGTGACTTCATGGGTAGGGGCTCTGCTCCCACCAGGAATGGCCCAGCTAGCTCCCCCGGGCACTGAATTCACAAAAATCATGTAAACGTCATCATATCCCCATGACTACAGTTAAACTCACCCCATTGGCAAGAGGATCCAAACATGACAACAGAAAAGTCTTGTCTCCACTCTAGGGGATCAGTGCCCCTAAAAAATATTCAATTCACAAGACTATTTGGGACATTAATAAGTAACTGAGAGCAGCACCACATGGAAGTTAGGCAGCACTTTTAGAGAGGCGACGGGATCACAGCCTGACCTGGTGAGCTGCCCATTCTGGGAGCACTTCCCGATCCACCTGTTGCATGTCCTGCAGGCCACTAGGGACTCAGCCCTGGGCTCCCTGGCCCTGGCTGCTGCGTGGCTGCAGCCACTGGAAAGCATGAGAGGGAGACCGGGGGCTGGGCTGGGCCTGGTTTACGGCAGCTGTGTCCCCCATGAGGGCATAGCTCCGCCGGGCAGCCCCTCCCTGCCTGCTGCATACCCGCCCCAGGCCCAGCAACAGCACCCCAGCCCAGCCCGCAGGGCCAGGCATGGTGCACTCCCTGCAACTGCCAGCCCTTGAGTGCTTCCCTGTCCCTGGCGGGCTCCTTTTTATACAACTCTGTCCAATGACCCTTTGGAATGTGCCATCTGTTTCTTGCCCAAACACTGGCTAACTCACCTGAAAAGTCAGCACCTTTAGGCTTTGGTATAGAGTTGGATTTCGATGAGGTATTCACACAATCCTGTCTGAGGTGGGCTGGGTGCTAGCATAATTAGGTGGATACGAAGATTGAGTTAACTGGATTTAAGGTCAAACAATTCATAACAACTGTCAGAGTCTCTAGTGATGTGCCTCAGGGCTGTATCCTCAGACCCGTCTGTTCAACAGTTTTATGAATGACTTAGCAAAGGACATGGATTACTAAAGATCCCACTTCAGAGACAGTTCATACAGCATTGGAATCAAGAAAGATCTCAGCCGCTGGGAGCAATGGGCCACTCTGAGCAAAACAGCTCCGCAGAGATAGATGAGAAGTCACAGATGCGGAACAGGTGGGAAAGACTCAACGAGAAGCTGGTGGGAGACAGACTTGGGTACAGCCACCTTTAAGTTCACCATGAACCAGCAGACTGATATGGTCACCACGGGGTGAATTAATAGTACAACACCCAGGATCAGGAGGGAGAAATCCCTGCTGAAAAGGCCAGAGGTCAGCTGGGATCTGAGTTCCATTCCAGGTGCTACGTTCAGCAGGACAGCCGGGCTGGGTTAACAGGACACAGAGCCCACCGCAGAGCAGAGATGAGGGAACCAGTGAGGGCCGGAGAGGAGGCAAGCTAAGTGTGAAGACGACGTGAGAGCCAGCTCCAGACACCTAAAAGAATTAGCTCCAGGAAGATAAAGAACACGGAGCAACGCCAAGGATGTTCTCCCTCTAATCCAATTAAAGCAGTCTGCAATCCACTGAAACAGACACCCCCAGCAGCACCTACGGCAATGAGCAAAACATGCAAGTCTCCAACCACAGGCCTCCTGCCACCAGCTGGATGGTGGCTGGGGTTCCCTCTCCAGCCCCACAACTTAGCTTTCTATCCCAATGAGGCTATTAAACCCCTCAGCAAAACAGGAAAGAACAATAGAGAAAACTCAAAGAAGAATAAAGAGGTAAAAGAAATAAAAATCCCTACACTCTAATTTTTTAAAAAGAACAGTACAATTTCAGAGGAATAGCCAATGCTAAAATAGACTTACACATAGAGCATAAGAAGACTTTCAAAAAAATACTACCAGTTATTTTCAAAGAAAAAAGAAACACATCAACCGAATAATAGAGCTCCAAACAAAATTAGTATCTCTATAATTCCAATAGAACCACCGTTGGAGGCTGTAAAAATAGAATTGATACTGTAAAAAAATTGTACCAGTAAAACAAAAAATACATTTGAGAAATGTATTTGTCAGTTTTAGAAAAGATATGCTGTTGTAACAAGCAACCCCTAAATCTCAGTGGCTTAAATCAACAAAAATTGTTTTCCCCCACACTTTATGTTTTTGCAGGTTGGCTGCAGCTCTGTCCCATGGCACCTGCATTCCAAGACCCAGGCTGAAGGAGCAGCCCTATCTCTCATGGCAGAGGAAAAACAAACATGGCAGAGCTATGCCAGGCTCACAGAGCTTCTGTTCAGAAGAGGCCTCTTCCACTCTCACCTCCATTCCATTGGCTCAGGCAAGCCACACGGCCAAGATGACGTCATCAGGGCAGCCTGTCAGTCCTTCGCAGAGAGAAGCAGTGGCTGTTTTGAACAATAAGACACATATCTATAGAATAAGTGAGTGGAGCCTTTTTTAAAGAAATGAGAAAAATGACGCAGAAAAGGGAAAGTGTAGGAAGAATCCAATTACAGGGACATGATTCCTAAAGCGGACATAAGAAACTGATCATATCTGATCTCCACAAACTCAAAAGAACAGTTCCCGGAACTGAACTAAGAACTGAGATTAGAAATCAAAAGGAAGCACTCAGCCTAAGGAAAAGTCTACGCACAGAAATTAGTGCTAAGCTTCAGGACTGAGCAATGCTTAAATTTCAAAAAGAGAGACACTCTAATGAGGAAGACAGAGAGCTGTGTTTTCACAAAGCTGTGCTCTCAAAGCTTGGGGGAATCCACTAGAACATGGGGTTGTTTACTTTGATGACCCAGCTGCTGCCCCAGGGCAGGCGGCCTGGCCTGACCTCTTTGCAAGCTGTCATCTCTGCAATTCACCCCAAAAGTGTAGAGACAAGACTGTCTGTTTCCAAACCTCTGCAGGCAGTGTCTCTCTCTCTCTCTCTTTCTCTCTATCTATCTATCTCTTTCTCTCTCTCCTTAATCTGCATCTGTCCAGGTTCACTGACGACAGTCTAATGACTGTCCTCCCTCATATATGTACGGAAACTATTTGTGTGCAGAAAACTAATCATCTCTGAATTATTAAAGAATATTAAATTATATAAATACACATATAATTATATATGAAATTGCATAAATATAAATATATTCATTTAAAAGTATACATTATCAAGGAAAAACTGGGAAACTTGGGCACCACCAACAGAGGGAGGGAAATCTATAAGTTCAAATCAGAGATAGAGTTAATTATTTCAAATTTAATCAAGTGCAGAGTCCAGCTAGTTGTATCCCTAATAACGCACATCTGTGCGTGTGTGTCTGTGTGTGTGCTCACACAAGCATGCACAAATGGGGGGTGACAGGCAAGAGAGAGAGCAGGAGGCAGAGGGAGGAGAGTCCAGTGAGGAAAGTGAAGCAAGAGGAGGCCAATTTGAGGCCACACCATGACCTCCTTCCACAGCAGGCTCCTAAGACCCACTGGGGGGTCCCTCTCTCCGGTGGTAAGCACCTGGTCACCCAGTTCACTGGGAGTTCCCAATGTGGGAGCATGTGAGAGGCCAGGCAGGGGTGTCCCCTGTGAATTAATACTCTAGCGTGTGTTCAACAAAAGTCAGTCTGTCATGAGTTTGGTTAGTGTGAGTCAGTCCCCACCAGGTGCTGAGACACCAATAAGGCTGCTCCACCCCTCAGCTGGCAGAGCCAACCTCCACCCATGGGACACCTGTGCAGAGTGGTCTTGGCAACAGCCACCCTTCCTCTCCTATACCCTGTTCTCTGCTCTACCTTCAACAGGGAGACCTGAGTACCACCCACGTGGCTTCTTGCCACTTTGGAGCCAGCATTGCCAAGCACTGACTACATGCCAGGCACTAAGCTATACGCTGTGGACACTACCTCACGACAATACTTACAGCAATCCTTGCAGCCAATGGTACCAGTATCACCCTCATTTTAGAAAAGAGGAAAACCAAACTCAGAGAAGTTAGGTAACTTTCCCAAGGTCACACAGCAAGTGACAGAGCTAGATTTAGAAGAAGCCAGGTCCACTTCTAAGACCTGCTCTCCCCCCACCCCGATGTTTCCCGCTCTGCCTTCCGAACTGGAGCTTCTTTAATGGGCCCTGGACTCCAGCGGGGTCTTCAGGAGCTCCTAGTCTTAGTGGGGACAGACGCCAATGCCAGGTGACCCTGCAGAAGGCTCAAGGTGGCTGCTAGGAGCTCGGCCACTGAAATGAGTGAACAGGTGGAGGTCGGATCTGAGCCTCCGGAAAACAGAACTCCCCAAGCAGCTGCGCTTCGCCGGCGGCTGGATGGGACTGAGAGCGCCATGGTAACAGACAGGGACAGCGATGGAAAGCGCGGCGCCCGGGGAGGCCGGGTCCGACTCCGCAATCCCCATCCACGCACTCGCCCGGGCTCCGCTCCGGCGCCCATGAGACAGCTCCTTCACCTGTGATGGAGGACATGTCTTCTGTTCTCCACTTTGGCTTTAATTTGGAGCTAAACAGAGCCCCGGCGGGCGGGAGCCGGAGTGCTGCTGAACAGCCGGGAGCGGCCGTAAAGACTAGGGGCACCTGCGCCGGCTCCACGGGGACCCCACAGCACTCCAGGCTCTGTGCTTGATGACTTCCTCCTCGCACCCCGGGAGGCGGTAAAATGATTATCCCCATTTTGTGGATGTGGAAACTGAGGCTCAAAGGGTGTGACTTGCAAGATAATAGGACAGGAGCCAAGCCTGAAGCCCGTCTGAGCCCAGAACTCTGTCCCAGAGAGGCTAGCAAGACGTCTGGGGTAGAGAAAGGGCACACAGGACCTGCCAGCATGGGAAGTGGGTGGGGTTCAAACCTGGCATGGACTGTCCATTTTGTGGTGGGGAGTAGATGGGAAAAGCATTTAGCACCGAGCCCGGCACTGGGCAAGTGCTCAGCAATTGTCATTACTCAGAAGACCCTAAGCTCCACGAGGACAGGAGCCTCATCACTGCTCACCTGAACCCCAGTGCCCGGAGAGCACCGACGCCCCAGCTGGGGGTCGCCCCGTCCACGATGGGGCCATGTTCCTGCTCCAGGCTTCCTCTGACCAAGGCCGGGGCTTTTCCACACTTTCCGAAAGGTGGCCTCACTACTAACCCATCTAACAGAGGAAAATAAACTATCAAACAGAAAGTAAAAGAAACAAACCCACAGCACATGACGGCCCCTTTGAAGAGAAAACTCACACTACCCCCTTTGTTTTGTTTAATTTGAACACCTGCGGCCTAACTTGTTCTCTCTAAGAGTTTCATTTTCTCAGCCTGAAAGAGCCGCAAACGGACAGTCGGGGTACGAACTCCACGCTCCTGCGCCCCACCTCAGTTCCCGACAGAAACAAATTCGAAGGACTCCGACAACCCAGCCTCACAGAGAAAAGACAAAATAAAGAACCTGCGGCAGCTTCACCACCGCTTCTGCTGTCAGTCTCTGAAACGGGGGGAAAGGCCACTTTTGCCCTTTAAAACTCCAGGCAACTTTCCTCAGCTGCCCACATTTTCGCTCCTTCATTCGTGTGTCGTGGCCACTCCCTCTCTCTCTCTTTCACTCTCTCTCTCTGTCTTTCTTGGAGATATGAATAAACTTTTGCTTCTGTGTATCCTAACCACCGTATGAGAAATCCTTCTCTGCCCACATACAAATTTCACACCCTTTCACTTTCCTTCTCCAACTCTGGGCTAAATCAGAGAGGAACTCTGGTGCAACAGGTGAGGAGGAGGAGGAGTGGAAGGAGGAGGAAGAGGAAGGAAAAGGCAGAACAAGACAGAGGCAGCCCACCATCCAAAGGACAGCCCCTGCCAGATGCCACAAACCCCAGGGCCCACCCTAACCGGTCCTGGGCAGGTGCACATAGATGGCACACATGTATGCATCCAGGGGGCCACCAGCATGCAGGTCATCCTGCTGCCCAGCTAACCGGTGGAGGTCACACATGGCCGCCTCAGCCTGCTCACCACTGTATCTCAGGGTGCACAGAGGGGTGCTCCACAAGCACTTGTTATAAGACATTACTGCTCAAGGATCCTACTATGTGCCAGACATTGGTCCAGGAGCGCCATTCTTCATGACCAGCATTGC
Source organism: Microcebus murinus (assembly GCF_040939455.1). Lineage (NCBI taxonomy): Eukaryota > Metazoa > Chordata > Mammalia > Primates > Cheirogaleidae > Microcebus > Microcebus murinus. The sequence goes on from NC_134117.1 coordinate 67,297,066, forward strand.
AAAACAGAAGTATTATTCTGGCATCCTCAGGTAGCAAGATTAAGGCTCAGACAGGTGAAGCAGTTGTCCTGGCGTAATACAGCCAGGAGGCGACAGTGGTGAATCTGGCCCCAAAGCCTGTGCTCTTTCCACTGCCTGAGCCCTCTCCTAGGAAGAGGAAGGAGGAGGAGGAGAGGGCTAACCTGAAGCAGAAAGCAATTTGTCTGTGAACAGCCCCTTGAGCCCTGTTGCTACTGTGCCCAGGATACCCAGGCAGGAGCCAAGCACAATGGCTCAGGGAGGCAGTCACTGTCTTTAAATTTGGCCCAGGGCAAGGCCCAGCTCTCCTCTGAGACTCTTGTCCCAGCCAGCCAGGGGCCTTCCAGGCACTGGCCAGACGGTGGGGACTCAGGAAGGGTGGCTTGTTCCCCCAGCACAGCAGCCTGCTGGGTCCCCACACCCCACCCTCTGCTTGGGCATCGATGATGGCATAGAAAGAAGGGAGCCTGGCAGGGCTGTGCCCCCAGAGGGGGCTGCAGCGGGCACTGTGCGAGCCCTTCCCTCATCCACTGAGCTATCCCATTGCAGGCGTCCCACCACAGCCTTGTTAGGAGGGGCCCGGTCCCACCTCACTGTTAACAAACTGAGCTCAGAGAAGCTAAATAACTTGCGTGAAGATGGCATAGCTGGCCAGTGACATGCAAACCCAGGGACGCTCAATGCCAAGCCCTAATCGCAAGGATCGCTGCCTCTCCACATACCCTCATTCCAACCGCACTTGCTCCAGAGGCTCGAGCATGGGCCACACAACTGCAGGCTTGCTCCTTTGCCCAGCGCCACACAGCCCAGGAGCAGAGGCCCCCAGGGCTGGCCCCTGGCCCTCCCAGCAGGAAGCTCCCAAGCTGGGTTCCCAGGCCCACACCGCCCGCCCTCCCCGGCAAGCCCAGCCCGGCATAGGCTGCATTTGTGGGAAACCAGGGCTCAGCGTGCTGAGAGGGAGTCGATTTATTCTGGAGAAAACATCTTTGTTCTGCGAGTGAGGGGGAGCCTTTTCCCACAATTTAATGCTCTGTTCACGGGCCCGGGTGCTGGGGTTGCAGCACGAGGCTTGTTCTTCGAGGCAGAGCGGCACATAATGAGGCTTCTCACTGCTGCTCCCCGCCATCGTGCCAAAAACCAGAACAGTTATTTATCCATTAATCTGACATTACACCCTCTGCATTTTATCTGCTTAAAGAAATTTGGTGGTTAGAATGTGGGCCTGGCGGAGAAACTCCCGCGTTCGATTTCCTACGCACCAACACGCCTTTGACGTCGCCGGGCCCAGCTGGGAAAGGCTCGCCCAGATCCAGACCCCACTGGATGGCTCCCCCGAGGCTGGCTGCCCGGGGTCCCAGCACGTAGCCGCAGCCTGAGTCACGTGGGCACGTGGCCTTTCTGCTGCAGCACAAGCCACTTCCTCCACCAGCACCTCCAGGCAGCGGGGACAGTGGGCACCCCCGATCCCAGACACCCCTGCCTGGGATGGGATCCTGGCTGTGCCACTCAGTAGCTGTGTGACCTTACCTCTCGGTGCCTCAGTTTCCCCACCTCCTTCCTAGGGCTGTTATGAGAACTAAGTGAGTCAATATTTATAAAGTGCTTGGAACACTGCCTGGCACATATCAAGGGCTCAATGAGAGTTGGTTTAAAAATGTTAACTTTTAAAATCTAGGACAAGTGTTTGTGCTTGTAAGTGGGGCTTCAGAGATGGGCTAGACCACGGGGTCACCCCACCAACCCCGACCCGCTTGACTCAGTTTAAAAAGGTGGGTATCGTGGAATATTTCATTGGAACAAAGGGTCTCACTGCTTGAAAATGTTTGGCTCACATTTTGCAGAGGAGCAAACGGAAAACCAGGGAGGAGAAGAGACTTGTCCAGGAGCCCCAGCAAGTTCGCAGCAGGGCTGGGAGCAGGATCCAGGCTTCCCGCTTGTGGGGTCAAGGGTTTTTTGCAGCATGCGATCTTGGGGTGCTCATTCACCTCATTGTCACTGAGGGTCTCCCCAAACTCTCCACCTACTGCCAGGTCACACTGACCCAGGGAAGATACTGGCTGGGTACCCTCTTCTCCCACCAAGCAGCTACAGTCCTGCCCCACCCTGGAGCTGAGAGCCCAGCCCCTCAGCAGGTGGGACCCCAAACCCTCAAACTGAACACCCTCCCCACTCCAAAGTCTGGCAACCCCTTGCTCATTTGTCCTTCATTTGTCTTTTCCTTTCATCCTCTGGTTCTCTGCCACATCTTCTCGGCCTTGAAACTTGCTGGAACTCCCTGCCTCTCCCTCCTGTGTCTTTCTGCCCCTTGCGCCCTGTCCCCCTGTCCCCAGGGCTGGAGACCAGCCAGGGCCTGGGAGACCCCGGGCCCCGCCGCCCTCCCACCACTCAGCCCTGGATGTGGCTCTGCCCGGCTCAGACGTGGCCCGAGCTCACCGCACCCCTCTGGGGCCATGCCCCGAACACCTCCCAGAGGCGGCCGTTCCCCCTGGAGAAGGAGACTTGCGCAGTCATCTCGCTCAGGAGAGCCTGGCCCGACGCCGACGCCGACCGGAGGCGAGTTGGGAGCGAAGCGGTGAGTCTGTGACCAGAGAGGAGAGCTGTGTCCCACGCAGGAGCCGCTCTGCCCAGGCAGCTGCAGGCCCAGCCCCTGCCTCCTTCAGAGCAACAGAGAGGCAGGCATGCGGGCAGACAGACGCCCAACACAGAGACCTCCCCCACGCTCGGCTGCGCCACCACCGCCCTTCCTGCTTGGCCCCACAGTCGAGGAAGCCCCTCCAACCTGCAGCCAACCGTGCTTTTTGCTGAACAGAGGCTCCCAGGGTAGAAGTGCTGCTCCCTGGCCCCCAGGAGACCCCCTGAACCTTGTCATCTGCCACCAAGGCCTGGGACGGCCAGGCAGGACCTGCACTCGCCCTTTTCTTACTAGCACATCTAAGCAAGGGAGGCGTCGCGGCAGGGAGGGGCCCCCCTGGCCACACGCCTGCAGCAGAGGGGGCTGCTCCTCCCTCCCTGCCCAGCCCCACGCCCCTGCCTAGGGCACAGTCCCACCTTACAGAACCGTCCTCCCTTTCCTCCCACTCTACTTCCCGCGCTGCCTCTCTTCCGACGCCTGTCCTGCCCTCACTCTCCCCTCCCGCCCGCCCGATGCTGCTACTGCGAAAGCGACCCAGTCCTGGATACGCCGGCTTCGGGCCGTTTCAGCTGGATCCAACCCTGATAGCCTGTGCCAGGCACTGTGCCAAGTGCTTATAACCTAGGACTCACTTAGGTACAGCCCCGGCATTTCGCAGATGAAGACACTGAGGCTTGCCCACAGGAACAGAGCTTTTAAGTGGCCCAGCCTGGATTTGAACCCAGATGTGTGTGAATCCACAGCCCCGAGTCTCACCACCAGCCCTGCCATGGGGCTGGCGCGCCCTCGGATCTGTTCAGCCCCATGAATAAAATCGGATGCCAAATCGAGCTGCTGCTGCAGCCACAGAGCAGGGAGGAGGAAGAGCGGGGCCCCGCAGGTGACGTTTTCTGTGGGTTCTGATCAGGGGTCTGTCTTCCTTCAGTGTCACTAAGACTCACCTGTCACTGGCAGCGAGAGGAAATCAACATTTTACAGCAATAAAAGGCTGCTCCTGGTTAGACATCAAACGAATCAATCTTCTCCGACAGTTAATTTTCATTTTGCAACTTTCCCTGGCAACAACAGCAAGTAATGACCCTGAGGATCTGCAAAGTCGTTGATCAGCAGCCCAGCCTCCCATACCTCGGCTCCCTCGCCCCCGGCACCCACCGCTCAGCCCCCCGCGCCCCAGCCCCAGCCTTCAGACCCTCCTCTCTGCCCAGGGACCACTCGCAGAGGCTCAGGCCCAAGCTGCTCCAGGGCACTGAGACAAGAAGCAGACACACCAGAGCTCCAACCTGAAGCCACCCCGCCAGGACATCGCTGAGGATGCCCCGGCCAGCAGCACGCCGCCTCCCTGCTGGCCCCACCCCACCTCATCCCCGATCCTCTCCTTATGAGCATCCCATCACCACTGCCTCCCAAGCACACCATGACCCCAGCTATGACCCCAGGACCTGCCACCAACCCCCAATGCACAGCACCAATGACCCTTTCAGAAAGCTCCCCCGGCAAACCCCTCTACTTGCACTAACTCCGCATAGAGCATTCACACACAGCGTCCCTGTGCCTTCAGTAACTCCAAAACCACCATGTCTGCCCCCCAAGTGTGCTTCACAAATTCCCAGAAATTCCATGCAACTGGGGAGCACCTGGGCTCTGCACCTGTCTCCAGTCATGCCCACATCTGGCCCAAGGCTTCCCCCTCCTCAACACAACAGCCTTCCCAGAGGAGGGCCCTCCTGCCCCACTTGCAAGATCCCAGGTCCCTGACGACTGTTATGCCGCCTCAGAGCCTCCAAGCCCAATTCTCCAGAGCCTACTCTATGACCTGCTAAGAGAGATGAGGAAAAGGCCCACTCAGTACCTTGGCTGTGGCTTCGTGGTGGCCCCAAAGCCAACTGCAGCAGCTTTCACTGGCTCAGGAAACCCCCCGGGCCCCTGCACCATGGGACTCACAGCCCGGGTGCACCTTCAGTCCACAGGGTCTTCCTGTGAGCCCCACCCATTTCCAGCTGGGCTATGAGACGGGGAATGGGACCTCCCCTACCCCTCCACTTCCCAGAAATGCTCTTGGGGGGCCTGTCCTCAAGAACAGCAGCAGCTACTATAATTAGTGAGTCTGTCTGTGTGCCTAGCACGGGGCCAGTCAGGCCCCGCCCAGCACAGGGCCACGGCAGCCCGTCCCAGCCTGGATTCCCAGCCCTAGGACAGTGCTTGGCGCACCGCAGACAGCAGCAGGCGTTTATGAATAAATGAAGGGACGGAGTGCTTTTCCCCTATTACCTCATGAAATATCTCAGCCCCCTGCAAGCTGGGCATTGTCCCAACAGGCTCTAAGAGGGCAGAGCCAGGGCATTAAGTCACGTGGCCATGCACTGGCAGAGCCCCCTTCAAACCCAAGTCTGTCCAAACCCAGAGCCCCCGCTGTCTCTGATCCACATAGAGCCCCATTCAGCAAGAAGGACCTCGGTGATGACGCTCCGCACAGCCCGCCCCCCTCAGGACGGCTCCACGGGGCTGCTGAGAGCCCATCTCTTCCTGACACCAAACTGCATCTCCAGGAAGTGCAGGCAGCAGCCCCTGCATCTCCCTGGCAACCCAGAAGCTTTTGTTCAAGAAGAATGGAGCTGATTCATGCCCCCAGGGTGAACAGCAGGGGCTGCCGGCAGGGGACCAGGGTCTAGACTCCTGACTGGGTCTGGAGCAATCCAGGCTGGACTGGTGCATGCCGGGACAGGATCTTTGCCGGAGTTTCTGGCAAGGCAGTGAGTGCCCAGTGCCCACCACACCTACTGGCCAGAACGCCACGGCCATAGCTCAGCAGGCAGACAGCGAAAGGAACGTAACCTCCTGCCCACCGCAAAGAAAGCCTGGCTACTGGCCCTGCTCACATCTCCAGCAACCTCCCCTCCCCCCCATAAGTCCCAGGCTCCAGAGACACAGGTCCTAGCACGCACCTGGCACCGTGCTCTCCACTCCCCTCGCCCCTGCACACTCTCCCTCGCCCTGCAGAGCCCCTCCTTCTTGTTCCTCACTGGGGATTTCTGATCTTTGGACTGGGGGCTCACACACTGCCCCCTCTGCAGGTCTCCCTGGGTACCCCACAGCCCTGTCACACACAGTCCTCTCACCCAGAGGTGCCCCTTCCCTGGGCTATGACTGCCCTACTAGACACTGAGGACCCCGAGGCAGGGGACAGGGCTCCTCTTTGCTGGGCAGCCCCAGTTCCAGCAGAGAGGGGCTCTGAAAGCTGTCACTGACAGGAGTGCTCAGGGTGTCCACTGTCGCCTGCCACGGTACCAATGCCCGACTCACCCCCAGGCCACAGAGCCAGGCCTGGCCAGTGACCTGCTCTGCCTATGAAATGGAAGTGGCTGTGATAAGCATTTGCTCCCGGCAGAAGTTTCGGAGCTAGTTCCTGCTTCCCCGTTCTCTCCCCTCTACCAGTACCACTGGCAGTGTCTGGTCAGCCCTGTCCTGAGGGGAGGAAGAGGATGACAGGGCGCATCAGGACAGCCCACGGTGGACAGGTAGCCCCAGTGGGAGGTCAGCCACGGAAACGTGGAGGCTGTTTGTTGCTGCCACGTGGGCAACCTGTTCTGATCTGACCAACGCACGGGGTGAGAGGACAAAGCTCCCTGCGGCATCCAGGCGAGCACAGGGGTCAGGGCCTCCAGTGGGAGGCACTGACACGCCCGGCTGGCTCTCTGCATAGGCCTAGTGCCAGATGTGTTCCTATGACAACCACACGATGAAGTCTGAAAAAGGAAGAAAAACTGTGGGCCATGTGAGAAAGAATTTGGAGGGCAGACAGACAGGTGCAAATACAAGCTAAGCCATGCCCGTGACCTTGGACAAGTCCCTTCACCTCTGCAAACCTTAGCCTTATCCAAAAATGAGAGAAACAAAACGTACCTCCCAAGGCACACATACAATAACAGGAGCACAAACACTGTCTGTAAAGCACCTGGCACACTGGGAGCCCTCCATTGCTCAGGGTTGCTAGTAACTTGGGTTAGCTCCGACATGCCTGGAGGGCTGGGGAGGAGCCAGCCCGAACCCCAAGCCCTGGTATGGGCAGGCCCAAGCACCGTCCAGCTCACTTAGGACAGGCTGTATCTGAGACAACGCCATCCTCACCCACACTGTCACAGAGAGGCCCTGGCTCCTGGTGTGCTGGGCTCACGGAGGTCACCAAGCCAATGCTCCAAGTCATGTTCCGCCATTGCCCTGCCCCCCACCCCCCCACACACACACATTCTGAGAGACGCCATCTCTGGCTCTTCTGAAGCAGACGTCCACCCGCACCCCGTTACCACGCACGTGGGCACGCAGGCTCCCGCTGGGGAAGCGCCAACGGGCTCACAGGTGAGTCTTCTGACTCTATATCTCAAGCTCCTGCCTACAGCTTCCTCACCAAATTAACAATCCTCTTCCCCTAGCAGCTGAACAAATCTATCTTGATTTGTCGGTCTTCCTGGAACAGTGTTTATAATTGCATTCAATGAAAAATGTTTTAAATGAATCTAATTCTTCATAGTTTGGAAACATGGAGCATCTGTTTTGTCTGAGCAGCTGTATCTCCTGATTAACACAACCATGAGGCACTTCTCTCGCCCTTCCAGCCTGTGCGCTCCTTGAGGGCAGGGCTCCGAATCGTCCCGCTCAATGCTCACTGAAGCCTGGCACGGAATTGATCAATAGTGGATTAAAGAATTAAACTGTCTCTACCCGCCTCATTCTAACAACTGCTTCCGCTCTGCCATGCCCCACATCTTCGCCCTCTCCACTCCCCCACCATTAAATGAGCTCTAATTACCAATATTAAAAATAATGATCATTTTTACATCTCCTTCTGACCAAGTAACGGGGACCAGATTTACCCTCACTCCTGGAACACCAAAAAGAGGTGTCAAATACACGAAGACATTGGACATGAGGCAATGAGGACAATGACACCAGAAGGACCAAAATCAAACAAGGTGAGCCCTACAATTGCTTCAGCTTTCTTAAGGGACTTCCCAGGGTGACACTGGGACAGTGGGTGCAGGCAGAGTCCGGCAGATGCCCTGAGCTGTGGATTTGAAGCTGAGTGTCCAGGGACACCAAGGCAGCAGGAGTCCACAGGACAGAGTACCAGAGAAGGGAGATATGCACACAGAGAGAGAAGCCTACTGAGTTTTCATAAGGTCCCACTCAAGTATTCAGTGGAGTGTGAGGAAACCACCCAAAGCCAGAGAAAAATCATCTGAAAATTTGAGCAAATAGTGCCTGGCACTGAGTGCCTCTTTCTAACCAGATGAGCAAACTTCATGATTCGAAGGATGTGGGGTACAGTGCACAGAAAGGTCCTGCCTCAGCAGTAGCAGCTCTGTCCTGCCTAAAAGCAAGACCCAGAAAGATCAAACTATTTCCACGTAAATTAACTGCACTGAGAATAAAGCTCAAGGATATTTCTAGGAATGCAAAAACAGCCATCACAATGTCTGAAATCCAATCAAAACTCACTGGCTACGTAAAGAGGCATGAAAAAAAAATCTACCCATATAAAGAAAAAAAGTCAATCAATCAAAATCAAACCAGAAACTGACACAGATGTCAGAATTAGCAGACAAAAATATTTAAGCAGTCATTATAACTACATACCATATGTTCAAAAGTTAAGTAGAGACATGGAAGATTTAAGATTTAAGATAGAATGAAAATCAAACTTCTAGAGATAAAAAAAATACAATGTGTGAGATTTAAAAAATAAACCGAATGGTATTAATGTCATTAGATATAGCAGGAAACAAAGATTAGCAAATTTAAAGACATGGAAAAATAAACAATCCAAAATTAAACAGAAAAAAAGAAAATCAAAAAGAGCAAGCAAGAAAGAAAAGAACATTCGTAAGCTATGAGACCACTTCAGGGGGCCTAACATACGTGTATCTAGAGTCCCAGAGGAGAGGAGACAGGGAGGGAAAAGGAAAAATATTTATAGAAATAATTCATGAAAAATGTCAACTCTGACAAAAATTGAATGCACAGACCAAAGAATCTCAAGAAATCTCAAGTACAAGAAACATGAAAAAGAACTACATCAAGGTGCCTCATAATTAAAACGTTCAAAACCAAGATAAAGAGAAAATCTTAAAAGCAGATAGAAATGACATGTTATATTCAGAGGAACAAGGATTAGAATGATGTAAAATTTCTTAGCAGAAACAATGGAGAAACATCTTTAATGTATTGAAAGAGAAAAACCATCAACTTAGATTTTTATACCTAACAAAAATGCCTTTCAAAAATGATGGTGGAGCAAAATGGCAGAGTAGGCAGCTTCAAGTTTTCATCTCCCTACAGAAACATAAAACAAGAAACTCTCATGGCCAACTTTGTCAGGACTCTAGAAAACAGCCAAAGGTTTACAACAACCAAGAGAACACTTAAGCAAGAAAAAGGCAACTTTAAAACAGTAGAAAGGCACTGTGGCATTTTTATTTTCCCTTGCCCCGCCTCACCCCCAGCATGGTGGTGTCTTGAAGTGGTGGTATCCCATTTTCCCAGTGTAAGACCCTCATCCCTGGTTCCAGAGGGAGTAGAGCAGATATTACTCACAAATTATTGTGACTACATGTGACAGCCTGCCTGAGGGCTACCTGAAGGATTCAAAGCACTCTTCTTTGTTTCTCCTAACTCGGAACTTGGACCAAAAAGGGGCAGGCATTACTCAAAACATTGCAAGGCAAACTGACCACTCACAGACACCTGGGACAAAAGACACGGTCGAGACATACAATTGACTGCTGGAGGAAAAGGTGGGGAAGATACTTTGAGAAATTAGAACATTCAAAAGTACCCATTTATCCTGGGAAATTTAGAAAGCTACACCATGCATAAGGCAAGATGCATACTCTGAGAACACCCTAAACTTTCACCTCAGGCTAATACCGAGGCTCAATGCAAGCCTGGCTAAGTGTTGAAGGAGTTCCCCGATATAGATCCAATCTTCAAAGACTAAAAAAGATGTTTGGAGTTTTGTTTGTTTTTTTCCTTTTTGTTTGTTTGGCTTTTATTATTGTTTTGTTTTGTTTTTGGCTCATGGCATTCAAGGAACTATCTACAAAAACTTACCTAAACACAAGCTAAAGGAACAGAGACTTTGGTGATCACACAAAACAAGAAATACAGTCTTTGCAAAAATAGTTTCTAAAAGTTACTAAACAATGGAGTATATATCATTCAAAGATTTAAATAAAACAGCAAACCTGGGGAAGGGGGAAGAATCTAATTTCAAGAGTTACCACATTATAATATTTAATGTCCCAGTTTTTAAAAAATACAAAAAACTGGGAAAATATGGCCCATTCAAAGGAACAAAATAAATTTACAGAAGCCATCCCAAGGAAGCCTGGACATCAGACTTACTAGATAACAACTTTAAAATAACTGTCTTAAATACGCTCAAAGTGATAAAGGAAGACATGGACAAATAACTAAAGGAAATCAGGAAAATTATATATGAACAAAATGAAAACAATAAAAAGATAAAAATTATTTTAAAGAACCAAACAGAAATTTGGGAGCTAAAAAGTATAAAAACAAAATGATAAAACTAGAAGGGTTAAAGAGCAGCTTTGAGTAGGCAGAAACTCAGTGATCTTGAAGATAGGACAACTGAAATTATCAAGTCTAAGAAGCAGAATAAAAAAGAAAGAGGAAAAGTGAACAGAGCCTAAGTGACTTGTAAGAAACCATCAAGCAGACCAACATAGGCATTCATTATGAGTGCTCTAGAAGAAGGAGAGAGAGAGAGAGAATGAATGAATGAATGAAGATATAATAGCTGAAAACTCCCCAAATTTGATAAATATATAAATTCAAAATCCAAGAAGTTCCCTCTATGGAAATCTTTTATTAAAATGCCCATACTACCCAAAGTGATATACAGATTCAATGCAATCCCCATCAAAATACCAATGTCATTTTTCACAGATCTAGAAAAAATAATTCTGCACTTCATTTGGAACCAGAAAAGAGCCCAAATATCCAAATCAACCTTATGGAAAGAGAACAAATCTGGAGGCATCACTCTACCAGACTTTAAGCTATACTGCAGGTCTACAGTAACCAAAACAGTATAGTACTGGCACAAAAATAGAGACATAAAGCAATGGAACAGAACAAAGAACACAGATTAAAAGCCATCCACATATTGCCAACTGATCTTTGACAAAGCAGACAACAATATACAAGGAAACAGAATCCCTTGGGGAAAAGAATCCCTATCCAATAAATGGTGCTGGGAAAACTGGATAGCCACATGCAGAGGATTGAAACAGGATCCATATCTCTCACCACTCACTAAAATTAATTCAAAATGGATAACAACTAAATTCAAGACATGAACCCATAAGACCTCTAGAAGAAAATGTTGGAAAAAAACTATATTGGCCTAGGCAAAGAATTTATGAAGAAGACACCAATGGCAATCATAGCAACAACAAAAATAAGTAAATGGGATTTGATTAAACTAAAAAGCTTCTGCACAGCCAAGGAAACAATGAACAGAGTGAATAGACAACCTACAGAATGGGATAAAATATTTGTATGTTATATATCCGATAATGGGCTAATAACCAGAATCTACAAAGAACTCCAGCAAATCAACAAGAAAAAAAATCAAGCAACCTCATTATAAAGTGGGCAAAAGATATGAACAGAAGCTTTTAAAAAGAAGATAGACAAAGGCCAACAAATATATGAAAAATGCTCAACATTGCTAATCTTCGGGGAAATGCAAATCAAAACCTCAATGAGATATCACCTAACCCCAGTGAGAATGGCTATTATCAAAAAGTACCAAAACAATAGATGCTGGCGTGGATGCGGAGAGAAAGGAGCACTTATACACTCTATTGGTGGGACTGCAAATTAGTACAACCCATATGGAAAATAGTACGGAGATTCCTCAAAGCACTAAAAGTAGATCTACCATTTGATCCAGCAATCCCACTACTGGATATTTACGCAAAGGAAAAATAGTCATTTTATCAAAAAGACACTTGCACTCGAATGTTTATTGCAGCACAATTCACAAACATGAAGATGTGGAATCAACTCAAGTGCCCATCAATTCATGAATGGATTAATAAACTGTGGTATATGTATACCATGGAATACTACTCAGCCATAAAAAATGAATTAATACCTTTTGCAACAATCTGGATGGAACTGGAGACCATTCTCCTAAGTGAAGTATCCCAAGAACAGAAAAACAAACACCACATGTGCTCACTATTAAATTGGAGCTCCAATGAGCACTCATGCACATATGGAAGTAAAACTCAATGGAAATCAAGCAGGTGGGAAGGGGGAGGAGAGGATGGCTGAAATCAAACCTAATGGGTACAATCTACACTATCTGGGAAATGGGCATACTTACAACTGTCCCAAGCAGTACAAAAGCAATCCATGTAACCAAAGCATTTGCATCCCCATAATATTCTCAAATAAAAACTAAAATAATAAAAAAATAAAGTCCAAGAAGTTCAATGAACCCCAAGTAGGATAACTGTAGAGACCCAGATAGAAATCCATTATAATCAAGGTGTTGAAGACAAAGAGAGAATCTGAAAGGCACCAAGAAAGAAGCAAAATGTCATATATAAGCGATGCTCAGTCTGTTGGTTTACTGGGGATGTGGTAACAGATTATCACACACTGGGTGGCATGAATGGCAGAAATTTATTGTCTTACAGTCTGGAAGACAGAAGTCTGAAACTGAGGTGGTTGGAAAGGTTGGTTGGTTCCTTCAAGGACTGTGAGGAAGGGACTATTACAGGACTGTCTCTTTGGCTTGTAGATTGTCACCTTGTCTCTTCACACTGTCTCCCCTCTGTGCATGTCTATCTTTGTGGCCAAATTTCCCCATTTTATAAAAACACCAGTCATATTGGATTAGGTCCCACCCTAATGAACTAATCTTAACTAATTATGTCAGCAATGACTCTATATCCAAATAAGGTCACATTCTCACTACTGCAGGTTAAGACTTCAACATATGAATTTTTGAGACACAATTCAACCCATAACACTCAATAAGATTTAACAGCCAATTTCCCATCAGAAATCAAGGAGGCAGTAAGATGACATTTAGAGTGCTGGAAAAAAAAAAAAAAAAACCTAAAAACTCAACTAAGAATTCTATATCCAGCAAAACTCTGCTTCAAAAGTTAGAAAGACTGGCTAAATGAAATAAGCCAGTCACCAAATACTACATGATTCCACTTACATGAGGTATCTAGAGCAGCCAAAGTCATAGGGACATAAAGCAGAATGGTGGTTGCCATGGGCCAGGGGAAGGGAAGAATGGAGAGATATCAGCTAATAGGTACAGAGTTTCAGTTTGGGAAGACAAAAATGTCCTGGAGATGGAGGCTGGTGATGGTGGCACAACAACGTGAATGTACTTAAAGTCACAGAACTATACATTTAAAATTGTTAAAAATGTAAAGGTTATGTTATGTACGTTTTACCATAATAAGAAAATGAAAGAGAACTTAAGACATTCTCAGATAAACAAAATCTGACAGTGTTACTATTAGTCTTCTCCAAAAGAAAAGCTAGAAGGAGTCTTTCAGGTTAAAATGAAAGGACACTACACAGTAACTCAAAGATGTATGAAGGATAAAAGTAAAGGTAACTACATGGGCAAACATAAAAGTCATTATTGTATTTTTGGATTCTAACTCTACTTTTTATTTTTACATGATTTAAAAGACAAATACATTTTTAAAATTATAAATCAATTTTAACAGGCACACAATTAATAAAGATGTGATTTGTGATAACAATAACATAAATGGGGGAACGGAGCTATTTAGGAGCATAGTTGTGTATGCTACTGAAGTTCGTATCAATTCCAATCAGACTGTTATAAACTTAGGATGTTAAGTGTAATTCCCATGGTAACCACAAAGAAAATGTCTAAATAATATACCAAAAACAAAAATGAAAAGGGAATCAAAGTGGCTTGCTACCAAAAAAAAAAAAAAAAAATCAAAACAAGAAAAGGTAGAAATGAATAAAATGAGAGACAAAAAAGCTACCAGTCATACAGAAAACAATTAGCAAAATGGCAGAAGTCCATTCTTAACAATAATCACTTAAAATGTAAATGGGTTAAACTCTCCAATCAAAGGCAGAGGCTGGGATAATAAATTTTACAAAACATGATCCAACTTTATGCTGTCTATAAAAGTCTCACTTTACATGGGACATAAGTAGGTTGAAAGTGAAAGATTAGAAAAAGATATTTCATATAATTTGTGATCAAAAGAGAACTGGGATGGTGAGAAGATTGCTTGAGGCCATGAGTTCAAGACTTGCCTGGGCAATTGCAAGACCCTGCCTCTACAAAAGATTTAAAAATTAGCTGGGCATGGTGGTGCACACCCATAGTCCCAGCTACTTGGGAGGCTGAGGTAGGAGGATCTCATGAGCCCAGGAGTTTGAGGTTGCAGTGAGCTATGATGTTGCCACTGCACTCTAGCCTAAACAACAGAACAAGACCCTGTCTCAAAATAATAATAATAATAATAATAATTGACTTTAAATCAAAAATGTAAGAAAAGACAAGGCCAGGCGCAGTGGCTCACGTCTATAATCCTAGAACTCTAGGAGGCCAAGGCAGGTGGATCGCTCAAGGTCAGGAGTTCAAGACCAGCCTGAGCAAAAGCGAGACCCAGTCTCTACTAAAAATAGAAATTAATTGGTCAACTAATATATATAGAAAAAATTAGCCAGGCTCGGTGGCGCATGCCTGTAGTCTCAGCTACTCGGGAGGCTGAGGCAGAAGGATCGCTTGAGCCCAGGAGTTTGAAGTTGCTGTGAGCTAGATTGATGCCATGACACTCTATCCTGGGCAACAGAGTGAGACTCTGACTCAAAGAAAAGTAAGAAAAGACAAAGAAAGACATTATGTATTTATAAAAGAATCAATGACATGAATCTCTACTTTAAGAATTTGTTTTAAGAAGAAGAGCGAATTAAGGCCAATCTTAGCAAAAGAAAAGAAATAACAAAGAACAGGAAAAAATTAATAAAACAGAAAACTAAGAAAATCAATGAAATGACAAGTTGGCTTTTTTCGATCAATAATCTTGATAAACCTCTAGCCACAGTAATCAGGATAAAACCAGAAGACACAAATTACCAATATCAGGAATAAAAGAGGTGACATCTCTACAGATTCTATAGATATTAAACAGATAATAAGAGCATATTATGAACAATGATAAATTCATCAATATAGATGTAATGGACCAATTCCTTGAAATATACAAACTACCAATGTTCACTCAAGAAGAACAGATAATTGACTACCCTTAATATTTACCAAAGAAATTGAATTTGAAGTTTAAAACTCTCCAACAAGGAAAACTCTAGGCACAGATAGCTTCATCGATGAATTCTACCAAACATTTAAGAGAGAACTAATACCAATTCTACATAAATTCTTCCATAAAATTTTAAAGGAACATTTTCCCATTTCGCTCTATTAGAAAAAAATTACCCTGATAACAAAACCAAAGACATTATTTTAAAAAAAAAATACTTCATGTGCAATATTTTATCCCCACAAAATTCACATGTTGAAACTCTAACCCTTAATGTGATGGTACAAGGAGATGGGGCCTTTGGGAGGAAATTAGGTTATGAGGATGAAGCCGTCATGAATAGGATTAGTGTCCTTGTGAAAGGAACCCCAGAGAGCTCTCCTGCCTTCTTTCCCCTACGGGAGGATACCACAAGAAGTCAGCAGTCTGCAACCCAGGAGAGGCCCTCGCCAGTCCCGGACCCTGCTGGCACCTTGACCTCAGACTTCCAGCCTCCAGAACTGTGAGAAATAAATTTCTGTTGTTGATAAGCTCTCTAGTTTATGGCACTGTGTTACAACAGCCCAAACTGACCAAACAACATGTACTATCCCTCGTGAATACAGATGCAAAGGCTTTTAGCAAATCAAATCCAACAATACATAAAATGATGATATGTCATGACTAAGTCAGATTTAATTCCAGGAATGCAAGTTTAACTTAACATTTGAGAATCAATTAATGGAAATCATCATATTAACAAAAAAAAAGCATAAAGGATCATCTCAATAAACACGGAAAAAGCATTTGACTAATTCCAAAATCAACCCTAATAAAAATTTTCAGCAAACTAGGCATAGAGGAGAACCTCTTGATTTGATAAAGAACATTTAGGAAAAACCTACAGCTACCATCATACTTACTGGCAAAAGAAGTTTCCCCCTAAGATCAGGAAAATGGATGTTCACTGTCATCACTTCTAACAGTTTACAGAAAGTTCTGGCCATTACAATAAAGCAAGGAAATTAAAGTCATCCAGACTGGGGAAAAGTAAATCTGTCTTTCTTCTCAGGTGGCATGATCATTTATTTAGAAAATTGGATGGAATCTACCCCTTAAAAGGCATTAAAACCAGTAAGTGAGTTTAGCAACATTGCTAGGTACAAGATCAATATACAAAACTCAATTGTGCACCACACACTGAAATATTTAAAAACATGATTCACGATAGCATCAAAGATGGGAAGTATTTAGGGACAAGCCTGACAAAATTTCCACCATGACAACCTCCCCCTCCTCCTCCTTCCTCTATGTGCTGCTCCTTCGATGATGGTTGCTCTTCCATTTCAGGAGCAGGGTCAAGGTCAAACTCAACAAGCCCCTCAGCATGCCCAGCAGACTCAGAACAGCAATGGTGTCTGTGCACACAGAGCTTTGATAGTTGAGCTGGGGTCACTCACTGCAGTGAGAACGCCGTGTGAAAGTTGGGGTGCAAGGCCCTCCTGTCTACGTCCCTGTCGCCTGCATTGTGCAGGCTGAGCAGCCCTCCCCACTCTCTACCTCTCCTCTCTGCCTGTGTCTCACAAAAACTCTCATCACGTCCCTCTCCACGGAATCAAGCCCAGACTCTCCAGCGTGGGCTCCAAGACCATGACCGGGCCCCAGCTGCCTTTCCAGCGTCCTGCCTCTGCCCTCCACGCATGCGCCCTTTCCACAGCGAAGCTGATCCACTGCTCCCCACCCGCCCTCCACAGCTGCCCTTGGGCATAAAATATCCAAGTATTTTCTCTCTCCCATCCTTCTTCCACCCTTTCTGGCCCATTCCCCAGCCTCAATTACTCTTCCTTTTGCTCACATCCAAATCCTCCCCGGTCCTCAAAGACAAGCTGAAAATGCCTCTTCCTCCAAGAAGCCTTCCCTGACTCTACCAGCCAGGGGGACCACCCTTCCTCAGCCTCAACTGGGGCCAGGGGCGTCTTCTCTTCGGAACCTGTTTCTCATCTGACCCCCATACCAACAGAGAAGGCAACAGACGGGGGCGGAGCCTATATGTGGCTCATCCGCAGGACCCAAGCATCTCCAACAGGGCCCAGCACAGACAGAAGAAGCCATCAGTAAGTGTTGGGAGGAAGGGAGGGGAGGAAATGGCTTGTTCTGGACGGAGGAAGAGAATGGAATGCTTCAATAAAGAGAGGTAGGACACGGTAGGGAGAGGGGTCTGTCATTTATTTTGCACCTGACACTGAGCTGCTGGGAAGGGGAGGGGCACGGTGGAGCCAGAGGCTGCTCATGGGTTATGAGGTGCAGCAAGGTGGGCCAGCTCTTCAGCGAGAATCTCTCACCAGGGCTGTCCTGGGCTGGAGGGAAACTGTGGCATTTCTGCTGTCTCATCTACCCTCCTCTGCTGCCCACTGGTCAGCTGGTTGGGCCTAATCCAGGCCTGTTCAGAATTCATCCGAAAATTCAGCATGGGGAACTACCGCCAAAAGCAACTCTGATTCATGAGAACTTTCAGATGCAAGAGAGCCACGTCCAGCAGCCAAGGGGAGGGAGCAGGGGAGCTGGACTCCCTGCTGCCCACGCACCCACGGCCTGAGGCCTGGGACAGTGGTCCTACACCTCCACCGGGCATCAGAATCAGCTGTGAAGGTTTTTAAAGGTATAGACACCCATGCCCCACTGCCAGAAACGCAATTTCAATTGATCAGAGCTTGAGAACATTTTGAAAGCTCCCCAGATGATTTTGCTGGGCAGCTAGGTTGAGACCCAGGGCCTGGGAAGGGCCCCACCTTTCCAGCCCACAGGTGCTCTGGGATAGGGGTGGAGCACTGCTCAGGGAGGGGCCTGCTGCTATCTGCAAGGCCTGCTTAAATGCCACTCTTCCTCGGACTCTTGAGAATAGCCCAATGGTTAGGTGCAGACAGACCCTAGCATGTAGTCACCTGGATTTGCATCCCAACCCCACAGAGTAGGACTTCAGACAAGTGACTCCACCACTTAAAGCCTTGGTTTGCTTATCTGAAAATTGAGAAGAGCATCCTCACGTTGCCTGGCTGCTGGAAGAAGGAAACAGGAAGGTGACTTCAAGAACCACACAGGTCCTAGCTCACAGCAGATGTTCGAGCAATGCCCTCACACTCCCATCCTCTAAAGGCAGAAGCAAGAGGCCTGGGTGTCCCCCTGTATCCCTGGTGACTAAAGTGAGTCACTAGACCTCCCAGGGCCTCTGTTGCCTCATCTGTACAATGGAGAAAGCACAGGAGGAGCCAAGCCCTTCTTTCCTTCAACCCACTGGGGAGATCAGAGACAGGGAGCCTCCAGAGCACAGCCCTTCCATGGGGTCTCAGGTGCTGGCTGGGCCTGTCCTCAACAGGACCTGTGGGCCACCTCAGGGAGCAGGTCCAAGAGTGGAATCCCCTTAGCAAGCCCCTGAATCGCCACCAGCCCAGGAAGAAGAGAGGCAGCACTGGAGGAGTTCGATGCATAATCAGAGCATCACCATGAGCAGCACGAGATGATTTGGGTACAATGGTGCCCAAGGGCGAGCACAGAGGGCTCTTCCCAGAGCATGGCAGGGGGTGCTGATCCCATCCTCAGACACACAGCAATCCGGGCATCTTGGTCCCCTCTGCCTCCTGCCTCATTGCAGCAGTCCCCAAGCCCTCCTTTGAGTTTCCCCTCCCAGGTCTGCGCCCCCACTGCTATGGCCCCAGATTAGCCATCATGTCTCTCCTGGACGTCCACACCAGCACTGGCTCCCGCCCTTTCTTCACCCTCAGCAGGGGGACCCTCCTAAGAAGTCAAGTCTGTCCCTGTCAGTCCTGCCTGAAGCCACTCAGCAGCAACCCACGCAGCAACCCACTTGGCTGGCAGTCAAAGCCAAGCTCCTCTGGGGGGCACAAGAGACCTTCACGGTCAGAGTCAGGCCGCTGCCTACCAGGGCACCCTCACATGTGCCAAACTGCTCACACTCTTCTGAAACACCATGCCCTGGGCACCTCTGTGCCTGTCCTGCTGCCCTCTTGGTCCAGAAGGCCCTGCCTTCCCTGCTGTGTGCCCGGCCAACTCCCCCACCCCATCCGCGTTGGCACCGCCCCTCCAGGAAGCCTTGCCTGCAGCCCCTCCCCAGGCTGGGTCAGGAGCTCTCTAGGCCACCGCAGTCCCCGTGCCATCCCTTCCTTTGTGCAGCGGAGGAATCAGACCCCTTCGAGGTGGGGCTCAGATTGTTCACATGTGGTAAGGACTCCAGGGTCCAGCCTGCTGCCTGGCCAGAGGGAAGGGCCCAGCAGAGCTGAGCAGATTCCAGCCGAACGGGCCTGCTTAGAGGAGAGACTGGCTCAGGCACTTGGTTGAACAAGCTATGGCTGTGTAGTTTGCCCACATGACACATACATGCACACATATGCCCTCACACACACTGCATGCACACACACCTGCACATCACACCTGCACATACATCCATCTTCACACACACTTGCACACATGTACCTGTATACACACACCTGCTCTCATACATGCAGGTGCACACACTCATCTGCTCTCACACGTGCCCTCACACACACCTGTGCACACACACCTGCCCATGTATGCACCTGCGTACACACATATCTACCTTCACACTCACACCTGCACACACATGCATTTGCCTGCCCTCACACACACCTGTGCGCACAGCCCACCCTGGCTGATCACTGCCACATTTTCAAGTGCAGACAGAGGCTCCTCCAGTAGGTCAGCCACCTCCTGGTCAGGCCCTGCTTCGCTCACGCACACGGGAATTTGGAGACTCCATCTCCGACCTGGGGAGACTACAATTGCTCCTCTTTGGACAAAACCAGAGCACCAGCTGCAGGACAGCACCCACTTCCCTTGCCACTGGGATGGACCAGCCCTTCTTCAGCCAGCTCCACAGTGGGGTGCAGAAGGCCACCACACCCCATCACTCGCCCAGGCCATTCGGAGCAGACCCTGAAGTGACACACACGGGACCTCCCAGCCACAGGCTCTAGTGAGCTCCCCCCGTTAGGAGCAGATGCCGTGGAGAAGGCCAGGATGCTGTCCGCCATCAGGTGCCCACATCCTGGGGTCAGAGTCTTAGGAGGGGTAGGGTTACAGCAGAGGGGGCTGAATGTCATAGCAGAGCAGGCCAGTGGGCACTGTGGAATGGGGGAGAACATGGACCTGTGGTCACTCAGCTCAGGCTCTGCCCTGACCCACAGCGGGGCCTGGGACAGCTTTGTCACCTCTCAGGCCTCAGTGTTGTGACCTGCACCATGGGGACAATAGTGGGCTTGCTTGAGGGTGCAACAAGGCCAGGCCCGGGCCTGCTCCGAGCCCCATGGTCACTCAGCTGGCTGTACAGCCCACGTGTCAGCAGTTCTCCCGCCACGGTGATACGGCGTCAGGAGGAGAGAGGACTGGGGCACCCTGGTGCACCCGGGACCTTTGCCTCTGCCTCTCCCCAGCCCAGGGGAAGGGTCCAGACCGTTGCTGCAAACGCCGCCCTCAGCACCCGCACCGTCAGGCTCCCAGCTCGGAAGGCCCTGCTTCCCGCAAGCCAGGGCGCTGCCGACATCAGCGGACAGTGATGGCTCTGAAGCCAGACATCGTCTCCCCGCCTGTCTCGGGCTGCCAGCGGGGGAGTCCCTGAGTGGCGCGCTCAGGATCAGCCTGTACACGACACTCACAGTGCAGCCCTGAGGTGACATGCTTGCCTAAACCAAATGTGACATTCTTAATGACCCACAACGAGGATGCAGCCAGGGAGAACTCAGCCACCGAGTGTCACAGAGACAAAGGGAACAGCTTCTAATCAACGTGCTGTTTAAATGCCCGGGCCCAGGGCCCCTGCCGACAGGGCCAACAAAACCTGCGCCACTCCATCTGCGAGTTCGGCCTCGGGCAGTACAGGCCAAGGAGGAGACGGGGGGCAGGGGCAGGGGGCCGTGGGGGGTATACCCGGCGCAGGCAGTGGAGTGTGAGTATGCCTCCAGCCCTCCGAGACAGGACTGCACCCCAGCAGCCGGCCTCAGTCAGCCTCGCCTGCACATGCGTCCCGGGTGCCCAGCTGTCGTGAGACAGCCACACGCACCTGTGGGGGCGCAGGTGCCGCTGCCGGTGCAGACGTAGGTGTGGGGCCAGGTGCGGGTATAGAAACAGCAACGGGAGGAGGGATGAGCATGGATAAGACAGACAGTAAGCCTTAACCTAACGTCACTGAGAGGTTTTTAGAAACTGCAACTTTAAGCAAGACAACATACAGCAAAGCCAATCTTCTTCTCATCAGCATTATAACAAAAGACATTGAATGAAACATTATTCAAGGCTGGCCCGGCCCACGCCTGTAATCCTAAAACTCTGGGAGGCCGAGGTGGGTGGATTGTTCGAAGTCAGGAGTTCGACACCAGCCTGAGCAAGAGCGAGACCCCGTCTCTACCATAAACAGAAAAAATTAATTGGCCAACGGACATATATAGAAAAAATCAGCCGGGCATGGTGGCGCATGCCTGTAGTCCCAGCTACTCGGGAGGCTGAGGCAGGAGGATCGCTTGAGCCCAGGAGTGTGAGGTTGCTGTGAGCTAGGCTGACGCCACGGCACTCACTCTAGCCTGGGCAACAAAGTGAGACTCTGTCTCAAAAAAAAAAAAGAAACATTATTCAAGGAAAGTTCCCAGAACCTACCGGCATTGTTAAGTGAGGCCTTACAGTGCATATAGGTACGCGTGTGCAAACACAGGTTTAGATTAGATATAGGTACAGGTGGGCAGGCAGATGGGGTATAAACTAGACACAGATACAGGCGTATACACACATGGAAGTACAGATGTACAGATATGGGGTCATCTCTATCCTCACCACAAGCCTATAAGGGGACAGATAGTCATTCTCCCTTTGACAGGGAGCAAGGAAGGCGGTGACCTGGACCACCCCAGTGCCGTCCTGGAGGCTCGGCCTCCACTGAGGACCTAGGCAGGAAGCCTGGGGGCAGCCTGTGTCCCCAGCACAGAGATGGTGTTGTCACCATGACCCCATCCTCAGTGGAAAGATTCCAGGCCAGGGCATCTTTCCCTCCTGTGTCTCCTCACCAGGTTTGGGGACACCACCATGGGTGTCACGGTGCCCCCACATCCTCCCACGAGTGAGGCCACAGGAAGCCAGGCAGGGACCTTCAACACGGGATGATGGCCTGCACAAAGGGCCTCTCCCGGCACAGTGAGGAGGAAGTGCCTCTCGACAGCTCAGCACACGGTAAGGTCCTGGAACGGGGCCAGACAGAGGCAGGACTCTCCGCAGCCCTGCCAGGCACTGGCCATGACCATCAGAGAGATTCCTGCCTTCTGCACCTCGCTTCCTCCTCTGCAAAGTGGGGTGACGACAGGGCCTACCCCAGCGGCAGAGCCTAACAGCTGCCTCGCTCAGGGCCTGGCACTTGCCCACCCGTCAGGGCTGGGCAGTTTCCACTGCGACTGGGAGGGAATCAGGGCCCATGCGGAGAACCAGAGGGCAAGAATCAGGGCTCCCGGGACCCCTCCCAGCAGGAAGCCCACTAGTTCAGCCACCAGTGCTGGGGCACCTGTAAAGTCGCAGGCCCCAGAACACAGAAACGGCCACCTGGTGTTTGCTCCTGCAGGCTGTGCTCTCGTGGGCTGGTGTGGGAGGCAGACACACGGCTCCCGGCTGTGCAGCAGGGGCTTTGGGGACACTAGAGAGTGGTGACTCTGCCTGGGACTGGAAGGCTACACAGAGTAGGACCCCGAAGTCTGAGAAGGTGAGTTCCAGAAGGATGGCCAGCCCTGGAGGTGTGGAAGTAGCTAGAATGCCTGGTGAGGAAGGAGCTGCAGATGAGGCTGGGAGGAGCCAGACCACACAGACAGCAAAGCTGCCACACGAGAAGCTTGAATTGCAAAGTGTCCCCAAGTTCCCCACAGAATCCCTGAGGGACTGGAAGCTCCTCTGGTCAGGTCAGTAACTAATGCACCCCTAAATAGAAACTGGGTGCCCACCTCAAAGCAAGAGATAATCAAGGGAGAGCCCTGGGCAAAGTTCCTGGCCCCAGTAATCTTTCACCCAACTAAAGGCAGCTGCTGCTATTGTGCCTTTTGCAACAAAGGAAAAAAATGAAAATGACTGACTGCACAGTGCTTGAGCCAGCGCCCTGGTTCAATGGACTGTATGTGCCAGGACCAAAGTCCTGAGCACTAGAGATCAGGCCGACCTGGCACTTTGGGTCCTTACCTCCCAGCCCCTGACCACAACCAGCCGGGCCATCCAAGAGACCACAGGAGAAAGCTGGCCGTCCCCCTCTGCAGAGCCTGCCTGAGCAGGGTGACCACAGGTCCAGTTTGCCCAGCACAGCCTGGTTGTGCCTGTTGTGTGGCATAATTATTAACCGCATCACCTTCCACTCTAAAAATGTCCCCGGTTTGGATGGGATCTCAGTGGTCAACCTGAATTCTGAGCCCTGTGTTTTCAGCCTGACTTCCTGTCGTCCAGGGACTTTCTGAGGTTTCCTGGACACCCCGTCAGAAGGTGGCTGTGATCAGGATCGACAGGAGAGGCAGCGACAAGACTCCAGGAAATCCCTTCTTAGTCCACAGGTTCCTCCCCGAGCTCCACCTGCTTCTGCAGACCGAGCGCCGCCCTCTGTGGCCGCCCAGCCCGCCACGTCCCGCCTCCCGAAAGGTGCTCACGGCCACGTCGGCCATTGCCTGTGTCTGTGCCGCGGCAGCCGGGGGACGCCGGCCCGCGTGGCTGAGCCGCGTCTGTGCGCAGAGGGAGCACTCTCTGCCCAGGGCCGCTCTCGACGCGGGGCAGCACCTGCTCGCCGTGCCAGAGCCGACACACGGCAACCCTCCGCCGGTGACCTGGCCCTGCCAGCAAGAGCAACTCACGGTGACCAGGGGAGCCCACAGGCTCCAGTCAGGGCTTCATAGGGACGAGAGCGGCCTGTCATTTGGAGAGCGTGTGATCGGTCACATTCTGAGGGAGGGGGTCTCCCCAGCAACACGGTAAAATGCCCACAGCGAGGCTTTTATGGGGCGACCACCCTGTTATTCTTAAATGTGATCAGCACGCACGTTAGCAATCTGGTCTGCAACTGGCTCAGAAACAGGTGGAACTTTGTGAGGGCCAAGGGGGCCTGCGGAACAGCCCACACGAGCCTCTCAGGTGTGTTCTGGGAGGAAAGCACGGTAGCATTGTGGGAGGCGCCTCAGAGTGGCACCTGGGTCTTCAGGTTCCCTGTCAAACCTCCCTGCAGCCCCAGACAGCAGCACACGGCCCGCCGGATGGTGTCGATGGCTGCCACCTTGCTTAGGTGTGCAGACTCAGCCCAGAGGGGCTCTTCCCCAGCACGGCTGCGAGCTACGCAGGCGCCGAGGCACGGGACGCGCACAGAGCGACAGCTGCGGGAGGAGAGCAGGCCCGCCCGGCGCCTCCTGCTCAGCGGGGCCTGGCCCCACCTGCGCCTCCCCGCTGCGTGCACCCAGGCTTCCATGCCAATGAGAACCCGCGGGGACACCAGCGCTCTGCCCTTTACGCTCACAAGCTCCACAGGTGGGCTCAGAAGATCCCTGTCACTCAGCTCAGCAGACAGACCAGTGGGTCCCCCCACGCTGACTGGGAGAGGCAAGGTGAGGCCCAGAGCACCCTCAAGTGGCAGACCGCCTGGTGAAGACCAAACAATGCCCAGGAAGGTCAGCCGCAGCCATGGGAAACAGAGTCCCCAAAGCACGCACCAGTGTGCGGAGGAGAGGAAAGGCCCAGGAGACCGGTGCTGACGTCTTGCAACCATGAATCCCTGGGAAGCAGAACGTCAGTGAGCGGAACCAGCCATGACTTCCGATCCCTACAGAGCCCTCCGCTGCCCTTGGGGATTTGGCACAGGCAAGTCCAGTCTCCTGCCTCAGCCATTCCTCCGCTGCTCCTGGGGACCCACGATGCTAACTCTAGAGGGCCCAGGGCCACCCGCCCTCCTAACTGCCACTGGACTGATCTTCCCAAAACACTGCCCTGGTCTCCCCACGTCCTGCCCACCGAGCTCTCATGGCTCTAGCTGGGCCAACCCCTGCTCTGGCCTGCCCAGCCTCCCACCCCATTTTCTTTGGCAGAGCCTCCCGGCTCTCCTGCTAGTCTGTGACTCCCGGCAGGCTGGCCCACACCCCTACGCCAGTGGCGGCCAACCCCAAACACAGAGTGTCCTACCCACCCTGCCTGGTTCAGGGATGGGCTGGTGAGCCCTGCTGGGCCAACACGATAGCCCTCAAGCCTTTGCTAGAGCTTTACAAACAGGGACCCTGAGATTGTGGACATCAAAGAGTAGATAAGCTGGCGCTTCTGGTGGTCACCTTTGTCACCAGCTGGAGAGGTCTTTCCTAAGCATGAAGCCAATTGAGAGGAGAAGAGAAGCAAGATACCCAGAAGGAGCAAGAAAGAAAAAGCCAAAGCAAGAGGCTGGATGACAATATGTAACTGCTAGATCCAGCCATGCCTGAAGCCAGAGATATCCTTACACCAACACGTCATATAAGCTAAAAAAAAAAAAAAAAATTCCCTCTTTTACTTATACCAGTTTAATCTGGATTTCTGTCACCTACAACCCTGAGTCCCAATTAATACAGCTCGCCATGCCTGCAAAAAGAAGTGGACTTAAGGATAGATAAACAACTAATTATCCTAGAGCTTGGTGCCTCACAGAACAAAGGGGGCTGCAAACTGCTCCTGAGAGCACTAAAGAGGCAGTGCCCGCCTCTGCCTGAGAGCAGGGGCTCAGCCCTGGGAGGCGGCACTAATGCTGACCCTTAAAGGACGTTCCAGGTGAGGGAACCGCGAAGACAAAGTGTGCAAGGCCGGGATGTATTGGAGGAGGCGGGAATAGGAAGTTGCATGAAGGCTGAGGCAAGAGGTAGTTGTGGGACGTGAAGAACGAGCTGCACCCTGGAGTAGGGTCTTTCCCCATCTGCTACTGAACCTGCGCTCTACTCCCCCGGCCTCAGGAGGGAGCACGCCCTCCGGCCCCTCTGCCTCCCTGAGGCCAGGCCAGAGGGTGGTCCTGGAGAGGAAACTTCCCCGGGTGGGCAGCGAGACCCTGGCGGTCCCCTCCCAGGCCCCGCACAGACCAAAGGGAGGGGCAGCAAAGGCTCCAGGCCCCACGAGTCTCACAGGAGCAGGACAGCTGGAAAAGATCACGGGTGTCACGGCCACTCTGCTCCCTGCAGCTCGGAGCCCACCAGCAGCGTGTCCGCTGGCCCCGTGATGGAGCAGAGAAGGGGACCGGTGGCAGAAGGGTGGGAAGTGGTGCCCGGAGAGCCCCCAGAGCCACCGCACAGTGCACAGCCCACATCAAAGGGGGCAGACGGGGACGAGAACCCGGGCTCCCCAAGGCCAGCACCAAGTGACCATCCAGTAAATGCTGGCACCGTATAGCCCACCCCAGGGCACACAGACACAGCACACGGCTGAGGTCCTGGGAGCAGGCCAGCAATTCAACGTGCAGCGCTGACACGGTGGCCACCTCCCATCTGACAGAGGAAGCCGAGGGCAAGTCACCCAGCCGGGCCCACAACTAGGACTCAAACCCAGACCGGTCCGACCTGAAAGCCAACACTGTTTTCCTCCTCCACTGTCTCTGTCACCGGGGGTCCGGTGCTGCCAACCCTGGAAAGCAGGACAGAGGGAGGCTGTGGGGCGTGCACACCGGGAGGGGAGCCCCTTCAGGGCAGGCCCAGGGGACAGGAGCAGGAGAGGAGAGCTGACCCCAAGGGGAGGAGCCGCCCACAGGCCAGTGTCCCGCTCTGGGGAGGGTCACCCATCCCCCCGCTCCGAGCCAAAGGGAGCTCTTCTCTGCCCGTCTGCAAGCTCCATTTCCAGAGTCCGTCAGGACTGACAGCAGCCAAGACGCACAGGGGGACTGCATGACAGGGAAAATGGATTCCCGTGTCGCCCTGCAGCCACACAGCCCAGGGAGTGTCGCCATCCTGGGAGGAAAGGCTCGGTTCTCAGGCACAGCGACTCCTTCTGCATTTGTTGGTAAACTCCAGGTGACAGCTCAGAGATGAGTGTCTGCGGGGACCTCCCCTGGGCCCCCACAGCAAACTGCAACCTGCTGCCCCGGGGCCAGGGAGGAGGCCACCTGCACTCAGCCTCCCTCCACCCCACCTGCCTCCCTCTCGGGGACAAGGTGTTTCTGTGTATGTGAGAGGGTGTGCAGGGGGTGTGAGTGTGGCAGGTGTGAGTGTGAGTAAGGGTGCCTGTGTGAAGAGAGGGATGGGGACACGCACGTGGGGACGGGGCCATTGTGGGAAGGAAGCAGGCAGTGCCTGGGCACTAGGAAAACCACAGAACCCAGAGTCCCTGCTGCCACCAGCCTCTGATCTGCTCCTGTACCTGCACCTGCACCTGCACCGTGCCAGCCCAGGACTGGGTGCTGCACCCCAGCTGCGCACGCACTGCCTCCTCCCACCCGTGTGCCCAGGCCGGTTGCTGTGGGACAGTCTCATGAAGCCCTGGCCTTTTCCTCAGACATGCCGTCATCCCCTCCTTCACTCGGGTCCCCTGCAGGGCTGCTGGAGTCTCTGGGGGCCCGGCGCCAACGCCAGGCAGGGACAAGAAGCAGTCGCCTCCTCCCCACACGCTTCCAAAAGCCCCAGAGCCACTCCTGGGTGCCAGCAGCACCTTGGGGAAGGGACGGACATAAAAGAAGAGCCATTTGACTTGATTGCTTAGCCCTGCCAAACAGAGCAATTTACATGTTAAAGAATTCTCTTTTATTGTTATTATTCTCTATATTGCATTTCAAACAAAAACTCCAAACCAGTGCTCAGAGCAAAACCCTTTTGTATTCCCCATAAAGAAACCTGTTGCTTCCAGCCCTGGGCTTGTGCCATCAGGAGCAGGGACGCAGATCCTGACCTGTGTCCACACCAAAGACACTGCCCTGTGAGGGTGCTATGACAAGAGGGAGGAGGGGGAGGCACAGCAGGTGGAGCGGGACACCTTCATTCATTCGTTCCCACTCATGCATCCCAGAAACACCGCAGCGCTCACTGTGGCCCGGGCACCGCGCCAGGAGCCGTCTGCACCAGACGAAGACCTCTGTAGTCTTGGAGCAAATGCTCTACTATCAAAAAAAATTTTTAAATGGCTAATGAATAAGAAATAAAAATAAAATGATAAATAAAGTTTGAAAACCCAATGAAGTCAAATAAAAAATTTTAAATCAATTCTTAAAATGGCTAAGTAGATGACAGAGTGTATCAGTGGGTGATCATTGTGTTGGATAAAACCAAACGAGGGCAGGGATGGGGAGAGCCGAGGACGGGGCAGGGGGAGTGTGGAGGGGGGCCAGGCAAGCCTGGTCCAGGAGGTGCCAGGAAAGGCAGGAGGCGGTGAGGGCCAGGCGCCCGCCCTGGCGGGACAGTCAGGGAGGGAGGGGTCTCTGTGAGGGCTCTGGCTTTAGCCCCGGCCGATGGGAGCCATCGGGGCTGCTCAGGGGAGCGGCATG
Source organism: Microcebus murinus (assembly GCF_040939455.1). Taxonomy (NCBI): domain Eukaryota; kingdom Metazoa; phylum Chordata; class Mammalia; order Primates; family Cheirogaleidae; genus Microcebus; species Microcebus murinus. Next base: position 67,325,567 of record NC_134117.1, read on the forward strand.
CTGTGGGCCCCGTGCCTCGGCAGCGCTCTGTGAGGGGACAGACCGAGGGTGACGGGCCAGGCCGTCCCAGCACTGGGGGACAGGAGGCAGCAGCAGGCTGGGGTGGTCAGTGGGGCGAGCTGGAAGGACGGGCAGCCGGGGATGAGAAAAGAGGAGAGCGCGGGGACCCCAGGGCAAACCACCCAGCGAAGGAGAGCATCGGAAGAGAAGGCGCTCAAGGTCGGAGCCATGGGACACCCAGTGTCTGGGGGTCACAGACAAGAAGGACCCGGAGACGGGACTGGGAAGGAGAACCGGCCGGAGGGCTGGGACAAAGAAGCCTGCTGTCCCTGAGCCCCAAGAAGAAGGGGAAGGTCAGGTGAGGAGAGGACTGAGACTGGGCCCCTGGGCGAGCCACGGGACAGCCAGGAGGCCGCGCAGAGGAGCAGTCGACAGGCGTGAGGCAAACGCCCGGCTAAGCGGAGGGAAGGCTCTGGACACAGAGCTCAGGGCACTCTCTCGAGCTGCCCTCCCCGAAGGGAGGGAGGCAGGCCCCGTGCAGGAGTCTCGGGCAGGTGCATCGCAGTGCCCCTAAGCCAGTGGGAATGGTCCCGCAGAGGAAGAAACTCGATGGCAGAGCAGAGGAGGGAGAGAATTGCTGGGCGACAGCCTTGACCAGGTGCAAGGAGACGGCCGGCCGGGAGGTAGTGCCCAAGGGAGGGGCTGCTCAGACCGGATGTGGCAGGTGAGCAGGGACCCAGAGTGCCTTCCAGGGCAGCGGCGGCGAGTGTGCCAGTGGAGCATGGGACAGTTCTCTGCCGTCGCCTGTCTTCTCAGTGAAGCGCACAGGGAGCGAGTCCGCTGCTCGTGGGGTGGGCGGCATGCCGGAGACAGGCGGTGCTGGGGAAAGGGGGACGTGGAAAGGGGGACAAGGTCAGGGGGAGGGAAAGGTGAATGCACTAGAGACGCGAGGCGGCACGGGTCAGTGTGCATGTTCATTTTTCTCCAGCAGTAGCAGCAGGTTGGGGTCTGACTCAGTGCGCCTGCAGGTCACACCTGAGCTTAGCTTGGCCACCTGTACCCTCAGTACCTAACAGCATTCTACAGATGCTCAGCAAGCATTTGCGAGAAAGAATGACCAGAGAGAGGGAGAAAGAACAAATGACCCCGTGCCCACCTGGTACCAAAGCCAGAGATCTGGAAAGCACCTGTTCACCTGGCTGTGGAGGGGCAGCCTCCGCCAGCTGATTCCAAAGTCACCGCACCCATCTCTCCTCAGATAGTAATCCTGCTTTCTTGTCCCTCCTGCTGCGGGGGAGGTTCACAGAGCTGGGGCCAGCCTAGCCCTGGCAAGACTCCAGGAAGTGGCCCGTCTCCCCTGGTGCCACTCCACCTGCCCTGAGCTAATCCCTGTCTCCTGAGTCCCTACACATGCTCAGCACACCTGAGAACTAACACTCCATCCCTTGGCTCACCGTTAAATGGGACCATGAGTGAAACTCTGTGGCACAGAGGAAAACGCTATGATATCACCTAAGAGAAGCCGCAGGAGGGAAACAGACCACCTCTGTGATACAGCTGTGGCCAACGTCTGTCTATCTGAGGACAAGCTCTAGAAGGAACCACAGAAAAATTAAAACTATTTGCGGCCCAGCAAATTACAGCAGATTACAGCTCATGCCTGTAATCCTAGCACTCTAGGAGGCCAATGTGGGAGGCTTGCTCAAGGTCAGGAGTTTGAAACCAGCCTGAGCAAGAGCAAGACCCCGTCCCTACTAAAAATAGGAAAAAATTAATTGGCCAACAAAAAATATATAGAAAAAATTAGCCGGGCATGGTGGTGCATGCCTGTAGTCCCAGCTACTGGGAAGGCTGAGGCAGGAGGATCGCTTGAGCCCAGGAGTTTGAGGTTGCTGAGAGCTAGGCTGACTCCAGGACACTCTAGCCTGGGTAACAGAGTGAGACTCTGTCTCAAAAAAAAAAAAACTATTTGCTTGTTAAAGTCATGAGGTTGTGGTTACTCCTTTCTTTTTAAAGTCCTCAATTATTTCCATCTTGGTTATATAAAAAATAGAAAGTATGATTTTTAAAAATTAATTATCCTACTACTGTATTCTAGATTGGTAAAAATATAAAATAAAATGAACAAGGAGATCTCATTCACAGAAGCAACAAAGAGTATAACTACTTAGAAATAAACTTCACTAGAGATGTGCATGACCTACATAAAGAAAACTACCAAACTTTATTGGGAGTTATAAAAGATGACTTGAATAAATAGAGAAAATAACTGTTCCCAGATGGGACTTTATGCTATAAAGGTGTTAATTTTCCCAAAAGTAATTTATAAATTTAATTCAACCTCAAAAAGATTTCTTCAAGGAATTAAAATTATTCTAAAATTATGTTGAAAATAAATAGACAAGAATAGTAAATAAAATTCAGTAAAGGAAGAGAAATGAGAGGAAACTAGATATCAAAAATATTATATTACCTTGAGGAGGAAACAATGTAAAAAATATATTATAAAGCAGTAATAATTAAAGTAATGTAGAACTGGCACAAAAATAGAAATATGGGTAATTTAAAAATCCAGAATAGACCTAACTGCATATAAAAATTTAATGTATTACAAAGTAGATATCAACAAGCAATGGGGCCTGGGTACAGTGGCTCACGCCTGTAATCCTAGCACTCTTGGAGGCTGAGGCAGGAAGATTGCTTGAGCTAAGAGTTTGAGACCAGCCTAAGCTAAAGCAAGACCTTGTCTCTACTAAAAATAGAAAAATTAGCAGAGTGTGGTAGCATGTGCCTGTAGTCTTGGCTACCTGGGAGGCTGAGGCAGGAGAATTGCTTAAGCTCAGGAGTTTGAGACCAGCCTAAGCTAGAGCAAGACCCTGTCTCTACTAAAAATAGAAAAATTAGCAAGGCATGTGCCTGTAGTCTCAGCTACCTGGGAGGCTGAGGCAGGAGGATTGCTTTAGCCTAGGAGTTTGAGGTTGCTGTGAGCCACAATTACACCCCTGCACTCTAGTCAGGGCAAAGGAGTGAGATTCTGTTACAAAAAAAAAAAAAAAAAAGCAACGGAGGGGGGAAAGGAATTCTTGATTTTAAATTGTGCTGGTAGCGTTGAGGGAAAGTAATTAATTCAGAAACACACCTAACCTCACACACCAAAAAAACAAACTCTGGAGAGATTAACAAGCCAAACAGAGTAGTCAAATGAAAGAAAAACCTAGCAGGAAATAGAAGGAAATTTTTATCTGTTCTTTGGAGGAAGTGATAACTTTTCAAGTTTCATACTGATAAAAGAATGTACAAATAAAAACGTAACAAATTCAACAATATAAAAAGTATAAAAGCTTCGTAGGAAAGAAACAAGATAACTAAGATAAAACTAGTCCATGAAAAATATTTGTAGCAACATGTCAGGCAGAATGTTGAGCTATAGCATGAAGAGTTCACACAAATCGTTATGAAAAACTCCAAGATGCCAACAGATGAATGGGCTGAACAGAAAATCCACCCATGGGAAGGGACTGTTAGTAAACACATGAGAAGAGTGTCATCTCTCTGGGAATCCAATGGGAGGTCACTTCGTATCTATTAAAATAGCAAAAATAAAACCAAAGGCTTGTAATTGCAACCCAAAATGCTCACTGATTGTGGTAAAACTTGATCTTCTTGCACACTGATGAGAAATGATCTTTTTTTGAAAGCAACTTGGCATTACCATTGTAAGAACTACAAAAATGCCCATACTCTTTGACCCAATAATCTCACCTTTTCTGAAAAAATATTTCATTATAAGGAAAAGACTACTTCAAAAAGATGTTCGACACTACATGATTTATAATATCCAGAAACAGAAAACAATCTAAACCGCTAACGAAAAAGGATGTTTAAATAAATTACAGAACATCAACTTAATGGCCAATTTATGTAACCATTGAAATGATAATTAAGAAAATTCTGTAGCAACAGTGAAAAATGTTTACAGTATAATAAAGAAAGCCATAACCAAAGCTGTAGTTGTGCAGTGATTAAAAATATGTCTATGGACCAAGAACTGGAAGGGAATGTAGAAAATGAAAATGGAACCATGAAGTCTGGTTCTATTATTCCATTCTAATGTAATAGCATTTTTGTGCATTGCATAAATCTCAGATAAAGGAGTCTCTTTGGCTATGAGGTCAGCCTCACCTGACGCGTGCTCCCTGAGCTCCAGAAACCCTGAGCTGGGGTGCAGGGCCATGGGGAACCTCTGATCGTTCTCAGGAGCCACGCAGACTCAGCCTGCCCGGGCTCAGCAGAGACCCAGACCTCTGCCGTGCCTTCCCTGGAGTGCCTGAAACACCCTCCACTCATTTCTAGAAGGCTCTCATCTTTCAGGACTCACCTTGGAGCTTAAATTAACATGCTGAGGCATCCTCAACCCCTCCCTGTACCTCAAACCCACTTCCCCATCACAGCACCTACAACTCTACATGACACAGGGTTGCCACATGTCCTGAGTCCTGCTCCCAGCCTGGGGGACTCCTGTGGGCAGAGGTTCTGTCCCGTTTGCCTTTGTGCACCCAGTGATGAGCTCCAGCCCGGAAGGGAGTGGACATCGATAAAGGTCTGTTCATCACTCCTGCATCCTTGGCCCCACCTTTATGCCAAACCCTGGGTGGGGCATAGAAAAGGAGGAGGGGCAGCGTCCTTCCTTCTAGAAGCTCACAGATTAGCTGGAAAGGAAAGCTAGCTCGCATTTCTGAGGCACTGTGGGGCACTGTCCCTGTAAGAGGGGACTCTCATCACTGCCACTTTATAGACACCCTCACAGGATCAGGGAGGTAAAGTCACAACCAATTGTGCCTGTGTGTTCCACCTGGTCCCTGCAGGACAGCGACTGGCTTTCCACATGGGCAATAAGAATTCGGTAACGCTTTGCTAATGCTGACTGTGAGGGCTCAGCAGAAAGCCAGCAAAAACTCCAGAGTTTGTGCCTGCCCCACCAATGCCCATGCAGAGTTGGAGCCCACCAATCACACTCCCTGCCCCCGAGAAACTCTGCTTCCCATTAGCACTCTCACAGCATCAATGGCCACCCCAACTGGACAACGGGACAGACCTGCGGGCTGCAGGTGATCCAGCAGGGGTGGAGAAGCTTCTCATGTTGGAAGGTCCCATTAATTTAGCTATAATCAAATAAGGCTGCATTCAAGAAACTTCAACTAGATACACTTTAAAATGTACATTATTTTATAAACATCTAACTACTATGTATTTAATAATTTCAAAAAATGGATACTATTTGTTAATTTTAAAGTTAACTAACCTTGTAATGACTTTGTTGTGTCTGCTTTTTGTTGGGAAGCATGTGAATATTTGGTTGCAGCATGGAGGTCCGCAGAGTCAGCTGATCCGCTAGCTGGGTATCAGTCACTTGTGACTATAAGGGCGTCTTGATTTGGGGTAGGTAGGAGAGTGTGTATTCACAGCAATAAGTGGTTGAAAAGCAAGAAAGCATTTTTCAGGCATGTTGCTGAAGCATTCTCTTGGTCTTCTTTGGCATGACGGGCTGTTAAGCAGACAGAATTTAAAAAAAAAAAAAAAGACTGTCGAGCTGTGCAACTAGTCACAAATTCCACTTCAAACAGAAACACAGCACACCCTTGTCAAAAGTTGGTAACAGATTGGCATACATGACCCTCCTAAACTCTCACCAACCAGCCTCGTGTGGTAGTAGCGCCAGTCAGGCGGGAGAAGCTAGGCCTAAATCATGAGCATAGCAGTCATCAATTTAGCCCTTATGGCTTACTAATGTTCTTTCAATAATTCACAATGCTAATTCTGTTCTTCATAAGATTTAACTATCTGTTCTTGTAGAGATAAAATTTTGGCTAACACTTGTCCCTGCAATAGCAAATGCACTTTACAATGCATTTAGCAAATCCACACTAAATATCTCATCATTCAACTTTAGCATGTTACAAAACTGATGATGCCATGTTGCATTTGCACAAATATAGTTAACAATACTTATAACTTGTTGCAAAGTGTCACTTAAATTTAATAGTAGCTTTAGCACAGAGATTTTGCTGCTGCAAGATATAAGGAAAAGAAATAAGATCTTCTGGATCCGTTGATATATTTTTTTTATCTGTGCAATAAACCCTTCATGGTTTCCTGTCATGGAAGGTACACTGCCTATACATACCCTTACTAAATTTGCCAAATTCAGTCCAACTTCACATTTGTCTTGAAAATTGTTGAAGATATCTATTCCACTTGTTCTGTCTGCAAAAGTGCCCAAAGCAAGTAACTCTTCATAGCAAACAAAATCTTGTTATGACCCAAATGAAATATAAAACCTCTGCCGAGTTAGTAGTATCAGCTGATTCATCCAAAGTGACTGGATAATATATATTTTCCTTTTGAAGAATTTCATGAAGTTGTTAAGTTGAAGCTAATTCATGCTGCCGATCATTTATAGTTCTTGAAAGAGGTAGTTGTTTGTACTTTGAAACGTTATCGATGTCTAAGCATCCTACAACTTCCACGATGCATCCTTTCACAATTTCTACATCACTGAATGGCTTCCCTTTTTTCCTGTGTATATAAGCTACTTTGTAAGTTGCTTCAGTGGCATTATTTCCAGGTCTTACTGCTGCTTGAAAGAATTGTTTTTGCTTTTGCTTTTCATCTTTGAATTTCTGCAATGCCACCTTTCACACCTCTTCCTCTAATTTAAAATATTTGTGTCATCGCATAATATTCAAAAATAAATTTTAAAAAAGTATTTGTGGTCCTTATGAATGTTATAATGCTGATAAGCATTGAATTTCTTTAATACTGATACCACAGTATCACAAAGCAAGCAAATCATCTTATTTTTAGCAGAAACAGATAATATTTCAACCCCTAATCTTCATTTAAAAATCTTTTTTCTTCCTTCAGCATTCTCTTGGTCTTCTTTAACATGATGGGCTGTTAAGCAGACAGAATTTTTTTAAAAGACTGTCGAGCTATGCAACTACTCACAAATTCCACTTCAAACAGAAACACAGCACACCATTGTCAAAAGCTGATAACAGATTGGCATACTCCACCCCCATAAACTCTCACCAACCAGCCTCGTGTGGCAGTAGTGCCAGTCGGCAGGGGAAGCTAGAACTAAATTATGAGCATGGCAGCCATCAATTTAGCCCCTATGGCTTACTAATGTTCCACTTGTGCCAGTCAATCTCGGATGATTATTTGTTCAAACTTGCTTTATTCTTTGGTATTTTTATTTTATTCTATTTCATAGTATTATAGGGGTACATACATTTTGGTTACATATATTACTTTTGTACTTTTGAGTCAAAGTTATAAGTATTCTTTGGTATTTTAAGTACATTCATTTTAAAAATGAAATAAAAACACAAAAGACGAACAAAGATGTGTTAATAAACATAAAAGGATTTGTTCTGTAAAATTTGGATTCAGTCAAAAGGCTGAACTTAAGGACCGGGAAGGCCACATGTGGCCACAAGGCTGCAGGTCCCCAGCCCTGCTCTTGAGGACGCTGAAGTGCCAGCACCACTGACCCATCCCACCTGGGACTGGCCAGATGGGACATGTCCTGGGCTAAACAGTGTCCCCAAAAAAGGCATGTGTACCCAAACCTCAGAATGTCACCTTATACAGAAATAGAGTATTTGCAGATGTAATTAGCTAAGATGAGGTCATATTAGATTAGGCTGGGACCTAAATCCTGGTGCCCTTATAAGAAGAGGAGAAGACACATGGAGGCACCCAGAGGGAAGAAGCCCCTCTGAGGACAGAGACAGAGACTGGGGGTGATGCACCTACAAGCCAAAGAATGCTAAGGAATGCCGGAAGCCACCAGAAGCTAGGAAGAAACAGGACGGTTCCTCCCAAACTGGGATAAGAATACATTTCTGTTATTGTAGGCCCCCAGTTTGTGGACATTTAATATGGCAGCTCTAGACAACTAAAACAGGATACTTGGGAAAAGCCTTGTCTTCCACAGAGTTTCCTGGAACTTCCACCCTCAGTCTGATCCTGCAAGGTCCCCGGGTGCCACCCCGAATGAGGAATGAAGCTATGGTCACTGTGGGGCAGCAGGGGCAGAGCCCGCCTGAGCTTGGGCCTGGGACTCCAAGCACAGCATTTCCCTGGGCTCTGCCGCCACAGGCAGCCCTTCCCCTCCCCCACTTGGAGAATGTCCTGAGAGTCCAGGGTGTGGCCGGGAGCCTGGGCCAGGAAGAAAAGACAAAGAGAAGACAGCCCCACACCATCCTGGGGCAGTGGGAAGAGCACGGAGTGGGAGCTTTGAGGCAGAAAGACTGGGTTCAAATTCCACCTCCACCCTTTACCCAGTGGGTGGTCTTGGGAAAGCCACTGAAATGAAGCAAAGCTGTGCCCACTCCCCTCTACTGCTGGTCCATTCTGCACAGGTCAGCATGTACAGGCCCTGGAGGCTCCTCCTGCCTCCAAGGAAGGCTAAGGGAATAGACCCTTTTTTGAGAAGTGAAACAGCACACCCCATCCCACGGGAGCGGAACAGAGACAGTGGGGCTGGCTCAGCAGGGAACCAAGCCACAGGCCACAGGCAGGCTGGGAGGTGCCCTGGCCTGTGACCCAGGGGCCCCTGCACCCCACCTTGGACCTGCCTCGCAGGCCCTGACAGATGCTGCCTCAGGGGGGCTCGCTGACCGTATGCTTTGGGTTACACTGAAGAAAAGCCCAAAATCAGTCAGCTCCATCTAATCTATCTCTGCCACTGACACCCTTCATTTCTGTTCATTTTCCTTCCTGTTGTGCTAATGGTGTGTGGCTGAGCCACAGCATAAAAGAAGATATAAAATTACACAGCATTATCTTTCCCCTGAGCCGGCACACATGCGCCGTTCTCTCGGCTCTGCCAACTCTTTAAAGAAGGGAGCAGGAACACATCGCACCAGATCCGGACCCACTTCCAAGGAGCCACCACCCAGCAGACGACCCTCGGAGCACCTTTCCAACCTTGTGTCCCAACCTTTGCAAGCAAAGGGCAGCAGGGGCCAGAGGCCTCAAAAGGAGACCACCAATCCATTCAGCCCCTTGGCTCTGAGCAGTGTTTGCCTAAACTATTGTCACCAGTGGTTGACAACTGTCACTGATAATAGACCCCAAGGCCCCTTTCTCCAATCAGTTTATTTACCCTTCTTAAGGACTCACTACCGTTTGTTTGTTTGCTTGCTTGTTTGTTTTTGAGACAGGGTCTTGTTCTGTCGCCCAGGCTGGAGTGCAGTGGTATCATCATAGCTCACTGCAGCCTCAGATTCCTGGGCTCAAGTGATCCTCCTGCCTCAGCCTTCTGAGTAGCTAGAACTACAGGTGCATGCCACCACACCGGGCTAATTCTGTTATTTTCTGTACAGACAGGGTCTCACTATGTTGCAGAGGCTGGTCTTAAACTCCCAGGCTCAAACAATGCTTCCACCTCAGCCTCCCATAGTACTAGGATCTCAGGCCTGAGCCACCATACCCAGCCCCTCACTACTATTAAAGAAAGCGGATATTCATAGCCCTTGGGTAACAGCTATTCTGATTCAATAGGGCGAACATATTTCTGGGGTCTTAGATGGCTTTGCATTTGAAAGAGCCTCCTAAACCATCAAGGCCATATTTACATCCCCCAAAATGGGCTCAGACACAGGCCTGCTGCCCATCTCCCCAGGCACCTGACTGGCCTGCACGCCACTTCCCACCCTACCTGGCTCCTGACCCACCACTCGCTTCCCTGTCGAAAGCCTTGCCTGGCTCACACAGCTCGTTCCTTTGGCCCTTAGCTTCCGTCCTCACCCTGGCACATGGACTAGCCACACCAAGGTGGGGTCCCTGAAGGACTGGCGCAGAATGGCAGGCGCGTCCCAGACGCAAAGAGCAGGTGCTCCCTGGGACTCCTCCACAGGGCGAACACTCCTCCTTGGAGACAGCGCTGCAGCCAGAGGGGATGGTCTTCACCCAGCCAAGGTGTTTCTGAGGGCAAGGAGATAGGGACAGAGAGAGGAGACAGGGACAGACAGGATGCCTGCTGTGAGTGAAAACCTCTAACACCTCTTTGAGAATCTGATGGAACCAACGAATCCTTTTCCCACCTCCCCAAAATCTACCTGCTCACATCTACAGAGCACCTGCCTACAATCCCAGTGGCCAAGGACGCACTGTCAGGAATCAAATTGATTTTTTGCTGTGCTTCCTGATATGATGCAATATGAAACACACAGCATCGATCCTGTGTTCCTGCCACACACGTCCCACCTGGGTCACACTCGCCTCCAGGCCCAACTTCCAGTTTACACGCAATACTGGGGGTAGAGGGACAGGTTAAACGTCACCATGAGAAAGCAACTGGCCAGACCCAGTAGGTGGAACCTCCTCCAGGACAAGTGACTCGTGCTATACAACAGGTCAATGCCATAGGAAAAAGGGGGGATGGGGAGATTATTTTAGACTTTTGTTACTCAAAGTGCATGCCGAGGACCAGCAGCAGCAGCAGCATGAAGAGCTTGTTAGAAATGCTGACTCTCGGCCTCTGCCCCAGACCCCGAATCAGAATCTGCACTTTAGCAAGGCCTCCAGGGGACCTGTGTGCACACAGGACAGTCTGACATACACTAGTCTAAATGAGAAGAGATCTGTGAGAAATAACAGCTAATCATGTGTTTCTTGAATGGGATCTAGGGAAATGTGGACATGGGTGAAGTGTCATTCATTATATTAAGAAATTAGGATTGTCCTACTAAGCACGATATGTAGGAAAATATCCTCCAATGTTGAGGAACGCATGATTAAATATTTAGGAGTAAAATGTCACAATGTCTGTAATTTACTTATAAATATTTTAACCAAAAAAATAGATGAAGAAGACATATGGCAAAATGTTAACAACTACTAAAACCAGATGATAAATATGTGGTGTCCATTATCCTAGTCTACTACTTCTCTGAATGTACAAAACATTTGCAATAAAAAAAATCAGAAATATGAGGAAAGAATCACTTACCTCATTAAAGAGTTTTTCTAAGCAAAGAGAGCGTTGCTCAGGCAGGATTCAGCCAGGTTATTTCCCCACTTGCCAGGGATTAGGCCCAGCAGGCGGTCCGTAGGTGGGGGAGGATGGCATGCCTTTTCTGAGCACCTAGTACCTACCAGGTAGGCGTGACAGCAACTGACATGTATGTCTTCCTCATTTACTTCCACAACCTTCCATGAGGTAGGTCTTATTAGCCCGATTCTACAGATGGGGAAACTGAGCCATCTAATGGATTCTACATTGCCCATCACACAGCTGTTAAGGGTTACGGGTGGAATTCTGGTGCCAGCCCAAGTGCCCTGCAACACACCAGCAGCTCACCTGGTTTCACAGGGAGCTATTGGAGAAGCCTCACCTGACCTCCCTTCGGGGAGCCAGGTGCTGGCAGGGACAGCAACAAGGCTCATCCTGAGCCATCCCCACCTTTCCTGGGGCTCTCCTGGAACTCCCTCTAAGACCTGCCTCCGCAAGTTAGCTCCAGGCTTAACTAACTTCTCTGACCACTCCAACCTTTTAAAGACCCAACAAATTTTCCCTTTTTAGTCTCATGTCATTGCTTGTTGTTCCACTGCCCTTTTACATCTCCAACATTTCCTCCCCTCCAGCTGGCTGCTCATACCAGGCATCTGCTGGCTGTGCCATGTGGGCTGTCCAGTGCCTGGCCCTGGGAGTGACCTTTCTGATCTCACGTCGCTCAGAAGAGGCATCAAGAGGGTCCCAAGGGTCCAGTCCCCAGCTCGCTCCACTGCACTTCTCTGACCCTCTTACCTGCCCTGCCTCCTCAACAGCTGCTTCAAAATGTACTCTGCACCTTGGCACACATGCGTTCTGTGCTGGGGAACCCAGAAGCTTCATGTTTAAGATGCACCAAGACGAAGGAGCCAGTAGCCCGACTGCGATGAGGAAAACATCTGGCAGAAAGGCTCCCTCCCCTGCCCGCCCTGAACACATACCCCACACGTCCTGTCCTCAGCTGCGCCACTTGGTTCCCTGTGGATCCGGGTCTTTGCTCACCCCCAGCTCTGCTGCGGGGGTTCCACAAGGGTCCCTGACCAGGATCCACAGGAACCTGCTAGGCCCCACAGAACTGTGCTTCTCTCCACTACCCTGAGCCCTGAAGCCATGGCAGGTACCGGGGCTGAGCCCCCCCAAAACGCAGAAGGAGAAACTGGTAGGAAACCAACATACTTAGGGTACAACTCATGGTCTGGCACTGTGCCTGATCCTGTCACATCCATCATCTCAGCCAATCTCCAACACCCCTGTAAGGTACAAGGTATTATCTCCATTTTACAGATGGAAAAACGAAGGCTCCAAAAGGGACAAGGTAACTTGTCTTTTCAGGGAACTAGGGAAGCAGGGGTCAGAATCCAGGCTGGCAGACGCCAAAGCCACACTCTTTTCATGGTCAGGGTGTGGGGTGTTCTCAGATCTGAGCCTCCTGGACCTAAACCTGGGCTAGAAGAGTATTTTAAAACCATTGGATGGCAGTGTCCCCATCTGTGATGGCTAATTTTATGTGTCAATTTGGCTAGGCTGCTGTGGCCAGTTGCTCGGTCAAGCACTAGTCTAGGGGTTGCTATGAAGGCATTTTTCAGATGTTATTAACAGTTAAATCAGTAGCCTCTGAGGAAAGCAGATTACCCTGCACAGCATGGGTGGGGCCCATCTATCCAGCCGAAAGGCTTAAGAAAAGAGACTATGTCCCCTGAGAAAGAAGGGCTTCTGCCCCAGACTGCCCTCGGACTCAAGGCTGCAACATCAACTCCCCCCGGTCCCCAGCCTGCTGGCCTGCTCTGCAGATTTCGGATTTGGAGAGCCCGCAATCATGTAAGCTAATTCCTTAAAATTAACCAACCAATCAGCCAGTAAATATCTCTTCCTCTCTCCTTCCCCCAGACTGACACACACATCCCCTGGGAGAAGCCCTCGCTCCATCTCCCACCATTGGGCGGGAGCACGTGGACGCTGAGAGACAGGCAGGGAGGCAGGGTCTGTCCTGCTCTGAGGTGTGTCCCATACACCTTTATTTCTCTTAACCTGACTGGAAGTGACGTGGCTGAGCACTGATCCTGGCTTTATGGCTGTGTGAAACCCAGTGAAAGAGCTATCAGTGTGTGACCATGCGACTCTCAGGCCTCACTGCCCGCCCTGCTCCCCTGTGCCCAGAAAGCACCGGAACACTGAAGTCCACCTCAGCGGCCCCAAAGGCTAGAGGGCAGGAGCAGGGCAGGGGAGGTCTGCACAGGGAGCTCCCCCTGCAGGGAAGGGCAGGAGCAGGGCAGGGGAGGTCTGCACAGGGAGCTCCCCCTGCAGGGAAGGGCGGGAGCAGGGCAGGGGAGGTCTGCACAGGGAGCTCCCCCTGCAGGGAAGGGCAGGAGCAGGGCAGGGGAGGTCTGCACAGGGAGCTCCCCCTGAAGGGAAGGGCGGGAGCAGGGCAGGGGAGGTCTGCACAGGGAGCTCCCCCTGCAGGGAAGGGCGGGAGCATTCACTCTCAGAAGCAATGGAAACTGGCCATTCAGTAAGTTCCGCCCCAGGCAACAGGTGGTTTCCCTGGGGACCGTAGAAAGGAGGATCACAGAGCACCTTGGGTCTTCTCAGAAGAAGGGAGGGGCTGAGAGTTCCACTGAGCGCTTTCTGTACTTTGTCTCCAATTTTCACAACAATTCTACAAGGTAGGCAACACTGTCCCCATTTTACAGTTGAAGAAGCTGAGGCCCAAAGAGTCAGTCAACAACTCTCTTTCCAAAGACCTTGCAACAAGGCATTTACAAACAGGGACTGTAGACATCAAAATGCATGCTCTTATGTTCCAGCCCAACTCCTGCTACCATAACTTGGATAGAGATCAGTGACCTAACACCTACCCTGACTACATCTAGGAACGCTTCTTCGTCCTGTCTCCCAGCCGTGGGAAGTGATGACTCCACCTGACCTGGAGATTCAGAGAAGAGGAAACACCATCAGGGGTCATGTCATCTAGACCCTTCAAGAAGTGGGTACCAGCCTCTTCTCCAAAACTTGAAAGGAAGAGTCTTCCTCCTAGTGTAGGTACCTCGCTTGGGGGTCCCTCATGCTAGAGCCCCATACCCTGCCTGGTCCCTTGCTGTGGCCCTGGCTCCCACAAGAACTGTGAGTGCTAGTGGGCCCTGGTGGCTTGTCTAGGGCTCCCTCAAGCCAAGGCCAATGGAGAAGTCTCTTTGCTCAGGTAACCTTTCCCAGTCCCTTTCCTCTCCCTGATTTAAAATAGTTCCTAATCACATGTGACACTTCCTTATCTGATCAAGACAACTTCCAAATCCCAGGGAGACACAGAAGAATCTAGGAACTCCCAAATATAAACCTGTGGTAACCTGGGCTCAGAAAACAAAGGGTCTCCAAGCTGGGAAGGCCTCCTGTATTGGGCTCAAGTCCCTCCATTCTCTGCCTCCTGTCCTTGCTATGAATCTGGCTTCCAGAAGCCAAGAGGCAGAGCAGCGAAGAAAAAGAGGAGGGGAAGAGAGGGAGAGGGAGGAAGGAGGTTCAAGACCCAGGCTAGGAAACAAGGGACTCCCCCACACACAGAGATCCAAAATCCTTCGCAACCATGCTGATGTTGAAAGATGTAAGGACCCTAACAACTAAAAGCTCCAGAGAGAGGGCAGAGCGCCCATGGCAGTCTGAACCCCAAAGCCGGACAGTTCTGCCTCAGAAGTGTTTAGGATTACGGTGCTGCCCTGACTTGCCCACAGTCTGCCTGGACTTGAGCAGGGAAGTGGGAGAATCACCATTCTTTTTTCTTTTCTTTTTTTCCACCTCTTTTCAAGTATAATTGGTATAACAAAAAACTGCACATAACCAGTATATACAATGTGGTGAGTTTAGACATACCTATACATTAGTGTTACCATCACAACTGCCCAGGTATTCAACATATCCATCACCTCCCAAAATTTCCCTCTGTCCCCAAATGATAACGAGCATTGGCAAAGAACCTTTGCACATTGTTAGTGAGATTGCAGAGCGGTATAGCCATTATGGAAACCACTATGGAGGGTCTATGAAAAACTTAAAATAGAACTGCCATATAGTTCAGCAACCCCACAGAAAATGCAATCCGTATCTTGAAGAGATGACTGCGCCCTCCTGTTCACTGCAGCACTATTCACAATAGCCAGCTATGAAAACAGCCTAAGTGTCCATCGACAGGTGAGCGGACAAAGAAAATGTGCCGTATATACACAATAGAATATTATGCTGCCTTAAAAAAGAAGGAAATCCTGCCATTTGAACATGGATGAACCTAGAGAACATTACGCTGGCGAAATAAGCCAGACACAGAAAGACAAATACTACGTGATGTCACTCATATGGGGAGTCTCAAGAAGTCAAACTCACATAAGCGCAGCACAGAAAGACGGGGTCCAGGGCTAGGGTGGAGGGAATGGGGAGATGTTGGTCAAAGGATACAAACTTTAGTAATGAGACGAGTAAGCTCTGAAGCTCCAATGCACAGCATGGTAACTGCAGTTAACAATACCGTACTGCATACTTGCAGCTTGCTAAGAAAGCAGGTCTTAGGTGTTCTCACCACACACACACAAAAAAGTTAACATGAGATGATGGATACGTTGATTAGCTTAATTGTGCAGAACACTTCACTATATATATATATATATTAATATATCAAAACACCATGCTGTATATCATAAATATATAATTTTCATTTGTCAAAATATTTTTATTTATTTTATCTGATAAAGCTAGAGAAAAAAATAAAGACAAAAATGTCCTTTGTCCTTTGGTGGGTGTCTAGATTGCTTCTGTTTTGTGTGTATGTGTGGTAAGAACACTGAACACGAGACTACCCTCCCAACAAACTCAATGCCTCATTGTTGACCACAGCACCGTGCGGTACAGCGAACCTCGGGGACTCACCCATCCTGCGTCACTAACTTCATACCCATCAAACAACAGCTCCCCGTCCCCTGCCCCAGGACCACCGCTCTTCATCCCCACTCCCTGCTGCCACTTCGGCATGAATTCCACTGCCCAGGGTTCCATCCTCATTCCTGCCACCGTGCCCCTGCCCCTCTTGGCTGTGCTGCCCCAGACACCCACTTTCCAGCCTGCCTCAGCCCCCAGAAGTTGCTCCTGTCTCTTTACCTCCACAGACAGACAAACTGAGCCCACCTCTGAGTGCCCAGCTGGGTCCCCCACCTCCAGACCTGAACCAGGAACCACCAAGCTTTGGAATGAGGGCCTAACCCTTGGCCCCGGCCTCAGAGCCAGTTACAGAACATTTGGTTGAAACAGGCCGTTGCCCCTGCACACCCTGACAAGTTGGAGAGGAGGGGGACTCTCTCTGGCCAGATGAATTGGTGGAATCAGAACACCAAACACCCAGCCTCAGAGCGCCCTTGGGTCACTGTTCACAAGCCGCGGGCTCTCCAGTGGAGTGGCACTGATCAAAAGAGAAATCTACTCTGCTGCAGAAAGAAAATGTATCTGGTGCAATAGCAAGTATATAAAACATACTTGGTTACAGGGTGTTTAACCCATTTCGTGTTGCTATAAGAGAACACCTGAGACTGGGTGAAGAACAGAGAGGTATTTCCTGCAGTTCTAGACGCTGAGAAGTGCAAAGCCGAGGAGCCCACATCTGGCGAGGGCTTTCTAGCTGCCCCTCCCCTGGCAGAAGGCAGAAGGGCAAGGGAGGGCCAAGCTCGCTTTGTTAACAGCCCACTCTCCAGGGCAAGCCCCCGCCCTGGTAATGACACTAATCCACTCAGGAGAGCACGGCCCTCGTGAACTTTTAATGGTCCCACTTCTTAATATCATCGCAATGGCAGTTAAGTTTCAACACGAGATTTGGAGGAGACATTCAAACCACAACGGAGGGCTGCTACAGATATATTTGTTCAGTTATTTACGTTTGGGAATAGCCTGTACTCTATGTCGATAGGAAGATGATACTGTAAATTAGTGGATATAAAAGAGCTTGTCTTAGTACTTAGGATTTATAAAGTCACTGCAGAGATAAAGGATAGGAAGCCGCGGAGCATTAATTTTCTTGAGACCGCAAGAGTGAGGTGAGTCTTGAAGACACACAGTTGGGGTTTGACAGAGTGAAAACAGAGTCCAGATGGTGCCGCTGGACATCTTCTGGAGAAGAGCGTGCGGACGCCGCTCTCGGTCATCCGCTGAGGGCCCCTTCTCGTGCTAACAACATGATAATTAACAAGATCATCGTATATACGAAGCCCCCCTGGGTCTTGTAAGAACTACCCCGGGGGAAGTACTGATGTAGTCTGCAGGGGGCTGCGTGGGGGACGGAGAAAGGCACATACAGAATAAAGGTTGACTCACACGTCCTGGGCGTGGCACCTGCCTGGCGTGTGTCCCCGGAGCACTGTTTCAACCACAAGAAAGAACAGGAGTCCACACTGCCTCCTCTATTCTCCTGGGCAGCATCCCCAGGTGGAAGGAGCCCCCGACTGGAGGAGGCTGTGTTTGTTCTCAATGACTCTCATGAGCGACTTGAATTGCTAACAGTGTGGCCTCTGGCCTCCATGGTTACTGCCATCAAAGAACCACCCAAGGGACATCCAATAAGTGGAAGGGGGTCAATAACCTTCAATATGCTTCCTTCTGAAATGCATTTGTGAATGAGCACACACAGGTTGCACTGAAGTCCCTCCACCTACAAAGCGCCCCTGCTGGGAGAGACGCCCTAAGAGAGGCCTGGACGCAGCGCCTCGGCGAGCTTGGCCTCCACCCAAGACAGAGCTGACTTCTCTCTACCTCTCCACTGCTACCTTTCCAGAATACCGCCAGCTCTGCTCAAGCCCACCACCACCCCCTCAGGAGCAGGCTTGCTGGGCCGGCAGCCTCAGCTCCCCATCCACACACTGTGACATCACTTGCATGGTTTGCTGAGCCCAAGCCTGGTGCACAGAGTGGTCCCCCCCTCTCACCCAGCTCTCCTGCTGCTTCTGCCCTGACCCACAGCAATTGCAGGGCAGCCCTCACACCCTCCTGGCCACGTCCCCAAGCACATATCCTTCTATCCAGGCACACGGCCACTAGTGGGCCCCACTGTGAACAGACACAATGCCCCAAGTCTTGCCCCCCAACGCCCTTCCCAATGGACTGTACCCCAGGGAGATGCTCAGGACACAGCCACACAGGGGCTCTTCATGCACTTGGCCATGGTGCCTCCCCATCCCCAGCACTTCCACGAGGGCCATCTGCCATGGTGCTCCCAGCCCGGGGTGGGCAAAGGGTGAGGGTCAGGCTCCATCAGCTTTCAACTGCACCTGATACCACCAACGTGCCTTGGGCCCCCAGGACCCCAGTCATGGCTTAGCGCATCAGCCTGTCAGTGTCTTTGCTGGGGACCCAGCTGTCTGCGTGTTGTGGGGAGAGGCGCATACCAGTCCCATCTCCAGGCTTCCCACTGCCCACCTGCGGTCTCTGCAAAGAGGATGAAAACTCCAGAGAAGGCAGCTGAGCCCGTTCAGACCCAGCCAGACATGCCTGCTGCCCTCTCGTCTTGGCCCAGAGACTCCATGTCTGCTGGACTGCTCCAGTCTGCTGGAGACTGAAATGTCCCCACATTTATGTTTGGAGCTTCCAAAAAGCCAAAGTCAGAGGAATTTACAGCTTGGCTGGCTTTGCTAACACCGTGCAGCAGTCTGCTCAGTGACAGCCTGCTATCTCTGAGCTCAGATCTCTCCGTCCCAGGCAGCAGAGGGTATGGGAAGGTGAGCGTGATAGATTTCCAGCCAATCCATCCTGAAAGAGCCTCATGTGTCAAGATGGAGCAGGAGCAGCGTGAGGAGGACCCGGCAGGAGGAAGCGGAGGGGGCAGCTGAGGACACGGAGAGGAAGGGGGGGAGGGGCAGGCCAAGGTTTTCTGAGCATGTCCTCTGTGCCAGCCAGGGAAATAAGACATCCCATGGTGATACCTTGTCCAATCCTTATCTCCTCCTTACCAATGAGGAAACCAGGGCTCAGAGAGGTTATGAAACATGCTTAAAATCACACAGCGGTAAGTACAAACTCAGACTGTAGGACATGGAAGTCTATGCTCTTTCCACTCTATCATGCAGCTTCCAGCAGGCACTGGGAGGAAACCCTGGGAGACCCAGTGGGGACAGCACATGGGTGTCACCCACATGCATGCTCCCAGAAGCCTTCATTGTACATGAGTGTGACCCCACAACAAAACATGCCCACAACAAAACATGCCTTCCTCAAAGCCCGAGGGTCTTAGTGGTTCTCATGTAGACCCCTCAACCAGGCAGGGCAAATACCTAGACCACATGCGCGTGACCCAACACCTAGAGAGGTACAGGGACTTCCCAACTCCTGAGAACACCTGGGCTACCAGAATAAAGAAATGTTCTCTCTGTCTTTCCATCCAACCAACCTGGGCGTGGGGTTCAACAGCTGAGTCAAAAATCTCCTAGCAGTACCACAATCTGTTTCACTTAGCTTGTCTAGAAACCCTTGAGTCTACAGGTCTTAGGGTCCCCCAGATTAGCAGTCCCCAACCTTTCTGGCACCAGGGACCAGCGTCATGGAAGACAGTCCTCCCACAGCCCAGCAGGAAGGGGTGGTCCCGGGACGACCCAAGCGCACCACATCCCCTGTGCAGTCAGACCTCTGTGCCAGGGACAGTCTGCACTTGCAGCCGCTCCCCAGCGCCGGCTCCGCCACCTCAGCTCCACCCCCGATCATCAGCACCAGACTCTCAAGGAGCCACAGCCTAGATCCCCGCATGCGCAGTCCACAGCCGCGCGGGGCTCCTGCGAGGATGCAACTGCAACGCCACCGCTGACCTGACGGGACTGGGACGCAGAGCCCACCGCGGTGCGGTGCGGGCGACGGGAGCCGCAACACAGATGAAGCCTTGCTCACCTGCCCACCGCCCACGTCCCACTCCAAGGCCCGGCCCCCAAACAGGCCATGGACTCAGCACGCGTCCGCAGCCCCCGGGTTTGGGGACCTCAGACCCAGATGACTGAAACCAGGGTACCCGCCCACATCAGCGGAACTGGGGAGCCCACTTCTCCCTGGCCTGGCCTCCATCCCCTAGCACTTGCAATTTGTGCAAAGTGCCTTGTGGCTGCCTGCCACCTCGCAGGCTCTTTCTGCTGACAGGACACTTTGGTAAAGTTCAGACCGCCTTGGCTACTGTTAAGTTAAATGTGGGTGCAAACAAGGCAAACCTATCTCCAAATGTTTCCAGGTGGCTTAGCTCCTTCATGCCCAGATAACATCAGAGTCATTTCACTTTCAAAACAGAAATTCCCCCAACCTGGGAAAATGACTTTCGGTGGTGGTGCTGAGTGAGAAGTGACAGGAGGAAAGGCACCCTTTGTCCCCCCTCCCCCCAAACACACCGTCCCTTCTGTCCCTTCTCTGCTGGAGCCAACGACAAGAGCGCTTGCTCACTGCCTCCCAAGGGGCAAGCCCACCCTCATTGTCAGCAAAGCAGCAAAGAAGAAGCGATGGCTCCCTTTCCTCCCCAGCCGCTCCCGGGGAGGAGTTCTCCCATCGCCTCTGGCAGTGGACGCAGAGGCCGTGCCCCACCTGCCCCCAGACTGCAGAGCCCTCCTGGCACTGCTCCGGCCGCGAACAGGTAGGAGCTGGGGGCACAGGCAGGGCCGTGGGAGGAAGGTTCCCATCCTGGCTCCACCACCTACCAGCCCTGCAACGTGGGCAAGATGCTCCGCGTTCTGGAAATCACCACGGATCACACCTCGCAAGGTGACGAGGGAGACGGGGCCCGTTGTGAACCTTTACATGCTTTGACAGCTGCCACCTGTGCCGCCCCAGGATGCAGGGACTACGGTGAAACCCCAGGGCAGACCACAGACAAGTGTCAGTGGGCCCCAGGCCTGCAGTCCCAGGCTCAGCTACAGCCTGGGCTCAGGGACTGAGGGAGCAGCCGTCAGGGGTTGGGGATGGCGACAACAGGGAGGAGGAACCCAGACAAGAGGCTTGTCCTGTGGAGGGGACCGGGGTGGGGGCTGGGCAGCACCAGAAGCTGGAACTTGGCAGGCTCTGCTTAACCCCCCTGCCATTGATAATGAGCACAATAATACTAACAGTTAGCAGCAGCCGGCACTAACCATGCGCCGGGCACCAGCCCGAGTTCGTCACACACATCTCCCAGGCCATCCTCACGACAACCCTGAGAGGCTGACAGGTGTGGATACAGGGGTTCCAAGAAACACAACTTGCCCAAGTCGCTCAGCCACTAATTTATAAGGCGAAAATTGGAACCCAGTCTCTGTGGCCCTGCCATGGCACCTCTTGGGCACAGGAGCTGGGCACAGAACGTTGGTGCAATGAACAGAGAACTCCCCAGGCCCTGGCCCCCCTGCTCAGGCCCCTTTCCCCAGATCTCACAGTGTGCCACAGGGGAAGGAAGAGCCTTGGTCATGGGCACAGTCTTATGCCCTTGACGTTGGCACAAGATGAATGATGTCCCAGAACTCACCTATCTGTCACCAAAGCCTCCCCTAATCCAGAACCTCAATGCGGAAGCCCAGGAAATTCATGGGATAGGAAGAGTCTCCTCCCTGGCTGGGGGCAGGTGAGAGCTGGCCTGCAGCCCCAGCTGGGGTGTCCCACTCTTCCCGCATGTCCCCACCCCGCAGATTGGCGCTCCTGGTGGCTGGCTCCCTGATGGACAGCTGGGCCTGCCAGCACTTGTTGTTTCTGCTAAACTCCATGCTATTACAACAAAACCCCTGTATTTCTTGCAAACAATTTTCTCCTTTGCAATCTCATAAATTAATTCCCTCCTTTCGAGCTGACTGGCTTCCTGCTAATCTAACCACTAACCTATCACCATCCGTAAACTAAATGATCCGTAAACACTCTCCCATCTCAAGCCTAATGCACTAAAATTACTTTTCGGTTTTTCCTGCTTTATCTTTCTTTGCTAAGGACAGCTCGGGTCCAGCTTCCTCTCTCCTTCCTCCCGAACTGAGAGGCTCCTGGCTCTTCACTCCTGAGGCTCCACTTCCCTGCCCCTCAGGCTCCGCAGCCAGGAGGTGGGGCTGCTGCGTTTAGCTGCCGCCCAGGGTCGCCCCGGCCTGAAGCCCACCAAGAAACAAGCCTCGAATGAGTACAGACAGGGTGGGGCCAAGGGCTGGCCCAGCCATAGTGCCAGAAACCCCAGATGAAGGCAGGTGGCATGGAGGGGGCTCAGGTCCCTGAGAGGAGGGCTCCTCCCACTCCTTGGGCTCCGGTGGCCGGTGGCCACCTGCTCCCCAACCCTGAGGGGTGGGTCAGCCATGCCTAGAGGCCCAGCCTGGGGAAGCATCGCAGGAAGTCCCAGCCTGGCCCAGAGGTGGGCAGGAAAGCTTCAGGTGTTCTGGAAATCCTGGCAGGGGTGGCTTAGAAGGAAAGGGTCGAGGGCTGCAAGAGGCACCCGCTGCTCACCAGGAGAAGGCCCCTGAGGAGGCAGTTCTCTCGGGCCAGCAGTCCCCTCTGCCAGCACTCCTCAGGGGTACAGCTGCCCAGCCCCCCATGCCGAATGCCGGCGTGCGAGGCTGCAGTTCGGGCCCTGGCCGGTGCCCTGAGACCTGCTGCAGAGCATCAGAGGACCAGGACCCATCGCTGAGCCTCCGTGTCCTGTCCTCCTCCACAGGAGCCCTCCCCGGGCCTGCAGTCAGGACCCTCCGCCCAACGTGGCCTGCCCAGGACTGGCCTCTTGCCCCGGACCCCCTGCCGGCATCTGATCCTGTTCTTGGGACAGGCCTAGTTCAGAGGCCCCACTTCCACCGGGCCTCCAGGACCTGCCTCTGCCAAGTGGCACGAACCTGGGCAAGTCACCTTCAGCCTCCTCATCTGTGGGGCCCACGCCTCCTCAGCGTCGCGAGGATGGAACAGCAACGGGCTCAAGGCACTCAGCACACTGCTGGGGGGCTCCGTAAGGCGAAGGCCCACTCTCTGCCCTCAGCCTCGGTCCTCCAGGCCCCTCTGGCACGGCTCTCTCAACCTGTCACCCAGGCCAGGCACGGCCACATCCTGCCAGCACTCCCTGACCCCGGACGGCCACACCCTGCAGGTGAGGATAACTGAGGCACTGGAGCATGAGACAGAACATGGTCTGTGTGGCCCAGGGAGAGGGCTGGGCTGCATCCTCTAACAACTCTGGGGCTGGGCTCTCAGAAGCATGACAGCCTCTGAGTCACACGAGGACCTGGACTTTCGCATATGCGACTGCAGCTTAATTTTATATCACAGAGCCCGGTCACCCACCCCTCTGTGTCCTGCCCCACAACACTTCCTTCCACCCCACGAAGCCACCCACTTGCAGATCCATCCCTGCACTCACTCTCCCCTTCTTCCATCCATCCTCCCACCCGCCCACTCATATACCCCCATGAATATCTCCCTCCAGCCACCCGCCTAGCCATCCATCTACTCCTACTCACACTCCATCCACCCAACCATCTATCCGACCATCCCCGTCCTCCAATCCATCCATCCATTAATCCAACTCCAATCCCATCAATCCATCCATTTACACATCCTCCCACTGGCCACCCACCCAGCCAGCCAGCCACAAACTCAGCCAAGTTTTCACTCATCCATCCTTCTACCCGTCTGTCTCTTATCTGTCAACCTCATCCATCCATCCATCCATCTACAATGCACCCATCCGTCACCTATCCACCCACCTACACAGCCAGCCGACTCCACTCCCCTGCTCCTTTGGTGAGACTGAGCAAGAGCATCACAAAATACATGACACTTCCTCGCACCCTGATTCTAGACACTGGAGCTGGCACTGGCCACAGATGCAGCCTGTCCACTCTGGTTACACTGGGGACCTCCACTCAGCCAACACGCCCCACAACCTTCAGGTGCTACACTCTGGAAGTCCTCCCCAGTCCCTGGCAGACTCAGGGCTGCACAGTTGACCACTGAGGCAGGGATCACACTGTGCTCACTCTCCACGCTCCCAGCTTGCTCCACAGCCAGGACTGCCGGCTCCTGTTGTCAGGGACCTTGCAGCCCTGACTTACAAGTGGATCCAGCATAAGCTGGTGCCCTCCAGAGCCGCAATGTCCCCTGCCCTGAGCACAGCCTGGCCTCTGAAGCTCTGCACACTCCTGAAACCAGATGGAAGACCCTCTCCCCAGAGCTGCCCAGCCAAGTTGGAGCAGCACAGGCTAAGCCTCCAGGCTTGGGAGGTGCAACCCAATGGAAGATGGACACACATGGTGGAGCCAGAGCCAACTCCCACAGCGGCAAGGGGCGCCTAGCCTAGAACGACCCAGCGCTGTGAGCTTGAATCCCAACCGCCCCTGAGCACCTGCCTTGATCCTTCCGAGGGCACGCCTCCTGGGCATCACGTGACACACAAACCCCAAACTGACCTGTTCGGCTTCCAGATGAGATGCTTGTCTTGGTTTTATTGAGTTTTCCATGAGATAGGGACAGGCTGGAGTTCAGATGCACTTTATTCCAAGCCAGTGCCTCTCACCTTTGAGTGTACATGAAATCACAAGAGTCACCCCTGCTAAAATGCATATTCACGGGCCCTTCCCCAAGAGATTCAGTGGGGCTGCTGGGGGCATGGGGATAGAAATTCGTATAAAAGTATAGCCTTGGCGATCCTGATCCAAGTGGCCCGAAGGCCACATCTGATTCCCTTCAGAAGAGAACCACCTGGGTCCTCAACCCTCACCTCCCTGTAGGAGGCAGACCCCTGTGCCCATCCAGCCCACCGTGGGCACTTGCTCAGAGCATCAGGGCTCGGTCCAGAGCAGCCCCTGTGTCCTGACCTCCTCATACCCTGACCCTAACCCCTGGGCTTGCAGCTGTCTCCGGGACCAAGGCTACACCTCCTGGCCAGGCTGCTCCTGCCTGCCGGGCCGGCCCACCCACAAGCCCCCCGCCCCTACTCTGAACGAGACAGACTCCTGCAGAGTGGAGGAAAGCACTGGAGTGGGTGCTCCATGGACTGTGAGTTTCTGGGAGTGTTACGAACGACCCAGGAAGAAAGCACTTGTTAAAATTATGACAAATAGCTTTGATGGTGTTTTTCAATTACCCACAATTACATCTCACCTTCTGAAAATGGATTCTCCACACTGTCGTTTTTCTTGCAAGCACCCATCTGGCATCCTCACACCCTGCCTCTGCTGGGACGGCAGGAAGAGGCGGGCAGGCCGTGGGCAGCAGGGGCCCTGCACCCCATTATCTCAGTGGGCACTCCTAGCTGAGGCCCAAGGGCAAGGGGGTCCCATCCCTGGCTCTGAGCTAGAGGGCAGGAGGCCAGGGAGCCTCCCCGCAAGTGGTGTCCTTAGGCTCATGCAGTCTGAAGGGCTGGGCGGGGCTCCACTGCCTGCCTGCTCTTCAGAGGCCCGAGGTACAGGCCTGAGAGCAGGTACAGGCAACGACTCGGTACCCGAGCGCTGGATGTGGCTGCCCATCCGCCCCTGCTGCTGGAACACAGCTGGCCCCAGAGGTCTTGTCCCCACTCTGTGTTTAATTCTGCATGGTGCATTAAACCTGGACAAGCTCATGGCCACCGCTGCCACACAGAAGCTGTGCCAGGACTGGGAAATGCCCCTCCGTCACTGGTCAAGGTCTGTGCTCTGCTGCGTCGGCTACTCTGAGCCTCCTGCCCCTCCACCTGCCAGCACCAGCCCACACCAAGGGTCCACAAAGGCTGACTCGCTACGGATAAAGCTCAGATGTTTCCCCTCCTGCTATGAAAAGCCCACTCCTCCTGATACCCTGGAAATGCTCTGGGGCTGGAGAACAAGAGAACCGAGCAGGCCAGGCCTAGCATCCTACCGGTCCACCCCCTGCAGGGACAGGGCTTAGCCGGGGCTGGGCCTGAGGACACGGCAGAGGGAAAGAGCATGCAAGAAGGAACTCACCTGCTGAGATCCTACCATAGGCAGGACAATCTACTAGACATTCATTCATTTATTTACTCCCTCATTCATTCATTCATTCAACTGAGCACCTACTGGTACAACAGGCACTTAGGATTCACCTGAGAACCGGACATAGAACCTATACTCATGGAGCTTACATTCTTGTGGAAGAGCATGAAATAATAAACAAGTCAATGCATATACATCATGTGTGCTAGGTAAGAAGCTCTATGGGAAAAACAGAGCTAGGAATAGGAAATTGGGGTTGGCCAGGGGGCTTTAATTTAAGATGGGGGGGTCAAGGTAGGCATCACAGAGACAGACATGGCAAACACTCAGAGAAGGCAGAAGGGAAGCCATGTGGGTGTTGGAAAGGCTGCTGCAGGCAGAGGGAACAGGCAGTGCAAAGGCCCTGAGGCGGGACCATGCCTGGCGCTGTAGGAGCACGGATGAGGCCACCATGGCTGGAGCAAAGGGACCCCAGGGAGAGAGGAAGGAGACAGACCCAAGAGGAGATGAGATCATAGGGGCCTTGGGGGCCTCCACTCCAAGGGAAATGGGGAGCCAGGGCTGTGCTAAGCAGAAGAGTGGCAGTCTCCCTTGGTTTTCAAAGGCCACTCTGACAGCTGTGCTGGGAACAGCGTGGAGATGAGCCCGACACCCTGGCCTCACCCAACCTGGCCACACCCCAGAGAGCTTTCAGCGACTGGGGCTGAGGCTCAGAGATGTTACGTAGCTGATCCCAGGTCACTCAGCCAGGATTGCAGAGCCAGGAATCCAACCTGGGGACCCAGCTTGTTGCCTGGAGGGCCCTGCAAAGGTTCCTTCCACCCCTACCTGGCCGGCCCAGCCAGCACATTCCCCAAGCAGCTGCTGCAGCGGGCAGGGGGGAAGACAGGAGCCTGAACCAGCCACGCCCGCCGTCCCGTCCAGGCCTGCTCTGGGTGAGCCCCGAGGACCCAGCAGTGGAAGCTCATGGGAAGTCACAGGGCTGGGATCCCCCTCCCTCCACTGCTCCGGTGAGGACCTCCCGCTGCCCTCACCCCTCCCCTCACTCCTGTGGACAAACACACCCCACCATGAGGAGCAAACGTGAGCTGTGACTTTGGGCAAAGAGGCTTCATTTACCCGTCTATAAAATGGTCACAATAACGGCTCCCAGCCAGTTCCATGAGATAATCAGGGACGGGGTAATCGTGGCATCTGCAGAAGTTGCTGACGAGGACGGAGAGTGGCAAAGACACTGCTGAGGGCTCAAAGGAGGATTTGGTACCCAGGATGTTATAGGGGCTGTCCCCTACTCCTCCTCCTCCTCCTCCTCCTCCTCCCCTACTCTGCAAGTTCCCTCCTAGGATCAGTTATAACAGCACAAGCTGCAGTGAGAAGCAGCTGCACCAGGAGCTCCCTGGCTCCCTCGGTGACAGCAGCAGCAGTAATCAAGCAATAAATGCAATTACACGTTGAAACTGCAGCCCCTTGCCGCCACCACCACCCACCAGCCCACAGACACACAGCGTCCGGGGCCTCCCCTCACCCTGGGCCCCGGTGTGGCACTGCATCTGGCAGAGCGGGAGAAACAGAGCAGGCAGAGTGCAAAAACTCAATTTATAGATTACTGTAAAGCAAGTTTATGAGCACAAACTTTCAAACCAGCCCTGCTGGGAATGAAATCCTATTTCATTTGGCTCTAGCTCTGAGATGAATCACTGAGCGAATGAGGATGGCAGAGTCTCCGGGAAGAATCCTTCGGCACACGAATGAAGAGAGACACCCAGGCCGCCTCCTAAGAGATCACCGTGGATTCCCGAATTTGCGGTGGGGAGGGGAGTGTCAGAGGGAGGGCAGCCAGGGAAGGAGGAGGACAGCGGGGGCATTTCAAACAAACAGTTGAACACGATGAAGCTGGAGAACATCATGCTAAGGGAATTACGCCCGTCACAGCAGTGCTATAGGATTCCATTCACACGGAGTACCTAGAACAGCCAAATTCATACAGCCAGAAAGGAGAACGATAGTTGCTGGGGTGAGGGCAGAAGGAATGGCGAGTTATTGTTTAAGGGGTATAGTGTTTCTGTTTGGGAAGGATAAAAAGTTCTGCAGATGGATGGTGGTGACAGTTGCAAAACAATGAGCATTAATGCTACCGCGCTCTTAAAAATGGCTAAAATTGTCAATGTTAAATTATGTATATTTTGCCACAATACACACACACACACACACACACATATACACACACACACACCCATCTCACACACACACACACCCATCACACACACACACACCTACTTCCTTCTTTAGGATTCTATCTCAGAAAAATAGTCCCAAATGTGGACAAAGTTTCAGGCACAAGATGTTCATTGCAGCATTGTTTATTATAGTAAAATCATGGGAAGGAAAGGGAAATAGCTATGTCAGTTAAGGTCTAGCCACCAGAAGAAATATTATGTAGTCATTAAAATACGATTATGAAGAAATTTTAATGACCCAGGAGATAATTGCCATATCATGCTAAATACATGGAGTGATGAGCCACATTATAAATCTCTTCTGGAACAAGGTTGTCCATAAAAAAACGGAGAGAGACTGGGCCCAAAGGGTGGCCTAAGGACACATTCAGCCTCTTCTTCCCAACACAAAACCCTGAAAGTGACATAAACAATAAATAATTTTTTGAAAATCCCAAGCAGTGCTGGAAAACAAGAATGAGGTTCTCAGTAGGGCAGAAACCCTGAGAAATATGTGGAAGCCAGAGGCTGATGGGTTTGGATTGGAAATGGGACCCAGATCAAAGCACACCCAGGAGAGGCCACCAAGCTGGTGTCCCCAAGCCGGAAGCCGCAGATTAGACGAGAGAGTGGCTGAGGGCAGGGCCGTGACACTCAGCAATGAGCTGCAACAGCGACTGCCCACAGGCGGGAGCAAGGAGTAGGAGACTTGGTTTCCAGGGCAAGGCAACCCTGTCGTGCACCAACACTCAGGAGGAAAGTGGAACCCCTACACTCAAAACACTGAGCCTGGTCCAACCAATGCATAGCCCAGGGCCACCCCCACCTCAAGGCATTGCTGGGGACATTGCTGAGCCTCACACACAGGCCAGCAGAAACTTTCAGACACAAAGACAAGTACGCCACTCAGAATCACCCACCTCATTCAAAAGATGTACACACTGAAAGAGACGTGCCCAACTCAGGCACTAAAAGAACCAACCGGCACCTGAGGACTTAGCGGACTAGGACAAACACAATGGCACTTTGAACAAGAAAACTCAGAGAGGAGAGAGGCTGTTGCATTTGTGAAAAAAAAAAAAAATAGAATGAACTAGATCAGGGAACCAAACATTTTATCATTAAAGTTTAAAAAGGGGCTGAATAGCAGCATGGAACAGATGAAGATCAAATTAGTGGCCTGGAGGGCTGAAACAGGAATTCTCCCAGATGGTGGCACAAAAACCCAGAGATGGAAAGGAGAAAAGGAAATTAAAAGGACATTGAGGCTATAATCTCCCACCACCACCTAAATGAAATTCCAAAAAGAGACCTGAGACAATATAGGAAATCAGTAACATAAATACATATAGAAATAATTGCGGAAAGACACGACTCCTCAGATTGGCAGAACCCATCATGTGCAAAGCAGAACTATGCTTAAAGAAAAGAACAACATTTAGGATCAGAGTGGTGAAATCTCAGAACCCAAGGGGAAAAGGAAAAACGTCAAATTCTTCCAGGGAGAAAACAGCACAGACTGCCGACAGGGGAACAGAAGTCAAAGAGGTGGGTGGGTGTCGGCCTGGGTGTGGACTGCAGCCTCCTCCGAGCTGGGGGCCTCTCCACGCTGCCTGGCTTTCCTGCCCACTACGTGGGGAGCAGTACCTTCCTCCTAGCGTTGTCATCAGACTTACACGAGCGGATATGTGTAAAGCCCTGGCGCAGAGCACGCGCTACATCAGACTCAGCTGCCACTGTTCCTGAGAACACGGGTGCACGCAGGTGAATGAACCCATTTCTCAACAGGGCTTAGGAGGGAAACGGTAGAAACCTTAAATTCTCTATGCAGCCTTTGGGAAGCAGACAGGCATTTTCAGAAATGTGAGCACACAGAAAGCTCACCCCCCACAAACCCTCTTGGAAAGAATTACCCAATGGTGTGCTCCAGCAACCACAGAAGAGAATCCAGAGGGCAGGCAGATGAGTGGCTGCCCAGGGCTGGGGGAGGAGGAGAAACGGGGAGTGACTGCTCAGCGGGCGTGGGGTTTCTTTTTGGGGTGATGAAAATGTTCTGCAATTAGATAGTGGTCATGGTTGCACAGCATTATGAATGTACTGGAAGTCGATGAAGGATACACTTTAAAATGGTTAAAATCATATGAAGTGAATTTTACCATAATTTAAAAAAAAATCACTGAATCAAAGAACAGGATGTGGAATACAAAAGCAGACGTTAGAAAAAAAAAACTATGCTTAAAAGTATTTACTGACTCTTATTAAGGATTAAAATTTGGAACTAAAATCGCAGTCGGTCTCATGTTAGACAGTGATAAGGTTCAGGTGTAGAAAGCAGTTAAGGTATATAAAGGTCTTGATTTGTTCAGGGAGACAATGTAAACACTGATTATATGGTGAGAGACAAATATCAGCTTATGTATCTTAGAAATATAAGTAATCACTAGAAAACAAAAAATAATGCATTCGCTTTGAACCCTCAGTAGATGGTTATCCACCGGGAGAAGAGGGGAGGGGATATTTTTGGTTGTCGCAATGGTCAGTGGGATCTGCTGTAACTTAGTGTCCAGGGCCAAGGATGCAAACGCCCTGCGATGCAGCAGAGAGCGCCACACCCCACGCATCAGTCTCATCCAAAAGGACAGCAGTCTCCCTATTGAGAAAACTGCTTTAGAGAACAAAAACTAGGACAAAGAAAATCCAAGCAATCCAATAAAAGGCGAGAAGGAAAAAAATAGCACACGAAAGCATAGTAAGTAAAAAATGCAAAGTAAAATGGCAATAAAAAAATCCAAGCATCACAGCAATGTCAATAAATGTCAATAGGTTAAATTCCCCTAATAAAGTCATCAATAAACAGATGGTTTTTTTCCATCATGGCATAAGTTTTTACAAAAGATACAAAGATAAACACCCAAGAAGGTTAAAAATAATAGGATGAGAAAAGCAACACCAAGCAAAAGATAACCCAGAAAAAGAAGGTGTTTATCAGACAAAATAGAATTCAAGGTGGAAAGTGCTCAAAGGAACAGAAAGATTTCATATTGATAAAAGACACAGCCCACACCAAAAATATGACAGTTGTGAGACAACATGAACCTTACAACACAACTTCAAAATAGATAAAGCAAAACTGACAAAAATTGAAGAAGAAACCAACCAGTCCACAATCATAAAGATGATTTCGACATTTTCTTTCAGAGTCAGTAGGCAAAAATAATAACATGAAAATTTTGCACATCTCACTTTGATATGTTTATCTAATAAATACTTATTGTGTTAAATACTTATTATGTTCCAAGTTCTGGTTTAAGTTTTGCATATATTAACTAGCGTTGTCCTTACGTGATGCTGTAGGCAGGCAGCACTACTGTGCCCATTTACACATGATGGAACTGGCCCTTGGGACAAGGCCCACATTCCCGCAGCCAGGGGGAGGCAGGGCCGGCGTTCAGCTCCGGAGCTGGCCTCAGAGGCTGCGCTCTCAGCCTCCACTTCTCCCGCTCAGGGACCCCAGCGGAGGCAGCACAGTGTTTCCCACGCACACACAGCTTCCACAGAGGAATCTCAGTGAAATCCTTAAGAAAAAAGTATTCAGAACTTCATCGTACAGTAACCAAGTCCAATGCAATAAGACCAGGAGTTAACAATACAAGGAACCCGCCTCCCAATCTCCCTACCTTAGGACACTTAAAACATTGTTTTTTTGTAACTACTGGCTTAAGAGAATATGGCAACAGAAATTCCAAACTATTTAGAACTTAATTCAAATTGAGCACATATTGGATTTGACTGAAATCGTACTTTTAGTAAAACCTTCAGTAACTCCTGGTAAAGTAGGGATCAAAAGTAACTACCCTAACCTGATGAAGGACATCTCCTAGAAACCTAGAGTTAGCATCATGCTTAATTGTGAAACTTTAGAATTTTCTACCACTATCAATATTTAACATTATCCTAGACAATGTGATAACACCTGAAAAAGAAATAAGAATAAATGTTGAAAAGGAAGAGACAAAATTGTCATAATTTGTAGAAAATATGAGTATTTACCAATGAGTTCCAAGAGAATCAACCAATAAACTATTTGAACTCATAAGAGAGCTCAGCAAAACTCCTGGATATAAAATCAATACGTAAAAATCAATGGCTTTCGTATATGCCAGCACTCCCAATTAGAAAATGTAATCCAAAAGAAAGCTAATTCATATTAGAAATAAAATCTATAAAATCCCTGGGGATAAACCTAATAAGAAATATGCAAGACCTATATACAAAGAAAAATGTAAAACTTTACTAAAAACATTAAAAGGACCCCAAATAAGTGGGGAGACACACTATGTCCCTGGACGGTAACTGTCAGTATCATGAAGATGACAGCTCTTGCCTTATTAATCTATGTATTCAAAGCATCCAGTGACAGACACTCCTTTTCATTTATAATTGCTGATGCCGGTGGGTGACAAGTAGCTAATGACTATTCATGAGAATTGCAGGCATTTTCTGAGCACTTATTTACTTAATCAAATGTTTGAAAGTTTTAAGAAGGGTAAAAAGGTCTGAACCACATGGACAAACTCTAAGAAATCAGAGGGACAATTTTAATGAAATAGTAGGAGGTAGTTCAAATAGTCCATGAAACCAAAATCTAGGGTCACAGAGACATCAAAGGGCATAAAAGAAAAAGAACAATTGGCTATTGGAGGAGAACTGATAGAGTATGATGGGACCAAGCAAATGGCGCCAGGCCCCATTAATCAGTTAGTTGACGGTCCAGTGGATGTACCTAACTCAGGAGTTGTGGGCCACAGCTGTGGGCAAGTCACACGATAAATTATAGGCAAGAGTGGAGCAGGTGCCAGGTTACCCAGGAGGCAACCAGCAAAGTGGGACCCTAAAACAAGAACTGTTTTTAAAAGAATTTTATTTCAAATTAATTCCTATGAAAACTAACTCCTTTGTTGGACAGTCTTCCATTTATACCATAGTTTGTGCTGTTGTTATTCTGCATTAGAATCAGAGAGGTAGGGCAGCCTAAAAATGCCAGTGTTTGGAGGATCCAAGTGCCTTGCTGTCACCCTGTTTAGATGCTAGTTATCTACGCCCAGCATGCTCCTGCAAGAATGGCAGACTTTATACTGCCTGATGCCAGAGACCCTGCCCTTGGACAACAGCATCTTAAAGAATTTACACAAGCAGCAGAAAATCCATGAGAACAACAGCACTCGCAATCAGTCAATACCAATATTGAGTCATGGACAACTATATACTGCTCTTTCGAAAGCTTCATCATTGGGCTCATTAAATGTTGTGTCTTAATAGAGGAGAATGCCATTGCTAATTGTGTTTGCAATGAACTCTTTGAATAAATAAAACAAGATATTTTTTATTAACAATTAAGATTTGCTAGAATGGCATATGTTAAGTAGGTAGAAGAAAAGACCACGGTAATTAGGTAAATGCAAATTAAAAGAACAATGAGCTACCACCTATTAGCCATCAGATTGACAAAAATTAAAAAGCTGATAATATCAAGTGTTGGCAAGAACATGAGAAGGTGGGTGCTCCTCTTACCCTGTCTGTGGGAGTGCAAATTGATTCAGCTTTCTGGAAGGTGATTTGGCAGAAACTCTTTAAAACTTTAAATGTGCATGCTCATCAGCCAAGCAATTCCACATCTGAGAATCTACCTAGATACAAACTCATAGGCATGTATAAGAATTTTCACTATGGTATGTTATTGTGGAAAATTAGAAACCACCTAAATATTTATTAAGAGGTGATCTGTTAAATATCTATTAACATGAGATTCTGTTTAAAATGCAGTGGGTTTATATGAAATAATACAGCAAGTTCACCAAGACAAATTGGTGAGTGAAAAATAAGCAAGGTACAGAATAATATGTGTCAGCATTATTTATATTTTCAGGACACACGAGAACAAAGCAAAACTCTGTATTTGGAGTTATGTGCGTGGATAAATGTAAACACAGAGGGAAAGTTCTGCAGGAATATAGAGCAAGATGACTTCAGTTTTTCCTCTAAGGAGAGAAATGGGACTTTTATTTAATTATTGCTTAAATCCTTTATAATGAGAGGTGTTTGTGTATTGTTCGTGACATTTAAAGGAATGAAAGTGTTAAGGTGGAAGGTCGAAGGCAACCGGAGTGAACAGTCTGTGCTCAGCCGGGAGGGGAGTCTGCTAAGAGGGGCTGGGAGGCGCAGGCAGCAGCGCGGCTGGATTCCTGGCAGCGTTTATCTTGCCAGGTCCTGAAAGCACTTTCTTGTGCTTTTCAGTATGTCCTAATTTTTCTGTGATGCCTGCATATTGCTTTTCCAATCAGACCATTCGGGAGGCATTTTTATGTGCAGATGGCTGGTGACCCACTCTTCCATTGGGAGAGATTCCCTGCAGACTCCCACACACCCCCAGAATTGACTCGGGTCGGGAGGGAGCCCGGAACTCTGTGTGCACCTGGCAAGACCCCCGCGGCCCCCGAGGACACTCTCAGACTCACCACTGCTGTGGGCTGGGAGACGCCTGGGCCCAGGGACTGTGCGTGAGGTCTCAGCTCTGCTTGTGCCCCTCAGCAGGACCCCAGCAGCCCCACCCCCAGCCTCTATCTGGAGCCTGTACCACCCAGCACTCGGCAAGGGAATGAGTTTAGGGTTTGGGGGGCTGAAGTGGGGACCCCCAAGGGTGCGAGGATTCAATGTCCCCCATCCCCCACAAGCCCCGTCACTATGGACGAGTGGACAGATTCAAGCAGCCCCAGAGGAAAGTAAAGCGCCAGCTCGGGAGAGACGCTCGGGTGTCTCCTCCCACGCACAGGGATGGCGGCAGGCCACCCCTCTGGACCCCTCAGAAGCGACCGATAAAGCGGCTGCCTGGTTCGCCTGCCCAGCCAGCCCCTCTGGCCACGGACGTGCACGCCGCCCACTGCAGGAGCCGCCGGGCTGCGAGGCTGCGCTGCCTCTGCCCCAGGTGGAGCCTCTCCGTGGCCCTGCACCCGCCATGGCAGGACTTCAGGGACCCTCGAGGCAAGTGAAAGTGCCGTGGTTACAAACGGCAGCCAATCCCCCACTAGCCGGGGGTCTGTGGCCCACGTGGCTGGAGGGTGAGTACCCCGCTGTGTCACCATGCAGGCCAGGAGAAGGCAGACAGCTGGTGTCCAGGAGCCTGTGGCTCTGCCCTGGGACAGGCTCTGGCAAGGGACCCCCGCTCCTGGTCAGAGGGTGGGGTGGGCCAGGGGAGCAGATGCCCTCACCTGGCAATGAGAGGGTGACCCAAATGACCCTTCAGCACACATGCCACCTCCTGCGGCCACCCCCTGCCCTAGGTGCACTGACACACCACTGCCCGCCTGACCACTGGCAGGACCTGGAGTCCTAACCACAGAGTCTCAGAGGAGGGGCCCTGCCGGGGGTCTCTGCTCAGCCTGGTCTTCCAGGGTACCTCGGCCCACACTCTGGACAACTCAAGTTCAACCCCAAGGACCTGGAGGCCGCGTCTTCCGGAGACGCTGGAGGAAACTGCTACAAAGCAAAGCGGCTACGTCACGGCTTGGCAGCCACGTCTTCAGTACCCGCGTAACCAGCCTGCGTGGCCCGCGTCCCGACCCGGCCCAGCCTGGCCACCATGGCCTTCTCCTCGGCTCCTGTCCAGGCCCCTCCCCGACGCTGAGCCGAGCAGCAGGCCTGCCCCCTTCCCTGCCCTCCGCCATCCCAGCAGCAGTTCCTGCATCAGGGCCGGGTCACGGTGTGACCAGGACTCCCCAGAGCAGGACCTCTTAGGCTGTCCTCTGGCCCCAGACTCACCATTCCCACCGGGGGCTGCGCACACCCTGCCCTCTTGGAGTACACCAGTTTTCCCTCCTCCCTCTGCCCTCGCCAGCCTTCCTAGGGGCTCGGGGTCCCCTCCCCCAGAGCTCCCCGGGCAGGCACAGGAGGCCCTCGCAGGACTCCTGCCCACCCCCACCAGCCTGTACCCTGGGTGCAGCAGGCTGGTGGCACCACCAGGGAGGGACCAGTCTCCCTGTCCCAGCGCCCCCTGCCACAGTCCCACCACAGCCTAGGGCTTAAGCCAGCGGCCGGGGCAGGCCCCTAGAGATGCACAGGAGCAACCACGGTGGCCGCACCCCCTTCCCAGCCTGGCCAGAGCCTCACACAGATGTCACCCCTCCTCCCCCAAGCACGTGAGGAGGCCACATCAGGGTCCCACTTGGCAGAGCAGCAAGAAAAAGCCGAGTAGCCAGGAAGAGGAGAAACTGGGAGTTATCCTGGTGAGGCTCGTGGCAAAGTCCAGACGAGGCCAGACATGGGGAGAAGCAGGTTTCCTGACAAATGTCAGCCGTATAAGACGGGGTGACACAACCACAGAGCCCACTGCGAGCTGGACACGCCCATGGAACCAGAACCACCACCCCGGGAGGTGACGGTCATCACAGCACAGGGCCCGCAGCCAGGGCAGGCTGGAAGGGCGGAGGGTAGCACCGGCCACCTCAACCCACTGCGCCCTGTCAGAGGGGAGGAAAATGGCAGGGCAGTGTCCGGAGGGGCGCAGGCCGTGTGGGGCCTCCGCGGGGCACCTGTGACAGGAGGGCCGGCCGGGTCCTGCTCTAAACCACCCGGGCGGCCGGGGCCGGGCGACACTTGCAGGAGAGGCCTGGAAGCCAGTCTCTGATAGCTGTCGCCAGTGCAGAGCTGCTGGCTCGGCGTGGGGGGTGTGCAACAAACTCCGCCTCTGCCCCACTGTGGCCTCTTTAAGTGCCCCCCAATCCCCACTGGGCATTCTGGCCTGGGGCTCCCATGCTGGACACCCTGGCTGGGGCAGGGAGCACACCCAGGGCCACCCTGACGGGGTGTCCTGAGCTGCAGACATCCAAACCCACCCAGCCGGGAGGGTGGCCAGGAGGGGTGTGAGCCTGGTTGCCACGGCAACGACCCCACCATCCGTGAAGTGTACAAGGGGCCCACAGCCCCACTGCAAGCTGTAGGGCTGGGGTCAACCCAGTGCCCCCAGCTGGCAGGGCGGAAGGAAGGGAGAGACAGCCCTGTGCTCTCCCAAGTGCTGCCTCGGGACTCTGGGAGCAGGGACAACAGAGAAAGCCCAGACTCCGGGGTGGCCAGGCCTGGGTTCCCAACTCAGCAGTCACTTCTATCCCAGCCCCGGTCCCTGGGGCAGGTACCAAGAGCCCCTGAGTCTCAGCTTCCCCACCTGCAGACAGCCCTGGGAAATAACTGCCCAGTGCTTGTAACGGCCTGACACAGACAGGTGCCATGTGAAACCGCTTCTCCCGAGCAACAGGTGTCGGGCCACGGTCACTGGCGGATCGGGCTGTGCTGTGTGGTGGGCAGAGATGCACTGGACACGGGGCCACCGCCTGAGCCAGCGCCTGAGCCAGCGCCTTTTGGACGGGGACGACACGGAGAGCAGACATGGACGTCGGGGGTCAACCAGGCGGATGGTGGGGAGCTCGGGGCAGGCCACACACCTGCAATGGGAGGACACGCTGGGTTCACTTCAGAGAAGGAACACCTGGGGCTTGGAGAAGGGAGGCTTCCCTGAGGTCGCACCACTGGCTGTGGCAGGTAGGGCACAGAGTGGGCTGTCCCTGCCTTCCCTCCCCCACAGTTGCACTGGCTCCTTCGAGGCCCTCCACCAGCCGTGGAATCAAGGGCGGCTTCCTGCCGGAGGAGACAGGCTGCCCAGGAGGGCGGAGGGGGTAAGAGGGCCCTGCAGAGGAGAGGGAGCATTCCAGAGAACTCAAGACTGACAGGCCAGGAAACGGCAGGAACGGGGTGGCGAGGGGCTGGGAGGCCAGACTGGGTGTCCTCTTCTGCCTCCTCAAATGCCAAGTGTGGTGGACATGGCCTTCAGACAGGCCCCCAAAAGGGTCACCCCAGCTGACAAGAAAACCCTGCACCCAAGCCACTTCCCAGTGATGAGCAGCCCACGGCATGAAGGGCCTGCCCCCCTCCATCCCCCAACTCATAACGGGCCATGGCATGTCATCTGCAGCGTCCCCAGGGGTCTGCCAGGGCCTCCCCTGGGATGGCCTCCCCCGTGACCTGCGGCCAGCCCCACCTGACTCCCTTCCCTGCCTTCCCCAGGTGCAGATCCCAAGGGCACCCCCAGTGAGCCTCCTGAAAGCCAGACTCCCTGGGGTGCTGGTTCCCAGGTCCCGTCTCATCCTTGCTGACTGGAGGGACATCTCCTCAATGACTCCCAAGTACTGCTGCCAACACAGCCCTCTCCTCCTGCCATCTCACCTGGAAGGTCCCCCAGGAACCCCAAACCCCGTGGTCTACGCCAGGCAGCCTCAAACTACGGCCCATGGGCCACTTGCGAGTATTTTCGCCCGTTTGTTTTTTTACTTCAAAATAAGATATGTGCAGCGTGCATAGGAATTTGTTCATAGTTTTTTATAAACTATAGTCTGGCCCTCCAACGGTCTGAGGGACAGTGAACTGGCCCCGTTTAAAAAGTTTGAGGACCCCTGGACTACACCGACCTCATGTCTTCCTGTCCCTCCCCGACTCCCCATCTCAAGGATGAGATGGCCCCAGCCCAGACTTGACCTTCACCCTGGCCTTCACCTTCCCTCACTCCAAGAAGCCAACCTCCACCTCTGCCCCACCTTCACGCAGCCCCCCTCTCTTCTCCCCTGGTGCCTCTGCAGCCCACCTTCCTGCAGGATGAGCTCCCAGAAACACAAACCTCATGGCACCACCCCCAGCTTCAAATCCTCCCCAGCTCCTCTCTGCCATGGGGATGAGGTCCAGATCCTGCCCTTGGGAGACCTGCCTGCTACCTAAATCTCTAGCCGTATCTCCTACAAGATCCTCCCTCAGACCAGCACTCCAGAAAACCACCCACACTCCCTGCACGCACCCCACACAGAGGCTTCTGACCTCTGCCTAAAATGCTATCTCCCACCACCATCTCTTATTCCTCATCCTAAGCAACCTGGTCAACTCCTATTCACACTTCAAAACCCCAACCTAAGTATCCTCCAGAAAGCCTTCCCTGACTTCACTAGAAAGCAAAACTTTACTTTTAGTCTATGCTGCTTCTAGAATAACTTCCCATTTATCTCATGAATTATGATTATTTGTTCCCACATTTGTCCTCCCCCCTCCCCACTAAAGCGGGAGCATGTGAAGGAAGGAGTTGTGCTGGGGTCCTCTGGAATCCCCTGCGTTTAGCACAGAGCCTGCTCTGCAGCAAACGCTCAGTAACTGTTGAGAGTGCAGCTGATGCAAATGACGCGGGGTTAGGACCACGGACCACCCCACGCAGTCAAAAATCCGAGTACAACTTCTTACTCCCCCAAAACTCAACTACTAACAGCCTGCTGTCCACCAGAAGCCTTACTGATAACCTACATGGTATAAATGGTTGAGTAACGCATTTTGCATGTTATGTTACATACTGGATTCTTGCAATAAAGATACAGAACACAAAATGCTATTAAGAAAATCATAAGGAAGAGAAAATATATTTACTATTCATTAAGTGGATCATCACAAAGGTGGTCATCCTTGTCATATTCTGGTTGAGGAGGAGGGGGAGGCCGAGGGGGTGGTTTTGCTGTGTCGGGTGGCCAAGGTGAAAGGAAATCCGCAGTGCGTGGCCCCACGCAGCTCAAACCCATGCCGTCCCAGGGTCAGCCGTAAGCTGAACGAGCGAACAAAGAGCTCCGCCTAGCGCAGGGTGCCAGCCGCCACCCCTCCCTGCCTGCCTGCCTCGGGCTGCGCTCTCTCTCCCGGGGAGCCCCTCGCCCCCACATCACTCAGGGCAAAGGCTGCTTCCCCTCCCCGTCGCCCCTGGCCCGCTGGCCTAGCCACCTGCTTGATTAATGACTAGAACAACCTGTGCTCCTTTTCAGGGGCAATATGCCTGCCTTAAACTGCTTTGAAGAGCACAGCACCTGCTCACATATCAATTAAAATTATAATTAGGCGGCGAGAGTATATAATTAAAATAACACGTTCCATCTCCCTCACTTACTGCTGCTGCTGGCTGTCTAGGTGGAGTGAGCCAGGTCTGCAAAGCAGGGCGGGGGAAGGGATGCCCGTCTCCGCACACACCACGCTTCCCTCCCAGGTGTCTCCTCTGTCACAGGAAGCAGCTCCCCAAGGCTGCCCTAACCAACACGAGTGAAAAGGGTTGTGTGTCACTTGCTTTCTGTCACTTGCTCAGTTATGACGAACACACTCCCTACCTGGTTATGGTTCCTGTCACATGTCGGACTCTTTTAGGCCTGCATGCCTCTGTACAGGGAGTGCTATCTTCCTAGAATGCCCTTCTCCCACTGTATGCCTAAGAAACTCTTATTCATCCTTCAAAACCCAATTCTGATTTTTACCCGTGCTGGGTTCTGGGGACGCAGGGGAGAGTCATCCCTACTTCAAGGCACACACAATGCAGGGCACAATGGTCCCCATGTTCCAGAGGAAGAACGGGCTCCCTGATTGGGCACCATGGCTGGGAGGCTGAGGGTGTGGCAGGGCCTGCAGAGCCCCCTGTGGCCTCCGCAGCTTCATGGTGGTGGCCGCACAGGCACCTCTTCCAGAACACAGGCCTGTTAAATCTGCTGCCATCTCCTCATCAGCCTGTGGTGCTGGCAGGTAAATCTGGCAAGTGGCATGTCCTGCTAATAAGAACAGGAGGATGGCTCGGGAGGAACCATTTGTTACTGCGTGGTGCTTTGCAGAGACTTTGCCCAACCAAGAGATGTGCCCAGCACTTAGCACGTCCTGCTGCAATCTTTATGAAGCCCCATTCTGGCAGAGCATGGGGGAAATATTCCTTGCCTTTTAAAATTAAACTCACTTTGACTTTTGTTGCTGTAAACCATTAAAACCGGAGTGTGTTAGCTACTGTCAGCTTCACCAAGCTGATTTGCAGCCAGCCGGGGCTGCCTCGTCCCTGTGCCTCCTCCAGGGCACCAAGTGGGGCCGACTCACAGTTGCCGAGTGCTCCCAGGTGCCGGGCACTCTGCGGGCTGCTTCACTTATGCTGCCTTGGCGTTTCCAAAATGGGTTTCGCAAAGCAGTAATTACACAGGATGTTAATAGGTGCTCTGCCAAAGAAAGTCCCATGTTCTAGTGAGCCTGCAAATGCTGACTTCACAAAAGTTAATGGGCTTCGTTACTGCAGGACTTCTCAGAGCCTTAAATAGGCTGATGCACGTAGTGATGTCTCCAAGAGAAGCAGCTAGCTGGGCCCTATGTATTCTGCCACAGAGCCTGTTTCTCCCACAACATTCTGTAGGACTAGGTGTGCAGAATTCAATTTGGGACATGCTGTTTCGTTCCCCCTTCTTGGAAATGAGGAAACAGCCTCGTGAGGCCTCTCCCATTCACCACTCTACCCCAGCGCCCAGCATGGAGACCGACACACGGCAGGCCCGCGACCAACACTTGGGAGCTATGTGAAGACATGCCAAGTCCCAAGAGCTGGGACGACACTCAGGAACTATCTGACTCCAAACACTTTAAACTTCCCATGGCCAATTCTCCAAAAATGAGGACATGGCCCTCCCAACCCCACTCCCAGAGGACTGAGAGGGGACTGGATGTGCAGGACCCTGACCTGGCCCTGGCTCCAGGCAAACCCTTCGGGGGCCTCCCCCAGGCTCAGCTGGGCATGGTTTCCGCAGGGCCTCACCAGCCAATGAAGGGGCAGGAATCCAGGGGCCACCTGTTGACCCCAAACATCGAGGACAGGAGGGTGGCAGTAGCGATTCCACCTTTCTGGAGCCTGTTTCTGTCACACACTGCCCGAGGCTGCCCCCTAGGAGTTCGATCACTGGACTTATTGGTCCAGTGTTGTGTCTAAGAAGGAGAATTTCCCCATCGTGTCCACAATAAAATGTACACGTGACACACAGAAACATTAATGGGGTGCACAGTGGCAGAGGCAGATACTAAAGGTGGGCGTCCACTCTAATCCCAGCCCTTACCCCCAGGCCAAGCACACATTTAGTCACTGGACAGGGCTTGGTCACTGGATGCAAGAACCATGACATCCGAGAAGCGGGAAGGCCAGGAGTGGGCGTCCCCAGGAACGGCAGAGCTCCGGGCAGCAGTGGCACAGCGCCGCCGGCTCCAGGCTCTTCTGGAGCTCAAGCAGGCAGCCCAAGAAGAGGTCTGAGCAGGTGGCCGGCCACAGCCTGGCCTCCTCCACTGTGAAAAGTAAGGCTGCTTCCCACCCGCACGGCCGCGGGGTGCCCGGAGCCCCACGGTGCCTCCGCCCAGCTGGCTCTAGGGCTGGCTTTCACATCAGGTACTAAAGCGCTATGATTAGGTGACAAACCTCATTTGCCAGGAGGCAACATGCAGAGTCATAACCAGGCCTGGCTCCATGGGAACATGGCTATAAATTGTTTCTGACAGTTGTGTTGTTTCATGTAAGCATCGCCCACTCATCCGTACACGTTTCTAGAAAGACCCTGACACACATCCCTGCTGACTGCCTGGCCCACTCTCTATCTGACCGACTGACTGGCCAGCACTGACTGACCACAAGCCAGCCAGCAGGAAGGCAGCCTGTCCCCTGCGAGAGAGAGGCCACCAACAAGCCACCTTCCCTCCAACCTGAGTGTGGGCAGGAAAGGCTGCCTCGGGTGTGGCCGTGTCGTCCCAGACAGGAGCCGGGAGGCTCTGGTTCTTGACCTTCTGTGCCAAGGAGCCTGGGGCCAGGCAGTTCCCACAGGGCCACACCCCTGTCAGGGGCAGGCAGCTCCCAACCACACTGGGCCCCAGCCCAGAAGACCAGGACTGGAGGAGACACGGACCCAACTTTGAGACTGAGCTGAAAGGGGTGAGTGCTGTCCTGAAATCAGGGAACCCCCATCAGCAGGGGTGCGCCCGGCCTGCCCTGAAAACAGCGTGGGAGGACGCCAGAGGCCAGAGACTTAGAGCTGCCGAGGAGGAGCTTCTCCTGGGGGGCCTGGCAATCACAGTTCTGAGTGACCAGCACATGTACTCATTCACCTTATTCCACTAACAGCCTTTCTCTTCCCCTTTGGTCCTTTTCTCCACCTCCAGTGGGCCTTAAACCAGGGTCAGGCACATGGCTCAGGCTGTTCAATGAAAATACCCCTCCTTGGCCGGGCGGTGGCTCACGCCTGTAATCCCAGCATTCTGGGAGGCCGAGGCAGGAGGATTGCTTGAACTCAGGAATTTGAGACCAGCCTAAGAAGAGCAAGATCCCATCTCTACTAAAAATAGAAAAACTAGCCAGGTGTCATGGTACATGCCTGTAGTCCCAGCTACTCAAGAGGCTGAGGCAGGAGGAGCCCTTGAGCCCAGGAGTTTGAGGTTGCAGTGAGCTATGATGACACCACTGCACTCTAGCCAGGGTGACAGAATTAGACTCTGTCTCAAAAAAAAAAAAAAAAAAAAAAGGAAAAAAGAAAATACCCCTCCCTGACTCCCTGACAACACTGGTTGGTTCTTAGATGAACACATGACCCAGGCTGAGCCAATCAGGATGCCCCCAGCCCTGGTAGCAATGATTGGCTCTTGGATGGACATGTGGCCCAGGCTGAGCCACTAAGGATAACCCTGTCCCTGGTAGCACTGACCACCCAGGCATGGGCAGGCACATGATGTGGGCTGGGTCAATCAGAGTCCTCCTCAGAAGACTTCTCTTTCCCTTGCCATTTTTGCTAAACAGGAAGAGTGACTGTCATGTGGAAGGAGCCTGGCGAAAAACGAAGTCATGCAGAGTCACGAAGAGATACTCCACAGCCCAGGATCCAGCCTTTCCTGAATGCCCTTACAGCAAAGGCCAGGGTGAGTTGGATCCTTGCCCTGTACATCTGGAGTACCCTGGCTGGCATTCATTTAGGAAGCTTACTGTTCCTCCCTGTTGGGGTCCACAGCACCAGCCCCCCAGGATAGATGCCATCAGCACCATGATTACACCCACCCCACTCTTCTTTCTTGAGCCCAACTCAACCCTCAAAGTCCAGCACAACAGGTGTCCCTGGCAGGAGGGACCCTTGAGGCTCCAACTGGCCCCAGGACCCCTCAACTCTGTCCTACTCCATTATTATTTTGTCCCTCACAGCTCTCACCTTGCCCTCCCCTCCTCTCCCCTCCCACTGTGAGTTCCGAGGAACTCTGCGGCCAGGTCCCAGTCACTCCTGCACACCTCAAAGTGCCCAGCACATAGTAGGTGCTTGGCCTGAGCTTGTTGTGGGGGTGGGGTTGAGGCCACCCACAGTGAGCAGCTCCTAGCATGGCACATACTGTTCCCATTTTAATTCACACAAATACCCTGGATGGCAAGTTCTATGCTTATCCCCATTTTATAGATGAGGAAAGTGAAGCTCAAGGAGCCTCCATAAGTTACTCAAGGTCGAAAGCTGGTAATCGGCAGAGCTGGGGTTCAGATCCCGCTGCTCTGCCTCTGAACTGCTGTCTCTCACATCCTCTCTCCGTGTGAAGGTGAGCTCCATGAACCCGCCATGCCCACCGCCCACCCCAGCACGCCACACAGCGCCTAGCCCAGGAGAGACTCCAGGGAGCATCTGTGGCAGTGAACAGATGCTCCCGCAGCACCACACCTGGGCATGGGCCAGGAACCACTCGGTAGACCTGCCCTCCAGAGAAACAGCTCCTGAGCCACAGGGGCAGCAGGAGAGGAGGAGAGGGAAGCGTGCGGTGAGAAAAGCTGCCGAGGCTGGCAGAGGCCAGGCCAGGCACCTAACAGCCCCCCACTTGAGGG
The DNA here is from genome assembly GCF_040939455.1 of Microcebus murinus. Classification (NCBI taxonomy): domain Eukaryota; kingdom Metazoa; phylum Chordata; class Mammalia; order Primates; family Cheirogaleidae; genus Microcebus; species Microcebus murinus. Next base: position 67,370,486 of record NC_134117.1, read on the forward strand.
CTGGGGGTGGCACGTGCCCGTCCCGGGAAAGTGGATTCGGTCATTGCCAGTGCTGGCCCCAGCCACGCTAATTAACGTGCTGCTCCCAGGGGTGCAGTAGCTCCCGCTGCGCCGGTGGCTGGGCCAGGCGGGCAGAACTGCACTGCAGGATGCACACCGAGGACGAAAGCTCAGCCTTTGCCTCCTGCCTGGGAGGAGAACCTAGAGCCGACCCTCAGGGACGGCCACGCAAGCACGCTGGTGGGGAGTGATGAGGCCAGCTGCATCTTGCTGAGGGGCCCATGAGAACAAAAGAGGGAATGGGCAGAGGAGGAAGGCTGGGAGTCAGCAACCACAGGTGACCTCAGGAGGGAGGTGACTCGGGAGGATGCGCCAAGGTCTGGGGTCTGGCAACCAGTTAGTTCAGAGATATTCAGTCGTCATGCGACCCACATCGGCTGAGCACCTGCCGAGTGCCAGGCACGGAGCTAGAGATGGGGACTCAAACCACGCAATCCCTGCCTCCTAGAGCTTCCACTTGGGAGGGGTGGACAAGCAGTAACAAACAAGGTTCATTGGTCATCTAGCCAAGTGGCCTGTTAGAAGCAGAGCTCGGGCAGAAAGAAAGACGGCAGCACGGGGAGGGGCCGGGTGGAGTGGGGAGCCAGGTGGAACCCTGCATGGGGACCAGGGAAGAGCTCGCAGAGGCGGGGACTGGAGGAGGGGAGTGTGCACCTCACAAGCGTGGGAGGCAGCACCCCTGCAGCAGGCGAAGGCTCCAGCGAAGGGTCAAAGAGCCAAGCAGTGGAATGGAAACCGCACGAGTTGCAGAGTGCACAGCGGTGCCGAGGGAACACCGGACGGCCAGCTGAGAGCACGGGGCTGAACTAGTGGGAAACACACAGGAAACAAAGCCCCAGACCACCAGAGAGTCAGCCGCTAACTCCAGGGGAGATGACACCTGAGACAGGAAAGGCAGCGGCAACGCTCCCCGAGCTCAGCTTGTGCCGCGGTGACACGGGCCTCATCCAGAAGACGTGGCCACTGATCTGACCAAAGGACGAAGCACCACAAAAACACTCCCGCCCGGAGGACAGCAGATGAGAGGGAGGGAGAGCCCACATCGCCCCCTCCAAAGCGAGAAGCCAATACAGACGCCACACCTGGAAAATCGAAGGCGGAAGCCAGGCATGCTCTTGGGAACTACGCTGGTAAACACACAACGTCCCCTAAGAAATGGCACAGAGAGTCACTGTTTTTCTAGACCTTGTGAAAATCACGGACTCTTGAAACCATCTGCATGTATAACTTTGACAAAACCAAAAACTAGGAGAGGGAGGAAAGAAGAGGAGGGAAGAAGAAAAAGGGGGTCCCGAGCTCCCTGCGTGCTGAGGCCATGAGGGCAGCCAGGGCCTGCAGCGGCCGAGCAGAGCAACTGCGCTGAGGACTGGGGGTGGCCCTGGAGGAGCACCTGCAGGGTGTCGAGGGAGGAAGGGAAGGGCCTGCACGCTCTGCCTGCCACAGCCCACCCAGCTCGGGCCTCCACCTTCCAACACCCTACCCACATCGACGCTGGCCTCTCTGCCCAGTCCCTACAGCAGACAGATCCGGGCCAGCTATCACGATCCCCTCACTCTCAGAGGGAGGTTTCCCAGGCTCTCAGGGTCCCCTCCCCGTGCGCACGCACTCACACACGCTCGCACGCACACTCTCCTGCCTTTATTTCCTCCCGGGCACATGCCCTTTTTGCCTCTGCCTTTGCATAAGCTGTGTCCCCCCACCACCAACTCCCCTGGCAACGTCCTTCTTAGCCTTCAGGCTTCACCTAAGAAATCACCCGCTCCAGGGACTGTACCTGATCCCCCAAATCTGTCCTTTCCACAGGACCCCTGTTGAATGCAAGGACAGAGGGAGACAGTGCCCGACTCTGAGCTCCAGATGTGAAATGCTCGCGGATGCCCCAGGGGTTCCCTGCCCACTAAACGAGCCAGAAGGATGGCAGAGAAGATTGGGACGGGGATGATGTCCCGCATGGGCCCCTGAGCACCCACACCGTGCCCCTCCCTGCCCCCTCCACGTTTCCAAAAGGACCAGCTTAACCTGAAGGCCCTTAAAGGTGGCTTTTCTGCAACCAGCAGGGGTGGGCAGCATCCCCTGCAGGGCTCCCAACCCACGAGCCTCCCAGCCGAGCATCTCCTCGTACAGCTCCCGGAGCTATGAGGCTCCTCCACAGCTCCAAACGCCAGACACGCTGCGAGGGACCACGTGCTGTGAACCTCAGTCGCATTTCCCAGCCGTGGTCTCTCACCGAGGGCCCAGCATTTATATCTGTGGAGCCGGTGACCCCACAGCGGGCGTCAGGCCCAGTGGGGACACAGCCTTGAGTTGGGGCGGGCCCTGCGCCTCTTCCTACCTGAGGAAGAGTTTTTGGGCGTCATGTGTATAAACGTCTGTTCCTCTGGAAAGCACGAGCTCTTTAAGGATGAAGATCAGGGCCTTCCTTGCCGTGCACGCCCAGGGTCAGGGCCAAGCCCACAGCAGGAACTCAGGGAATGAACGAATGAATGAATGAATGAATGGACATTTCCGTTCTAACATCCTCCCTGACGGATCAACAGAGGACTCTCTGCAGCAGCCTTTCGGCCACACGAATGTTCTCCCTGTGACGGCGCTGACATCACTTGTGCTCCTAAGTCCCTGTTTCGGAGACAAGAAGCTCAGATTCCATCCAGGCATCTGGGTTGGTTTCCGCAGACGTTTATCCGCCTTCCTCTAACACGATGCAACCGCCCAGGGCTCATCTGAAGCTACCTCATAGCTAATTTTCTAGATTTCTATATATAAAATAAATCATTTAACAAAAAATCTGTATCTACAGTGTATGGAACAAAAGAAGATTTCAAAGCCCATTAACTCACAGAGATGGTATGTTACTGGGAGAATATGGGCTGTATAATTAAAACAATTTAAATCCGATTATAAAAAGACAGTGGGCTTTACTGCCTGCCACCATCTCACTAATGGAAAGAAAACCAATATCTTGGGGTTTTTTTTTAAATTACTGTAAAATTATGAATTAGAACGTGCATGTACCATCGCTCTACTGCTCTGTATCACTGATAAGATGAAATATTCCTTACAGAGAGCGCGAGCCACCTTCAGCTCAGAGCTCTGCTGGGTGTGCACAGCCTCTCGTGGCTGAGGCCCCAAGTCGGAAAAGGAGGTGCCAGAGTGAGAGATGGTCTTTCTGGAGACCCCAGTGTTGGAGTTAGTGGTGCCTGGCTTCCCCACCTCTCTGCTGACCCACAGCGTCCTGTGGCTGAGGAAGTAGAATGGCCCTGTGCAGGGGATGGACCATGGCCCAGCCAGGGACCCCTCGTTGTGGTGCAAAAGTGTGTATTTTGATCTGAACGGGGGGGGGCACAACTGGAGCTGTGATGAAGGAAATCAACAGTGGCAGCACCCCAAGCACCAGCTGGGAGCCAGGGAAGGAGGACGTGCGGCCGCGCCCAGCACGCAGCATCCCATCTGCATCATGAAGGGCTGCACACGGGCACCGCTCAGGAAGCTCCTGAGAATACCGGTGTCTGAGCCCTCGTGGGCTTGTGAAATCAGGCTCTCTCGGCTGGGGCCTGGGACCGACACTTGGTGAGTTCCCTGCAGCCAGGGCCTGGGTCTGCTATGCCCACCGTGCCTAACACAGGGGCTGGCACAGGGTCAACCCTTGGGAGACATGTGGACGGGAATGAATGGACCCTACCATACCCATGCCCTGTATACATACCATTGCTTTGGATTCTCAAAACAATTCTTCAAGGTAGATGTGAGTATCCCCATTTTACAGAAGAGGAAACCGAGGCTCAGAGATGTAAAGGAATTTACACTGAATCAATAAGAGGGAGAGGAGGGATTCAGCCCAGCCACAGCACTGTCTAGTGCCAAAGGCCATTCAGGGTCTTGCCGCCACCCCAGCCCACCCCCACCCCAGCCAGAATTGGCCAAGGGCTATATCCGCCATGCTGGACCAGCAGCTGTGGGAGAAACAGGGACAAGCAAGAGACAATTGCTGCCTCGGAAGCTCCAGTGGTCCAGGGAGGCCTGGGGGAGATCAGGGCATCAGCCCCTCCTACACCAGCCTCGGTGTGAGCCAAAGCACACTTGCAGGATATGGTTTCCACACACCGGGAAGGGCCCTGTCCTGATGCCTGAAATTCCACCACTAGCTTCCTCTAGTCAGTCTGGCAGAACTGGGTCTCTAGACTACTTCTGTAGTTCACATCACCTCCTCTGAGCCCACCTTTTGACCTGTTTGATGCTGTGGCGACTGGCCGCGTGCAAGTACAGCAGGCCGGCACCTCACCTGCACTCACAGGGCCTCTCTGCTAGCACTAGGTGGGCACCTGCCAGCCAAGCTGCTGCAAAGACCTGGAACAGCTAGGGAGGGGGTGCCGCCAGGCCCCTCTGCCCAGTGGGGACTGGGCTTGTGGATAAATACCCCCTCTTCCTTCACACAGATGGATGACCCAAGAGGAATTCTGCATGGCTCCTTGGAGGGCCACAGCAGGAATGAGCCCCTGTGGCCCATGGCAGTGACCAGCGTGAACTGGCTTTTCCTCCTGCCCTGGGTCACACTTCCTGTTCCTTCGGAACCTGTTCCAAAGCACACTGCCGGCACATGCACCCATAAGCCTTTGTCTCTGGCTCTGGTCTAGGTGGAGGGGGCCTCGAGCTACGATATCGTATGAAATGCAAGTACTCTTGTCATAGCCACACCGTCTCAACAGTACGTGCAATAATGTGACTCTGAGAGGGGCCCGGCTTGGGGGGACAGAAGCAGGGGGCCCCGGGATGGGGAGAGAGAGTGGTCTGGGGCTACCAGACCTACCACCAGGCCTTGGGCAAGTGTGGGGCTCTGAGCCCTGCTCCCCAGCCAGGGAGGGGCTGCCTATCCTGGCAGCCTGCTCCTCCCCGCCCCCTCCATGAGGACCAGGCTGCTGTGGCCGTGGGAGGGAGGGACAGGCTGGAGGCATGGGCCACAGCCATGCAGAAATCCCAAAGCCTCCCAGATGGCTTGCTCTGGGCCTGGGATCCTCAGACACCAGCCCCACCCCAGCCCCTGAGTCGAAAGCCTGCAGAGGCAGGGTCAGGGGAGCTGACGCTTCCCATCCCATGGGGCTCTCTCCTCACCACTCGAGGGCCTAGATGGAGGTGCACAGCTCCGGGCTCTGATGTCCCTCTTCTTCTAGGACCAAAGGGGAAGCCCTACGGCCGCTACAGGCCTCGCAGAGCAGTCAGCACGCTCCTCCAGCTGTGCCCAGGGACCCTGGACAGCTCCCAGGGACCACAGACCCTGCTACTTCACACTCAGCCTTTGCTGCAGCTGTCCCGCCTCCCCAAGTGCCTGCCTCCCTTTGTCACCTGACCAACCCCACTCCACTCTTAAGACTCAGCTCAGGAGCCACATCTTCCAGGAAGCCCCCCCTGGCTGCCCGCAAGCCCGGCTGACCTAGGCACCACCTGTGTGCTCCCTCTGTTCTCTCGTAGCACACATCACACTCTTAGCCACTCGTCTGTCCCTGCCACACCCAGCTGTGTGGCCACAGCACGCAGGGTGGGCAGCCAGGAGGCCAGGCCCTTGCCCCCGGGAAGCAGCCTGCCAGCACAATCCCAGGGCACGGGCTCTGCCAGCCGACATCCACCCTCCCAGCCCCAGCCCCTCTTACGCCCCATAAGGAGGTTCCCACTTCTTCTTGGCCCACCACCACCTGCTTTCTCCAGCTAAAGTTAATAATTTTAAAGTAATTAAGCCTAGCAAAGCGTAACCGATTAAGTAAGGACTGGTGGTGGCGGTGGAGCTGCCGCAGGCTCCCCTCTGCCAGGCCTGTGCTCGGAAGGCAGCTGGGCAAGGCCTGGCCCAGGTCCCGCCCCCAGAGGCCAGACCGTCCCGTGGCAGAGATAAACCTCTCTGTGCAGCCAGCCGCCTAATGAGACTGTCAGGGGACTTCTTAATGAGATTAGGCAGGACCTGAGCTCTGTCTCGCGGCGTGGAGCACCGTGGTTTCTATTCAATTAGTCGTCCAGAGTGGGGCAGGCGCTGCCCGGGAGGAGGCAGCGGGGCCAGGCCTTGATTCTAAGGCAGCCACACCCAGCAGGGGCCCAGCGTCCTGTGGTCCAAAGCAGCCCTGGGCCGTGTCCCCACTGGGCAGAAGAACAGACAGAGGATGATCCAGGGCATGGGGTGAGGCTGCCAGCCGAGGACTCCTCTCTGTCCCTTGGAACCTGAAGGGAGCTCTCAGGGCCCCCCACAAATGTGCCCATCCAGGGCAAGAAAGCAGAGATCCCCATCCACAGAGCAGCGTGGGGATAGGAAAGACCCTCCCGGGTGGGGAAGGCTGAGACCAGGGCCAAGGGCATGGCTCGCAGCTACATATAAGGTGAGGGCCAGTGTGTGAGGCCCAGACCCTGTGCCTGCACCCCTCCTGCAAACGGGAGCACATGTCACCACTGTGGCAGGTCAGGGGGCCGTCCCTGCCAAAGCCCAGCGGGGAGAGGCTCTGCAGCCACCCTGGAAGCTGAAGGAGCCCAGGGAGCAGCGGGTCCACCTCCCAGGCATTAGGCCCCGTCTCCCGTCAGGCCTTGGGGGTATAAAGCGAGGCCAGGTCATAACATGTCCATGGGGACCCTCAGGATGGGGGCTCAAGGCTCCAGGTCTCCTCCCCCTCTGACCGCCTCCCCACTCCTGTCCCCACCAGGCTGGCCCCCTCTTTCCTCACTGGCCCCAACACCCCCATAGTTCAGCTGCCTCCAGCCGGAAATGCACACTCCCCTCTCTCAAAGCCTCCTGGCCTGCAGCCCAGCACAAGTGTCCCTCCCCTAGAGAGCCACCCACTGCCCAGCCCCCAACCTCCTGCCCCTGCACACCCATAGGCCCACCCCAGAGCTCAAAGCCAAGCCCTTCCCCTCCCAACCCCGCCTTCCCCAAAAAGAGGTTTCAATTTCAAATTGTCTTGGTTTCCAGGAGCCCACTGGAACGTCTTGTCACTGGATATGACCCCAGGACTCCCAGTCCAATCCCCACTTAAGGTGACAGGCCACGTCCCGAGTGCCCGTGGCAGAGAAGACTCATGCTGGTGGCTGCCCCGGGTGAGGGCATGCTGTTGTTCTGTGGGCCCAGCTGCCTTTCTCTTTTTTGGGTGACACCACCCATGTCTGCTGTGCCCCATTCACTTTCAGGGGCTGGCACAGCCCCCAGGCATGGCCACTCAGTGTGTTCCACTGCTCCGGCACCAGGGTTGATTCAGGGAGCAACTGATTCGGCCCCAAACCAGGTGAAGGAACAGCAATCTTGGAACCTTGTGAGACTAGTTAAATGATCCCCCTCTCCCCATGGGGGGACCAGGGCGCTGGGCTGGCTACAGATCAGCCTGCAGTGGCCGGGGACGCCTGGGAAGGAGGCCCAGCCCGGGAGGAGCAGGACGAGGGGTGTGGAGACAGGCAGAGTCCTGTGGGTGCCACTGGGGACCCTGCATCCAGCCACACCTGAAGTCACACAACCTCCAGTCTTGTCCCTCACATGGCCTGATCAATGTCGCTGTTTCCCTTAGGCCAGTGTGAGCGTTTCTGACACCTGCATGGTCGCGAGGACTGACTGGAGAGTGGCTCAGGCCACAGCAGGTTCCCCGACGTGGGGCCTGGGGTGGAATTCTCAGACGGTCTAACATAGTGTTCTGACGAACATGTGGGTAACAACAGGCTGTGACAGGCAGGCACCCTACACCGAACGCAGGGTGCCAGGGCTCACCCACCTTCCCCAGGGTCCCAGGGGGTACCCCGAGTGCGTCCCCAGCTGCCACCAGACATGCTCCACCAGGCAGGGGCCCTCTCAGGAGATGACCCTGGACCGCCTGCCACTGGGGCCTCAGTCCGTCTGCAGAGGTGTGCCGTGAGCTCGCCGGAGCACACAACTATGCACGTGGTGTGAGTGTGCAGGTCCACTTGTGTACATGTCAGAGGTACAGTCAGACAGCCGCTCAGCAAACACGTGCCCCACCCCTGCACATGTCCAGGCCCATACAGACCTGGGAGTCCCAAGATGCCGAGTTGCTGGTGCCGGAGCTCACAGACCTCGAGGCGGGTGTGGGAGCCAGACACGGACTGAGACATGATGGGATGGGATGGCAGCAAGGTGGCCCTGGCCTAGGCAGAGGAAGCAGAGTGACCAGAAGAGCGAACCGAGCTCAGACTGGGAAGAGACGGGGGTCTGAGGTGCAGGGTGCGTGGAGGCAGCCAGGGAGAGCAGGGATGAGGCTGGACACCTGGCCAGGGGCAAGGCCCTAAGGGCTGAATGCTAGGCCCAGGAGTCATCCTGCAGGCGAGGAGCCACAGGGGCCTGGCCTGGCCCAGTGTCAAGAAGACATCCTGGGGGGCTCGGCGGGGCAGGCTGGGGCAGGCCATGCCACACAGTGTCCCGGAGGCGAGGCCGGGACAGCACCCAGGAGCTCCCCTGGGGCACTGGCTGGTACTGATGGGTGGGTGCTGAGACCTCACTGTCTTCCCCTTAATGACATTAATTTTCTTGGCAGGAGCTAAATAACCTGACACAGTTGGACCCCCAACCCAGCCAGGCTCAGCTGGCTTCTCCTGATGAAGTTTTGATCATGAACAACAGAGCTTCAAAGCTCTCCAGCCCCTGCTCACCAGGAGGGTTCCAGCTCCTGCTTCCTCAGCGGCCAGCGTGGTGGTGGCAGTGCTGCTGGCTACGTCCTTGCAAACAGGCGATGCTCGCCAGCTCCTGGCGTGCCGAGGGAGGGGCTGGTGGCGGCATGTTGGCAGTGCCCCTCCCCGCCAAGCACAGAGCCGCCTGGATCGCCACCCCAGGCCTGCAGTTGCTCCTCCTCTCTCCAGCCAGGGCCCCTCCTCCCGCCCTAGCCCAGACAAGGCAGTGGCCGGGACCACGTGAGCCCCATTTCACACACCAGAGGATCCCTGGGTGGGAGAGGAGAATGGAAACCCATGTCCCGGCGCACAACCCCTGCCCTCCCCCAGCCAGCGCCTGGGGCCCAGGGCAAGGGTCTATTCCCCAGCAGGGCCTCCCCGCCCACCCACTCCCACCCACACAGGCACCCTCAGGCACACAGAGGCATGGGGCCTCCAAAACTTCCCCCCTCCGGATGTGTGTTGGAGACATCTTCACTGCAGCTCTACCCTTTGCACGGGGCCTAGGAAGGCCATACATGAGCAGCCACTGCCAAGGGGAGGCAGTGCTAGCAACTCCCATCTCTTCTTTCCCAGAGGGTCTTCAAACCCAGAAGCTGACCAGGAGGGAAAGGCAGCACAAGGGGGGCCGTGGGTGGCAGGACAGGGCTGCTGCAGAGTTAGCTGTGCAACAGGACGCCAAGAGGTCCTGAGTGAGAAGGCAGGACCAGGGGCAGCAGCATGCACAGGCTGCAGAGAGCACAGCCCCAGGCGCCTGGCCAGCCCGCCACCCACCCACAGACCTGTACTGGGCACCTACAACCGGCTGCACACCAGGCTTGGCTCTGAGACTTAACAGTGAACAAGACAGACACTTCTCTGCCCTCACAGACCTGGTGATCTTCGCAAATAAGTGAACCGCAAAACTGCAGGTGGGGAAGCATGCAGGAAGAAAAATAATGCTTGGAAAGAGAACAGCGGGGCCCTCTGGAGGCAGGGGAGCCTCTCTGAGAAGGTAAGAGCTAAGGCAGCTGAAGGCTGGGAAGGGGCACCTCGTGCAGAGCCTTCCAGACCATAGGAACCGCACGTGCAAAGGCCCTGGGCAGGTGCATGCTTGGTTTATTGGAGAGACGGGGAAAAGGCCAAGGTGGCCAGGGCAGTGATGTCAGAGGACAGGCAGCACAGCAGCAGGTGAGGTCAGCCTTTGGCAGGGTACTCAGGGGTTGGCAGGCCCTGGCATGGAGTCTGGATGTTACTCTTCATGCAGTGGGAGCCACCGAAGGGTTTCAGCAGGAAAGGGAGGTGATGGGATTGATTTTTCAGATAACTAGCTGCTGCACACACGCAGTGGAGATGGAGAGACCTGGTCAAAGGCCAAGTGCACAGTGCACAGTGGGAGGCCAGGCAGGGACGAGGAGGGTGCTGCCCTGGCCGCGGAGCCTCCACTATGCGATCCGAGCTTCCCTGTGCCCTGTGTAATGCCCTGAGCTGCCAGACTTGTCCTGGGAGAATGCACATGCAGCCCCGGTGTAACGTGTCAACAGACACAGGGTACGGACAGATGCCTCTGCTTTCTTTAATTGACACATAATAATCGTACATATTTAGGGGTACAGAGTGATATTTCCATACATGTGTACAAAGTGTGATGATCTAATCAGGGTGATTAGCATACCTATCCCCTCAGACATGTGCCATTTGTGTTGCACACAGGGCTACTTGAAACCATGTACTACTGTTAACTGTAGTCCCCCTACAGTGCTACAGAACACTGGAGCGTACTGCTCCCTAGCTGTGATTTTGTAGCCGTTAACTGCCCTCTCCCCACCAGCTGCCCTGCCCTTCCCAGTGTCTGGCAACCACCATTCTACTGTCTACTCTACGGGATCAACTTGTTTGGCTCCCACGTGCGAGTGAGACCACGCCAGCTGATAGCTCTGCTTTTAACAGGCGACCACCAGGAGCCGGAGGCAGGACCGATGCTGCCAAGCCCACCACACCCCTTTCTCCAGTGAGATTCCTGGACTGGCTCCAAGCACCACCCAGGTGACCACCCAGGAGACTACTATGATGGAGGGAAGATGCACTGCAATGGCTCCATGTCTGGAGCAGACTCTGCTGTCCTGTGACTCCATGAAACATACACAAGACTGTGTCCATGGACAAAAACCGTGTGGAGGACCAAGTCAGGTACAAACATGCACCAGCTAATGGAGAGTGCATGATTCTCATTGATGAAACCCTGTGGGTGCTACAAAACCCTGGGCCCAGATTGCTGGGCATCTGTGAGGCCGGTGGAGGCAGCACAGGCCCCCTGCAAGGTGGCTCAGGGCTGGGAAGGAGAGCCAGCCCTCTAGAAGGTTGGCGTGGGGTTCACAGAGCCCTGAGCACACTGGACTCTCTAGAGTCAGTGTACACTCGACATGAGTCAAATAACCAGGGACGTCTGATGCATCCTCTTTCTTGGGAAAAGGTTCCAAGGGCCTGAGGACCAGAGGCCACCACAGGAGGTGATGCTGGGAGCCAGTGTCCACTCAGGCTTCATTAATGTCAGCAGAGCATCGAGAACAAGCGGTGGCCGTCCCCATCCCTCTACACTGCTCAGACGACATTGTGAGGACCATCACAGTGGCTCTTCTTTTTTTGTTGTTGTTGCTCAGGCTAGAGTGAGTGCCATGGCATCAGCCTAGCTCACAGCAACCTCAAACTCCTGGGCTCGAGCAATCCTCCTGCCTCAGCCTCCTGAGTAGCTGGGACTACATGCATGCGCCACCATGCCCGGCTAATTTTATCTATACATATTAGTTGGCCAATTAATTTCTTTCTATTTATAGTAGAAACGGGGTCTCACTCTTGCTCAGGCTGGTTTCGAACTCCTGACCTCGAGCAATCCGCCTGCCTCGGCCTCCCAGAGTGCTAGGATTTCAGGCGTGAGCCACTGCGCCCGGCCTGGTGGCTCTTCTTTACTGAGTGCCTCCTTGGTGTCGGGCACAGGCTAAGTGCACTGTAGCCATGACTTCATTTGTTCCTTAAATCAACCCATTAAGGGAGGCACGATTATCCCCACTTTACAGGTAGGACAACTGAAGCTCAGCAAGTTAAGTCCCTGTTAAGGTACATCAGGGATGCTGTGTATTAAGAGGGGTGATAAAAAAATGGAACATATCCAAAAGAGAATCAGGTGAGAAGTAATCAGTGTAGCCAGAACATTCCTGGAGGGGCACAGTGACTATCTGGAAACATTTAGAGGGCTAGGGGTAGAGACAACCTCAGCTCAGCACAGTCTGGTCAGAGATAAGAACCACCCATCCTCAGAGGCACCCAGATCTGCAGCGCATCGGTCCAAGCGCCTGATTTGAGAGCTGTGGGCACTGCGGCTCTGGGAGTGCAGGGCTGGCCCACGCTCCCTCAGGCGATCTGCGCCCGGCCAGGTGGAGGCGCAGGCCAGTGTCCGCCCACAGCCCTTGCCCTCCCGTCTTACTCTGCGTGGGCCGCTATAACAAAATACCAGACTGAGTGGCTTACACGCAGGCATTTATTTTCTCAACAGACAGTCCTAGAGGCTGGAAGTCTGAGATCGGGAAGTCCGCCAGCACGGTGAGTCCCCGGTGAGGGCTCTTTTCGTGGCCTGCAGACAGCCGCCTTCTCGCTGTGTCCTCGCGTGGCAGGGATGGAGAGAGTTCTCTGGTGTCTCTCTTATAAGGCCACCAAGTCCACCATGAGGGCCCCGCCCTCCTGACCTCATCTAAACCTAATTACCGAAAATAAATAAACAAACAAACAAACAAACCTAATTACCTCCCAAGGCTCTATCTCCAGATACCATCATGTTAGGAGTCGAGGGCTTCACGATGTATTTCTGGGGAAAAGAAACGTTCAGTCCATGCCACTCTGGACCTTCCCTCGGGCTGGCCTCGGCTTTGCAAGGCCCTCTCAGCTCTGGACACCAGAACTCTGGGTCATCTGCTGACCTGCACAGCTGAGACCCTGAGAGGGCCACTCCCTGGGGTGGGCGGGCAGGCTGTCTCCCACCCTCTCCCACTGGCTGCCTTGGCCACTGGTGCTGGCTGCCCGAGAGGGGCACCCCTAAGACAAGCCCAGCCCAGAACAGGTCCCAGAGTTCTGGGCCGAGAGCCCAGACCAGAGGCCAGAGCGAGCCTCCCTCATTCACCGTGCCTCTGGGCTTTCAGAGGAAAAGGCGGGAGAAAGCCTGATGATCCCGATCCGGGAGCAGAGCCGAGGAGAACCTCAACCTCCACCTTACCCCAAGCAGGAGGAGCAGCGTGGGTGGCAGAGAGCACGGAGACAGCCTCTCAGCCCAGGCACGGCCCGATTCACAGGGGCTCGGGCCATGCCAGGGCCAGACCATGGGCCGGCTCAGCCAAGGGCTCCAGCCGTGTGTGGGGCAAGGATGGTGTCTAGCCAGTGGAGCTCATGTCTCCATCCTGACCTGGGAGTTGCTAGCGCCTGGGCAGGGCCCAGAGACCAAGAGATATCATGTGCCCTTGGCAGGGACCCAGGAGGACAGGGAGGGGGCCAGGACACAGGGAGAGCAAATGCCCACTGAGCATACTATGAGCCTGCCCCTCACCCTTGATCCAAGCATGAACCCCAGGGCGCCAGGCAGGCCTCTGTTGGGTGCCAGTGGACTGCTGCTGGCCCAGCCTCCTCCCGCCAATGTACGACATCTCTCCAGATCCATCACAGCAGCTCTAAGGCAGCCCCACCTCACAGACTTGAGATTGAGGCTCAGAGAGGGGAAGTGAATGTTTTAAGACCACACAGCTAATCAGTCCCAGAGCTGGGATCTGAGCCTGACCCGTTTCCACCAAACAGAGTAGCACTGGCCTGCCCTGTGGCCAGGCCTGCCAGACCCTGGCCACTCGGTGCATTCAGAGCAGGCAAGGCTGCAGCAGGATTGGAACAGCACGCAGCGACGGGGTGCAGGTTCCCGGCCCCCACACACGGCCCGAGCCGCCTCCGTATGAGCAACGTTGTCAATCCCAACCTCCTTCCCTGCTCTCCTGGGACATCCAGAAGGGCTTGGACTCAACTCCAAGCCACACACTTCAGCTGTCCTCAACCTGCTCACACAGCCCAGCCCAGAGCAGAAAACAGGGGGAGGTTGAGACCTCCTCTGGGGACCACCAGGCCAGTAATATAACCACCATCTCCACCTCTGCGCCCAGCACCTGCCCGGGGCGTGGCTCGCTGCTAGGCACGCTAGTGTATTTCTCAACCGTCCCTCTCGGCTGTCCTCTGTCCCACTGCACAGTCAAGGAAGTAGAGGTGACCTACCCAGAGTCAGCAGGGCAGAGAGGAGTACCCCAGTTTGTCTGAGGAAGAGCACCTGCCCCCCACTCAGCTGCTGCAAACCCGTCTGTTCTCGGGTAGAGGTGTGGGGAAGGGCCAGGGGGGCACAGGCTGAGGACAGGGGCAGGGCAGGTGGAGATGCAGTGTGGTGTCCGTCTGCCTCCGCTGGGGTCTGGAGAAGAACTGATGTGAGGGGGGTGAACTGGAAAGACAGGGTCAGCAGGGCCACATGACCCTGACCTGGCAGGAGGAGGGGAGCAGCCTGAGAACCACCACAGGTGACAGCCCACGCCCAGCCTCACCAGCTGGGAGCCTGCTCACAGCTCACACCAAGAAACAAAGACAAGGGGGCCATCTAACCACCTCCTAGCCACCCTACCTGTGCGTCGGGTGCAGACGGGAGAACTCTGGGTCTTTCTCTTCCCAACCATGGCCACTGGCCAGGAAACTGGCTGATTAAGGGCCAGGAGGAAGAGCTTGGAGAATCCAGGGGAGGGGATGTTGGACACAGAGCCGGCTGCCTCCCTGGCCCAGTGCCTATCAGAGAGGGCAGCACCCAGAGCAAGGGCTTGTCACAGGCCAGCCACAGTAGAGAGAAGAGTGGTCTCTGCCCCAGCCCACTGCCGTTAGCAAGAGAGCGTCGCTGCTAGGTGGGACGCGGGTGAGAAGGGAACGGGCAGAGGCAGGGGCAGTCTGCAGGAAGGACAGGACCATAGGGCTAAGGCAGTAGGAAGTGCAGACTTGCCAAAGTCCAGCTGCAATGGGCAGGGAGGTCACCGGAGCTGGCCTCATTGCTGGCTGGGCCATGAACCCCACCTTTGCCTCATTACTTGGAGGACATCTCACTCAAGCCTTCTGAGAGCTGGGCCTGGCAGCCCCTCATTTACAGAGCACAAGATTGGCAGACACAGAGAAAAGTATGGGAGCAGGGCTGGGGACCCAGGATTCCTGACGTCCCACCACACCCCAGGGCTGCCCAGAGGGCCACAGAGGAGGGATGAGGCAGTGAGCATGCAAAGGGAATTGATGGGAGCCATGGACTTGGTCCAAACAGCATCCAATGCCTTGTTTTTTAGTTTTTTAGTTGTTGTTTTAATTATTTTTTAGTTTTTGTTTCTTTATTGCTATTGTTTTAATGAGTCGCCAAGGAAGTAGGAGGGATATTTTGACATGAATGGGGAGTAGGCACTTGTGTGGCTCATGAAATATTTCCAGTTCTCCCTGCTACCATGCAGATAGTAGGACTGTGCTTCCTGGATCCCTTATGACTGGCTGGAGCCACATGGCTAGTTTGGCCAACAAGTCGCAAGCAGAAGTGATGAGGGTTGGGTCACATCCAGGCCAAGTGCCCCCAGACCTCTTTTTCCCTCTGACACAGCAACTAGCAACAAGCCGAGTGACCCTGAGGAGCCCAGCTCCCAGCTGACCAAGGATGGCCATACGGCATGACCAGGAAATAAACTGTTGTCACGTGAAGGCACTGAGATTTGGGGATCGTCTGTTACTGCAGTATAACTTCGTCTACTCTGACTGCTACAATCGGAAACAGAACAAAACCAAAGGGTAGAGACCAACAGGCACTGCCCTAGCTGGCCCAGTCTAAATAGAATCACATCAGAGGATCAAACTGGGTTGGAAATGATTTGGGAAGCAGAATAGACTGCATATTCTGAGCTTTTAGGTGGCAGCAGCTCCTGGGTAGGGGAAGGCTAAGTGAGAAGGGAAGACAGCTGCTGGGGGCATGGCTAGGGGATTTCGAAGTGGCAGCTACAAGAATGGGAAAAGAGTCCGTCTGCCCCTACAGGAAGTGGCTGTAGGTGCTGAGGGACAGTCTTGGCCGGCCTCCCCGAGGGAAATGGAGAGCTGTCAAAGTCTGCATGTCACCAGAGAGGGGAACAGCAGCAGCACAAAGGCAGCGTGGGGGACAAATGTCTCACCAGACCCATGACCTCTGCACACACACCTGGTGTGAGGTACCCATCTGCTCCCTGCCGGTTAAGCCCAACCTCCCAATCTGGGGGCCTGGCTTGGGGCAACAGGGAAAAGAGAAAGAGAGCCTCTTGAACCCAGTTAAGAGGATATGGGTGGGACAGGAGCATAGGCTATAAAATGAGAAAGTGTGCATGCTCACATGTATGTGTGTGCATGTGTGTGTTCATGTGCGTGTGCATGCATGCATGTGTGCACCTGCACAGCAGTGACCCTGGGATGAGGGAGAATGCTGAAGCCTGGGAGTTCAGCTGAGGGAGGACCGCAGCCATTGAGCTCCACGGCCACAGGCTTGCGGGAATCCAGAGAGGGAAGCCCCGTCACAGCTGCTTGTAGGTTTGCGGCATCACTGGCAGCAGCCCCTGAGGGGGCCAGGATGAGCAGCTCTCTGTGGGGGGCAGGGCAGCAAAGCAAGACTGACTTCAACAAGGGCCCTCCCATGGGCTCTAGGTGGGCACAGGGTGGAGGACAGGACACAGAAGGTGAGGTTCTAAAGAAGAACCTACCCAGGCAGAGGAGAAGGCCAGGGGTCCTTGTGGCAGCACCAACTTGTTGCCTGGTTATTTAAGCAGCAGATTCCTCTGGCAACTTCCTCATGTACAAGCAGCATCCAGGCCCAGGGAAGGAAGTCGGTGTGTCATTGGAGAACATAGGCAAGTCTGCAGAGGCCCCACAGGCTTCAGTGTGATGCCTCCAAAGTGAGCTCTATAGAAACGGAAACACAGCCGTCCAACCCAGGTGTCTTAGCAGGTCTGGCTACGACAAGAAGATGCCCCCCGGCAAGCAAGAGTGCAGCCCGCCATGCAGAAGACTGTCAAGGTGGAAAGCGGGTGGAGGGTGGGCAATGCGCCTTGGCTACCATGGGCACAGGCAGGTGCGCCAGCATGGTAGCAGAATCATGGCCCACAAAGACATCCACGCCCTAATCCCCACACCTGTGACTATGTCAGGCTACATGGCACAGGTTGCAGACAGAATTAAGCTTGCAAATCAGGAGAGTATCCTGGATTATCCAGGTGGGCCCAATACAATCACAAGGGTCCTTGGAAGAGGGAGGCAGAAGAGTCAGAGAAGGAGATGTGATGACAGAAGCAAGGTCAGAGTGATACAGTGGGAGAAGGACCTGACCCACCGCCACTGGCCTGGCCTTGAAGATGGAGGAAGGGGCCGGGAGCCGAGCAATCCAGCAGCCTCCGGAACTGGGAAAAGGTGAGGAAACTATCCTCTCCTACAGCCTCCAGAAGGAAGTAGCACTGCCAACACCTTGACTTTAGCCCAGTGAGACCCACGTTGAGCTTCTGACCTGCAGGACTGTATGATAATACATTTGTGTTGTTTTAACCAACTAGAGTAACATTTGTTCCCGCACCAAAGAAAAAACCAGTGCAGCTGCTTGGATGGGAATATAGACATATATTGTCTATATGCTGGGCCTATAGACATCT
The DNA here is from genome assembly GCF_040939455.1 of Microcebus murinus. Taxonomy (NCBI): domain Eukaryota; kingdom Metazoa; phylum Chordata; class Mammalia; order Primates; family Cheirogaleidae; genus Microcebus; species Microcebus murinus. The sequence continues at coordinate 67,387,906 of NC_134117.1, forward strand.
TTATGATGACACCAACGTCAGGCTCAGAGAGACCCTGACAGTGTCTCGGGACGCTGACAGCAGGCTGCAAGGGTGTGGCCTCGGTGAGACCTATAATTCTGAATGGAAGCCAAGGAAGCCACCAGAAGACATCAGAACACAGGGAGAGAGACCCTCTAGCAGAATGTCTAGATTCTGGCGTGGCAAGTAAGGGGCAGGATGACCGCCAAGGAGGCAACCAATATAAACTGATCAAGACCTTCAGACGGGCATCAACAAGCTCACTGTGTTTCATTTTTATTTCATTGTTTCATTCTGTAAACAACAAGCTATACTTGGGTAATTTTTTACCCTGTCTTCCTAAAACACTTTTGTGCTTATGATAACTAAAAGGAATACTGCCTCACATACATTCTTTTTTTCTGCCTCTTCCCTAAACTATTATCCTTCCACACCATGACAAATGTATCTACAGCATATCCAGTAACTCACATCTTCCACTCATAGTAAAAGATAATATATGAAAGAAGACTCGTGTTCAGCTAGTTCTTTTATATAAATTATATGCATTTATATAATCTTTACCTGAGCAGGCATTTTAAAACAGAACGGAATTTTTAGTTTAACAAATTAGTATCTCTTCTGGTATCTAGAAGACAAATCTTCACACTTATTATTAATATGGACTTTGGCAGCCAAATCTAAGATGCAACATTTTAGAGATTTAAATGTTCTTTCTGTGTTACTTATTATTTGCTAACTTTAAATCCTCATCAAATGTATTTTTTATTAAGAGTGATCCATTCTTTTGCATACACTGACCATGTCCTAAAAGGTAACGTTCGTATGGATCTTGTACAAAATCAGCCTGAAGAAATTGTCAGTATAAATCTCAGGACCAACATGTTAAAGTACAGTTGTTTTCTGTAGTCATACTGAATTCTGCATATCTCAGCAAAAATTATTCCTTTGTTTAAAAAAGTGTTTTGAATATTGGGAAATATATGCAGCCATTAAAAGTAAAGTTTACAAACAGTTCATAGTGCTTTCAGAAAAGGCCAATGATATGCTAAATGGAAAAAGTAGGATATAAAACTGAACAGAATGGGAGCTCTCAACATTTATAAAATACAGCAGAGGGAAAAAAGACTAGAAGGAAATAATAACAGTAGTAGAATTCAGGACAGTTCTGTTCTGCCTCCTGCTGTTTTCAGGTACCTTCCCCATTTTATGCGATGAGCATGTATTGCTCTTTTTCCTTTTTACGTTTTTAAATTAATACATGCTCATTGTAGCAATGCATTTCTTTTATAATCAGGGGGGAAAAGCAGAAGCTAAAAATGAAAAGGTCAGTTTGGGTCCTCTCTTAAGGAATTCACTAGTTTAAAAAATGATGTAGCTGAAAATATCAACAGCCTCAAGAGAAGCTGAAATGAATTCACAGTTGGGTCAAGGAATGGAAAGGGAATTCGTGTTTACTGAACACCTACCGCAGGCCTCATGCAGACAGTTTATACATGTCTCATCTCATTTAATCCTCACGTAAGGCAGATACTATGATTATTCCCTTTTAACAGATCTGGAAACAGAAGCTCAGAGCAAGGCCCCAGGGTCACACAGTGAGTGAAACAGCAGGATCTGAACTAGAACTCTTCAGGTTCCACCAAGTTCTTATCTCTACATGGTGCTGCCTCTCAGACCAAAACAGGGGAGCATCCCCTCATTGGGAGGCCAATGGGGGTTGTTCAGTTGATGATGGAGACTGAGCTACCAGCTGTCTTTTTTGTCCATCCCTGGCCACTCCCCTACTAGAAGTCTTTTTCTTTCCCATCCAAACTGTGTCTACTACCCATGTCCTGCTGCAATGAATGTCCAGGCCCTGGAGTGAGAGATAAGGCACCCATCAAGTAGGGGTCAAGAAACATGATGGAAAAGCACCCTACAAAACAGAGCCAAGGAAGGACACCCAGAGAGCTGAGCACCTGCTCAGATGAGCACCAGGCAAGGGAGAAGGAGGCTGCTGAGCATTGCTCTGCCCCTTCCAGAAGCCCTCCAGGGGCTAGCTCCTGCCATCCCTTATAACCCATCCAAGGGCTACACAAGGTCACAGGACAGCCATGTGGATTTCTGCCCACAGGACTCACAAGGTGAAAGCACATGCCATTTTAACCAGCACACACTCTCCGGGCAGCAGACAGCCCAGCAACACCTGGCCAGTGTCCCTCTACCTAGACAACTGTCAGCCATCAGAATATAACTCCCTAGTTCCAGACATGTGGAAACACTCTCATACCCTTCGACTGGACCCGCCTGCCATCCTTGAAGCCTAAAGACATTTTTCCAGTTATACAATGGAGAAACTAAGACCCAGAAAAACAGAGTCTCAATCAGGAAAGCCCCTGGGTGGAGCCTCTGTCTCCAGAACAAAGTTGTATGTGGGGTGAAAGGTTGAATGACCCAGAACTAGGTTTTCTTTGGCTTCTACTGTGTTGTTTAAATTGTTTCATTAGTTGACAATAGTTCAAAATCAGATTTTACATTACAGTCCAGATTTGGAACTCCTCTTTAAAAAAAAATAAAATCCAGCACATCTATAACACTAGGATTTTCACTCCCCAATGGCAAAATCTGCAAGAACTGTGTGACAGCCACTCCTTTTAACACAGATGACCTCTTCAGACTCTGTGGTCCAGTTCCCACAGAGACCAGCTGCCCAGTTCATCCGTATGTGTTACCTGCCTGGGGTTGTAACCCCTGCAAGAGTCCTGGGAACTGCTGGTGGGAACTTTCCGGTCATCATTCAGGGGCAAAATGAATGAGCATGGGATGCTCAACACTGTAGAGGGAAGAAAACAGAAGCAAGGTGCCAACAGAGGGTGTCACCAGATGTGGAACACAGGCAGGGTCCTCACCACACTGTGAGCTCCTGGATACAGGAAGTATGTGCTTCCAGAGTGTGTCCCCAGCTCGCAAGCACAGAGGATGAATGTCCACAGACACAGGGTCTATTGAGACAGTGCCAGGGGAACAGGATATGCTGTGAAAATTGTGGGATGTCACGGGAGAAGCCCATGTCACCCCAGATCCCCACCCTCATTAGGGTCACTCTTGCTAAGGAGGCCCTGCCATCCCTTGCTAGAGCCCACCCCAAGCACCTGCCAGGACCTGTGACAAGAGTACACAGAAAAGGCGCAGAGGGCATCTGGAGACTGCTGGTGGGACATGACCAGACACCAAAGAAGAGCAGGAATTCCTCCTCTCTGAACTTCAACTGGCGTCAGACAGTGGACTTCTGCCAAGGCTGGATGCAGCAGTTCCCACTATAAGCAATGCCAGCCTTACCCCACTCACCATCACCCCAAAAAACACTCAGGACTCCAGGTTTGTACGGCCACCTCAAGACATCCTTGGACTTTCTGGTGCCAGAACTAGGCGGCCCCCACCCCTGCAACTGACCCCTTTCCCTCCTCTGCTGCACCCAAGGATAGGAGAACCCCAAAAGGTCTCCCTCCAGCACAAAGACCTTCCCAGCACCAGCTCTGACCTTCTGAACCCAGACCAGAGTCATTAAAAAGTCACTCTCTATCCTTGCAGGTACCCAGGAGACTGGCAGGCAGTGCATGCCAAGACAGCAGGATTCTGGGCCCCACAGGCTGGAGGAGGGAGCACGGCCCCAGAGCGTTAGCCAGCCACCTCCTCCCTCCACCACTGCCCTGCCAGTTGCTCCTGCAAGGAATCCCTGCATCCTGTGCCGCCGGCTGTGCCCCTGTATCCTCAGCACTCGGGGGCGCTGGCCTCTGGGTCCAACCCGTGGTTGTGGGGAGCAAAGCAGAGGGAAGGGAAAGCGAGCACGCTGGCAGGTGTCAGAGGCGGACGGAGCCTTAGGCCCTGACCAGGAAGCGAGAGGAGTGAAGAAGGAACCGGGTTCCAAAGTCGCAAGGCAGGTGGGAGGGGAGGGACTGGCAGGGGAGGGAAAAGCAGGGGTGCTGCTCTTGGGAAGCCCTGGCCCCGCACCTGTTGCCCCCGCCGCGGGCCCGCCCCGAGGCCGCGGCTGCGGACGAAGGCCGCGCGGGCGTGGGCTAGGATTCCCTTCAGCCGGGCGGCCCTGCTCCGCTCCTTTCCTGGGCAAACAGCGCCCACCTCCGGCCCTGGCGGCGGCGCTTCCGCCCGCTGCGCGGACAGGGAGACAGAAACCGGCTCCTCCAAAGCCGGAGGAGCGGCGCGGCCGAGCAGCGGGCGGGGCTCCGAGGGGCCGCAGGCTGCGAAACGCGGCGCCCCCGGGCTGTGCTCCCAGGGCCGGAGGGCGGGCTCGGGCCGCGGGGCGCTGCTCCGCTCCAGGCGAGGAAGACACCGGCCGTCAGAGATCAGGGGAGGTGCGCCCGACACGGTCCCGGCGCGCAGACACGCCCACCCGCAGACACCGGGGAGACAAAGACAGCCGTGAGCCACACACGCCTGCGCCGCCGCGGCGCACACTCGCGCCCACCGAGCCGGAAAGGAGACGCACGACCCGCAGGGCGCCCAGCGGGCCGCGCTCACGGCTCTCCGCTCCGGCTCGCCGCCCACAGCGGTCCGGCGCCGCTGCCTGGGTGGGCCCGCAAAGGAGCGCCACCGCGCGTGGCACTGAGGCCGCCCGGCGCACAGGGGGCTCGGCGCGGCCAGCCCGTCGCAACCCGGCCGGTACCCACTGCTGCTCTGCCTCGCAGGCCGCGGCCCAGCAGGCCCTGGCGCAGCGGCCACTCACCTTCCTGCACGGCCTGGAACGGGTTGTTGGCCTCGATGACCTTGATGGAGTAGGTGATCTTCTCGCTCTGCAGGATGTCATCGTTGAGGCTCAGGTCCGATACGGCCAGTTGGAACACCCTGTCGTCCTTGGCTGCGTTCTCCTCAAAGATGGCACCTGCAGGAGACGAGCGGTCATTACCGGGGCCTGGACAGGAACTCTCCCCCACTTCCTTGGCCCTCGGGCCAAGTCACCTGCAAGACCGCTAACAGCAAGGCGGTGGGAGGTCTAGGCTGGGATTTCCGCGTGGCAGAGCAGTTTAAGGCACTCTCAGCGCAACCTGCACAGGATCAGGCTCTCCCCCCCCTCCCCCCAAGCGCACACGTGCACACAGTTGACATGAGTTACACATGCACATCCCACATGCTGCCACCAGGTCACACACGTGTCTCTCAACCAAGACACCACATGTCCCAGCCATGCCCCACACAAGGGACTGAGCCAAGCTGAGGTGGCCTCAGGCAGCACCCAATTCCCTGACAGGGTCCCATAAATCCCATCCCAGGGGCCAGAAAGTCCCCTGGGAGGGCAGCAACCTCCACCCCAATCCCGGCATGGAATAATGACTCTTTTCTGCCATGCGCGTCCCCTGCTGAGTGGAGCTGAGCAAAGCAGGTCTACAGTTGGCTTTCCTGAGCAGAAGGGACTTCCTTCTTCAGGCAGGGGACTGGGATGGCCTGCAGCTTCAATCGCTACACGCTGCCCAGCCTGGCGCCCTGGGCTCAGCCTCCTGCTCTCCGTGCCTCCCCACTCCCTCTTCCTGGATGTATGTCGAAATGAGTGGAAGGAAGGGACTGTCCTCCACGTTCAGCTCTAGCAGGGCTGAGGGTCCCAGACGGAGCTGCTCTTTAAAGGGCCTTCTAGAACAGCGGACAGCTCCTCCAGGGCGCCCTCCAGCTCGCGCTTCGCCTTTGCGCGGGCAGCACTGCTTCGGCGGACCCTGCGCTTCCAGCCGAGATCCGCCGGGCTCGCCTGCGCCTGGTCCCGCGACCTGAGCAGCACTGGAGTCCCCACCCCCACGCAGCCTCACCAGGCCCTGAAGGTCCCCGAGATCCTGGGGCGAAGCCCAGTGATCCCCGAGCTGGGGGCTGGGCAGGAGGAGGGAGGCCCCGTTCCTCGCCACATCCGGAGCCGCAATGCTGACCGCGAGACTCGCGCCCTCTCCAGGGCGGGAAGCAGGTTTGGCCCCGGGGCCCTGCGGGGGTCGCGGCGCTCTCGGAGCCTGGGCCCAGTCCCACACCACGGACTCCACCCCCCACCGCGCCTGTCCCTTCATCCCCGCCTTCTCACACATCCCAACCCCCGTTTCTCCGTGCTCACTGGTCTTTCCCAACTTCCGGAAAGGCGACTGCGGAGGGGCTCCCCCAAAGCAATGGCTGTCAGCCCCCCAACACGGCCCAACTTCCCCAGATTCCTCCCAAGCTGCTCCCGACTCCCACCCGCTCCCCTCCGCGGCCCCTCCTCCTCTGCTCTCCCATCTTTCTCCCTCTATCCATCTCTTCCCTCTCAGCGTCCCCGCCCCCGCTGCCCACGCTTCTTCCCTCCGCTCCCACCACCCAGACCGTCTGCTGGCCCCAAGACTTGGACCACGCAAAACTCTGGGACTGTCCAGGATTGGGCTGCAGTCGCCACAACCAGATACACACACACCCACACATACACCGAGAGCTACACAGACACACACTGGGGAGCAGGCAGGCGCTGTGTCCACTCTAACAGGCTGACAGTCGTGCACGCACCAACACACGCTCAGATGGCCCCACACACCCCAACGCCCTCTCAGTAACACCAACACTGGGCCAGCCGCGCACACAGCGACACACGCTGACAACACCCCCCACCATGTTCACACACGGCTCCTGTCCGGCCTCTTTGATCTTGCCCTGCCAACTTAGCGAACCCCCGGGCCGTGCCCGCCGCCGGCACCCCGCTGCTCTGAGAGGCGCTGAAGGGCCCTCCGGAGCCCGTCGACGGCCCGGGTAGCGGCGCGGGTCTCGACGCGCGTCCATCCCGGTGTTCCCCGAAGCCGCGGCCCTAAGTGCCGGCAGAGGCCGCGGGGCCCCGCGCGGAGATCAGAGCCCCGGGGAGCCGCGAGCAGCCCGCGGGAGCGCGGCGCGGCCCGTGCACAGCTCCTCCGCGGGGCGGCGCGGCGCGGCCCTTCGGGGGAGCACCGCCCGCGGAGCCCCTCGGCCCCGGGAACCGCCAAGTTTGGACGCCGCGCACCCCCTGCGCCGTTGGGGCCCCCGCCCAGCCCCAGCCCGGCCGCCCGCCGCGCTCACCGATGTGGATGATGGAGTCGGCCCGCACCGACACGCACTGGCATATCCAGGGGAGAAGCCACAGCGTCAGCGCTTCCATGTCCCCCGGGCGCGCGGCTCATCCGCCCGGGCCCGGGGCGAGGCCGAGGGCAGCGCGGAGCGGGGAGGCGCTGGTCCCGGTGCAGTCCCGGGCCGCTCCCCGGGAGAGCCGAGCCCGCCCGTGCGTCTTCCCCCGCGCGCCCGCCCCTGCGCCCTGCGCCCGCCCCAGCCCAGCCCAGCCCAGCCCAGCGCGGTCGGGCTCCCGCTCCCGCTCCGGTGGTGGCTGCGGCGGCGCTGGCAGCTTGAGCCCAGGCCGGCGCGGCGGGGGCGGCCCGCGGCGGTGGCAGCGGCGCTTCCCGCGGCTAGAGCGGCTTCGGGGGCGGCTGAGGCGGTGGCGGCGGCGTCCGGGCCGGCGTGGCGGCTCCGGGCTGGCTGTGTGTCTGAGCCCCGGCGAGGAGCGAACTGCGGAGGACGCCCCCTCCCCTCCCCCTCCCCCTCGGCTCCGCTCCCCCTCCCCTCCCTGCCCGCCTCCCCTCCGCCCTCCTCCCGACCACGTGACTGCGGAGCCTCAGCCTCGCCGCGCGGCGCTAGCCCGCTCGCGGCTCGGAGGGGGCGCCGGGTGCTCCGCGCTCCTGGCCCGGGGGACGCTCGGAGGCCGGCACGGCGGCGGGGACTGGCCTAGGCTGCAACGCGCGGAGACGTGGCGGTGGGGGCCTTGTTCCCCTCCTGGTTAGCGAGGGGCGGGAGGATGGAGGAGGGACTGCTACTGACTGCCCTCGGGGGGCTCCCGGAGCTCCCGGGCGCACGCCGACTCAGCCGCCAAGCGTCTCGGGTCTTGCCCCGGCCGGAACAGGCAGCCCCTCGCGGAGCCGGACCCGCCTAGCCAGGAGAGAGACGCGGGCGGGCCGCTGGGCCAGTCACCGGGATGCGAGAGGACCCAAAGGGGGGCCGGCTGCGGCTGAGCGTCGCGGAGCAGAGCCCTGGCTGCGGGCTCGAACCCTGGCTGTTCGCGAGGACCTCGGCGGGCGCCCATCCCCCGCCCCGCGGGCGGCGCGCTCGGACTCTGAAGCCCAATTCATGGCCGGAAACCAGCGCAGCCGTGACCGCGGCGCCTGGACGTGAGGAGCCTTCCAAGCGGCCGGCAGGCTCAGACTCCGACCCTGCGCGGAGCTTTCACGCGCGAGCCTGAGCGGAAAGCCGGCTCCCTGCGGCCGGAGCGGAGCGGGGCTCCTCCGTGGTCCGTGCATGCCTCCGGCCGGACGCGGCGCAACAGCGTTAGGCTGTTGTCGGCTCATGCCTGCAAGGGGGAGGCGAGCCAGACGCGCAGCACCCCTACACACACACACCCCAAGTCCCAGACGGACTGAGCTCCACGTGGCACACCCAAGATCCAGGAGACAGCTGAGCCCTCCCGGGCCGGGCCGTATTCCGTGGAAGCTGGCTCTGGGACCTTTTGACAGAGCCTCATTCGAGGGCTGCCCCTCCAGCGAGCCCGGGAATGCCCCGCTGGCCTGGTCGCCTGCTGGGCCCCAGGACCCCTGCCGCGCGCCAGGCAGTGCACTGGGCGTGAGGAAAGGCTAACTAGAGCCCTTGCCTAGAGCTCCCTGCGCAGTGGGAGAGGCAGACACCTAAACAGTTCATTAAACGATGTAGGGAGGACTGTGAATAAGCTATGCATGCACAAGCGCCTGGACCCTGACCCATCTTGGGAGGAAGAGTTAGGGATGGCTTCCTGGAGGAGGTGACAGTTCTAAAGGCGAGTAAGTGGAGGTTACCAAGGGAAGAGGAGAGGCTTCCAGGCATTGAGCACTGCTGAGTGAGCCAAGGCAGGAAGAGAAGAAAGAATCGTGTGTGTTTGAGAGAGAGAGAGAGAGTGTGTGTGTGTGTGCCCCAAGCTGCCAGCCACAGAGTAATCACTGGCAAATTTCCTTTGGAGAGGCTGGGGAGGAGGCTGTGCAGTGGGGGCCAGTGGAGGCGTGAGAGCTGTGAGGAAGCCCTGATGGGGCTGACTGGTGGGCAGGGGCAGCCTGGGGGGAAGGAGCTGAGTTGCAGAAATATCAAGGAATCCCACAGTCTGCAAGGTAGCCTCCAGGATGAGGCCACCAGTGGGCAAGCAGGGAGGAATGTCCACGCCCACGGCAGACTGGGCTTCTGGGCTGAGTGTGGTCTCACACACACGCAAAACAACGCATGTCTTCTTCGAGAAACCTTAGAGGCCTCCAAAGGTAAAACATGCCCCACCCAGCTCTCCAAACCTCCCATGCCTCCAATTCTCATTCTTGCAAAATTCCACTCTTCACTGGCTGCAAAGTTGTAGGGAGAAGAGAAATAAAGGATGGATTTTTTAATATAACAATGTGGTTCCTATGGGAACTGTCTCCACCTTGGAAGTTTGGTGGTATGGTCTTGACCTGAAGTCAAGAGCCACAGGGTCAGGATACCCTTCACCAGAGGGCTCTGTTGTTTGGGCCCCTGCAGCGTGTTTGGAGAATGGGCATGTGATACACTCAGTTGTCCTTTGTGTATATTTTGCTAGGTGGAGGTAGCATGATTGCAGCGAGACAAGCCTTAAACCTCCTTCCAAATATTAAGAATATAACTCACCAACACACACGTACACAGTTTTGGAACAAATACTAGTTTGCATGATGAGGGAGATGATGGGGTTTCTGCGGTTTGGCACGTGAAGGTCACAACTCAAGGTGGATCCCCTCTGGAAGTCGCTGGCCTGTAGCCACCTCGCCTTCTGTCTCAGGTGCTCCCTTGCCCCCGCTGCCAGGGCATGTGGCCACTCACCATCCCCAGGTGATCACCCCACCCAGCCGGGCCAGTTTTCCCAGCCATTTTAGAATGCCCTGGACATCCCTTCTCTGGTCACTGTGGGCACTGTGCATGCCTTCTCCCAGAGGTGTTTCTGGACTTGTTTTCTGAAATAGAAGGCAAGCCCAGAAACCACTGGGGACCTATACAGACCCACCTCAGGCAAGGTGTTTTTAATCCTCTGCCACCTGAAGTTGGGATTGCCAGGTTCCAGGGGCATTGGCCAATGTTGAGGGCTCAGTCAGATTCACCAAGCCCTTCATTACTCATTGCTCCTGGTCCAGCCCAGCCCCCTTAATCCCTGATGGCCTCTGGGGCTACAAAATCCGCCTCCCTAAAACCAGCCCCCACTCCACCAAACCAGGGGGAGCAACTCTACCCAATAAGCGAGTTCACCGCCACTGCAATAACCTGGCTGAAGAACATAGATTAGCAATTTCTGGGTCATATGGTGCACACCCACTTCAGAGAGGGAAAAACTGAGGCTCAGAGAAAGGCCTCAGGTAAGCTGCTAGCAGAACAAAGACTCAGTCCTCTTGGTTTGCTCCTCACTACATAAAGACATATTCACAGAAATTAAAGACGAGTCAGTAAATCCTTCCTTTACACAGAGTTCAGCCAGCACAGGTGATTGCCTTTTCTGAAGAGTTCTTCAATTATACTGATTCTAACTACACTTCTTTAGCACTCACCACATGCAGGCACTGTGCTCACCACCTAACATCTCACCCAGGACATGGCTTCCCATTTTACACACAAGGAAACTGACAGGGGGTGCAAAAAGAGAAACCGAGCCCATCAGGAAGGTCAACGAAAATACCACTGGAAGCAAAAAGTTTGCCGCTGAAGCTGCAGGTAAAATGCCAAGGCAAAGAGAGAGGCCTCACTGGTCCACTTGGAAGCCACGGTCACTGTGACTTAAAGCTTTGTCATTCCAGAAATGCAGACCTCTCCTTTCTCCATCACCACCTTTCTCACCCAGCCAAGAACTGCACTGAGGAAGGGCCAGCTGGAGTCCCAGCCTCCTAGCAGCCTGTCACCCTGGCACAGCCCACTGTAGAAACACCACTGCCGGCCCCTGCACCGGTGCCACTCCTGAAGCATGCCTCTGCTCATGCCCCCGCCACCCCCGGACTGTGTCTTCCTCCCTGCCCCTCAGTACAGAGCCCACCTGGGATTTCTAGGATGGTTCAGCCCAGGCCCCACATGAAGGGGACTGCAGACAGAGAGACCACGGCCCAGCCTGGGGGTCCCTCTGCAGGCTTTGGCATGGAAGACAGGCTCTCCTGTGTACACTGGGAGGGGCCAACCTGAGTCCTGGGGCCAAGTCCCCAGGGAGGGGTCAGTTAGCATCTTGCAAGGAGTCTGAGTGCCAGGTTCAGCCCTACCCACAGACTCCAGGGAACATCCCACTGCTACCTCCCTCTCATAACCCACTGAATGTTTCCTTTCCTTTTTTAAGAATACCCTTATTTACTGCTTATCTCACCTGCTCCCTCAGTGCTGCCATTGGCTCTCCTGTTGAATGATAATTGTCCCTCTTTATTTTGTCCTCCCTACCACTCCTTGCCAACCTCCGTGATCTCATTTTTACTGTTTTCTCAGCTTGTACTTATTTCATTTGATCTTCTTTGATATTCCTGTATTTTTTGTTTATTTTTACTCTTGGCACCCTAATGGGTTTTCACTTTAAATTTCCCAGGCCAGCAATCTTTTGCATCACCCATTCTATTATCTGAGCCTTCTGTAGATTTAATCCTTGGTTTTCCTGAGGCTGGGGAGGGCGGAGGTGGCATCCCTGCACCACCTTGCCTGAGCCACCAGGGCAGGACCCACTGTTGTGGCCCTGCCCACACCCTCTGCACCCTTCCCGTGGCACTGCCAATGGCACAGTGCAGACGCCCATGGCTGGCAGCCCGGGTCGGGGAGGGCAGACTGGAACCACACCCCACTGGAGCCATGCCCCCGGCCAGTGAGGAGGGAGAGACTCACACGCCGTGTGTCCCCCCTGCGTGGGAACACCCACCCCGTCTTTCCACGGCAAGGCCCTCTCTTTGTCCCCATCATACAGCCAGGAAACCAGCGCTTGGGACAGGTGCTCAGTCTGCTTAGAACCGATGAATGCAAAAAGTTACCTGTATGGCCAGGCGCGGTGGCTCACACCTGTAATCCTAGCACTTTGGGAGGCCAAGGCGGGCGGATTGCTCAAGGTCAGGAATTCGAAACCAGCCTGAGCGAGAGCGAGACCCTGTCTCTACTATAAATAGAAAGAAATTCATTGGCCAACTAAAACTATATAGAAAAAATTAGCCGGGCATGGTGGCGCATGCCTGTAGTCCCAGCTACTCGGGAGGCTGAGGCAGGAGGATCGCTTGAGCCCAGGAATCTGAGGTTGCTGTGAGCTAGGCTGACGCCACGGCACCCTAGCCCGGGCAACAGAGTGAGACTCTGTCTCAAAAACAAAACAAAACTTACCTGTGTAAAAAACCACTTCCTTCACAAAAGCAAGGAACCCCAGAGGTCTGGCCCCTGGACCCAGGCTCTCCAGGCAAGGGTGGTGGCAGGACCAAACAACAGCTTGGGCCCATCTGGGGCTCTCATGCTGACACTCAGAGCTCCCCTTGGCCCCCAGCAAGCTCGGTCCCTTCCTCAGGGCCCTCCAAAGGTCACATAACACAAGCTGCAGTTTGCTCAAAAGCATCAACAGGCCAGGCGCGGTGGCTCACACCTGTAATCCTGGCTCTCTGGGAGGCAGAGGCAGGCGCATTGCCCAAGGTCAGGAGTTTGAAACCAGCCTGAGCAAGAGTGAGACCCCATGGTGGCGCATACCTGTAGTCCTAGCTACTTGGGAGGCTGAGGCAGCAGGATTGCTTGAGCCCAGGAGTTTGAGGTTGCTGTGAGCTAGGCTGACACCAAGGCACTCACTCTAGCCTGGGCAACAAAGTGAGACTCTGTCTCAAAAGAAAGCATCACCAAATGCCAAGAGACAGCAATAGGGAAGTAAGGTTCACGTCCCAGGGACAACCTGTGAGAGCTGTCATCTCAGTCCAGGCCTCCTAGGGCAGCCCATGTCTCAACCGACGCCTAAAGCAGAGATTCTCCAAGTGTGTGCCCCACAGCCTGTATCTAGGAGGTTCTTCAGAGGATGCTCAGGATTTCTGGGGCTCTGGACCCCACCGCACTTCCACTGTCAGCCTTGCATATGGGTGCTGCGAGTCCAAGTGTGTGACAGAAAGGCTTCGCTACTGCAATTCAAAGGTTTGACACCATAACCCTGAAGAGGTTCTCCCTGAGCCCTAAGGCTGGCCCAGTTCCCTCCCAGGTTGTTCCTAGGTCCCCTGCTTCCCAGCCACAAGGCCTGCCTAGGGTGCCTCCCCTCCTCTCTCCCCCACCACTGAGCTCTGGCAAATCTGCCATTTTGCACTTTGGGGAGCACCCAGTTCCCCAGGTGACTGGCAGGACCTGAACCCTGGCCTGTCTGCCCTCAAAGCCAAACTCAGGCCCCCACAATCTCGTCAGCCACAGCCCAGCTGACCCAGGACATGGAGTGCCACAGAGCGCCCCCTCCCCCCTGCCCAGAGCTCCTGCTGCCCCTGCCTCCTGCTGTCCCTGCCATCTAGTGCAGTGTGTCCCCAGGCTGAGCTGAGACCTCTAGCTGAGTTAGGGAGGGGTGCACATTCCAGGCAAAGAGGACAGGAGGGAAGTACAGAGGGGGAAGCAAGTGCAGGAAGGCAGAGGGGACAGCAGCAAGATGGGAAGTAGGAGCCAACAGATGGGCGGGGTGGAAGCTGTCTGAATGGTCCTGGAGGGAGATGCTCAGGCCAGAGGTGCTCCTTCCCAGACACATCTCTACAGAGCAGGGTCTGGGGTGGCTCCGTGTCAGCCAGAGACATGTCAACCATTGTGTCTTCAGTGAGCACCCCAAGGAAGCCAGAAGGCCACTGACACACAAAAGTAAGTCCAAACAGGGGCGTGAAAGGCCCTTGCCCCCTGGCTACCAGGGAGCTCATGGGAGAATGTCCCATCTTGGTTCTACATGTGATACTCTGTGCTAGTCACATGTCCTCTGCCCTCCCCAGGAATGAGGCTGCAGGTGTCCACACATGGGGTGGAGCCCTAGGGCTCACCAGACCCAGTCCTAGCCTGCTGCTCGTCTATGATGCGGTACCTGAGGGTCAGCCTGCACACAGGGCCAGCTACACAGCGGAGGCCCCAGACATTTGAGAAGTGGACGTGAGAGCTCCACCCCACCGCACCCCTCCTCATCCCATCCTAAGTCAGGTGCGGCCCAGGACTCCCACCAACGCAGGCTTGCAGTGTCTGAGAACCAAGCCCCCTCGCCCTCAGGGGGCCAGGGTAGGGGAGCTGCATCCACCTGGAGCCCTCACTCTTCCCACAGAGTCCCTTCCCCAGACCCAGCCCTCCAGCCAGGTGCAGGCCCTAACAGCCGTGAGCACCCTGCTCACGGACACACCCATTTCCAAGAGCAGGTTTTCTGGCCTGTAAACCTCTTGCCTTACCCAGCAATGAAATGAAATTGTGATTGATTTTCTCTGTCTGGGCGTCACGGTGCATTTAGCACCCTGTAAACCTGAAGAGAGGAGGTGCTACCTCCCAGGATGCTCCTGGAGACTGGGCTTGGCGCAAGAGCTGCCCGGGGTCCTTCAAATGAGGCAGGGACACAGCAAGGGCCCCGAATCCACTGCCCATGTGCTGGGCAACCTTGGGCAAGGTCCCTAACTTCCCAGAGATTCATCTGGAGAATAGAGAGGGACTCAGGACTTTGACATGGGGGGACAGGAGAGGGAGTGGGACGGAGCAGAGGCCCCAAAGGGAGGCCCCCAGAAGAGGAAGGGGACTTGCATGTGCCTAACTGTTGCCAAGCACCAAGCCTGTGCACCGCAGTGCCACACACGCCTTACTGTGGGGACAGACAATGGAAGGAGAGGGAGGTGGAGTCAGGGACAAGGGCCTGAAGATCAGAGGCCCACAGGGTGCAGGCCACCCGGGATCAGGACAGATCAGTGTCAGAGGGGGAGGGAGAAGGGGCCTCAGAGATCAGAGGGCAGGGGCAGGGCCCAACCACAGAAGCACACGTGCTGTCCTCCTGCCACCCACTCCTCTCCTGTTCCCTGCCTGTTCATGACCTACACAAGACTCTGTGAGAATGGGGTTCTTATCCCCACTCTACAGATGAGAACATTGAGCCTCACAGCAGTAAAGTCACTGGACACTTAATGAGTATGGAAGGCTGAAAATGCCCCCAAAAGAAGTCCATGTCCTAATCCGTGTTACCTGTAACTGTGGCCTTCTTTGGAGGAAGCATCTGCAGATTTGATTAAGTGAAGAATTTAGAGATGAGGGTGTCCTGGGTGGGCCCTACCCGCCATCACGTGTCCATGGAAGAGAGGCAGAGGGAGACTCCAGGGGAGGCAGTGTGACTGCAGAGACAGGCTGGAGTGGCACAGCCACAAGCCAAGGAATGCCAGCAGCCACCGGCGGCCAACAGAGGCAAGGAGCGGATTCTGCCCTGGAGCCTGAGCGGAGCGTGGTCCTGGCAGATTTCAGACTCCAGGCCTCCACAACTGTGAGAGAAGCCACGCTGCGGTTCGAAAGCACCCGTGTGCGGTGCAGTAGGTCCCCCTGTCCACAGTTTCTCTTTCCTCAGTTTCAGTTACCCATGCTCAACTGTGGCCTGAAAATATTAAAGGGAACATTCCAGAAATAATTATAAGCTTTAAATTGTGTGTTGGTCTGAGTAGCATGAGGAAATCTCCTGCCATCACACTCCATCCTTCCTGGGACGTGAACCCTCCTTCTGTCCAGTGTACCCACACAGCAGAGGCGACCTGCTGTCTCAGCCATCAAGTCGAAAACACAGTGTATGTACAATTTGTTCCATCTTCAGTTTCAGGCATCCACTGGGGGTCTTGGACTGTATCCTCCAAGGGTTAGGGGGTACCCCTGTAAATTGATACAACAGCCACAGGAAATGAACATAGTGAAGAAATCAGGGCAAGAGCCCAGATCAGCCTGGCATGAGCCACCAGGGCCTGTGTATGGAGACAAACTCCAGCTCATTTGAGGAGAAAGACCCAGGACCAGCAGACCGAGCTCTGCATCAGCTCAGGCCTTGCACACCTTGGCAGCCACACACCCCGCCCCAGGCCAGGGTCCTGCACCAGCCTGAGGGGGCCCACAAGACGCAGGGGGTGGGAATTAGTGGCACAGGCCTCAGGGACCACAGCACGTGTGTCCACGGCCAGCTGCAGTGGCCTCCACTCTACACTCCATCCCCATGTAGCAGTCCACTCCAGCCCTATTTCTTAAAACACAAAAGGTCCTTTGTTTCCTATATATAAAAGCTTGTTTTAATGTCTGGCTTGATTTAGAAAATGCCAGAAAATGTGGAGAAGAAAATTTTGATAACCCATAACACTACCTCCATGTTCTTCCCTTGTGGCCCTTTCAGACCAGTGAGGCGCTGGCTGAAGCTCTGCTCCGGCTGATGAAGGCAGAGCCTCAGGAGGAGGAAGACTTCGCTCCTCTGCCTCTCCCTTCCTCCTACCTGGAAAGCAGACGGGCCATCCAGAAGACAGGCTGCCATCTCATGACCTTGAGAAGCCAAGCGAGGGACGCACAGCCTACGTTCCAGGACGGGGGGGGGGGCAGGGGCTCGCTCTACCAGCCCTGGGTGCATGAGCCCGCTCCACCCTCATCCTCGTCAGCTCTGCAGTGACCTTCCCAGTCACCTGTAACTGAACACAAGTCCTCACTGATACCACCAACCAGAAACAGCCGCCGCGAACACTGTGATGTTCTTCTTCCTGTCCTTTTTTTCTATTCACCTATTATTTTGAAAGAGAAACAGACAAAAGTATCACTACCTAAAATTAATTTTTTTTCACTTCTTTCTTGCCTATCTCCATCTAAAGAAGGAAAGCCCAGTAAAGAGAGGGATAGTATTTGTCTTGTTTACAATTTTAGTCCCAGTACCTACAAGAATACCTGGCATGTCTAATACATGTTCAATAAGTGTTAAGTCAATTAATTAGTGAGTGAATGAACATTTTAATGTGAGCACTTCCCCCTACTATGGAATTCTTTTCTGAAAATATAATTTTTAATGGCTGATTACATTTCTAGCTCATGGATCTAGCATACTTTGTTTAATCATTCATTTGCTATTAGACATTTTTCCCAATTTTCACCATTCTACACGATGCAACCATAAAAATACTTATACATGCATTTTCAGCTTTTATGCAATTACTTCTTAGAATAAATGCCTAGAAGTGGAATTGCTAGGTCAAAGGTTATACATAATTTAATTCTCTTAATAGATATTTCCAAAATTGTCCCCAAAAGCTGTTTTTAAACCTATTTACACTTCCATGAGCAATTCATGAAAGTGTTTGTTTCTCTGCACCTTCACCAACATTAAGCATTATTAATTTTTCATTCTGGTAAGTGAAAAATTGTATCTCAAAGTTGTTTTAATGTGCATTTCCTGCTCGCTGGGAACACTGACCATTCTTTTGCCTGTTTGTGGATCTTCAGCAGGTCACTTAAGGTAGGTGGCCTGCATCTGCCATCATCTGCAGATGTGTGACCACAGAAGGGTTGGGTCCCCTGGGCCTACCTGCCAGCCTTGACGGGTGTCCAAGCCCCTCCTGGAAATGCGGGGAGGGCAGCCAAGGGCTAGACCCCTGAAGTCCATGAGATTCCTGGACTAAACCATGACAGGAAGCTGGATCCACGCCCCTGGGCCCCCGCTGAGAGCCATGGTGGGTGAGACAGAGCGTCCTAATGTGAGGCTCTGAGCCTGGGTGTGGGGGTTGGGGTGGGAGGAGGCCCGGGCTGTTGGGGCCTGGCAGGGAAGGGAAGCTGATGCCAGGCCCTGAGAAACCTAAAAGGCTGTTAAGGACTTCTGAGATACCCAGGCTAGGCTTGACTAAGGTGGAGGGGAAGAAGGCTTGGGAAGGAAGTGGGGGCGGGGATGGAGACATTCCAGGAGGCAGGCCTGCACACCCCGCACAAGCAGAAGCACGGAGCAGGGTCAAGCTTGGATGGGCACCCCACAGCCAGCAGGCGCCTGGGCGCGTGCATCACTCTGGCTCCGTCCCGCCCGGCTGGCCCAGAACCTTCTGATGCAGGCCACAGTGGGGGTCCTTAAAACATCTCCCGACCCCCACTCTGTGCCTGGCCCGGGCCAGCCCCTGAGACACCATGCAGTCACCCCATTTCACAGACGGGAGAGTCGTGCACCGCGCGAAGGGCACAGTCGAGGCCCTCGGGGCTGCGCAAGCGGCCGAGAAAGAGCCACGCGGACGGGGAGGCGGGCGCCCTGTCCCGAGAGCGCCCCCGGCTGGACGGAGACAGCGGCGTCCGGCGCCCGTGCCCACCGTGCGGGACCCGAGGCGGCGCCGCCAGGCGCGCAGCGAGGGCGCGGCCGGGCGCGGCTTCCCAGGCTGAGCCGCCTGCGCCGCCCGGGGCAGCCACGGTGCCATGCTGCCCCCTGCTGGCGGCCGGGGGAACGGCCGGGCTGCGGCCGCGCGAATCTCCCAGGAGGGAGGACCCGGGCGAGGACTTCTGACCTGGGCGGAGAGCGGAAGGCTGCTGGGCGGTGCCACGCCGAACAGAGACTGGTCTCAATGGAAATAGCAACGGCCAACATTACATAGCATTTACTCTGAGCCAGACACTGTTCTAACTCTTTAGACACATTGTTGACTCATTAAATCCTCGCTCAGTGCTTTGCAGGGAGGCGCTCGTACGATTCCCATTTCACAGGCAGAAATGAGGTGCAGAGGTTTTGTGACTTTCCCGCTAGTACGGGGCAGAATAGGATTTGAACCAGGCCATTCAACCATCTGTCAGTCAGCAAGGCCCCTGAGGGAGCCTGTCTTTACATACCCGAACAGGAGTCACTTCCTGCGCGGTTTTAGAGTCCTACCCCATGGCCAGGCCACTGCTGAACAACAGCAGGCAGGTTACAGTCCTGTAGCCTGGACTGTTAACCACCCTCTGCTTGGGCCACATGGATGGGCCAGGCCTGGATTTCCCTTGGGTCTGTTGGGGACTGCGCTTGAGCCTTCCCTGGGAGCTGTAAAAGGCCAGGATCCCAGTAGATGCCAGAATCCAAAGTAGTGACTCCAATATCCTCTTCGTGGGCCACCCAAGATCCCAAGCAGGAAGAGGGCCTGGGTGGGCCCCAGCCTCTGTGAAGAACTCACTGTGTGAGTGTCTGTCCTGGAAGCCTCAAGTTCTTGCTTCTTCCCCTCTCACCCTGATTACTGCAAAAGATTAAGGCTCAGCCCTCTCAAAACCATAGTTCCAATATGACAGTCCTGTTTAAAACCCTCTATAAAACTCAACAGCAAAGAAACAAACAACCGAATTAAAAATTAGGCAAAGGACTTGAATAGACCTTTCTCCAAAGAAGACATATGAATGGTCAATAAGCACGAGAAAAGATGCTGTAACATCACTAGTCATTGGGGAAATGCCAAGGAAAACCACAATGAGATACCACCCCATGCCCATTAGGACAGCTACTATCAAAAATGAATAAACAAACAAACAAACAAAGCAAGGATGTGGACAAATTGGGACCCTTGTGAGATATTGGTGGGATTGTAATATGGTGCAGCCACTATGGAAAACAATATGACATTCCTCAAACAAAAATAGAACTACCAGATGATACAGCAATTCCACTACTGGGTGTGTACCCAAAAGAATTGAAAGCAGGACCTCAAAGAGATACTGTACACTCATGTACAAATATCACAGCAGCGTTATTCACAAGAGTTAAAGGGTGGAAGCTACCCAGGTGTCCATCAAGAGAAGAATGGATGAACAAAATGTGGTCTATACATACAATGTATTGTTCGGTCTTAAAAAGAAAGGAAGTTCTGACACCTGCCCCCACATGGATGAACCTTGAGGAAATTATGCTAAGTAAAATAAGACAGTCACAAAAAGACACGTACTATATGATTTATTCATGTGAGGTACCTAGAGTGGCCAAATTCAAAGAGACAGAAAGTAGAATTGGGGTTCTCAGGAGGAAGGAGAAATGGGAGCTGGTGTTTAATGGGGATAGAGTTTCAGTTTGGGAAGATGAAAAAGTCTGGGAGATGGATGGTGGTGATAATTACACAACAATGTGAATGTCCTTAATGCCACTGAATTGTTCACTTACAAACAGTTAAGATGGTAAGTTTTATATTATATATATTTTATCACAATTAAAAATAAAAGTAATATAAAATAAAACACACTATTTGTTGGCCTCTCTGTCTGCAGAGAAAAG
This sequence comes from Microcebus murinus, assembly GCF_040939455.1. Classification (NCBI taxonomy): domain Eukaryota; kingdom Metazoa; phylum Chordata; class Mammalia; order Primates; family Cheirogaleidae; genus Microcebus; species Microcebus murinus. The sequence continues at coordinate 67,408,103 of NC_134117.1, forward strand.
GTCAGACTCCTTGGCATTTCCCCTGCAGTGAACATCTGCAGGCCTGGCACCCAGCAGTGTGCCCTCCCCTGGGACCTGCACCACCAAAAACACACAGGGCTGTAGCAAGAGTAGCCAAGTTCTTATAAGACCTCGCCCCTGACTTGTGCCCAATGGGTCTGGAGATGGCCATCAACTCCAAATAAGCCAAGCAGTGCCCTCCTCCAGAATGCTTTTTACTAGAATAAAGAGAATCAGGCCCTCTGAGGCCATGGGAATGTAAGATGTGAACTCAGGCCAGGTGGGCAGACATGGTCCCTGCTGAGTGGAGGGAACCAGAGACGCAGAGACAAGAGGTGGTGGCTGTTCCCCTGCCCTCCATGCCTTTGCAGTGTGAGTTTCTGCCGTGTGCTCTCATCACTAGCAATCAAAAGATTACTGCCTAGAAATAGAGACCTGCCCAACTCCCCAATGTCAAACAATTCGGTAACACTAATGAGCCACTGTATTTCCCTCCTCTATTTCCTAGCCTTTGCTGTTCCCTCTCCAAGGAATGCCTTCACTCCTGAGTAGTCCTATAAAAATCTACTCAGCTTTTAAGACAAAGTTCAAGCTCCACCAACCAGGAAACCTTTGTTACCCGCACTCCCAATCCCACGTAAACATGACCCATCCTTGTGCTACCTGTGGCCACGACATCCACCATCACACACGTGACTGCTTCCACGTATGCCTCCCCACCCCGGTGGAACAATCTGAAAAACTGAGGCTCATCTTCATGTCCCCACTAGCCAGGCACCTGATGTGTGCTCAGTAAAGGCTTACTGAATGAATACGTAAACGCGAATAAACATCATCAACCTTCTTGTGCAGTACAGACAACTGAGGCTCAAAGATGTGGAATCCCAGGTCAGGCCCCCACAAACTCTATGCACCCCCTTGTCTGATCCTAAACCCCAGCCCTCTCCAACCCCTGAAGCCCACACACTGTACCCTTGCAATTCCTGGTTGGTAAGAAATTCACAGTGGAACAGCGGAAAACCAAAGACACAGAGGAAATTTGTAAAAGCAGCCGAAGAAAAACAAAAGATAGATTTCTTAGACTGACAGCTAACTGCTCTATAGCACACACACGAAAAACCAGAAGATAATATAATAGAATGATAGCTTCAATGAGCTGAAAGAACATTTCTACCCTAGAACTCTACACTGAGGAAAAAAAATATCTTTCAGGAATGAAGATGAAATGAAGATTTTTCAGGCAAACAGAAGCTCAGAGAATTCAATTAGAAGCAGATATTCACTAAAGCAGGGGTCCCCAACCTATAGTGAATTGTATAATTATTTCATTATATATTACAATGTAACAATAATAGAAATAAAGTGCACAATAAAGATAATGCACTTGACTCATCCTGAAACCATCCTTACCCATCCCCGGTCCATGGAAAAATTGTCTTCCATGAAAACAGTCCCTGGTGCCAAAAAGGTTGGGGATCGCTGCACTAAAGGAGATACTACTAGCAGAAGGAAAGTGATCTCAAATGGAAGGGCCCATACACAAGAAGAAATGAAAGGCAAGGACCATTTAGATACGCAGGTAAATATAGATGAACACTGTGTAGAACCGTAGTGCCTACGGAGTAAAAACAAATCAGAATTAAAATATAAGACATCATATATATATGTCTAGTATTATAATAAAAGTATTGACTAACTACAAACTTTGGTTAACTAATTATAGGACCTTTAATTTTGAGGGAAAACACATACACATGCAAAGGAAGACAGGATAACTTCTGAGGGAAAATGGTATGATAAAATATGGTTAAACCCAAGAAAGCAAGAAAAAAGAAATATGGAACACAGTAATAGCACAAAATAAAATGATATTTTTAAAACACAAATACATTAAGTATAGCAAATGTAAGAGAAATAACTGCTTTAGTTAAATGGCAAATGATAGTAAATTGGATTTTTTAAAAAAACCAAACTACATGTTATTTATAAAAGTCACGTCTGGAACATAAAGATAAGGAAAGAGTGAGAGTAAAAGGAATGAGAGTAATATAAGAGTAATATAAGAGTGCCATGTGAGCACTAACCAAGAGAGAGCTAACATCAGAAAAAATATACTTTAAAGCAAAAAAGTACTAGTAGAGATAAAGAGAATAAATATGATGATAAAAGGTTCAGTTTACCAAGGAGATATAACAATTTAAAATTTGTATGCACTTAATAACATAGTCTCAAAATATATAAAGCTCCAAATTATAGAGCTACCAAAAGAAATAGACAAATCTAAAATCACGGTGGGGAATTTAACACAAGAGTGTCAGTACAGATAGAAAAAGCAGTCAAAATCAGTCACCGTTCAGTGAAGAAAGAAATAATTTCTACACTATTATTAACACATTTGATCTACTGGACACATATAGAATTCTGCACTCAACAAGGGCAGACCATATGTTCTTTTCAAGCATAAAGAGAAGTTAACTAAAGATCCTACAGACATCAAAAATAATATGAAAATAATATGAACATATATTTGAAAATTCAGATGAAACGGAAAAATTTCTTTCCAAAATACAATTTACCAAAACTTATACCAGAAGAAATGGAAAATCTGGACAGTCCTATAATTATTAAAGAAATATAAATCCTCTAAGCCCAGATAGCTTCATTGGTGAATTCTACCAAACGTTTAAGGGAGAAATAATGTCAATTCTATACAAATTCTTCCAGAGAATAGAAAAAAAGGAAACACTTCCCAACTTGTTTATAAGGACAAAAATTCGACAAAGACGTTAGATAAATGAAAATTACAAGTCAAATCACTTTCATGAAGGTAAATGCAAAAATTCTAAACTAAACATTAGCCAACTAAATCAAATACTATATAAACAAAATATAAATATATAAAAATATATACTATATATAATCCATCATGACCTAGTTTTATTTGTTCTAGTAATGAAACCTGGTTTATCATTTTAAAAAATCAATGATATTCATTATACTGCAATGAATTGAAGGAAGAAATGAGGTAATATTTATAGTTGCATCAAAATAATGAAAACCAAGACAGGCAGAGTGGCTCACACCTGTAATCCCAGCACTTTGAGAGGTGGAAGATCACTTGACTTTGAGACCAACATAGCAAGACCCTGTCTCTGCAAAAAAAAAAAAAAAAAAAAAAAAAAAAAAAAAAAAACTAGACGATTGTGGTGGCGCATGCCTGTAGTCCCAGCTACTTGGGAGGCTGAGGCAGGAGGATCGCTTGAGCCCAGGAGTTTGAGGTTGCTGTGAGCTCTGATTGTGCCACTGCATTACAGTATGGGCAACAGAATGAGACCTGTGTGTGTGTGTGTGTGTGTGTGTGTGTGTGTGTGTTACATATATATGAAAGCATATGGCTTATATGAAACAAAAATGCACATGGAAAAAATTATAAGACTTTATTGAGAAGTACTAAAAATAGGTGGAGAGATATACTATGAATAAATATTGGAAGAGTAATATGGTACTCTAATATGGTCAATTTCTATCAAAAACCCAACAGATGTTTTGTGGAACTTGTCAAGTGACTCTAAAATTTGTAGGAAAGTATAAATGACCAAGATAAAGAAAAACAAGGTGGGAAGACTTCTCCTACCAAATATCAAGACCTGTTACAATGCAATAGAAATTCAGACAGTGTAGCATTGACCCAAGGATAAAACAACAGAATAGAACAGAGAGAGAGCCCAGAAAGGACCCTTGCATAGGCAGACAGCTGTTACCTGGCAGAAGTGGCACTGCAGAGCAGAGAGGGAAGGACATCTTGATAAATGACACTTAGATATCCATATGAGGAAAAAAATTAAAATGAATCCCTACTTCACACCACACACTAAAGTAAATTCTGGGTGGATTGAAGACCTAAATAGAAAAGACAAAAGTGATAAAGCTTCAGAAGATTAGAAAGTTAGAAAGCTCCTATGACCTTGAGGGAGAGGAAAACTTCTTAAACAAAATTCAAAAAGCATTAACCACAAAGGGGGGAAAAGCTAGAAACAGTGAAAACAAAGCCGTGATGGAAGAAAATATTTCCAACTATATAACTGACAATAGACTAAAAGAGAATATACAGGCCAGGCACAGTGGCTCATGCTTGTGATCCTAGCACTCTGGGAGGCCGAGGCAGGAGGATCGCGTGAGGCCAGGAGTTCCTTTGAGAACAGGCTGAGCAAAAGCGAGACCCCGTCTCTACAAAAAATAGAAAAATTGGCCAGATGTGGTTACACACATGTAGTCCCTGCCACTCAGAAGGCTGAGGCAGGGGGATTGCTCGAGCCCAGGAGTTTGAGGCTGCTGTGAGCTAGGCTGATGCCACGGCACTCTAGCCTGGGCCACAGAGTGAGACTCTGTCTCAAAGAGAGAGAGAGAGAGAATATATAAAGAACTTCTACAAATCAGCATGAAAAAAGCTACACAATCATGGGGGATGAAAGACGACTACAAATTCTTTGCTATTCCTCTCATTGAAGGGTGGAATCTAATTTCCCTTCCCTTGAATCTGGGCTGGCCTTAGTGAATTGCTTCCCTCAAAAAACACATCTAGGACATTCAAGGTTAGGTCAGAAGAAGCCCTGCAGCTTTTGCCCAGGCCTCCTACAATACATGTTCTGGGTACACCAGCTGCCCCCAAACGGCCCTGTCGTGAGGAAGTCATTCTCCAGCTATGCCAGCCCCCAGCCCTGGAGTCGTCAAGCTGAGGACAAGTCCTGCCCAAGTTGAAAATCCAAGAGCAAAAGAAATGGGTGCAGCTGTTTCACCTCTCTAAATCTCAGGGTGGTTGGTTATGCAGCAATAAATAACAACCCAACAGAAAAATGGACAAAAGACTTGAACGGGCACTTTTCGCAAGAGAAAATCTATTCGTGATTAAAGAAATGCAAATAAAAACTAAAATGGAGTGCCATCACACACCCATCAAAATAGAGGAGTGTAAATTCATATATCCACTTTTGACAAAGTTTGTCCTCCTATATTCAAGCTGCAGATACACATACCCTCTGACACAGCGTTTCCAGTCTACCCTAAGGAGACTTCCACACATGAGCACACGTGATAGACCCACAAACATTCTCTGCAGCACTGTTTTTGAGGGCCAAAACCTGCAAACAGCCCCAATTCTCACCTCAGTGGAATGAGTAACTCATGTGCCATCTATTTCTACAATGGAACACTATGTAGTCCTAAAAAAGAACAACCTAATGCTATAGAAAACATGAATGACATTAACAAACATAATGTTGAACAAAAGATGACAAAAACAAAGCAAAAAGACTATATATACTAGCCTTCTACTCAATGAAGTTAAATAACAACCAGAACGGTTTAGGAATGCATTTAGATGGTAAAACTGTTTTTTAAAATATTACTAATGAGCCCTGTAATATTTTGAAACAAAATGTATGTCTATAGATATCTAAATCTATATCTATTTTTTTATTTTAGCGTATTATGGGGGTACAAGTGTTAAGGTTACATATATTGCCCATGCCCCCCTCCCCCGTCAAGTAAGAGCTTCAAGTGTGTCCATCCCCCAAATGTTGCACATCTTACTCATTGTGGTTGTATACACCCATCCCCTCCTCCTCCCTCCCACCCTCCCGACACCCGATAAATGTTACTCCTATATGTCCACTTAGGTGTTGATCCCTTAATACCAATTTGCTGGTGAGTACATGTGGTGCTTGTTTTTCCATTCTTGAGATACTTCACTTAGTAGAATGGGTTCCAGCTCTATCCAGGAATATACAAGAGGTGCTATATCACCATTGTTTCTTAAAGCTGAGTAGTATTCCATGGTATACATATACCACATTTTATTAATCCATTCATGAATTGATGGGCACTTGGGTTGTTTCCATAGCTTTGCAATTGTGAGTTGTGCTGCTATAAACATTTGAGTGCAGGTGTCTTTTTCATAAAGTGACTTTTGATCTTTTGGGTAGATGCCCAGTAGTGGAATTGCTGGATCAAATGGTAGATCTACTAGCATCGCTTTGAGGTATCTCCATATTGCTTTCCACAGAGGTTCAACGAGTTTACAGTCCCACCAGCAGTGTAAGAGTGTTCCTCTCTCTCCGCATCCACGCCAGCATTTGTTGTTTGGGGACTTTTTGATAAAGGCCATTCTCACTAGAGTTAAGTGATATCTCATTGTGGTTTTGATTTGCATTTTCCTGATGATTAGAGATGATGAGCATTTTTCATATGTTTGTTGGCCATTATTCTGTCTTCTGTTGAGAAGTTTCTGTTCATTTCCTTTGCCCATTTTCTGATAGGGTTGTTTAATTTTTTTTCTTGCTGATTTTCCTGAGTTCTAAATAGATTCTAGTTATCAGCCCTTTATCAGATGTGTAGCTTGCAAAAATTTTCTCCCATTCTGTGGGTTGTCTGTTTGCTCTCTTGACAATTTCTTTGGCTGTGCAGAAGCTTTTTAATTTGATCAGGTCCCATTTGTTTATTTTTGTTGCTTTTGTGATTGCCTTCGGGGTCTTCTTCATAAATTCTTTGCCTAGGCCAATGTCTAGAAGAGTATTTCCAACATTTTCCTCTAGAATTCTAATAGTTTCACACCTAAGGTTCAAGTCTGTTACCTAGCGTGAGTTGATTTTTGTGAGAGGCAAAAGGTGTGGGTCTTGTTTCAGTCTCCTACATGTGGCTATCCAGTTTTCCCAGCACCATTTATTGAATAAGGATTATTTTCTCCAGTGTATGTTTTTGTCTGCTTTGTCAAAGATTAGTTGGCTATATGAGGATGGTTTTATATCTGGGTTCTCTGTTCTGTTCCACTGGTCAATGTCCCTGTTCTTGTGCCAGTCAAAAGCTGTTTTAATGACTATAGCCTTGTAGTATAGTTTTAAGTCTGGTAAATTGATACCTCCTATCTTGTTTTTATTGCCTACGATTGATTTTGCTATACGGGGTCCTCTCTGGTTCCATACGAAGTGTAATATTATATTTTTTATATCTGTGAAAAATGATGATGGTATTTTGATAGGGATTGCATTGACCCTGTAGGTCACTTTGGGTAGTATAGACATTTTACAATGTTGATTCTGCCAACCCACGAGCATGGTATATTCTTCCATCTGTTTACATCCTCTGCTATTTCCTTCTTCAGTGTTTCATAGTTCTCCCTGTAGACTTCTTTTACCTCCTTAGTTAAATATATTCCAAGGTACTTTATTTTCTTTGTTGCTATTTTGAAGGGAATTGAGTCTTTGATTTGGTTCTCACTTGTACTGTTGTTGGCGTATATGAATGCCTCTGATTTCTGTGTATTGATTTTGTATCCTGAGACTTTACCAAATTCATTTATCAGATCAAGGAGTCTCCAAATTCATTTATCAGATCAAGGAGTCTCATGGTTGAATCCTTGGGGTTTTCTAGGTATAGTATCATGTCATCAGCAAAGAGTGAGAGTTTGATCTCTTCTGCTCCCATTTGGACGCCCTTAATTCCACTCTCTTGTCTGATTGCTGTGGCCAGGACTTCCAGCACTGTGTTGAACAGAAGTAGAGATAGTGGGAAACCTTGTCTTGTTCCAGTTCTAAGTGGGAATGCTTTCAATTTTTCCCCATTCAGTATGATATTGGCTGTGGGTTTGTCATATATGGCTTGTATCATTTTAGGTAATCCCCATCTATGCCTATTTTGTTGAGCGTTCTTATCATTAAAGGGGTGTTGAATTTTGTCAAATGATTTTTCTGTGTCTATTGAGAGGATCATATGGTCTTTGTTTTTGCTCCTGTATATATGGTGAATTACATTTATAGATTTACATATATTGAACCATCCCTGCATCCCTGGGATGACACCCACTTGGTTGTGATGGATTATTTTCTTGACAAGCACCTGGATTCGATTGAGTAGGATTTTGTTGAGAATTTTTGCATCTATATTCATAAGGAATATTGGTCTGTAGTTTTCTTTTTTGTTGCATACTTTCCTGGTTTTGGTATCAGGGTTATGTTCACTTCATAAAATGTCTTGGGGAGAATTCCATCTTTCTTGATGTGGTGGAATAATATCTGCAGGATAAGCACCAGTTCTTATTTGTAGGTGTGGTAACATTTGGGTGTGAAACCATCTGGTCCAGGACTTTTCTTTTTAGGAAGGTTTTTTATTGCTGTTTCAATTTCAGTACTTGATATTGGTCTGTTCCGGAATTCTATTTCTTCCTGGTTGAGCCTAGGGAGGCTGTGTGTTTCTAAGAAATTGTCCATTTCCTCCACATTTTCCAGTTTGTGTGCATAGAGGTTTTTGTAGTATTCATAAATTATATCTTGTATTTCCGTGTCATCAGTTGTAATTTCTCCTTTATTGTTCCTGATAGAGCTTATTAGAGATTTTTCTTTTCTGCTCTTCGTTAGTCTGGCCAAAGGTGTGTCAATTTTGTTTATTTTTTCAAAGAACCAACTTTTTGTTTTATTAATCTTCCGTATAGTTTCCCTGTTGTCAATTTCATTTAGTTCTGATTTGATCTTAATGATTTCACTTCTTCTGATGGGTTTGGGGTTGGTTTGTTCTCCTTTTCAAGCTCTTTGAGATGACTCATTAGGTTGTCTATTTGTGATCTTTTTGACTTTTGGATATAGGCATTTATGGAAATAAACTTTCCTCTCAGGACAGCTTTAGCTTTGTCCCACAGGTTTTGGTAACTTGTGTCTCCTTTGTCATTTAGTTCAAAGAATCTTTTGATTTCCATCTTGATTTCCTCATTTATGAAGTGATCATTCAGCAGAAGGTTGTTTAGTTTCCATGATTTTGTGTAGAAATGAGGACTCCTGTTAGGATTGATTTCTACATTTAATCCATTGTGGTCTGAAAAGATACATGGTATAATTTCTATTTTTTTAAACTGTTTGAGATGTGCTTTGTGTCCTAGGATATGGTCAATCTTAGAGAATGACCCATGAGCTGATGAGAAGAACATATATTCAGTGGTTTTGGGGTAGAATGTCCTGTAAATGTCAGTCAGGCCCATTTGTTCTAGGGTTCTGTTTAAATCCATTATTTCTTTGTTGATTTTCTGTTTGGAGGATCTGTCCTGTGCTGTCAGTGGGGTGTTAAAATCTCCAACTATAATGGTGTTGTTGTTTATCCATTTGTTTTGATCAAGTATAGTTTGCTTTATGAATCTGGGTGCACCAAGGTTGGGTGCATATATATTTAGAATTGTTATGTCTTCTTGTTGGATTGTACCCTTAACCATTATATAGTGACCTCCTTTGTCTTTTATTACTTTTGTTGATTTAAAAACTAAGTTATCTGTAATCAGCACCGCCATGTCAGCTTTCTTTTGGCTTCTCTTTGCTTGAAATGTTGTTCTCCACCTCTTTACCTTAACTCTAATTGCATCCTTTCAGGTTAGATGTGTTTCCTGAAGGCAGCAGATACTTGGATTGTGTTTTTTTATCCATTTGGCCAGCCTATGTCTGTTGAGTGGGGAGTTCAAGCCATTCACATTTATTGAGATAACTGATAGGTGGGGCAGATTTCTGTTCATTATGTTGATTATGTTGGGTTGAACTTTGTTGCTTTGTTTTCTCTCTTGAGTCATTGTGGTATCTGGGCTTTGATCTTTAGCTTTGGGTAGATTTACATTGGTGAGTGTTTATTGTGCTGATCCTTGGGTAACAATGTTATGAGTACTTCTTGAAGGGATGGTCTTGTCTTGGTGAATTCCCTCAGTCTTGCTTATCTGGGAATATCTTGATTTCTCCTTCATATACTAAACTTAGTTTTGCAGGGAAGAAGATTCTAGGCTGGGCATTGTTTTATTTCAGAAGAGTGAGAATGGGGCCCCAGTCTCTCCTTGCTTGTAGAGTCTCAGTATAGAAGTCTGGTGTTATTCGGATTGGCTCTCCTTTGTATGTTACTTGCTTCTTTCATCTTACAGCTCTTAGAAGGGCCTCTTTAGTTGATATTTTAGTCAGTCTGATGATTGCATGTCGTGAAGTCTTCCCATTTGCATTGAATCTCTCAGGGGTCCTCTGAGCTTCTTGAACTTGTATCTGGAGATTTTTAGCAAGCCCTGGGAAATTTTCCTCTATTATATCTTCAAATAGCTTGTCCAACCCTTGGGTGTTTTCTTCTTCCCCTTCTGGTAGTAACTCTATGACCCTCACATTAGGTTGCTTCACATAATCCCATATCTCTTGTAGGCTTTGCTCTTTCCTCTTGTTTCTCTGCTCTATCTCTGTGACTGATTTATTTAATTGGAAGGTGTTATCTTCAATCTCTGAGATTCTTTCTTGTGTTTGATCCACCCTGTTCTTGAGGCCTTCCACTGTATTTTGTAGTTCCCTGAATTGATTCTTCATTTCCAGGAGTTTGGTTAAACTTTTCTTCATTGTGTCAATTTCTTTAGTGAACCTTGTTCCAGGTCCTGTAGGCTTTTTGTGGTTTCTTTGTGTTGGTTATGGAGTTGTTTTTGCAGGTCGTTGAATTTTCTTATGATCCACATTCGAAATTCCTCTTCTGTCATTTTGGTTGCCTGATTTTGGTTGGTGTCCATTTCTAAGGGGCTGGTGCTTCTCTTTGTGGGTGTGGTTTCCATTTGGTTCTTCATATTTCTGGAGTTCCTTTGCTGATTTCTTCTCATGTCGATCAATTGTTGCTTCTTTCCTTTAGGTTTTCGTTTGGGTATTCACATGCCTTGTTTAGTTTCTGAGCCGGGAGGTGGTGTCTGTGGGTGAGATTCGACCACTCCCTGTATGATGAGTCAGTCAGTAGGTGCCATGAAAAGGGTGTGCAGAATGTCCTCCCTGTCAGTAGGTGGTGCTTGCTTGGAGGAACAGGCTACACTGTTGTTTTTGTGTCCTGTAACCAACTCTTGTTCCTCTAGAGAGGCACTCTAGTTCCTCAGGTGGTGAGTGGGGCCCTGGGACTTCCAGGTGTGTCCTTTTCTCCCCTTTAGTGAGGGCTGGTCTGGGAGAGAGTCTGGGTGGAGCTGGGTTTGGTAAGCCTGCCCTCAGGCACCACCAATGCCATTTTCAGGGGTCAAAGTTCTGTTTTCTGCCTCCAGGCAAAGTTGCCAAGGAGGGGCTGGAATGGCCCCACTCAGTCAGAGAGTTGCCTGTGGGGTGGGGCTGTCTGAGACCCGCAGTCTGGAGCGGGCCTCGCTTCTCTCCACCCTCCCCAACTCCAAGGCTACTCCTGGGCCTCTGCCAGCAGGCCAGACCTCATGCCACTGGGCCTCCCCTGCCTGTGATGCCGGGGGGGAGGTTCCCTGCGCAGGAATGCCGCCTGGGCTGGGCGCACGGCCTCCCTTTGGGAGGAGGGTTGCCCTCTAGGACACTGATCTGCCCCTGAAGGCACACACACCTCAGTAGGCTGTTTACGTATATCCCTTCTATGCCCCAGGTAATGGGAGACCTACGTGCATGGGATCTGGTCTGCAGGTCTGACCTCTGGGCCCCAGAGTTCAAACTATATCCCCACCAGGGAGAGCAGTGCCAGTCCCCACAGAGAGTCCAAGCTGGGTCTATGTCTCTCAGCCTCAGGGTCTTCCCCGTTCTCCTGGGATCACCGTGCTAGCAGCACCTGGGAGGGCTGGCGGGTAGGGAGCTCACAGTCTGAGTTCCCCTCAGTCAGCTGTAGGGCCCCAAAAGGGAAGGTCCTGTTCCCTGAAGGTTCCTCTGGCTGGTGGTTATACTGTTTCTCTGGGAAGCCGCAGGTAGGGTCGGGGGAGGGGAGAATGAGGCAATATGGCGCCTGCCACTGGCTAGGGTCTGTGCACAGGGAAGTGCCCTGTTGGAGTTGGGAGCCTGGTGCCGCATCCGCTACAGGCTTACCGCTCACGGGCGGTGGCCGTCTCTGAGAAGGTGTCCGCAGGTCTCTCCACCTGCTGGGGAGCCCACCAGCTGTCCCACATGCAAGGGAGGGGAGAGTTAACTGCTTCACCTACCCTTGCCACTGGTCCCCAGGCTGCTCCGGAGGTCTCTGCTTCCAGTTCTCCTTCGCAATCTCCTCCCGTGGAGTCTTCCTCGGTCTCAGGTACCCCTCCTTCCGACCCTTATCCGCTGTATGCTCGTCTTCTTGCTTCTTTCTTCTAATTTCTGCTAGAATCTGTGTTGTCTGCAGAGACACTCTGTCTGGCAGTGTTTCTCCTCCGCCATCTTGCTTCTCCTCCTAAATCTATATCTATAACCAGTGAAGCCAGAATGGTGGTTACATTTAGGGCAAAAGGAAAGGATTAGGGTTACAAAGGAGCATAGGGAAGACATTTGGCGTGTTAACAATGCCTTATTTTTTTTAACCAGGGTGATAGGTACATAGGCTCCTACTATTCATAATATGATATATGTGTGTTTTATGTGCGTTTCAGTAACTCCGTTATAGTTTACAAGTTTAAGGGGGGAAAGGAGAACCTCCACGAGTCCCCAGCTCATTGGGCAGCGTGCGGCTGTGGGCCCGGCGCACTCGCTCCTGGACGGCCACACTCGCTCCTGGACGGCCACGGTCTGCAGCGCAAGGGCAAGGCCGTGTCCCGCAGTACCCCTCTCCCGCACCTGCGTCTACCTCTCTGCAGGACCTGGCCTCCCTTCCCTTTCCAGATGCTCGCCATCTTCCCTTAAACGATATAAGAAGGCTTTACTAGACTTGCTGTCTCCAACTGTTCTCTTCCCAGTCAGGCCTTGCCCCCACCGTTCGCCCACACTGCTGTGCCAGGTAACCGATGACCTCTGCGCCGCTAACCCATGTTCCTTCCCCTCTCCATCCTCCTCCTGCCTTGTCAGCAGCATTTGGGACAGCCGACCAGCTCCTCTTAGGAACACTCTCTGCGCTTGGCCTTAGGGACCACCCTCCCCACCTCCTGGCTTTTCTGCCGTCTCCTCCACTCCCCCGCCCGCTACCCCATCCACCTTGTCGCCCGCACTCTGGATCTCGTCCAGTTCCAACCCTTTAAAATGCCACTTCTACCCTCATGACTCCCAAATCTTGAATTCCAGCCCTGCTGTGAAATCCCGTCCTTTACCCAATCTGCGTCTAGCCCGCGTCGCCACTGAGCGGTGGGACGTTCGTCTCTAACCCACGTGTCCCCAAGTGAGCTCCTCATCTCGCCGCCCTCAAACCTGCTCCTCCCGCGCCTTCCCCACCTCGGGCTCCTCCGTCCTTTCTGGTGCTCAGGTCAAAACCCTGCCAGCCATCCCTGACCCCTCTTTCCCTCCACCCCCACATCCAGGCCCGCGGCAGATCCTGTCTGCGCTCCCCTGGACGTAGGCCCCTTAGCCCTCCCTCCCGGCAGCGGCCCCTATCTGGACGCCCTGCAGTGGGGTCGCCCAGCCAGGACTCCAGTCCAGGGGGCCACCCTCACTCTCTGCCGGGCTCGCCGGGCTCCCCTCCCCCGAGGAGCAGCCCACCTCTCTGGCCTCATGCCCGCTGCTCCCGCACACCGGCCTGTTGTTTGTTCCCTCGAACTCGCCTTTGCACCAGGTGCCCGTGGTTCTTCCCGGAAAGCTCCTCGCCCAGACAGACACCTGCATCTTCAAGGTTTTACTCATGTGCCCCTCCAGGGAAGACGGCCCAGACCACGCCACTTAAAACTAACTCCTCTCTCCCACGACCCCTAACCCCCTCTCCTCTTGTATTTTCCCTTACGGATGCATCACTATCTAAAATCCAGTTTTTAGGCCAGGCCCGGTGGCTCACGCCTGTGATCCTAGCACTCTGGGAGGCCGAGGCGGGCGGATAGCTCGAGGTCAGGAGTTCGAAACCACCTGAGCAAGAGTGAGAACCCTGTCTCTACTAAAAATAGAAATTAGCTGAACAACTAAAAATATATAGAAAAAATTAGCCGGGCATGGTGGCTCATGCCTGTAGGCCCAGCTACTCGGGAGACTGAGGCAGAAGGATCGCTTGAGCCCAGGAGTTTGAGGTTGCTGTGAGCGAGGCTGACGCCACGGCACTCTAGCCTGGGCAACGGAGTGAGACTTTGTCTCGAAAAAATAAAATAAAATAAAATCCAGTTTTTAAAAACCTACTTATTTCATGGGTCTCCCCACAGGAGACGGCAAGCTCCAGGCAGCGGCCCCCGCTGGAATAAGCAGTGCCTGGCACGTAGGAGGGGTCAGTCCACGTTAATTAAAGGAACGAAGGTGACTTGCACGAGCTGCGCTGCGCACTAAGGCGGCAGGGCGAGGATTTGCACCCCGTGTCTGACAGGGACCCTGCCGAGACCCACCTGGTCACCTGAGCAAACGGAAAGGGGCGGGGCTTCCAGCACTGGCTTCTGGCCCCCGCGTCCTGGGCGTTGGGACTCGCTTAATTCCCGGCGCGGGGAACGCCCGCCGAGTGGCCAGGCTCCGCAGCTCCGGGTCTCTTCTCCGGGCCGGGCGGCGCCAGGCCCTGCCCGCTGGAGGGACCAGAGGCCACAGCGTCGCCGCCGCCAGGGGGCGACAGAGCCCGCCGGGCGCCCCGGTGCGGGCGCCGGAGGTCCCCGCCCGCCCGGCCCGCGCGCTTCCCGGCCGACCGACGGCGCCCGCTACCCGGCCGAGCGTCGGGGAGGAACGCGGGCCCAGGGCGAAGCGCCCCGGCGTTTGAGCTGAAGCTGAGGATCGAGTTACCGCCGGGCAGAGCGCGGGCGTCGCGGGGCCGAGCCGCGGAAGGGCGGGCAGAGGCCCGGATTCCAGGCTGGATTGGGGAGCACCGCCAGGCGGGCTGCCTGGAGGAGGAGGGCTCGCGGCCCGGCGGCGGCGGAGTTGGGCTTTTCCCCAAGGTGCCGCTGATATTTTTAATTGTTGGCCAGCAGAGTAGCAGGGTCGGATTCGTCTCTTAAAATCTCCCTCTTGGATGGGAGAGAGACAGAAGCAAAGAGCAGGAAGCAGGGTCGGCGCCAGGATGGCCGGGACAGACGGGGTGGAGGGTCAGCTACTTTGGAGTTAGCATAGACGGACTGTGGGGGGCCACTTGCACGGGAGGAGAGACAATGGCCGGGCTGCTGGCTCGAGCAGCTGGGGCAGGGGCAGGCGCTTCCCGAAGGTGGTTTGGGCCCGTTAACCCCGCCACTTGTGAGACCCGGGCAGATCTGATCCCGTTTCACACTCAAGTCAGGGAGAAACCGCTTAAGAGGGAACGTCCAGTGAAGCTGCCCGTAGAGGATCTTAGTCCAGATGACAAAAAGGCTGTTGTGCCGCGTGAAGCTGCACTCTGCCTAGGCTGCGGCCGGGCCTGGACAGAATGTCCCAGCCAGCCTCAGTCCTGGGAGGAGGTATTTAAGGACAGGAACATAAAGGCAGCAGCAAGTGAGCTTGTCAAGTGTATCCGAGTGGCATGCGTCATCTGCCTGCCTGTCCCTGCTGCCCTGTGTGCCCAGCCATGGAGCCAGGTGTTGTTTCTGTAAAGACAGCAGGTCTTGCTGCAGCCAGCACTATGGTTAGGAGTCTGCACTGAGGGCTTTGCAATGCCACCTCCTCCTGCTACTTGCATGGCCTTGGGCAAGTTTCCGTGTCTCTGCTTTCCTTATCTGTAAAATGGGAATAATAGTATCTGTGTCCGGAATTGTGGGGAGGCACTCACCACATTATAAAGGGTTTGCTATTTGATTAGGGGGAGGAACCACTAGTCTATGGGGGCAGCAGGTCCCTTGGACCAGCTCGAACTGCAGCCACCAGATTTCTGAGTAGCATGTTCTGCTCTTCCCATGCCAGATGGAGCTGTCACACTGGCAGCTGGCGCTCAGCAGAGGGGTCGGGCTGGGAGGCAAACGTGGCGCCCTTGTGGGAAACAGTCTTGGTGCCTTGGGAGTGGAGGCGGCATGAGGGACCTGGGAGCTTGAAGAACACCAGTGCCCTTGCCCCTCCCCTGGGTTGGAACACAGTCGGCCTGGGCATCAGCATCTTACAGAGCCTCCCGGTGACTCTGGCGCGAGGCTGGGGTCGAGACCCTCCAGTCTAGGGGGAAGGCAGAGGGAGAAGAGGGCAGGAGTCGCCTCAGAGGCCAGCTGAGGAGGAGCGAGCCGGGAGACAGACCACGGGTTCCCAAGGTAGGAGCCAAGCCTGGAGCTGCGCAGTCAGGGAAGACTGGGCCAGGACTGTGGAAGTGAGATGTGGTGATTCTTCATGGCCCAGAGGTCCCTGGGGACCTGAGGAGACAGGCCTCTGGTGAGATAGTAGAGGCACCCAGCGAACAGGCAGGGAGAGCGCTGGTGGTTGGAGGGAGTGGTGGGGCCCCAGAGGTTTGTTTTGGGGTTTTTAGGGCAGGGCCTCCTGGGCACGTTGTGAGGCTGGGGGAGCCTCTGGGAAAGGGAGGGGGAGAGGGGAGAGGGAGCAGGCGTGGAGCAGGCCACTGAGAACAGGAGAAGATGCCCCCCAACCCAAGCCCTGGAAGAGAGGGGAGGTGGCGGCCAGAGGTGCTCACACACATGGGACGAGTGGCTCCACGGTGGCTTCTTGGTCCTGCCAAGACCAGAGTCAGGGGTCTAGGGTAAAAGAGGGGGAACTGATGGAAGGAAAGGGGAAGTGCCCTAAAGGCAGCAGGGAGGACAGACTTCATTTCTCCTTGGAGACAGGGCACAGGCTGTTGGTGGGGAGAGGAAACAGCACCCCCCATGCTGGAGGGGGCGGGGCCCAGGCCAGCCTAGTGTGTCAAGGCATGGGGCAGGATGCTCAGAGGAGAACGTGGAGGGAGGGAGTTTGAGCCTTTGGGGGGCCCTGGAAGGGAAGAGGAGGGAGGGGAGGCTGGTGGCAGGGCAAGGGGGGAGCAGGGGCAGGTGGGAAGACAGGGCAGCCCGGGACTGTGCCATTGGGCACGTATCATCGCTGCAGCTGGGCAGTGACAATGCAGCCCACCTGCCCCCAAACCTGGCCAACTCCAGCCTCCAGCACCGCCTGCCAGGCCCAGCCAAGCACTCCCTTCCTCCTGGAAGTCTTTCCACACCCTCCTAGAAGAGTTTAGGTTCTCCTCCTGGTGTCCCCCATAACCTGAGCCCACCTCAGGTAGAGCCCTGTGAAATCTTCCCACTGAATCACCATCCTGCAGCCCAGGTCAACATGGCCTAGCGGGGCTGGGATGGGTGGATGAATGATGCTTAAGAAATAATATTTGACTTGTAGTCCTGGCACTTCGGAAGGCAGAAGTGAAAGGATCACTTGAGTTCAGGCGTTGGAGACCAACCTGGGCAATATAGCAAGACCCCATCTCTACAAAAAAATTTTTAAAAATTAGCCTGGCATGGTGGCAAGCACCTGTAGTCCCAGCTACTTGGGAGGCTGAAGCAGGAGGATCTCTTGTGCCCCAGACTTTGAGGTTGCAGTGAGCTATGATGACACGACTGCACTCTAGCCCAGGCAACAGAGCGAGACCCTGTCTCAAAAAAATAAAAAAAAAAAAAGGAGAAATAATATTTGAGTGTCTCAGGGAGTCTGCTGAGATGAATGAGTCAAAGCAGCAAGAACTTTATAGTCAATGAAAGGGGAAGACCAAATCCTGACGCCGCCTGCCTCTGCTCACCTCCTCTGTGGGGGTTAGGGGAGGGGAGAGACGGGCACTGTCACTGCTCAGGCAGATCGAAGCGGCAGGTAAGTGTGCAAGTGCTGCATGGTCAGTGAGCACAGCCCCATCCAAGCACTGAAATGCTGGGCCAGGAATGTAGACATGGCTGTTGGGGTGGGGGCAGGGAGCTACCAGTTGATCTTTTCAACACACACAGTTTGTGACTGTATTTCACAGGGAGATGCACAATGACATCACGCGTGTATTTGCAGGACTGCTTAGGGTCGGAAGTGAGGACGTGCTGGGGCAGGTGGAGGGGAGCAGAGGGTAAGCCAGGGGTGAGGCTGTGGTACGCAGGGTGGGGACGGGACGGCACTGCCTCGGAGCAGGACATGCAGGTGTGGTGGGAGAGGAACACCAGGGAAATCACCTGCTGGGCCAGCCTCTCACCTCCCCTCAGCACTGGTCGGGGAGGTAATTTTTAGATAGTCAGGGAGACAACTTTGAATTACACTGAACTGCTGGGTGGTAAAGTTATTTCATTCTTATATCTTTTCCAACTCTCTGATTAATTCACGGGGCGGGGGGGGGGGGAGTATCCATACAGAGCTAACATATTTTGATTATAAAATTTGTAAACATGCAGAAAGGCGATGATGTAACAGACACCCACCCCACCGTGCAGACCCCTTTGCTTTGTAGTGCTCGCTCTGTCCATATACCAGAGAAAACCAATACAGAGCTAGCTGAGGCCCTCCTCCCTCCCCCAGGCCTGCTGTTGATGTGTAGTGCCGGGTTTTGCGTTAAGTAATCTGCTACAAGGCCTAATTGGCTTTTGTGCACTTTGATTTATGTGTATGTTCCTATTAATGATGTATATTAGTTTCAGTGTGTTTTTCACTTTGCATAAATTATTATAATACTGTGCATATCGTGTTGCAACTAGCTTTTTTCTTACATCATGTTTTTGATGTGTAGATGCCCCAGCAGATGGAGCTTCTTACTTGCTGGCTTTGCTACTCTGGAGCACTTAATGACACGGCAATTCCACAGTTCGCTCACCCGCTCCCCTACCAAGGCAGTTGGGTTGTTTTCACTTCTCTAGACTGATCCACAGTGCCACAGTGGACATCTTGGTACCCGTGCCCTTATGAACAGGCTTCTCTAGAGCAGACACTTACAAATGTCTCTCAAAATCTTGTTCTGCCCTTACTCTAGAATGATACTTTAGAACGAAAAGTATTATCAGACTTTTATATCTCATTTTTTCAAAAGGGCATTTCCCTAGTATTAGCGAAGTTGAGCCTATCCATAGCCAGCCCTGTTTTCTCTTGCAAATTGCCTACTCTTCTCCTGCAAGCATTTTTAATTGGGTTGCTTATCTTCTTTTACTATGAAGTTTGTTATAAATTTGTATATTAATTATCAATGATATGCACTAGAAATACTTTCATTATAAATGATCATTCAAGAGTAAAGGCAAAACAAGATTTCCAGATAGGGAAGCTGGTGAGAATGTGGCGGAAACGAAATTATACACTCTGCTCGTTGGAGTATGAATAGCTGACCAGCGTGGAGAACACTTTGGTAATCCTATGTGGATTTCTGCATACCTTGTGATAGAGATGTTGTAAGTGTCTGCCTTTTCTCTTTACTTATTTTTCGTTTTTAAATTTAATATGGTCAAATTTATCCTTCTTTCATTTTACCAGTTTTGCTTTTTGTGTCTTGTTCTTCCCTACCTCTGGTATCATAAGGTAGTTTCCTAGATTAAACATTTTACAACTTTGCTTCCCATAGTTAGGTGTCTAATCCACCTGGAAATTTCCCTGAAACCAGGGCTTTAGCTGCATGACACACATTTTGATACACAGTGTTTTCACTGTAATTTTCTTTTAAATGTTTTCTAACATCCATTAGGATTTCTTTCTTGACCCCTAGATAATTTAAAAGTATGCTTTACATTTCCAAATGAGTGAGAATTTTTTCTACTTTTTGTTTTTACTTTTTAATAGCAATTACATAATCTTCGTGGTATAAACTTTGGGGTTTGTTGAGACTTGCTTGGTTGCCTAGTATGTGATGAATTTCTGTGTCTCATAAGGGTTATATATTTCTATTTTGTAATGAGTGTTCTTAAATTTTTAATATGCTCACTTAGCAAAGTCTAAAGTTAATCAGTATTTCTTCCTCCCACACAATACAAAGACTTGAGAAAGCTTTAACGTCAATCACCCCTCACTCATCTGACATATTATTTTTGTCTAGCATTCTTGGTTCTGTTTCATGTTAATGCTTTCTAATGTAGTTTTGTTTTTTTGTTTTGTTTTGTCTTGTTTTTGTTGTTTAGACAGAGTCTTGCTCTGTTGCCTAGTCTAGAATGCTATGACGCCATCATACCTCACAGCAACCTCAAACTCCTAGACTCAAGCAATCCTCCTAACTCAGCCTCCCATATAGCTGGGACTACAGGCATGTACCACCAGGCCTGGCTAGTTTTTTGTACTTTTAGTTTTCCAGCTAATTTCTTTCTATTTTTTGTAGTAGAGATGGGATCTCCCTCTTGCTCAGGCTGGTCTCAAACTCCTGGCCTCAAGGGATCCTCCCGCCTCAGCCTCCCAGAGTGCTGGGATTACAGGCATGAGCCACCATGCCCGGCCCCTAAAATAGTTATTATTTTTATTCCTACTTCTATCATTGTTGCTTTCCATAGTCAATGGCTGGACTTAGTCATGCATTTTCCTATTTCTTGCCCTCTCTTTCTTTTACCCTCCTCCTTCTGGGAATAATTTACTTCTTCCTTAAACATATCCTTTCGAACCTGAAAGTGGAAAACTTTCTTACTAGTTCCCTATCTAAAAATCTTATTCTTATCCTGAATGGTGGTTTTAGAATGCAACAAGTCTGAACCATTTCTGTGATTATTCCTTGGCACTGTGGAGATATTATTCCATTGCATTCTGCCCTTAATTGTTCCTACTAAGTAGTCTGCCATTTAGTCCCGTTGTTCTTTTGTGTAGTCTGTCTTTCCTCCCTTGTTGTGATTAAGTTTTCTTCTGTCTTTAATATTCTATAAGTTCATTACCATATGTCAAGGTTTGAGTTTCTAAAATTTCCTTGCTCAGGACCAGAATCTGCAGATTCATGCCTTTCAATAACTCTAAAATTTTTCTTCAAATATTGCCTTTTCACCATTCCTTGCATTTTCTCATCCTAAAATTCTGATGTATATTAGACTCTCTTTCTATGCCTCATGTTTCTTATTGTACTCACCCTCTTTTTTATTTTTTATCACTTTATCTCTCTGCAGCATTGGGATTCATAAATTCTCTCTTCAACTGTGGTTAATCTGCTATTTAATCCACTGGAGTTCTAATTTCCATGGCACTGGTATTTTTTTTTTTGTTTTTTGTTGTTGTTGTTTTTTGTTTTTTTGAGTTCTAGAACTTCTTTTTATCTTATTTTGTTTTTTTTTTTTCTAATTTTGCTTTTCCTTTTTCATAGTATTTTATTTTTTCATGGTTCAATGCAGTCTTCTTTGGTCTTTAACCAAATTTAAAGGAATTTTAATTTATTTTATAGTTTCATCAGACTATTCTATTTTCTCAACTTCTTGGGGTTCTAATCCTACTGTTTGTGGTGTCTGCTGACATCTGTTCATGTTGGATCATTTCAGGGTATGTTTTGGTGACAGTGAATTCCTGTTAGCTTTGGGACTGAGGTGTGTGTCTTTTTTTTTTTTAATCATGCTAAAGAAATTTCTATGTACTCCCATTTTGTAAGTGTTATTTTGGTGTTTAATCAGAAAAGGATACTGAATTTTCTGGCCCTATGAAGATTAACATAAAAAAATTCTCCTTAAATATAATTTCCTTCACTCTCCTCTTCATACAAAGACTTCACTTATCGCCCTAATTAAAATAAAAGGGCCCCACTCCGTAACCTCCTCCCCTGTTTAATTAATCTCCGTAACAGTTATCACAATCTGACACTAAGAACTGATAAGAGGCTTTTTCACTTTTGTATCCTGGGTGGCTAAAGCATTCCCTGACATTTTAGCTAGAATTTTACATCATTTTCATAAGGAGATGGATTTTGATTTAGGGGACTATCTTTGTGGAACCAGCTTTACTCAGGAGCCCTGTGTTGAGGAGCAGTTAGGGCCTTGTTCCAGGCTGGCAAAAATTATATTATCTTGAAGACCCAGAGTTTTGCCTGTGAATTATTTTAGCCTTTACTTCCCCCCAGCCAGTGGGGAGGCCCCAGCAGATGTTTTAGGGTTCCTCTCAATGCAAAAGCCCTTCTCTCCTCCACACAGAGGGACTGCTCCCTGCAAATATGGCAGCCCTCTGTGTGGCTCTCCACTTGACTTCATCTCCTCTGCTTTCTGGAACCACACCGGATCCAGGGAAGATTCTGCCCACAGTCTGGGCTCCTTATTGCTACCTGTGCAGGAGAATCTGCGCCTCAGAGTGTGCCCCTTGCCCTGAAGCTGCTGCTCTGCCAGCTCTGCGGTCCCTGCGAGGCTGTCTCCACTGTCTCCTTCTGACCCGGTCCCCACTGCCTTTGCCGGTCTTCTCACCTAATTTTTGTAGGTCAGAATTTTAGCTGCTTCCTAGTCCAACATATGCAGTCTGTGTTTCTGTTTCTCGTTCCCCTTGTTGTTCTTAGGAGACTCCAGGGGGAAAGGAGGCTGAGTGTGATCTTATTCCTCATCTTAAGCCTGGGAGCCTCCGTGCACTGGGCGCAAGCCCGCCAGCTTCTCTGTCATGGGGCATCACTGAGGGACTGTGCTGCACCTGGGTGGTGGCAGTGGATCCCTACAGTGGCTTTATGTTTGCTTCTTTCAGATGCCCCAGAAACATCACCAGACTTGGCAAAATTTACAGTAAATTCTTGAGTGTTTTCAAAGCCAAATTTTGATCCCAAACCTTATAAAATTATAGGACCTAGGAATTTTTTCCCCCTCAAAAGAGTCTTTTTCTTCTTTTCCCAGAGCACAGACAATAAAGCCTTCTTGGAATGTAAAATATTTTCTAGTCCACTTTCTATTAGGTGTATAGTGCTCCCAGGGACCTGGCTTTATGTGTGTACCTCCATCCCTAATCCCTACCTCCTCTCCTGTCACAGGAAGGCAGTGAACTCCATGGCAGTCACTTTATGCACCAATAGCAGGACCCCCGCCCTGGCAGTGCAGGGCTAGATCACAGGCATGCACCTGGCTTTCCATGCCCTCTTCACTCAGAACCTTTGCCTTGTTCTCCTCTTAGCTTAGCCAGGCCATCACATCTGGGTGTTTGTAGCATGAGGGTGTTGAGACTGCCTGGCCTGGACCAGGCGCTATTGAGTCCCTAGCAGGTGCCAATCTCCCTGGTTAACAACAAGAGCACACACCTGTTATCCTAGTACTCTGGGTGGCCAAGACAGGTGGATCATTTGAGCTCAGGAGTTCGAGACCAGTTGAGCAAGAGTGAGACTCCATCTCTACTAAAAAAATAGAAAGAAATTAGCTGGACAACTAAAAATATATAGAAAAAATCAACCAGACATGGTGGCACATGCCTGTAGTCCCAGCTACTCCGGAGGCTGAGGCAGGAGAATCGCTTGAGCCCAGGAGTTTGAGGTTGCAGTGAGCTAGGCTGACACCACAGCACTCAGCACTCTAGCCGGGACAACAGAGTGAGACTCTGTCTAAAAAAAAAAAACAAACAAACAAAAACAAGAGTCAGGCAGGGCTTTGCACAGACCGCAGTCTCTGATGTCACTTTGGTTTTGAGTAGTTATTTGCTAATGTCTTCTATACACATACTAATTCTAAATATCCTTTTAAAACAATCAATTTAAAACAAACAATTTAAAAATGAGCAAAAGACCTGAATAATAGACATTTTTCAAAAGAAGATACACAAATGGCCTACAGGTATATGAAAAAATGCTCTACATCACTAATCATCAAGGAAATGCAAATCAGAACAAGAAGATATCATCTCACCCCAGTTAAAATGGCTTTTATCAGAAAGATAAAAATAACGAATTTTGGCACTTTTGCTATGACAAGGAGTCCGGTCATCTGGGACATATGTATCTTGCTCTGTAAACCTATATCTAGCTCTTGCTCTATAATCCTATCTTGCTCCCCCTCAATAAATTTCACCTTGTGCTCGCCTTAAAAAAAACAGAATTCTAGTGAGGATGCGGAGAAAGGGGAACACTCATACACTGTTGGCGGGATGTAAAGTAGTACAGCCTCTGTGGAAAACAGTAGGGAGCTTACTCAAAAAACTAAAAATAAAACTACCATATGATCCAGCAATCCCACTACTGGATATATATACCCAATGGAAATGAAATCAGTATGTCAAAGAGATACCTACACTCCCACGTTTCCTGCAGTACTATTCACAATAGCCAAGATATGCAACCAAGCTAAGTGTCCATCAGCAGTGGAATGGATAAAGAAAATTTAATATGTACACACAATAGAATATTATTCAGCCATAAAAAAGAATGAAATCCTGTCATTTGCAGCAATATAGATGGAACTAGAGGTCATTATGTTAAATGAAATAAACCAGGCACAGGAAGGCAAATATTGCATGTTCTCACTCATATGTGGAAGCTGAAAAAGTGGATCTCATGGAGGTAGAGAGTAGAACAATACATACCAGAGGCTGGGAAGGGTGGTGGGGAGGGTAGATGATGAGAAGTTGGTGAAGGGTACAAAACTGCAGTTACATAAAAGGAAGAAGTTCTAGTGTTTGATAGTACAGTAGGGTGACTATAGTTAACAGTAACTTAGTGTATATTTTTAAATATCCAGAAGAGAATTGGAATGTTTCCAACACAAAGGACAAATGTTTGAAGTGATAGCTATCCCAATTACCCTGATTTGATCCTTACATATTGTATGCTTGTATCAAAATATTACATGTACCCCCAAAATATGTACAACTATAATATGTCGATAAAAATAAATAAAATAAAGTATCCCTTTTAAAATAAATTTAATCTAGGCAGATGGCAGTGGTGGCAAAACCATAGTCTATGCTTTCTGGATCCCCATATAAACACAGGGCAGCAAGGTATTAAAGCCAAATCTCATGGACAATATTTGCTGCAAAACTAAGTGCCAAAGAATCCCCCTGCCACTCTAGAATACAAGTGGGTGGGCAACAGCAACGAGACCTGCACGGTAACAGCCTGAGAGTAGGGTCAAGCCAAAGGAACACGCTCCCTGGGCGCCTTGGGCCCTGCGCATGCCCAGTGCAGGAGCGGAGTGAGGACCGGAAGAGCGCGGGGCAGGGGCCCAGTGAGGACCAGCCGGAGTACGAGTCCCGGGAGGGCTTGGTGCTCTCCGCCATCGAGGGAGGCCGGGGTCTGCGATGGCATCTGAAGGTCTGTGAATTCTCACACTGACCTGCCAGGGTTCCTTTCCCAGACTGCACCCAAAACTGGACAGCTAGGAGCGGAATCAAAGTTGAGCGACAAAGAGCAATAAAGACAAAGGAGACAGAAGCTCCAACTCAGGGCGAGGACCAGGGTGAGGCAGGTGAGGAGAGACAGTCTCTGGCCTCGAAAATGTCAGGGGGCACCAAAGAATTCAGGTATGGAGATAAATGAGATTTTAATGCGATAATTTTTAAACCAATTTTTTTTCAGAGAATCAAACCATTTATTGATTACACATGATAATGGTTGATACACAAGCTTCGTTCCCATCTATAATTTTTATCCGGTACCATTATTCAATTTAGATATATTGCATAGGATATGCCACAATCATCTTTATAACCAGTAATTCCATGATTTTTCCTTGTTTGAGCCCTTTTAATGGTGAACTTTAATGGTGAACTTCAGGTCTATGAACCATCAGTTCAACTACACCAAGGTTTCTGAAGACAATGGCTTCTCCACCCCAGCAGGTTGTAAATGAATTTCAAATAGAACCTGGCATCACCCTGAAGGAATTCTCTTCGCACTTTGGGGAAGTTTACCAAAATGGCTTCAGAGTAGACTAACTTTTACACAGCACATTCAAAAATTTTAAAAAAGACACATTTATTCAGCATCATGATCAGACTATTACATTTAGCAATCAACAGCATGGGGGCAAAAAAAAAAAAATCTACATTAAAACCCTTTGTTGGAATGCTTTACACTTTCCACAGAACAGAAACTAAAATAACCTGTTATACAATTAGTCATAAATACAGTCCTCAAGTTTTTTGCCCATACACACGAGTATTGTCTAAAACATGTCTTCTTTGTAGCAGCTAGGCCCTGCCACCACTGTGCTTGGCTGAGTTCCAAATCTGTTGTAACCTGTGGCTTCCTTGTCACTTCTCTGGCTCTCCTCTGCTGCTAAGCTTTGTTTCCTGGGAATAATTAAAACCTTCTGCCACTGCCATAGCTACTGCTGCTACTGGAACCACCATAGCCACCTTGGTTTCGTGGTTTGGCAAAGTATTGGCCTCCACCACCATAGGGGCCAGAGCTTCTGCCTCCAAAATTTCCTCCCTTCATGGGTCCAAAATTTCAAGACTGATTGTTTTAATTTCCAAAATCACTGTAGCTTCCACCACCTCCAAAACCGCTTCCATCATTACCAAATCCATTGTACCCATCCCCACTGCCCCCATATCCACCACCACCACGGCTGCCACCAAAGCCACCTCGACCACTGAAGTTTCCTCCACGGCCAAAGTTGTCATTCCCACCAAAACCACCTCCACGACCACCACCAGAGTTTCCAGAACCACTTTGACCTCTTTGGCTGGATGGAGCACTAGCATCTCTTGCTTTGACAGGGCTTTCCTTACTTCACAGCTGTGGCCATTCACAGCATGGTGTTTCTGAATGACAGTCTTATCCACAGAATCGTGGTCATCAAAGGTTACAAAAGCAAAGCCCCTCTTCTTGCCACTGCCTCTGTCGGTCATGATTTCAATCACTTCAGTTTTCCCATACTGTTCAAAATAGTCTATAGGTGATGCTCTTCGGTGTCTTCTTTAATGCCATCAACAAAGACCTTTTTCACAGCTGAGTGGGTCTTTGAGAATCTTCTCTGGAGGCAGCTCTCTGGTCCCACAACTCTTCCATCCACCCTGTGTGGCCATGCATTCACTGCTGCATCGGCCTCCTCCACAGTGGCCTATGTGACAGACCCCAAGCCCCTGGAGCGCTGGGTGTTTGGATCTCTCTCCACCACGGTCCGTGAGCGGTCCCCATTGCTCAGAATGGCTCCTCGGACTCTTCAGTCGTTTCAAGGCTCAACCCTCCGATGAAGAGCGTCCGCAGCTGTGCGGGTTCTTTAGGGGACTCTGGCTTAGACATGACGGCAGTGGGAAGAGAGACTTCAACGACGCTTCCTCGGCAGCGTCCGCGGCCAGAAAGGAGTAAGGGAATGTATCTCTAAACCAATCTTAATACCCAAAAATTCATGACGAACAAAATATCGAAAGTTGAAATAAAGATAGGATCGTTAACAGTCTTGTGCTAAGCCATACCGCAGCCTGGGGCCAAGGGGTAATTAGTAGTGCTGATCCCGTGTTTATTAGTGTCACCATGGCGTGTTCCGCCAGCACTTCCTGAGGATCTACTAAAGAATCAGCTTCAGAAACCAGTAACTAGAGAGCTGCCACACTGAGGATTGGTGATGATTAATACATGCGTTAATTAATACTTGTACAGTTAAGACTAAATGAGAGTTTAAAAGGATGGATTATAGTATATAATGGCTCTATGATCTGAGAATGTAGTTATGGTACAAATGGTGAATGGATAGAAATAATAGAGGCAAAAAAATTTTAAGTGTTTTTAGAAGTCATAACTAGTTATGGTAGTATTAATATTATTCTACACCTGGTGTAGTGGCTCATGCCTATAAGCCCAGCACTTTGGGAGGCCAAGGTGGGAAGATCACTTGAGGCCACAAGTTCAAGACCAGCCTGAGCAACATAGCAAGACCCCATCTCTACAAAAATAAGAAAAATAATCAGGGTGTGGTGGCATCAGGCTGTAGACCCAGCTACTCAGGATGCTGGTGCAGGAGGATTACTGGAGCCCAAGAGTTCAAGGCTGCAGTGAGCTGTGCCACTATACCCCAGCCTAGGTGACAGAGCAAGACCCTGTCTCAAAAAATAAAATATATATATAGTTATTCTGAACCTGTGTGTACATAAATTGAGATAAAACAAATGACTAATTGGATATTCTAATTCCTGTTTCCTTAAGAACCAGGATTTCCAGTGTGAAAGAAAAGAAATACAGGTATAATAGGGAAAAGTAAAAACCCTCCAGTCCTCAATTCAAATTAGATATATCAGTATAAATTCCCAGATATAATATCATATATATAATTTCTAGCTGCTTCCGCTGAAAAGACCTAGAAACAATGATCAACCAAGAAATGAAGAGGATTCCCAGCATCCCAGCATCCCAAACTGGTAAGACTTCTTGTCATACCAGATAACAAGGACACATTCAAAGGCTACTAGGGTTATGTGTAAAGGGCTTGAGAGTTAACCTGAAGAGTCTCCAACTGGCCAAAGATGGGACAGTTTGTACATCAGTAATGATATCAGTAATGCATCAGTAATGATGCAGTGTATTGAAATCTATGTAGTATGTTTAAATCCTTGACTTCATGATGGTATTTTTTAAAACTAATTCATCTTCTTGGGAGGATGACAGGGTAGCAATTCATTATCTTGAAAGTGGATAAACAAATGCAAAGAAACAAGCATTTGTTCTGCTTTCCTTCTGTGAACTGTTCCACTGGATAATCAAAGACTAGATGAGAAGTGTGTCTATAAAATTAAGATAAGCTGATACATGAAAAATAAATCACATAATTAGAATATCACCATTTTCATCCTCCAGCAAAGCAGTGAATGTAAACATTGAGCATCGTCTCTGTTCTCATCTCAAAAGACGGAAAACCAGGCATTATGGGCCTTCTAATAAAAGAGCACCCCATCCCCTGAGTCTCACCAAGAACCTTGAGTGAACCTAGTGTGATCAAGCCTCTGGATCCAGTTGTTGATTTGCAGGAAATGCAGAGCGCAGGGACACGTGTTGGATTCCGTGAGAAAACAGCCAGATAGATCCAGACTGGAAATCTCTGCAGGGGACTGGACACATGAGAAGGAAAAGAAAGAGATGGAGAAGAAACCTACAGATTAAGAGACTTAAAAGATATCGACAAAAGGAGCAAGTCTAATTTACAGCCTCTAGAAACGCTTAGGTAATAACAACCTTTTAAAACTCAAGGAAGTCGTTACTATGTAAGGCAGGACACTGGCTACTTTGGGGAGGAGGGAGGCAGGTGCTATTGAAGGACAGGGAAGGCATTTTGGGGTGGCCGGGAAAGAACTTCCTGTTTCTTGGCTCGGGTGGTGGTTATGAAGGTGTTCATTTTATAATTCACTGAGTTTCACGGTTGTGTGGCTTTCTGTGTATTGCGGATGTAATTCAAACTAAGAACTGCTAACGTCAGCGCCTAGGCAGCTGCCCAGAGGCGCACAGCCGGGTGGGGACGGTGTCCCCGACACCCGTGCCGGGGGCGCGCCAGGGACACTCGGGAGGACGGCAGTTCCCGGGCCTGGCCCCGAGACGCCCAGAGGCCTCTTTCCCGCCCCACGCGGAAGGCGGGAGCGCGGCGGAGAGGGCACCCCCCGCCCAGAGGTCGGACCGGCGGGCTCCGTCGGCGGCTGCGCAGCGGAGAGTGGGCGCGGAGCCGCGGTCAGCGGGGACCTGCGGCTGTGGCCCTGCGGGGGCCGCGCGGTGCAGGACCAGGACGAGCCAGGGATCCGGGCCTCGCCGCGGTGGGCGCGGGCGCCGGGCGCCGGGCAGGGACCGGCGGAGCCAGCCCGACGGGCGGCCGGACGCCAAGGGCGGGGGCGGCGGGCGGGGCGCGGGACGCCTGCAATCCCCGAGGAGGCCGCACCCCTGCGCGGCTGGCCGCCCGCCGCGTCGGCGTGGCCCGGCGGCTGCTGGGGTCGGGCCTACTCTGTCCCTCCCAGGCTTCGGCTCGCCGCCGCCTCCGGGAAACTTTCTGGGCCTTCTCCAGGCCCCGCCTGGGCGGGCTCCCAGCCTGGCTCTGGGCTGCTGAGCCGGTCGCGCTGGATTGGGTCGGGCTCGCCGTCCGCGCGTCCCCCGCACCCACACCTTCGGGCGAGGAGGCAGGGCTGCGGCGCCTCGCCGCCGGAACGCTGGAGGACGGGGTGCTCCGCCGCCCCCGGACTTCAGGGTCCCCAAGGCGGCTGGGGTCGGTGGCGCGGGGATAGAGGAGATCCAGACTGGGGCTGGTGAGTTCCCCCAGGGGGCCGTGGCGAGTGAGAGGCAGCCTGGCCCGGCTTCCCTTCTCTGCCCACCCCCTTCTCGGAGTGGGAGACTGAGCCCGCGGGCATGACCGGGCCCTCCGCGGTGCCGGCGCCTCTGGAGGCCGAGAGAGCGCCTGGAAGGCGGCGCTCACTCCGCGTGAGTCACTTGCCCGTCTACTAGCCCAAGCAGGTGACACCCAGGAGCCCCGGCCGCGCCTCCCGCCCCAGGGTGCAGGAGGGAACAGGACACCCAGGACACCCTCTGCGCCCGCCGGCCCCAGCTACGTCTCCAGGGAGTGGGCGGGCGTCCCCTCCCCGGCCCCGGATTCCACGGCTGAGCCGCGCCGAGGCGGGAGCCCGGGCTGACCCGGACGGGACGGCGCCGCAGTTTCCTCCGCTGTCCAGCCAGCCGAGAGGCGCTGCGCGCTCAGGGACAGGCGCTGCACTTGGAGTCCACGAAGCGCAGGCTCCCGCCCTCCCCTCTGCCCGTGCCAGGTTCGGGCTGGTCCCGGAGCAGAAGGGCCAGCCTGCCCGGCTCCACCGGCCCGGAAGAGGTTGCCGCACCCGGCGGCGGGTCAGGACGGAGAACACACCAGCCAGCCGGCCTGGGCAGCGAAGTGCCCTAGAAAACCGCAGGCCCGACCCAGGGCTCTCCCCACCCCACCCTGACGTCCTCCTGACGCCTTCCTTTCCCGCCTTCGCCCATGGACCTCTGTCCCTGTCTTCTGTCCCCTTCCTCGAAGGACACCTCCCCACTCCCAGAACTGTCGCTGCCGCCCCTGTGGCCGCCTCCCCGCGCGCCCACCCCACCGCCGCCGGCCGGCAGACCCCCGACCCGGACAGGCATGGACGCGACGAACTAGGTCTGTTCTCTCTTGGGGGCTTCCAGTCAATGGGGAGACAGCAGAAACTGGCACATCTACTTATGTCAGCTGGCGACAAGTGCCCTGAGAACAAGTTAAGGGCTGGGGGATGTCGCACAGAGAAGGCCTCCCAGATGACGGAAGTGGAGACTTTTCATTGTTCATCCATTTCTACCTTTTGAGTGTTGTACTCAGATGTCATCAACTCTTTCTATATATTTCAAAAATATATAGAGTATTTCAAAATATTTCAAAGAGAAAATATTTCCAAATAAACAACAATAATTCAGATAGTAGGGGTCATCTATATTTAAAACATTAACAGTTTTATGGCAAAAATTAGCAAAAATTTATTTCTGTCATCAAAAGACATCCCAAATAGTTGAGGTTACCCCAGGGCGCGGTTCCAGATTTGGGGCCGGGGATTGATAGAACTTCAGCTTTATTTCTGTGCTTTTAATTTTTACTAAAAAAAGAATGTGTTTTATGCATTATTCATGAGCCTGAACATATGCCGATAATGATATCTGGTAGGGAAATCTGAAGGAAAAAAGGAAAGGCACTTATCCTGGGGAGGGGGAGGAATCCCTGGGAACTGCAGGCGTGGAGCTGCCCACGGGCCCTTTTAGGGAGAGGGGCGTGGGCGGAACCCCCAGGGGCTCAGCGAGGCCTTCAAAAGCCACAGAAGGAAGGGCAGGACTGCCAACAGGGAACCGGAACCGAGGCACTCTGACTTCAGAGGGCTGGTCACCACTGCTGAGAGGTGTCCTGATGTCCCTGAGTCTCAACCCCAGAGACCCGAAAGGGTCGTTCTGTGCAGGCTGAGAGGCTGCAAGGAGCAAGGCGATAGAGACCGAGCGATCACAGACGCAAAGAACAGGGCTGACAGGAGTGTGAGCACAACGAGTCCCAAAGCAGGACAGCGTGGGTGCAGTTTAGGTCACCTGTAGCCAGGAGGAGTGAGAAGTCTGAGAGGCAGTGAGAAGAAACCACCGTCCCTGAATGCTGCGATGGGATGGTCAGACTTCCAGAGGGCCTGGCAGCCCTGGCCGGCTGCTCCTAGGGTAGGAGCAGTTTCAGAGCTAGGCTGGCGAGGGACATATGGTGGAAGATGATTTACCTAAGCGCACAGCTACACACTGGTTTGGTGTTAGTCTGAGAGCCCCTGTGCTAATGAAAAGGCCCCAAATGAGGTGATGAAAATGGAGCAGCGGAGGTCACCGTGACAGGTACAGAGCAGGCCAGCCTCCGGGATATGGGTCAGGCTTGTTTAATCCTGGGGAGAAGCCCACTCAGGCCACTTCCAGGAAGGGCGTGTTTGGTAAGGGCAGAAATGAAGCAGAGCCAGGCCTGGTGAGTCGCAGGCAGAGATCCGGGAACCATTAAGATTGGAGGAAGGCCCTCTCTCCTCCAGGTGTGTGTCTCTTGTGTCTGTGACTCTACCCTGTGCTCTGCGGCTCCAGGTTTCTGCTTCCCGAGACTCCACCCTGCAGTAGGCATCGGTTGCCATGGAGCCAATTCTGACCTCTCTGTGACCTGGACGTTCCCATTCTCCACACTTATGGTCACACTTTAGGGCCTTGGCATTGAAATAATGGGCCAGCATTGGCCCATGGGTGCATTGGGTCATGTGTTCACTCTTAGGTGAGGTCACCCACGGCTGCCCCCTCCTGCTGCCATGGCAAAGCGGATTAGTGTGGAAGTTGACTGACACATGTGGTAGCCATGCCAAGGAGAAGTAGTCAGAGACAACAGGGGGGACAATTCATCCTTACTGGAAAACGCTGGTGGTGTTCACGGTGAGGAAAACATGAGGGGCACATTTGATGAACTCAATACTAGGTCATAATCTTTAACCACTTAAGGACGGCGCTCACCAGCCGCGAAACCCTGCCCACAGCCGGCACTCACAGTCCCCACGACAGTCTGTGCTGTGCATTGACGGCGGATCCCTTTTGCTCTTGTGTGATGAGGAAAGCTTTAAAGCACTGAAAGCTTGTTTTACTTTACAAGCAGCTTTCCTTGTCATGTAAATCAGAATAGGTAACATATACATATGTGTTTTCATTATGTTATTTTTAAATGTTCACAATTTTATTTGGATAAATGAAAGATTAAAAAAGTCATATCAGGGCTGTCGGCTAAAGTCGCTGTGCGCGTTCATCTGTGGCTGTCCGCTACAGTCGGCGCTGGTATCGAAGTGGTGAAGGAAGAATCCTATTTTATCCCCTTTCCAGCTTCTAGAGACAGCCTCCACGCCTTAGCTCGTGGCCCCTTCCTCCATCCTCAGAGTGCATCGCCTCAGTCCCTGAGCTGCTTCTGTCTTTACTTCTCTCTAATTCTGACGCTCCTGCCTGCCTCTGATGAGGACCCTTCTGATTAGACTGGGCTCACCCACATAATCCAAGAAAATCTCCCCTTCTCAAGATCCTTAATTTAATCATACCTGCAAATTCCTTTTCTCCATATAAGGTAACATATTCACAGGTTCCAGAGATAGTAAATGGGCATCTTTGGGGAGCCATTATTTAGCCTCCCACAAAGACCAGCCAGGAAGGGACAGAGATGGTGCTGGGACAATTATTTGTTCATATGCAAAAAAATAAAATTGATGTTTGTAATACCAAAAAAGTATTCCAAATAGGTCAATTAAATGTGAAAATCAAAGTTTAGTACTTTTAGAAGATAATATAGGAAAATGTCTTTATCAACTTGGATAGAGAAGGATTTATTAAATAATATATCAAAATTCTAGTCATAATAGAAAAGATTAATAAATTTAACTACATTAAAATTTAAAAATTTAAAACTTTTAAAATTTAAAAATTTAAAACTTTACAGTGTCTTTCTTGAAAGACACTGTAAAGAAAATGAATCCCAGCCCACAAACTGGAAGAAGATATTCACAACAGACATAATCAACAAAGAAATCATATTTGGAATACATATAAAAATCAATAAGAAAAAGATAAACAACTCAATAGAAAAATGGACAAGAGAGCAGCGGTCTGTAAATATAGTCAACTTCATCAGTAATCAGGAAAATGGAAATTAGGATGACAATTGAGATGCTATTTTATGCCCAGCAAATTGGCAAAATTTTTTAAATCTGATTGTTAAAAGTGTAGGTGGAAGTAGGGAACAATGCATTTAACTGCACATGAAATATAAATTGATACAATCACTCTGGAAAACAATTTGACAGTATTTTGTAAAACTGAATAGGCACATATCCTATGAGATAAATATTCCACCCTTAGGTACCTATCTAGAGAAACTCTTGTACATATGCATGTCATAATAGCATTCTTTGAAATAAAAAATACTGAGAACATTCCATATTTCCACAGATGGGCTAATGCATAAATAAACTGTGGACAATTCATGTAATGGAATATTTTCCAGCTTTGGAAATGAATAACCTGTGGCTACGTGCAAGCAATAAAGATGAACCTTGGAAAGCATAAACGTGAATAAAAAAGAAAACTTCAGAAGACAACACATAAAGTACTATCTTTATAAATGTCAAAAATAAGCAAAACTGAGCAACATATTATTTAGAGATTGTCTTAGTCTGCTTTGTGCTGCTATAGCAGAGTACCTGAGACTGTGTAATTTATAAAGAACAGAAGTTTATTTCAGCTTTGTAGGTGGAATTAAGTTAAAGATCTTGAAACCATCCTGGATTACCTTGGTGGGCCCCAAATCCACTGACAAAAATCCTTATAGGAGGCAAAAAATGACAAGACCCAGACATATGAGGGAGGAGGTGATGTGACCACCAATGCAGATGGCTGTGATACAGCTGCAAGACCGTAAGTCAAGGAATGTGACAACCACCAGAAAATAGGCAAGGGAAGCAAGAGATTCTCCCCAGGGCCTCCAGAAGGAATGACACTGATACTTTGAGTTCAGACTCTTGGCCTCTAGGATTATGAGGGAAATAAGAGAATAAATTTCTGTTATTACAAGCCAAAAAGTGAAGAAAAGAAAAGAAATTTCTTTCTTATAGTTCTAGAGACTGAGAAGTCCAAAATCAAGACTCGGGCAGGTTCAGTTTCTGGTTCCAAGATGGCACCTTGTTGTTGAGTCCCCCGGAGAGGAAGAACACCATGTCCTCACGTGGCAGAGGCAGAAAGGGAGCAAACCCACTCTGGAAAGCCCTTTTCTGTAGCGGCATCAATCCATTCTTAGAGCAGAGTCCTCACAACCCAAACAACTGCCACTAGGCCCCACCTCTCAACACCACTGAATTGTGGTTTAAGTTGCCAACACATGGATTTTGGGGGACACATTGAGACCATAGCTGAGACATACTCATGTTAGCTAACAGTATTTTTAAAAGCAGGAGAATGATTTTAAAAAATGTAAGGTAGTAGTCACTTCTGAGGGAGCAAGGAGGGAGGCAGTGGTTGGCTTAAGGAGGCGCATATTGCCACAAAGTAGGGGTCATGTTCTAGAGCTAAAGTTTGGGGAGGGATTGTAGTATTCATTGTATTATCGTTATAACTTACATATATACATTATATTTTTAAAAGATAAGTTATACTTCATTATAATTAAGTACTTATGTTAAGCAAAAGACATCATTAACAGGCAAGCCAGCGACTGGGAACATATATTCTCAAAACATATATCTGACAAAAGATTCATATCCAGAATATATAAAGAACACTTATAAATCAATATAAAAGACAACTTGAAGACTTTTCAAGACAGTGGACGACAAACACCGCCATGCAGAGTGTCTCTGCAGAACAGACAGATTCTAGTAGAAAATAAAAGAAAGAAGCAAGCAGACAAGCATACATCAGGCGAGGGTCGGAAGGAGGGGTACCTGAGGCCACGAGAAACACAATGGGAGGAGGTTGTGGAAGAGAACTGGGAGCAGAGACCTCCAGAGCACCCCAGAGACCAGTGGCAAGGATAGGTGGAGTGCTTAACTTTCCCTTCCCTTGCATCTTGAACTGCTGGTGGGCTCCCCAGTGGGTGGAGAGACCTGCGGACACCAGCCCAGAGACAGCCACTGCCAGTGAGTGATAATAAGCCTGTACAGGATGCAGCACCAGGCTCCCAACTCCCACAGGGGACCTCCCTGTGCACAGACCTGAGCCACGGGGCAGGCAGCATATTGCCTCCTTCTCCCCTCCCCCGACTCTACCCGTGGCTGCCGAGAGAGACAATATAGCCACCAGCCGGAGGCAACTCGAGGGAAAAGGACCTTCCCGTTTGGGGACCTACAGCTGACTGAGGGGAACTAGGATGGTGAGCTCCCTGCCCGCCAGCCCTCCCCAGTGCTGCTGGCATGGTGATCCCAGGAGAACAGGGCAGACCCTGAGGCTGAGAGACATAGACTCAGCTTGGGCTCCCTGAGGGTGAAATGAGATTGGCACTCCTCTCCCTGGTGGGGCTATAGTTTGAACTCTGGGGCCCAGAGGTCAAACCTGCAGACCAGATCCCGTGCACCCAGATCTTGCATTGCCTGGGACACAGAAGGGATATATGCGAACAGCCTACTGAGGTGTGTGAGCCTTCAGGGGCACATCAGAATCCTAGAGGGCAACCCTCCTCCCAAAGGGAGGCCATGCACCCAGCCCAGGTGACATTCCTGCACAGGGAACCACCCAACCTGCATCACAGCCAGGGAAGGCCCGGTGGCATGAGGTCTGGCATGCTGGAAGAGGCCCGGGAGTAGCCGCAGAGTTGGGGAGGGTGGAAAGAAGGGACGCCTGCTCCAGACTGCAGGTCTCAGACAGCCCTCCCCACACATAGACTTTCTGACTGAGCGGGGCCATTCCAGCCCCTCCCTGACAGCTTTTCCTGGAAGCAGAGAATAGAACTTTAACCCCTGCTAACAGCATTTGTGGTGCCTGAGGGCAGGCTTACCCAACCCAGTTCTGCCCAAATTCACTCCCAGACCAGCCCTCACAGAGGTGGAGAATAAGGACACACCCGGAAGTCCTAGGCCCCACCCACCAACTAAGGTACTAGAGTGCCTCTCCAGAGGAACAAGAACTGGATACAAACCTAAAAACAACAACGTAGCCTGCTCCTCCAAGCAAGCACCACCTACTGACAGGGAGGACATTCTGCACACCCTTTTCACAGCACCTACTGACTCATCATACAGGGTGTGGTCTAATCTCACCCACAAACACCACCTACTGGCTCAGAGACTAAACAGGGCATGTCATTATCCAAAGGAAAACCTAAAGGCAAGAAGCAACAACTGATCCAGATGGGAAGAAATCAGCAAAGGACCTCTGGAAATATGAAGAACCACATGGAAAGCTCACCCCCAAAGAGGAGCACCTGCCCATAGAAATGGGCACCAACCAAAATCAGACCACTAAAATGATAGAGGAATAATTTCGAGCATGGATCATAAGAAAATTCAAAAAGACTTGCAAGAACAACTGGATAACCAACACAAAGAAAACGCATAGAGATTCCAGGACCTGGAACAAAAATTCACTAAAGAAATTGAAACAATGAAGAAAAATCTAACCAAACTCCTGGAAATGAAGAATCAATTCAGGGAACTACAAAATACAGTGGAAAGCCTCAAGAACAGGGTAGATCAAAAACAAAAAAGAATCTCAGAGACTGAAGATAACACCTTCCAATTAAATAAGTCAGTCACATAGATAGAGCAGAGAAACAAGACAAAAGAGCAAAGCCTATAAGAGATGTGGGATTATGTGAAGAAACCTAATGTGAGGGTCATAGGGTTACCAGAAGGGGAAGAAGAAAAAACTCTAGGGTTGGACAAGCTATTTGAAGATATAATAGACGAAAATTTCCCAGAGCTTGCTAAAAATCTTGACATACAAGTTCAAGAAGCTCAGAGGACCCCTGGGAGATTCAATGCAAATAGGAAGACGTCACGACATGTAGTCATCAAACTGACTAAAATATCAACTAAAGAGGCCCTTCTAAGAGCTGTAGGACGAAAGAAGCAAGTAACATACAAAGGAAAGCCAATCTGAATAATGCCAGACATCTCTACTGAGACTCTACAAGCAAGGGGAGACTGGGGCCCCATTCTCACTCTTCTGAAACAGAATAATGCCCAGCCTACAATCTTATTCCCTGAAAAATTAGGTTTTGTGTACGAAGGAGAAATCAAGACATTCTCAGATAGGCAAAGACTGAGGGAATTCACCAAGACAAGACCAGCCCTTCAAGAAGTACTCATAACAGTGTTACCCAGGGATCAGAACAATAAACACTCATGAATGTAAATCTACTCAAAGCTAAAGGTCAAAGCCCAGATACCAAAATGGCTCAAGAGAGAAAACAAAGCAACAAAGTTCAACCCAACATAATGAACAGATCTCTGCCCCACCTATCAGTTATCTCAGTAAATGTGAATGGCCTGAACTCCCCACTCAACAGACATAGGCTGGCCGAATGGATAAAAAAAACACAATCCAAGTATCTGCTGCCTTCAGGAAACATCTAACCTGCAAGGATGCATACAGACTAAGTAAAGGGGGGAGATCAATATTTCAAGCAAACAGAAGCCAAAAGAAAGTTGGCGTGGCGGTGCTAATTACAGATAACATAGTTTTTAAATCAACAAAAGTAATAAAAGACAAAGAAGGTCACTATATAATGGTGAAGGGTATAGTTCAACAAGAAGACATAACAATTCTAAATGTATATGCACCAAACCTTGGTGCACCCGGGTTTATAAATCAAACGATACTTGATCTGAACAAATAGATAAACAACAACAACATAATAGTTGGAGACTTTAATACCCCACTGACAACACAAGACAGATCCTCCAAACAGAAAATCAACAAAGAAATAGTGGATTTAAACAGAACCCCAGAACAAATGGGCCTGACTGACATACAGGACATTCTACCCCAAAACCACTGAATATATGTTCTTCTCATCAGCTCATGGGGCATCTCTAAGATTGACCATATCCTAGGACACAAAGCATGTCTGAAACAATTTTAAAAAATAGAAATTATACTATGTATCTTTTCAGACCACAATGGAATGAATGTAGAAATCTATCCTAACAGGAGTCTTCATTTCTACACGAATTCATGGAAACTAAACAACCTTCTGCTGAATGACCACTTCATAAATGAGGAAATCAAGATGGATATCCAAAGATCCTTTGTACTAAATGACAAAGGTGACACAAGTTACCAAAACCTTTGGAACACAGCTAAAGCAGTCCTGAGAGGAAAGTTTATTTCCATAAATTCATATATCCAAAAGTCCAAAAGATCACAAATAGACAACCTAATGAATCATCTCAAAGAGCTGGAAAAAGAAGAAAAGACCAATCCCAAACCCAGCAGAAGAAGTGAAATCATTAAAATCAAATCAGAACTAAACGAAATTGACAACAGGGAAACTATATGGAAGATTAATAAAACAAAAAGTTGGTTCTTTGAAAAAATAAACAAAATTCACACACCATTGGCTAGACTAACGAAAAGCAGAAAAGAAAAATCTCTGTACAAAGCAAATGTCTTTCTAAAAAATAAAAAAAAAATAAAAAAAAAAAAAAAAAAAAAAAAGAAAAATCTCTGATAAGCTCCACCAGAAACAATGAAGGGGAAATTACAACTGATGCCATGGAGATACAAGATATAATTTATGAATACTACAAAAACCTCTATGCACACAAACTGGAAAATGTGGAGGAAATGGACAATTTCTTAGAAACACACAGCCTCCCTAGGCTCAACCAGGAATAAATAGAATTCCTGAACAGACCAATATCAACTACTGAAATTGAAACAGCAATAAAACACCTTCCTAAAAAGAAAACTCCTGGACCAGATGGTTTCACACCTGAATTTTACCACACCTACAAATAAGAACTGGTGCCTATCCTGCAGAAATTATTCCACAACATCTAGAAGGATGGAATGCTCCCCAACACATTTTATGAAGCGAACATAACCGATACCAAAACCAGGAAGGGATGCAACAAAAGAGAAAACTATAGACGAATATCCCTTATGAATATAGATGCAAAAATTCTCAACAAAATCCTAGCCAATCGAATCCAGGTGTTTGTCAAGAAAATAATTCATCAGAACCAAGTTGGCTTCATCCCAGGGATGCAGGAATAGTTCAACATATGCAAATCTATAAATGTAATTCACCATATAAACAGAAGTAAAAACAAAGACCATATGATCATCTCAATAGACTCAGAGAAAGCATTTAACAAAATTCAACACCCTTTTATGATGAGAACATTCACCAAAATAGGCATAGACGGGGATTAAAAATGATACAAGCCATATAGGACAAACCCACAGCCAATATCATATTGAATGAGGAAAAATGGAAACCATTCTCAGTTAGAACTAGAACAAGACAAGGTTGCCCACTATCTCCACTTCTGTTCAACATAGTGCTGGAAGTCCTGGCTACAGCAATCAGATAAGACAGTGGAATTAAGGCCGTCCAAATGGGAGCAGAAGACATCAAACTCTCATTCTTTGCTTATGACATGATATTATACCTAGAAAACCCCAAGGATTCAACCATGAGACTCCTTGATCTGATAAATGAATTTGGTAAAGTCTCAGGGTACAAAATCAATACACAAAAATCAGAGGCATTCATATACACCAACAACAGTACAAGTGAGAACCAAATCAAAAACTCAATTCCCTTCAAAATAGCAACAAAGAAAATAAAGTATCTTGGAATATATTTAACTAAGGAGGTAAAAGACCTCTACAGGGAGAACTATGAAACACTGAAGAAAATAGCAGAGGATGTAAACAGGTGGAAGAATATAACATGCTCTTGAGTCAGCAGAATCAACAGTGTTAAAATGTCTATACTACCCAAAGTGACCTCAGAGTCAATGCAATCCCTATTAAAATACCATCATTATTTTTCACAGATATAGGAAAAATAATTTTATGCTTCGTATGGATCCAGAGAAGACGCCGTATAGCAAAATCAATCCTAGGCAATAAAAACAAAATAGGAGGTATCAATTTACCAGATTTCAAACTATACTACAAGGCAATAGTCATTAAAACAGCTTTTGACTGGCACAAGAACAGGGACATTGACCAGTGGAATAGAACAGAGAACCCAGATATAAAACCATCCTCATATAGCCAACTAATCTTCGGCAAAGTGGACAAAAACATACACTGGGAAAAAGAATCCTTATTCAATAAATGGTGCTGGGAAAACTGGATAGCCACATGTAGAAGACTGCAACAAGACCCACACCTTTCACCTCTCACAAAAATCAACTCACGCTGGGTAACAGACTTGAACCTTAGGTGTGAAA
Source organism: Microcebus murinus (assembly GCF_040939455.1). Lineage (NCBI taxonomy): Eukaryota > Metazoa > Chordata > Mammalia > Primates > Cheirogaleidae > Microcebus > Microcebus murinus. The sequence goes on from NC_134117.1 coordinate 67,449,061, forward strand.
CTATTAGAATTCTAGAGTAAAGCATTGTAAATACTCTTCTAGACATTGGCCTAGGCAAAGAATTTATGAAGAGGACTCCGAAGGCAATCACAACAGCAACAAAAGTAAATAAATGGGACCTGATTAAATTAGAAAGCTTCTGCACAACCAAAGAAAATGTTGAGAGAGCAAACAGACAACCCACAGAATGGGAGTAAATTTTCACAAGCTTCACATCTGATAAAGGGCTGATAACTAGAATTTATTTAGAACTCAGGAAAATCAGCAAGGAAAAATCAAACAACCCTATCAAAAAGTGGGCAAAGGACATGAACAGAAATTTTTCAAAAGAAGACAGAATAATGGCCAATAAATATATGAAAAAATGTTCAACATCTCTAATCATCAGGGAAATGCAAATCATAACTGCAATGAGATATCACTTATCTCCAGTGAGAATGGCCTTTATCAAAAAGTCCCCAAACAATAAATGTTGGCATGCATGCAGAGAGAGAGGAACACTCCTACACTTCTGGTGGGACTCCAAACTAGTTCAACCTCTGTGGAAAGCAATATGGAGATACTTTAAAGCGATACAAGTAGATCTACCATTTGATTCAGCAATTCCACTACTGGGCATCTACCCAAAAGATCAAATGACACTCTACAAATGGGACACCTGCACTCGAATGTTTATAGCAGTACAGTTCACAATTGCAAAGTTGTGGAAACAACCCATCAATACATGAGTGGATTAATAAAATGTGGTATATGTATACCATGGAGTACTATTCAGCTTTAAGAAACAATGGTGATATAGCACCTCTTGTATATTCCTGGATAGAGCTGGAACCCATTCTACTAAGTGAAGTATCTGAAGAATGGAAAACCAAGCACCCCATGTACTCACCAGCAAATTGGTATTAACATATCAACACCTAAGTGGACATATAGGAATAACATTTATCAGGTGTCGGGTGGGTGGGAGGGGGGAGGAGGGGACGGGTATATACAAACATAATGAGTGAGATGTGCAATGTTTGGGGGATGGTCATGCTTGAAGCTCTGACTCAAGGGGGAAGGGGGGGCATGGGCAATATACATAACCTTAACATTTGTACCCCCATAATATGCTGAAATTTTAAAAAATGGAAAAAAAATAAACTTAATCACTCCCCCCCAAAAAAATTACTGGGCAAAATGAAAAAAAAAAGACAACTCAATTAGAAAATGGGCAAATGAGTTAAACAGGTACTGCATAAAGGAGATATCCAAATGGCCAATGAATACATACAAAATGTGCTCAACCTCATCAGTCTTGGGGAAAATGTACATTAAAACCACTGCATACCAGCCAGGATGATTAAAATGTAAAAGACCAACAATATTAAGTGCTAGGAAGACTATGGAGCACTTGGAAATCATCATTAATTGCCAGTGGGTAAGTAAATTGGTTTCCGTATTTCAGAGAAATGTTGGATTATTTACTAAAGTTAATGCCCAACCCTGTTGATCCAGCAATTTCACTCTTAGATATTTACCCAAAAGAAATAAGTTCATCTACCCATAAAAGACATGCATAAGATTGTTCATGACGGCTTTACTCATAATAGCCCCAAACTGGAAACAATCTAAATGTTCACCAAGATAAATAAATTGTGGCATCTTCATACAATTAAAAATAACAAATTACCAACACTCACAATGACATGGACAAATCTCCGACATTATGTTGAGCAAAATAAGTCAGACACGTACATTCTATATAATTCCATACATATGAAGTCCAAGAACAGGTCAGTTCATCTATGATGGCCGGGCACAGTGGCTCACACCTGTAATCCTTGTATTCTGGGAGACTGAGGCAGGAGGATTGATTGATTGGGCTCAGGAGTTTGAGACCGGCCTGAGCAAGAGTGAGACTCCGTCTCTACTAAAAAGAGAAAAAATTAGCAAGCACCTGTAGTCCCAGCTACTTGGAAGGCTGAGGCAGGAGGATCACTTGAGCCCAGGAGTTTGAGGTTGCTGTGAGCTAGGCTGACACCACAGTACTCCAGCCCAGGTGACAGAGTGAGACTCTGTCTCCAAAAAAAAACCACACACACTTCTAATATTAAACACTGAAATATATGTACATTTAAGAAAGATTAATGAAAACAAGTAAGAAAATTATTTTTGAAAAAGTTAATCAATGATGGCAGAAGTCAGTGTAGTTGTCTCTTGTTGGGGGAAGGTCTCTCTTGGGAAGAAGCATAAAATAACCTTCTGGGATGACAGAAATGCTCTAGATCTTGATCTGAGTGGTGGTTACATTGTATATGTATGTGGAAATTTTTATCAAGTTGTACAGTTAGGATTTGTGTATTCTAATATATGTAGGTTATACCTTAAAAAAAAAAAAAAATGTCCCCTTATAGTCTCTTTCACCCAGGTTTCCCTTCCCCAGCATGCCCTGCATAAGAATTCTGGACCCTTTGACATCTGGCCCGAGGAAAGCCACTAGAATCACAGTGAACAAACACGGCAAAGAAACTGAGTATTATTAGGAGCATCAAATGGCTCCCAAGATAAACAAGGACCCAGCTGGCACAGTTGAGAGGAATGTATTCTGCTGAGGGAATGGAGATACGTAGAACAGGAAAGCTGCCTGCATCATGAATTCATATGTGTATTCAACAAATACTGTTTGAACTTCTGCCACGTGCAGACACTATGCCACGTACTCCTCTAAAGGGTCAGGCCAGCTTACTGACTTTTCAGCAGCAAAACTGGCTTGACCCTCCCCTTCATATTGACTCAGTTTCCCTCTGCACCTGCTTCACCCTCTCCTCTGTGGACCTTTTCTGTCTCATGAGTCTGGCTTACTTGGATTCAACCATCATCTATGAATCTATGAATCTTCTCAGCTTCGGCTCTTCCTATAAGTGTTTGTCTCAGTCAACTATAGCTGTGTAACGAAGTACACCAAAACTTGGTAGCTCCAAACAACAGTCATTTTGTCACTCATGATTGCGTGGGTGAGGAATCTGGGCAGGGCTCAGTGGCCATGGCTTGTCCTTCTCCACCTGGTACCAGCTGGGGTGGTTTAACAATGGCTGAAGGCTCCCTGTGTGGGCCTTGAAGTAGCTGTCATCTGTCTAATCATATATCAATTTTTGGATGAAAGGGGAATAATAACTTGGCTCTCTGCCCTCTTCTCAACAATGACAACTCACTAAGAATTGCTGTGACACGTCCTCTCCTTTCCCAGCGAGCTCCTGTGGAGCCTTCAGATGATGCCTTCCACAGTCCCTGCAGCAAACACAAACAAATGCTAACCCAGGGCTCTGGGCTTTCACGAGCATCAAGTGCCCTCTGTGTTTCTAAGAAACCAGGCGTAAGGCAATGTGCAGGGATACTGTGCAGTCTATGATTAGGAGACTAAGGCTGGTCTAAAAATATTTTATTTTCTTTCTGCTAAGGAAGAAAAAAACTTTACCTTGTATAAACCCCAGATTAGACAGACAAATCAGCCCCTTCTCTTGGCACTGTCCGCCACTACACCCACCTTCTTCCTGGATTTCCCATTCAGGCTAGATCTTCATAAATCCAAAGCATCCGTACAAATGTAGGTGGAGCAGAACAGAAGTGAATGTCCCAGACTGCACAGATGACACGCATCAGCCTCGGACCCGGTAGATTATTTGGGGAAACACCGCAGTGCTCAGACAGGAAGTTCTGTGTGCTCCAGAGCTGTCAGCTCCAAGCTGCGGGGAGCATCCCTGTCCTGGGCCTGACTTGGAGAATTGGAGTAAAGCACTGATTTGGCCTTGTCCGCTAGCTGTGACCTTAGGCCACAGTTCCCACAGCTGTGGAAGAGGCATGCCTACCAACGAGACAGTGCACCTAAACCCCTAGCTCTGTACGTGCCACCTGGCAGACGCTGGATCCCACAGGGACAAGTGGAGCCACCCAGCCCTGCAGAAAGGCGGCCTATCCCCCTTCTTCATTAAACCACACCCTTGAGGGCTGTTCCTGCCCGACACTCTGCCTTGCAAAGGGGCTGTTCTTTTTTCTACCACATAAGTCTGTACACACGTGTGGCTCACCCCGGTTTGTTATATCACTGCCAAATCACTTGACCAGATAGAATAAGATTTGAGTAAAATGCCATTGTATTAATTTGGTGTGCATGAGATACCTATATGCTATACATAAACAATTCATATACTTCCAGGCAAGGCTCAGAGTAAACCTCTATTTCCTTTTTCAACTTCACACTGCCTTGAAAATTAGGTAAGAGTTAGCCTGTTCACACTTTATGAACTTTCAAGCACAGACCTGGAACCCCAGAACTGAAACATAAACTCTTCTGGAAGTATCTAAAAATTGAAGGCTGTGCCAGGCACATTCTAGGTGCTCATTAAATGTTAGCAATTAATACTGAAACATTTGTCAAAATATCAACCTGGGGTGGACAGCAAGATTGGGTAGTAGTTGGGAGAATATAACAGGTGCTTAAGTAAGATGGTTCTTTTATTCCATTTTAGTTTTTCTTGTGTATAATTTCACTATGCCACTTACTCCTAAAGCCCTAAAAATAAATGCTGTGTTTCATATCAGTCCACTCGAACTATTTCTGTATGGACATGGTAGATTGTACAGTAAGTCATGCTCACTGCTTCAGAAACTGCTCAGGGATCCAAAGGTTAAACGCAGGATGTGGTTTCCACAGGGTCTGGCATATATATAGCAAATGTTCAGTACAAGTGAGCTATTTTTTATGAAAAAGCTATGCTTAAATTTTCACCTTGGATGACAACAACATAAAACAAGTTGGAGTAGCAATTGTGCTTACGGAATATTTGGTGTGTCTTGTTTTAGTTTCCATGGCGTGCTCTGTAACTATAGCATGGTATCCATACAAGTTTGTTTTTTATTATTTCAGTTTAGTCACCAAAAATTATTTGGTGCATCATGTGGCCAATCATGCAAGAATTCATGCTTAAGTACCTCCGAAACTGTTCCATGGTCTGAAGATTCAACTCAGGATGTGGTTTCTACCCCAAAGCCAGTCCCAGCTGCCTCTCACTTTACTTTTATAACTTGAGGTTTATCGCTATCAAAAAAATATGAATGCATACCTTAAAAGTAAAAAAAATACAGCGAAAGGGCTCACAATGGAAACTAACAGTCCCTTGGATGCCCAGCTCCCCCGACGCCCAGCAGCACCACTTCCAGCGCTGGCAGCTGTTTCTTCTGCCAGATAATTTACAATAACTCTGCATTTCTAAGCAATATGCTCATACTGCTATTTCATGATTTTTCCCTTGACGCTCTACCCTAGAACAAGGATTTCACTCTCAGGCCCACATATGCTTGTCGCCCCACTACAGCTCTATCACAAGTGTTGGGGAGATGAACATTCAGTATTCACTATTCATTATTACAACGGCGTAAATATCACCCGGGCTGAGCCATAGATATTAATACTATACTGTGGTTACGTTTATATCCTCATGGAACTTTGTTTCCTGTGAGTTCATGATTTGCTTAGTTTTCTAAGCACCCCTCTCTATTCCATCATAAAATGCCAACTGAGGAGTAAATCGCTTCTCGAACATGCAAACCCATAACGTTTACTCTTACGGTTGATTTTTTTTTTTCTTTACTGTGGTCCCTTCTGGAACCCTCCTGCTTCTAATTTCTCTTTTCCTTAGAACTTCATATGTTTTCCCCCTTGCTCTGAGGAATCAGAATTTATTTTAGCAACGGGTTGAGACAAAAATAAAAAGTTATTTTAAGCTAGTTTCATTAGTGCGATGAATATTCAAACATGAAAAATCCCGGCTTCCTGCCCTCACAAACTCGGTGTGAACAGGGCAACCCGTGAACCAGAAAGAGGCAGGGACAGGTTCAGAGGCAGGGCCAGGAGAGCCGGGGCGGGGACCCGGCCTGCCGGGAAGTCAGGCCGTCCTGGGTTGGACACCTGACCCTGCACCCTGGGTCTGCCCCCGGGTGACCTCAAGTGGCTGACTCCAGCTTGCAGTGGCGCCTGGACTTACTGCTCTGTGACACACGACACCCCTCATGCTGCCCGGGGTTGTAGAGGTTACACCAGAACAGAGACTCGAAAACACCTGGCGCATGTCAGCCCCTTGGCATGGCCGTGTCCCCTCCAACCTCAGCAGTCGAGTCCAGGAAAAAACTCTCCAAATAAAACCCAAGGAGTCACGTACCTTAGGATCTGTGCCCATTTCAATTTCATTTTGCAATCGTCCTCCCAAAATTTATTTCTAGAGCCAGGGGACATGGCTCACGCCTGTACTCCTAGCACTCTGGGAGGCCAAGGTGGGAGGATTGCTTGAGCTCAAGAATTAGAGACCAGCCTGAGCCAGAGACAAAGTCCATCTTTACCAAAAATAGAAAAAATTAGTGGGATGCAATGGCACACACCTATAGTCCCAGCTACTCGGGAGGCTGAGGCAGGACGATCACTTGAGCCCAGGAGTTTGAGGTTGCAGTGAGCTAGCCTGATGCCACAGCACTCACTCTAGCCTGGGCAACAGAGTGAGACTCTGTCTCAATAAAATAAAATTATATATATATAATATTTGACAATGAGAAGGGGTGGTGAGAAGTAGTCAGATTCTGGGTATATTTTGAAGATGGAGGTGACTGGGTTATCATGAAAGGAGGATGGTGGCAAAATCATTCCAAGTTTGGTGCCTATGAACTCAGTATCTCAAAGGAACTGAGATATGGAAGACTAATGGGTTAAGAAGAGGCTGGAGTCCAGGAGGCATCCAGAGGTCAGTTTAGGCATATGAGGCATGAGATGCGGTTAGACATGCTGGGGTCAGGGTGAATAGGGCATGGCTGTGTACATTTCAGGAAAGGTTAGGATTGAAGCTACAAATCTGGGAGTCATCAACACACAGATGGCATTCCAAGCCATGAGTTTGGATAAGACAACCAAGAAGCGAGGGAGGAGAGAGACTGGGCCACAGCCTGAGGTCAGGGTGTACAAGAAGCTTTTAAACACACACTTGGATTGGCTGTTATCCTAATATAAATGCCACTTGATTGTGAGATATCCACATTTCTATATTTTGCTAGAATTGACGACTGGCTAATATTTTTATTACCACTTCACATCTAAGTCGTAAAAGATTGGATTACGGCATAATTTTTCTTTCTTATAATGACCTTGTCAGGTTTTGGTATCAGGTTCAGTCAAGTCTCATAAAATGGGTTGTAAAGTGTTTACTCTTTTTCTGTTTCCTTAGCGACTTAGGTAGGGCACTCACCAGCCGTGAAACCTTGCCCACAGCCGGCGCTCACAGTCCGCACGACAGTCTGTGCTGTGCATTGAGGACGGATCCGTTTTGCTCTTGTGTGATGAGGAAAGCTTGAAAGCACTGAAAGCTTGTTTTATTTTACAGGCAGCTTTACTTGTAATGTAAATCCGAATAGGTAACATATACATATATGTTTTCATTACGTTATTTTTAAATGTTCACAATTTTATTTTGATAAATGAAAGATTAGAAAAGTCATATCATGGTTGTTGGCTAAAGTCGCAGTGCACGTTCAACTGTGGCTGTCGCCACTCGTACCAAAGTGATTAAAGAGTTTGTATACGACTATGTTCTTTCTTTCTTAATATGTTGTAAAAGTCACCAGTAAAGGTAAATAGGTTTATAACAGATTTATAATTGACATACAACGAACTACATACCAATAAGTAGTGCAATTGTTAAATGTTGTCATATTTATCTACCTGTGAAACTATTAAATATCACCACAATCTAGATAATGAGCATGTATGTCAGCATCCCCCCAAATTTTCTCATATCCCCTTGTAATCCTTCCCTCTGCTGTTCCCCATCCCCTGCAAACCTGGGCAACCACAATCTGTGTACTGTTGTCACAGATTATTTTCCCCTAAAGATTAATATGTTCAGGATTTTCTTTAGCATAATATGGGGGTACAAGTGTTAAGGTTACATATATTGCCCATGCCCCCTCCCCCCTCGAGTAAGAGCTTCAAGCATGTCCATTCCCCAAACGTTGCACATCTTACTCGTTGTGGTTGTATACACCCATCCTCCTCCTCCCCCCTCCCACCCTCCCGACACCCGATAAATGTTACTCCTATGTGTCCACTTAGGTGTTGATCAGTTAATACCAATTTGTTGGTGAGTACATGTGGTGCTGGTTTTTCCATTCTTGAGATACTTCACTTAGTAGAATGGGTTCCAGCTCTATCCAGGAATATACAAGAGGTGCTATGTCACCATTGTTTCTTAAAGCTGAGTAGTATTCCATGGTATACATATACCACATTTTATTAATCCACTCATGAATTGATGGGCACTTGGGTTGTTTCCATAGCTTTGCAATTGTGAGTTGTGCTGCTATAAACATTCGAGTGCAGGTGTCTTTTCCATAAAGTGACTTTTGATCTTTTGGGTAGATGCCCAGTAGTGGAATTGCTGAATCAAATGGTAGATCTACTTGTATCGCTTTGAGGTATCTCCATATTGCTTTCCACAGAGGTCGAACTAGTTTGCAGTCCCATCAGCAGTGTAGGAGTGTTCCTCTCTCTCCGCATCCACGCCAGCATTTGTTGTTTGGGGACTTTTTGATAAAGGCCATTCTCACTGGAGTTAAGTGATATCTCATTGTGTTTTGATTTGCATTTCCCTGATGATTAGGGATGTTGAACATTTTTTCATATGTTCGTTGGCCATTATTCTGTCTTCTTTTGAGAAGATTCTGTTCATGTCCTTTGCCCATTTTTTGATAGGGTTGTTTGATTTTTTTCTTGCTGATTTTCCTGAGTTGTAAGTAGATTCTAGTATCAGCCCTTTATCAGATGTGTAGCTTGCAAAAATTTTCTCCCATTCTGTGGGTTGTCTGTTTGCTCTCTTGACAGTTTCTTTGGCTGTGCAGAAGCTTTTTAATTTGATCAGGTCCCATTCATTTATTTTTGTGGCAGTTGTGATTGCCTTTAGAGTCTTCTTCATAATTCTTTGCCAAGGCCAATGTCTAGAAGAGTATTTCCAACATTTTACTCTAGAATTCTAATAGTTTCACACCTAAGGTTCAAGTCTGTTACCCAGTGTGAGTTGATTTTTGTGAGAGGTGAAAGGTGTGGGTCATGTTTCAGTCGTCTACATGTGGCTATCCAGTTTTCCCAGCACCATTTATTGAATAAGGATTCTTTTCGCCAGTGTATGTTTTTGTCCACTTTGTCGAAGATTAGTTGGCTATATGAGGATGGTTTTATATCTGGGTTCTCTGTTCTGTTCCACTGGTCAATGTCCCTGTTCTTGTTCCAGTCAAAAGCTATTTTAATTACTAAAGCCATGTAGTATAGTTGGAAGTCTGATAAATTGATACTTTCTATTTTATTTGTATTGCCTAGGATTGATTTTACTATACGGGGTCTTCTCTGGTTCCATATGAAGTGTAAAATTATTTTTTCTATATCTGTGAAAAATGATGATGGTATTTTGATAGGGATTGTGTTGACTCTGTAGGTCACTTTGGGTAGTATAGACATTTTAACACTGTTGATTCTGCCCACCCAGGAGCATGGTATATTCTTCCATCTGTTTACGTCCTCTGCTATTTCCTTCTTCAGTGCTTCATAGTTCTCCCTGTAGAGGTCTTTTACCTCCTTGATTAAGTATATTCCAAGGTACTTTATTTTCTTTGTTGCTATTTTGAAGGGAATTGAGTCTTTGATTTGGTTCTCACTTGTACTGTTGTTGGCATATATGAATACCTCTGATTTCTCTGTATTGATTTTGTATCCTGAGACTTTACCAAATTCATTTATCAGTTCAAGGAGTCTCTTGGTTGAATGCTTGGGGTTTTCTAGGTATAATATCGTGTCATCAGCAAGAGTGAGAGTGTGATCTCTTCTGCTCCCATTTGGACACCCTTAATTCTGCTCTCTTGTCTGATTGCTGTAACGAGGACTTCCAGCACTATGTTGAACAGAAGTGGAGATAGTGGGCAACCTTGTCTTGTTCCAGTTCTAACTGGGAATGCTTTCAATTTTTCCCCATTCAGTATGATATTGGCAGTGGGTTTGTCATATATGGCTTGTATCATTTTTAGGTAAGCCCCATCTATGCCTATTTTGGTGACTGTTCTCATCATAAAAGGGTGTTGAATTTTGTCAAATGTTTTCTCTGAGTCTATTGAGAGGATCATATGGTCTTTGTTTTTGCTTCTGTTTATATGGTGAATTATATTTATACCTTTGCATATGTTGAACCATTCCTGCATCCCTAGGATGAAACCCACTTGGTTGTGATGAATTATTCTTGATAAGCACCTGGATTTGATTGGCTAGATTTTGTTGAGAACTTTTACATCTATATTCATAAGGGATATTGGTCTGTAGTTTTCTTTTTTGTTGCATCCTTTCCTGGTTTTGGTATCATGGTTATGTTCGCTTCATAAAATGTGTTGGGGATTATTCCATCCTTCTCGATGTTGTGGAATAATTTCTGCAGGATAGGCACCAGTTCTTATTTGTAGGTGTGGTAAAATTCAGGTGTGAAACCATCTGGTCCAGGAGTTTTCTTTTTAGGAAGGTGTTTTATTGCTGTTTCAATTTCAGTAGTTGATATTGGTCTGTTCAGGAATTCTATTTATTCCTGGTTGAGCCTAGGGAGGCTGTGTGTTTCTAAGAAATTGTCCATTTCCTCCACATTTTCCAGTTTGTGTGCATAGAGGTTTTTATAGTATTCATAAATTATATCTTGTATCTCTGTAGCATCTGTTGTGATTTCTCCTTTATTTTCCTGATAGAGCTTATTAGAGATTTTTCTTTTCTGCTTTTCATTAGTCTAGCCAATGGTGTGTCAATTTTATTTTTTCAAAGAACCAAATTTTTGTTTCATTAATCATCCATATAGTTTCCCTGTTGTCAATTTCGTTTAGTTCTTATTTGATCTTAATGATTTCACCTCTTCTGCTGGGTTTGGGGTTGGTCTGTTCTTCTTTTTCCAGCTCCTTGAAATGATTTATCAGGTTGTCTATTTGTGATCTTTTTGATTTTTGGATATAAACATTTATGGAAATAAACTTTCCTCTCAGGACTGCTTTAGCTGTGTCCCACAGGTTTTGGTAACTTGTGTCTCCTTTGTCATTTAGTTCAAAGAATCTTTTGATTTCCATCTTGATTTCCTCGTTTATGAAGTGATCATTCAACAGAAGGTTGTTTAGTTTCCATGACTTTGTGCCAAAATGAGGACTCCTGTTAGAATGGATTTCTACATTTATTGCATTGTGGTCTGAAAAGATACATGGTATAATTTCTATTTTTTTTTAATTGTTTTGAGATGTGCTTTGTGTCCTAGGATATGGTCAATCTTAGAGAATGACCCATGCGCTGATGAGAAGAATATATATTCAGTGGTTTTGGGGTAGAATGTCCTGTAAATGTCAGTCAGGGCCATTTGTTCTAGGGTTCTGTTTAAATCCATTATTTCTTTGTTGATTTTCTGTTTGGAGGATCTGTCCTGTGCTGTCAGTGGGGTGTTAAAGTCTCCAACTATTATGCTGTTGTTGTTTATCCATTTGTTTAGATCAAGTAGAGTTTGATTTATGAATCTGGGTGCACCAAGCTTGGGTGCATGTATATTTAGAATTGTTATGTCTTCTTGTTGAACTATATACTTCACCATTTTATAGTGACCTTCTTTGTCTTTTATTACTTTTGTTGATTTAAAAACTAAGTTATCTGTAATCAGCCCCACCACGCCAACTTTCTTCTGGCTTCCCTTTGCTTGAAATATTGTTCTTCCCCCTTTACCTTTAGTCTAATTGCATCCTTGCAGGTTAGATGTGTTTCCTGAAGGCAGCAGATACTTGGCTTGTGTTTTTTTTATCAATTCGGCCAGCCTATGTCTGTTGAGTGGGGAGTTCAAGCCATTCACATTTATTGAGATAACTGATAAGTGGGGCAGATTTCTGTTAATTATGTTGGGTTGAACTTTGTTGCTTTGTTTTCTCTGTTGAGCCATTGTGGTATCTGGGCTTTGATCTTTAGCTTTGAGTAGATTTACATTCCTGAGTATTTATTGTGCTGATCCTTGGGTAACACTATTTTGAGTACTTCTTTAAGGGCTGGTCTTGTCTTGTGGAATTGCCTCCGTCTTTGCTTATCTGAGAATGTCTTGATTTCTCCTTCATATACTAAACTTAGTTTTGCAGGGAATAAGATTCTAGGCTGGGCATTGTTCTATTTCAGAAGAGTGAGAATGGGGCCCCAGTCTCCCCTTGCTTGTAAAGTCTCAGTAGAGACGTCTGGCATTATTCAGATTGGCTTTCCTTTGTAAGTTACTTGCTTCTTTCATTTTATAGCTCTTAGAAGGGCCTCTTTAGTTGATATTTTGGTCAGTCTGATAACTGCATGTCTTGACGTCTTCCTGTTTGCATTGACTCTCCCAGGGGTCCTCTGAGCTTCTTGAACTTGTATCTGGAGGTTTTTAGCAAGGCCTGGGAAATTTTCCTCTATTATATCTTCAAATAGCTTGTCCAACCCTTGGGTATTTTCTTCTTCCCCTTCTGGTAACCCTATGACCCTCACATTAGGTTTCTTCACATAATCCCACATCTCTTGTAGGCTTTGCTCTTTTCTCTTGTTTCTCTACTCTATATCTGTGACTGATTTATTTAATTGGAAGGTGTTATCTTCAATCTCAGATTATTTGTTGTGTTTGATCCACCCTGTTCTTGAGGCCTTCCACTGTATTTTGTAGTTCCCTAAATTGATTCTTCATTTCCAGGAGATTGGTTAAACTCTTCTTCATTGTATTGATTTCTTTAGTGAATTTTTGTTCACGGTTCTGGAGGCTTTTTGTGGTTTCTTTGTGTTGGTTATGGAGTTGTTCTTGCAGGTCATTGAATTTTCTTATGATCCACATTTGAAATTCCTCTTCTGTCATTTTGGTTGCCTGATTTTGGTTGGTGTTCATTTCTAAGGGGCTGGTGCTCCTCTTTAGGTGTGTGGTTTCTGTTTGATTCTTCATATTTCTGGAGTTCCTTCGCTGATTTCTTCTTATGTCGATCAGTTGTTGATTCTTTTCTTTAGGTTTTCGTTTGGGTATTCACACGCCTTGTTTAGTTTCTGAGCCGGGAGGTAGTGTCTGTGGGTGAGATTCGACCACTCCCTGTATGATCAATAGATGCCGTGAAAAGGGTGTGCAGGATGTTCTCCCTGTCAGTAGGTGGCGCTTGCTTGGAGGTACAGGCTACACTGTTGTTTTTGTGTCCTGTAACCAGCTCTTATTCCTCTAGGGTCAGTGGGGCCCTGGGTCTTCCAGGTGTGTCCTTTTCTCCCCCTCAGTGAGGGCTGGTCTGGAAGTGAGTCTGGGCGTAGCTCGGTTGGGTAAGCCTGCCCTCAGGCACCACCAATGTCGTTAGCAGGGGTCAAATTTCTGTTCTCTGCTTCCAGGAAAAGGTGCCAGGGAGGGGCTGGAATGGCCCCACTCAGTCAGAACGTCTGTGTGTGGGGATGGGGCTGTCTAAGACCCGCAGTCTGGAGTGGGCCTCGCTCCTTTCCACCCTCCCCAACTCCTTGGCTACTCCTGGGCCTCTGCCAGCAGGCCATACCTCTCGCCCCCGGGCCTCCCCTGGCTGTGATGCCGGCCCAGAGGTTCCCTGTGCAGGAACGCCACCTGGGTTGGGCGCACGGCCTCCCTATGGGAGGAGGGTTGCCCTCTAGGACACTGATCTGCCCCTGAAGGCACACACACCTCAGTAGGCTGTTCACGTATATCCTTTCTGTGCCCCGGGCAATGCGAGACCTCGGTGCATGGGATCTGGTCTGCAGGTCTGACCTCTGGGCCCCAGAGTTCAAACTATATTCCCCACAGGGAGAGGAGTGCCAGTCCCAATTCACCCACAGGGAGCCCAAGGTGGGTCTGTGTCTCTCAGCCTCAGGGTCTGCCCCGGTCTCCTGGGATCACTAGGCCAGTACCTGGGAGTGCTGGCGGGTAGGGAGCTCACCTCTGAGTTCCCCTCAGTCAACTACAGGGCCCTAAATGGGAAGGTCCTGTTCCCAGGAGGTGTCTATGGCTGGTGGCTATATTGTCTCTCTTGGTAGCCACGGATAGGGTCGGGGGAGAGGAGAATGAGGCAATATGGCGCCTGGTGTGAGGCTGGGATCTGTGCACAGGGAGGTGCCCTGCGGGAGTTGGGAGCCTGGTGCGGCGTCCACTACAGGCTTACGCTGGCAGTGGCCTCTCTCGGCTGGTGTCTGCAGGTCTCTCCACCCGCTGGGGAGCCCACCAGCAGTCAGAGATGCAGGGGAGGGGAAAGTTAACCGTATCACCTACCCTTTTTGCTGGTCTTTGGGCTGTTCCAGAGGTCTCTACTTCCAGTTCTCCTCCACAACCTCCTCCCTTGGAGTCTCCTGTGGTCTCTGGTACCCCTCCTTCTAGCCCTCATCTGATGTATGCTCATCTTCTTGCTTCTTTCTTCTAATTTCTGCTAGAATCTGTCTTTTCTGCAGAGACACTTTGTCTGGCGGTGTTTCTTGTTCGCCATCTTGATTCAACCCCAGGATTTTTTCTTATATTTAGTGATAATGATTATATTTTCTTTGGTGGAGCATCTGTTGAAATCTTTTGCCCATTTATATTGAGTTGTGTGTTTTCTCTTTGAATTTTGAGAGCTCTTTATATATTCTGGGTACAATCCTTAATCTGATAGGAGATTTGCAAATATTTATTCCCAGTCTATGGCTTGGGTGTTTATTCACTGAGCAGTGTCCTTCTAAGAGTATAAGTGCTTAATTTTGGTAAAGTCCAGCTTGTCACTTTATTTATCATTAGGACTTTGGAAGTTATTGCTTCATATATCTTAAGACTATATTATTAAGTGAAAAACATTTTTACTTTTTATATCTGCCTGATGAATTGGCCATTTAATCATAAGGAATGACAATGCTTATGACTAGCAATAGTTTTTGCCTGAATGTTTCACTGCTGTTTTTTCTGGATCAGCAAATCCCTCCAATGCAAAAGTGACTGTGAGTGCTTGGTTCTTCCTACTGATTAATACTTTCTCCTAATTAAACCAAGAATTGTCTTCTTATCCTATTAGCTCTTCAGTGCATTTTAAAGACAATTTCCTCCAGTATTTTGTCTTCTCTTCAGCAAGATGGTTGGTCTGAACTCTTCGTGTCTGTTTTCTGAAAAAATATCTAGCCATATTGCCAAACTCTCTTTTTATTTGTAAAATTCTCTATGAACTTATTTGGATTTTCTATGTAGATAATCATATCATCTGCAAACGTTTTCAGGTTTTGTTTCATCCTTTCAAACTTTTCTCATTTGTCTTGCCTTATCACATTAATTAGGACTTCTAATATAATGTGAAATAGAACTACTAACACTGAAAATCTTTTCTTTGTTCCTGATTTTAAAACAAATACTTCCAGGATTTTACTATTAAGATATAATATTTCTGTAGGTTTTAAATAAATACTTTCAATCATTTCAAGGAAATTCGCTTCTATTTCTGTTTTGCTAAAAAAATTTTCTTTGAATATCTTGGAATTTGTTTCACTGATATCATATCTTTAACCACTTCGGCATGAGCATCGACTACAGTCAACAGCCACAGATGAAGGTGCACAGCCGAGCGTCGACTGAGGCCGACAGCCGTGATATGACTTTTCTAATTGTTCATGTATCAAAATAAATTGTGAACATTTAAAAATAATGTAATGAAAACACATATGTATATGTTACCTATTCGGATTTACATTCCAAGTAAAGCTGCCTGTAAAGTTAAACAAGCTTTCAGTGCGTTCAAGCTTTCCTCATCACACAAGAGCAAAACAGATCCGCCGTCAACGCACAGCACAGACCGTCGTGCGGACTGTGAGTGCGGCCGTGGGCAGGGTTTCGCGGCCGGTGAGCGCCACACCGAAGTGGTTAAATAAAAGCTTTCTGGCCGGGCGCTGTGGCTCACGCCTGTAATCCTAGCTCTTGGGAGGCCGAGGCGGGCGGATTGCTCAAGGTCAGGAGTTCAAAACCAGCCTGAGCAAGAGCGAGACCCCGTCTCTACTATAAATAGAAAGAAATTAATTGGCCAACTGATATATATATAAAAAATTAGCCGGGCATGGTGGCGCATGCCTGTAGTCCCAGCTACCCGGGAGGCTGAGGCAGAAGGATCACTCGAGCCCAGGAGTTTGAGGTTGCTGTGAGCTAGGCTGACGCCACGGCACTCACTCTAGCCTGGGCAACAAAGCGAGACTCTGTCTCAAAAAAAATAAATAAATAAAAAATAAAAGCTTTCTTTTATTTAGTTCTTATTTATTTCAAACTTTTGTTTTTGAGACAGAGAGTCTTGCTCTTCACCCAGGCTGAAGTGCAGTGGCATCGTCATAGCTCACTGCAACCTCAAACTTTTGGGCTCAAGCAATACTCCTGCCTCAGACTTCTGAGTGATTGGGACTACAGGCACACACCGTGACCCCTGTCTAACCTTTTCTATTTTAGTAGAGATGGCGTCTCACTCTCGCTCAAGGCTGGTCTCAGTGCTAGGATTACCAGCATAAGCCACCGCACCCAGTCTATTTGGAGCATTTATCTTTGAATATTATTTAAATTTAATCAAATGCTTTTTGTACATCTATTTCTTGGTTTTCCTCCTTATGTGATGAGTCACATTAATTTTTCTAATGTTAATTTACCATTGCATTCCTTTAAGAAATTTGACTTCAACATGTATTATCTTTTTATAAATTTCTGCACTTACTTTGCTAACATACTGTAGAGCATTTTTTATGGTTATGAATGCAATTACCCTGAAATTTTTCTGTCTCTTCTTGTCCTTTTCGTATTTTGTTATCAATGTTACATAAACTTCATTGAATATTTAGGACAGTTCCCTCTTTTTCAATGCTCCAGAAGAATTTGTATAAGTTTGGAATTGTTTATTTCTTGGAAAATTAATAGAAATAACTTTCAAAAGTATGAACTTTGTGTTATGTTTTGAAATCCTTTTAAAATGCTGATTCAATTTCTTTAAAAGTTATAAAGTCCTTCTACTTTCCATTTCTTTTTGTGTCAGCTTTGGGCTTTTTTTTCCCAACAGTATTCTAGGAATTTGTTCAGGTAAGTCATCAAGTTCATTAGCATATATTTATTAGAGTATTTAATTAGTATCTTTTTTATCTCTAATGTTTCTGAATTGATTTTTACATTTAATTTTGTAATTTGTACCTTATTTCTTCCTTCTTGATCAGTGCCTCCAAAGGTTAGACTTTTCAAAGAATCAGTATTTGGCCAATTTTAAAAAAAAAATTCTATGACCTTCTTCCTTCTACTTATTAAATGTTTATTCTATTGCTCTTATTCTATCTCTAAGATGGGTAATGTGTACTTTAGAATTTTCAATCATTCTTTTTTTCATATGTAAGCATTTAAGGCTAAACATTTCTCTGTTGATACTGTTTAGCTGCATCTCATTACTTTTGGCATATTTTATTTTCATTTTTAAAATTTTTTCTTCACAGTCCAGAGATAATTTTTACACCTATTATGCCATGAATGCAGAGAATATTCCAGCAGCTCAGGCTCCTTTGCATTGGTTCTCACAAAGTGTGCTGCTCTGGGTGGTGTAAACAGTGTTTGTTCCTTCACACATTTCAGGATGGCATCTTGACTCTTGGGGTGCTTAATATGCTCAATGTGCACATTAATTTTCTTGCCAAGAACCTTGCCCTTGTTTGATCGGCTAATTTTTTCTATATATTTTTAGTTGCCCAATTAATTTCTTCCTATTTTTAGTAGAGACGGGGTCTCGTTCTTGTTCAGGCTGGTTTCGAACTCCTGACCTTGAGCAATCTGCCTGCCTCGGCCTCCCAGAGTGCTTGGATTACAGGCGTGAGCCACCACACCCGGCCTGTAGTTCTTTATGTATTCTGGAGACAAGCCCTTTGTCAAACATGTGAGTTGTGAATATTGTCTCCCAGTCATCGCTTGTCTCTTCATTTTCTTAATGGTGTCTCGATGAACGAAAGTTCTTGATAAAGTCATTTTTAAATTGTTTTTGCATTCTGTCTAAAAAATTCTGGCCAATCCCCAATTCATGAAAATATTCTCTCATGTGTTCTTATAATAGCTTTATGGTTTTAGCTTTTACATTTAGATATGTGATCCATCTGAAATTAATTTTTGTGTTTGGCATGAGTAAAGGCCAAATTTTAAAAACATATGGGTATTTCAGAACCATTTATTAAAAATATTTTCATTTCTACATTGAATTGCTTTGGTGCCCTTGCCAAAAATTAGTTGTCCATGTATGTGTATGTCTATTTCTAGGCTCTGTCTTCATTTGTATTGATTTTTGTCCTTGTACCAGCATCACATGGTCTTGGCTACTGTACTTTTCTAGTGACACTTGAAGTTCAATAGTGTGCATCATCCAGCTTTGTTATTTTCAAGATCATTTTGACTATTTTATGCCCTTTCATTTCCATGTGAATTTTAGAAGCAGCTTGTCAGTTCTACTTTAAAACAAACAAAAAGTAGAAGTGTTGATACTGGGTGCTTCTGCCTTCTTGATCTTCAGAGGAAAGTATTCAGTGACTCATTAATTATATGTTCTGATCAAGGTAAGTTCCCATCTATTTCTAGCTTGCTCAGAGGTTTCTTTTTTTTTTTTTGTCATTAGTGTTGCATCCTCTCTATCTAAAGAGAGGATTATATGATGTTAGTCCTTTATTTTGTTAATATAGTTGATTTTACTGATTTTTGAATGTTCAACATTCTTTGATAAACTCCACTTAGTTGTATTATATTTTTTGTATTAATGGATTTGATTTTCCAACACTTTGTTAAAGATTTTGCATCTATATTTATAAAACGTTGGTCTCTAGTTTTTTTTTCTTGTGATATCCTCGTCTATTTTTTGTATTGGGGATATACAGGTAGGTTCAAATCAATACATACATTAATTTTAAAAGTATTTCCTTCTCGCTTTCTAAATAAGCCTATGTAAGATTGATATTAATTCTTCTTTAAATGTTTTGTATTATGCACCAATAAAGTCTTTTGGAACAAGACTTTTATTTGTAGGAAGATTTTAAAATATACATTCATTTATTTTCTTTTTTGTTCTTTGAGACAGAGTCTCACTCTGTTGTCCAGGCTTGAGTAAGTGCCATGGTGTCAGCCTAGCTCACAGCAACCTCAAACTCCTGGGCTCAAATGATCCTCCTGCCTCAGCCTCTCAAGTAGCTGGGACTACAGGCATGCACCACCATGCCCGACTAATTTTTTCTATATATTTTTAGTTGATCAATTAATTTCTTTCTATTTTTAGTAGAGACGGGGTCTCGCTCTTGCTCAGGCTGGTTTTGAACTCCTGACCTTGAGCGATCCTCCCGCCTCGGCCCCCCAGAGTGCTAGGATTATAGGCGTGAGCCACTGTGCTCAGCCTAGGCTTCCTATTTCTTGGAATCAATTTTGATAAGTTTCATTTTTCAAGGAATTTGCTTATTTAAGTTGTAAAACTTACTCATAAAATTATTATTCTTTTAATGTCTATAGACTCTGTAGTGATAGTCCATCTTCCTTCTTGACATTGGTAATTTGTGTTTTCTTTTTTCTTTTTTTTTTTTTTTTTTTTTGAGACAGAGTCTCGCTTTGTTGTCCAGGCTAGAGTGAGTGCCGTGGCGTCAGCCTAGCTCACAGCAACCTCAAACTCCTGGGCTCGAGTGATCCTTCTGCCTCAGCCTCCCGAGTAGCTGGGACTACAGGCATGCGCCACCATGCCCGGCTAATTTTTTATATATATATATATCAGTTGGCCAATTGATTTCTTTCTATTTATAGTAGAGACGGGGTCTCGCTCTTGCTCAGGCTGGTTTTGAACTCCTGACCTTGAGCAATCCGCCCGCCTCGGCCTCCCAAGAGCTAGGATTACAGGCGTGAGCCACAGCGCCCGGCCTTCTTTTTTCTTGATTAGTCTTGGTAAGGATTTATCAATTTTAACTTTGCAAAGAACCAATTTTTGGCTTTGATAAAATGTCTCTATTGTCTTTTTTTTTTTTTTTTTTTTTTTTGAGACAGAGTCTCACTTTGTTGCCCAGGCTAGAGTGCCGTGGCATCAGCCTAGCTCACAGCAACCTCAAATTCCTGGGCTCAAGTGATCCTCCTGCCTCAGCCTCCCGAGTAGCTGGGACTAACAGGCATGCGCCACCACGCCCGGCTAATATTTTTTTGTATATATATATTTTTAGTTGGTCAATTAATTTCTTTCTATTTTTTAGTAGAGATGGGGTCTCGCTCAGGGTGGTTTCGAACTCCTGACCTCGAGCAATCCACACGCCTCAGCCTCCCAGAGTGCTAGGATTACAGGCGTGAGCCACTACGCCCGGCTCTATTGTCTTTTTTATTACATTGATTTCTGCTCTTACTCTTCTTCAACTTTGAGTTTCATTATTCATCTTTTTCGAGCTTCTTCAGGTAAAAAGTAAGATAAGTGATTTTAAGCCTTTTTCTAAATTCCCTCTGAACACTGCTATGGATGCATCCCACAAATTTTGGTATGTTGCATTTGTCATTCAGATGATATTATTTTCTAATTCCCCTTCTGATTTTTTTTCTTCAATTCACCGGCTAAAGTGCATTAATTTTCAAATGTTGTTTCCTAGATATTATAGTTATTGATTTCTGGTTTAATTCCTTGTGGTTAAAGTATATTCTCCGTAAGATTTCAATCATCTGAAATTCATTGAGACTTATTTTATGATACATCAGATGGCCTGTCTTGGTGAAAATTTCATGTGCATTTGAGAAACTTGTTGAGTGTAGCATCGTGTAAATATCAACTAGGTCAAGATAGCTGATACTGTCATTCAGATTTTTTTTTATCCTGATTTAAAAAAAAAATATCCTATTAATTCCTAAGGAAGTATTATCAAACTATAATTGTGACTTTCTCTATTTCACCCTTTCATTTTTTTCCAGTTCTTGCCACACATATTATAAAAATCTTATCAGATATTAGATACATAGACATAATTGTTCTTTCTTCATGATAGAAACTTCCATCCTCCCATGGCCAGGCGCGGTGGCTCACCCCTGTAATCCTAGCACTCTGAGAGGCTGAGGCAGGTGGATTGCTCCAGGTCAGGGGTTCGAAACCAGCAAGAGCGAGACCCCGTCTCTACTATAAATAGAAAGAAATTAATTGGCCAACTAATATATATAGAAAAAATTAGCTGGGCATGGTGGTGCATGCCTGTAGTCCCAGCTACTCGGGAGGCTGAGGCAGAAGGATTGCTTGAGCCCAGGAGTTTGAGGTTGCTGTGAGCTAGGCTGACGCCACGGCACTCAATCTAGCCTGGGCAACAAAGTGAGACTCTGTCTCAAAAAATAAAAGAAACTTCCATTCCCTTAATAAATATGGTAGTATTCCCTTGTTTTCCCAAGTCTATCTTGTCTGCAACTTTGTGATTAGTGTTGGCATGGTCTACCTTTTCCCATCCTGTTACTTTCACACTATTTGCATATTTGTATTGTATGTCTCTTGGTTATTCAGTTTGACAATCTAGATTGTCTTTGACTGGAGTGTTTACTGCACTTACATTAATTATAACTATTGGTATCTAAAGATTTAGTGGACATCATTGGCTTATTTCCTGTGTTAGAGGTAAAGTTATTTTTTTATTTTATTTATATCTATTTGTTCTCCCTATTTGTTACTTTTCTTGTTGGTTTTTCTTACTGTTACTCCTTCCCTGCCACCTTCTGGTTAATTAAACAATTTCTCAGTGCTCCATTTTGATTCCTCCAGCAGTTCTAGCTGTATCTCTTTGCGTTATTTTTTACTAGTTGCTCAAGGGATTATAATTGCACTTTTAACCTATGACAATTCTACTGAATATTAACGAATCTTGTAATAGTACAGTTCCATTTATCTATACCTTCTGTAAAATAATTCTAGATAGCAGACAGGTTCTTATAGATAACTAAAAACTAGGTAGTATACAGATGAGGTTTTGTATATATGCTCCTTAAGCCAGTACATGACATTTGGAGTGTTCAGACTGCACACACACAAAGGTTAGAGAGAGGGGATTATTCAAATACTTTGTTCAAAGACATTATACATGAAGTTATTCACCTACACACCCAATTATCAGAAGACCATTCACTGACAGTGAATTGTGCAAATCCTTTCTTTCTAGGCTGGGAGTGGTGGCTCATACCTGTAATCCTAGCACTCTGGGAGGCCAAGGAAGGATTGCTTGAGGTCAGAAGTTCGAGACCAGCCTAAGCAAGAGTGAGATCCCATGTCTACTAAAAATAGAAAAAATTAGCCTGGTGTGGCAGTTCAGGCTCTAGTCCCAGCTACTTGGGAGGCTGAAGTGGGGGATTGCTTGAGCCCAGGAGTTTGAGGTTGCTGTGAACTAGGCTGACACCACAGCACTCCAGCCTGGGTTATGGAGTGGGACTCTGGCTCAAAAAAAAAAAAAAAAAATCCTTTCTTCTAATGTTAAAACAAACAAAATTGAAGGATATTATTTGAATCATTTTAATGATTACTGAAGTTTGTTCAATTTTCCCCTGCTTTATTAGTCTTTACTAAGATACTAAGAAAACCAATTTTGGAAACAGCAATTTTAGAGTTGAAATAACCCAAACCTAATGAATGACCTCAGTGGTATGAAGCAGCATCACAGGTATCCCTAACAGTTACAGTATTCTACTCCACTGTCCAGAACATTTTAAATTCCCCATAGAGTGAAAACAGTAAAATGATAAAAGCTACCATTTACCAGGCCGCCTTCACTAAGTTTAGAACATTGTCCTAATGCTTCATATATACTTATTTAAGCTTCACATAAGGTAGGTACTATGCCCATTTCTTAGTTGAGGAAACAAGTTAGTTCAAGAATTTGCTCAAAGTCAATAAACACGAATCAGAGATAGAAATCAAAATTTATGTGTAATTTAGGACTTCCTATATCCAAATCCTGCAGCCTTAAACCACTCTTATACACTGCCTGTACATGGGGAGAACAGATGGGAACTCCCAGGAAACATTCCTCAATCTAGTTTTGCTGATTAAAAACAGAAAGGAAAGGTTGAGGAATCTATCTGTGGTAAAGGCAGGGGGCTTAAAGGGTGACAACTAAGAAGGCAACTGGAAAACTTAAAAAGCAGTTGTAAAACCTCAGAAGGAAAATAATCTTAAATCATATTCACAGGGGCAAAAAGACCTAAAGCAACACAGTAAGTACACCAAAGGCCTAACTGTACAACTATAACGATTAACTATCCCCAACTGACCTGAGTTGCAGGGTATTCACATTGATTATTATTAAAAATATGACCATATAATATTTTTTAAAAATTGGCTAAATGTTTATGCATATGTAGTCAGGTGGAAATTCACAAGTGACATAGTGTGTTTCCCATTAGTCATGTTTCCCACTGGAGTTGACTGTATCAGGTTTGTGAGAGACTTCTTCCTCCAAAATCGGTCAATAGACTTACGTTAAAGACAACATGTGTATTGAAAGTAGCAATTTTATTTGAGTTAAAATTATTTACAAAAACCCAAAGACATACTTCATGAAACTGGTACAAACTATTTTTTTCCTGCCGTTGGCTTTTGCTCCAAAGATCACAGCTGAGAAATACTGTATAAAATAAAAATAGGATTGGATTCAGAAAAGTACTCTACTATTCTAATTTCCAATTGGTAGTATTTACAGAAATATTTACAAAGGAAAAAAAAAAAAGGTTACTTTAAAACTTTAGTTAATTTGCAAGTCAGCCTCAAGTACCCTAAAATGCAGAGTTCTCTGAGGGTTAAAAACACACAAATGCACTACAGTTGGTGAGGTGGTATCTCCCCCACCGCCTCCCCCACCAAAATCTGCATCTCTATCAGTGCTTGACAATTAGTTATTAAGAAACAAAACAAAACAAAAAACTGTTAAACACTGAGGTAAATCAATTCCCAAATGATTACCAGTGTAACAGAAAAATGTAGTTCACCCTGATTGTTCTCATCCAAATGTTTCATAATATTCTCACCATTTGCCGCAAGTCAGTTTTACGAAGTCTATTCCTTTTCCTAAAGCCAATGATTAATAAATATCAATGTACTTTAAAATAATTAAAACATCTAACTAATTTTATGGGTTATCATTTACCGATTTGCTTTTAAAATAGTTTGCTAAGCTAACTTTTATACTCAGGGCAAATACAATCTTAATCTTTCCCATGTTACACTGGTATACTATGTTCTTAAAAGGTGACGGGGTAGGGGTTGGGGTGGGTTGAAGGAAGAAGAAAACAATTTGCCTGGAATCAGTTACTTCCTTATAGATTTCCCAACAATCTGCATTATCAAAAATAGGAAGACAATAGAAGGCAGCCACTGCATTAAAAAACATTACAGCTGGCACTGATACAAGAGCCCCGATTTGTCACTTTATACAAGGAAATAACAAAGTCTAAATGGGTAAAAATTAGACTTTAAGCTATTTTCCCCAATACACACCAAACTAATATTTTTATGGCTTTAAGTTTTACAAATCCAATGAAGAAACATGATGTAACTACCTGAAAGGTATTTAAAAGTATTCATGAAACATCTCTCTAAAAAGCCTGTATTCAGGCCCAATCAATAAAAAAGAAAAAAACTGTATAACCAGTGGTCTGAACAATAATAAAAGAAAAATTTGCAGTCATAAAATTAAATCTACAAAATGTTTTGTGTTCCATAACTGCTTTTTCAAACAACTGTTCTATGAACAAAGAATCTGAATGAAAAAAGGGTCTTCTCTAAACCAGCAATTTAAGGCTTTGCACTTATGCAATTGATCCTGTCATTCTATAGAAGAATATACATGTTATCTGGAAACATGAATTCCACATTGGTGTTTTAGCTTCCTTATATTTATTGTATTGAACATTAGAAAATATATCTAGAGAATCCTCCCTCATAACTTAATGTTTCAAGAGCCTCCCTAGCATTAAGTGTAAACTACCCTGGGTTTATTTTGCTTACTCCTTTAACAGGGCACATCATCTTATATACTATTCCTTCGACTGTGATTTGTTTTCTTGTGTCTACAGCTATGACACATTATGGTATGATATTGAATATGGTTGTGGTCACAAAAGTGAAAAACAGTTCAATAACCCAAACCTAATTAAGAATAAAAAAATATACTATTAATCCCTTGTGTCTTTGGATTCCATCTAACTTTAAATATAGACAGTAGTTCAGGGAACAACAACCAAAAAATTCACAAAATTATTAAAAGCTTTATTTACGATTGGAATCATTCAACAAAAAAGCAAAAAGCAAATGAGCCTGAAAAAGGAACTAAGCTGTTGTCTAGAATGTCCTCAGAACATTCGATACCTCAGTAGCTAAGCTGCCTTTGCACCTGGCTGGCATGACAACAGTGGCTCAACATACACAGCAGTTGCACTAACAGCAGCACAAATTTTCCCCCTAAATCTTGCCCAGAATAAAGCAAGAAAACAAGAGGAGGGTATAAACTCTGCCAAAGTAAATGTATTTAAATACTGCATGGAATTGTTAACAGCCTGAACCTTTTCCCTCATTTTTGATAGTTGCAGATTGATGTAGTAACTGTCATTTAGCAAATGCAGAATGCATGACGAAGAAATCAGGTGGTCTTAAAAATCCAAACACGAATGATACTGATGAATGTTCTTGGTATATCTTCAAGGACTTCTTTCATGACTTTTCTTTGTCTAAGGATAGCTCCAGCATTACCGAGCACCTGAAGCGAAGGTAAAGCAGCTAGCAATGTTCCAAATATTCAATCACTCTAGAGATAGATTTCTGGCCTGTTGTTCCAACAGCACACTGAAGGGGGGGTGAAACAGGGAAGGAAGTAACAGTTAATATTTAACAAACATTAAAAAGTATAAAAGCAAAATTTAACTCCTTTATATTTACTAAAATGAACGCCACAAATCAAAAGTACACTGATATTAAATAGTGGCTTCAATAATAAAGTGTTTTGCCATACCATACAATAATTATTAATAATTTGAAGAACTAAAATTAAAATTAAAAGATAATCTCTTTTTGCTTCCACTCACTGTGGCCACAGCATTTTTACTACTGCATGTTTACATGTGGCCATAGCATTTGTACATAGCATGTTTTACATTGACAGTTACTCTTAAAATTTAAAACCACATATGCTACAATAAAAGCTACTTACAGTAAGATTCATGAAGCTCAAAAATTTTTTGAGCATCTCTGTCATTATTGAAAAGTCTCCTTCTGGCAGATATTCCCGCACAGTGGTTACATTGATCTGAGGAAACAAATCAAAGAAACATTGGTCAGTGAACAGAAGACATGAGATGGCACCCTGTGTTGTTGGTTCTAGAGCACACCCTGTTGCAAAACAAACTTCTACAAGGTTCTTGGAACACTTAGGTTATTCCCTTTCCACACTCACTCACTCTGCGTTAGCATCCATTCCCTACCCCAAGCCCACCCTCAGAAAGGAAAAAGGCACGGCTGGCAAAGTATACAAAGAAGCATTTGTGTGCATAATAACCTTTGTAAACTTCAAAAAAAAAGAAGCCTGAAATAATGCATGCTGCACTGGTGAGTGTGTGTCTGTGTGTTGGGGGTGGGTGAGTGAGAGAGAGTGTGTGTGTGTGTGTGTGTGTGTGTGCGTGCGCGCGCGCTGGGGGTGGGTGCTACAAAAGCGACTGGGAGAGGAGGGGAGGGTGTTACACTGAGAACATACTCATAGAGTTGCTCATGAAATAACACTTCTCATGCTCTATAAGTGAATTCAGCCAATTATGTAGGACAGGAATTAACTAGAAAGATCTCTGATAAAGACAATCTTGAACAATGCCAGCAGACAAGAGTTAAAGTGTTTCCCTTCATTATTAGCAAGAAACAGCCAAACTATTAATATATATAAAACAATCCATTATAAGGAAAATATTATATGACCTGCTTTAAAAACTGTCCTATTTCATTACATTAAAAAATGCTTTAACGGTTCAGGAAGAATAAAAAGAAAAGCTCCTCTAGTACGGTGCACCTATAATAAAGAGCACAAAACAATGCTGTCCCAAGTTTGAGGATGCAAAGTAATGGGCCAAAAAAAGCAGGGGGGGCCCGCTTCCAATTTGACTTTTGTTAGTGGAGATAAGGAAAAAGAAACTACGTATTACTCTTCAGTCATCTGCCATCAGCCTCTCTCTCCCTTTTTTTCTATTCCTTCCACCAGGACAGTCATGAAATTATAAAGCAAAATAAAGTGCTCCCATGATTTCGATGGAAGTCCCTCATTCCTCTTTTTTTTTTTTCTTTTTCAGACAGGGTCTTTCTTGCTCTGTTGACCAGGCTAGAGTGCAGTGGCATCATCACAGCTCACTGCAGCCTCTACCTCCTGAGCTCAAGTGACCCTCCTCCTCCTGCCTCAGTCTCCCAGTAGCTGGGACTACAGGTATGTTCTATTATACCTGGCTAATTTTTCTATTTTAGTAGATATAGGTTATCACTCTTGCTCAGTTTGGTCTGGAACTCCTTACCTCAAGTGATCCTCCCATCTTGGTCTCTCAGAGTGCTAGAATTACAGGCATGAGCCATCACTCCCAGCCGATAGGCCCTCATTAATCTAAATCAAACCCTTCTCTGTCAACACATTACAGAATGCAATACATACAATGGCTGAGGCAATAGAGAGGACAGTTATAGCATTTATTTTAAACAGCATAGCAGGTACAAAAAGAAAAGGCTTGATATAGTATGGACTATTTGAAAATTTAAAAAAATATGTAAGGGGTATTCTGGTTTGGAAATTGGGAAGCAGTCTTAAGTTTGCAATCCTGAAGCAGTAAACAAAGTCATCATTCCCTCAATGCTGGTGAGGAGTGATGTGATCAGCAAGTACTCTGAAGACAGATGGCCTTGGTGGCAGTGTGCAAGGCCCAGGAATGGAGAAAGGCAAGAGAACAGAAGAGTTGGAAGAAGACTGATCACTGCAATACACCAGATGCAAAGTGGTAAGAAGTCATGGTGGACAACTGAAAATGAGACCAGATTCTCCTGGGCTTCCTAAGTATGCTGCCCTTGCCCACAAAGCAGCGCTTGCTACATACAACCACCTGCTTTCTTGTCTATTTCTTCCACTGACACAATGCGCAGACCAATCTCCTTTACATTTTGTGGGATCAACTAGCTTTTTGAATTCACAACAGTGCCCACAATTTAAGAACCTTCTCTCTTTCCAGATAAGATACAAACATAAATAGGACTTAACATAGAAAAGAGGGCCCAAGATAAATCACATGTTGTAATAACACAACTTCAAAAAACATTATGTAAGAAAGAACATGACTTAGTATGATTAAACCCAGCATGTGTAAAAAAGAATACCTAAAAAGATTTCAATTTAAATATTACATTATTTGAGGCCTGCCTCTTCCTTCTTCCTTTTTTGTTTTGTTTTTTGGGGGTTTTTTGGTTATGTTTCTCATTTGTTCTTAAAATCCTGACATTGGAAATAAGGGGAAAGGCTGAACTGAAGAGGTTACAGGAAAGAGGGATAAAGCAGGGCTTCCAGAGCCATGACTCAAACCTTGGTCTTAATCCTGAAAGCTGTGGTGCCCAGAGGGGGTTCATGGAGCAGGCTGGTATGCATTTAGATTGAATTACAATGTAAGTATGGAAGAGATAGATTAAGACTGATTTGTAAAACTACACAGGACTTAGAAAAATAGACAACACAGAGAGCTAGATAGAGGAAATGTGATTGGGGAGATGGACTCAGGCACAAGATGCCTGCATGAGTTACTCCTCCAGTGAAGCTATTCATGTAACATTAGTCTTTTTTTCCAATCCTCTAGCTTCAAAAAGAGAGATGGCTCTGACTTCCTACAAAGCCAACTCTCTTGCTACACTTTGTCTTGCCTCCTGAATGCTCAGGGAAGGAAGGAAGGAAGAAAAGAAACAACGAAAAGAAAGGGAAGAAGGGGAAAAAAAACTTCCTTTTATTTAAAAATCTGGCTTTACCACACTGGACCTTCCACTTAAAAATATGCATGTGAACCCCATTTTAAAGGGAACACTCACAATGATTCTGCCATTACCCCCTTTACAGACTGATTTACTCTTCATCTTTGTTTTTCCCATGGCAGCAGATGTCCCAATAGCCATAACCTTCCACTTTTGTGATGACTCAGTCAGATTATCTAGATACTCATATTTCTCATATGTAATGTGACCCAATGCTGGCTCAGACGAAAGAAAGTCTACTTGGTGAAGAGTGGGGTACAGTAAGGTCCTAGGGGGAAAAAACTGTTGTCTTAAAAAGAAACATTGAGCAAGAGGCACCTATTAATGCTGGATATTATTTAACTTAATGAGCTATCTAGTTACAGTCAGCATAGGGTCATGAGAACTAGCAGTGGATAAGACAACGTGTGGAGGGCAACAGTTTAAAGACAGAAATTATCTGAGTTCCTTGTGACCTTGTTGAGGCACTGAAATAACCCAAATTAGACTTTGCCATCTTGGTTAAGCCAGCTAAATACAGGTTTTATGCTATCTCTTCTTTTATTCCAACAAAAGGCATATGAACAGATTCCTCCATCAAATAACTTTTTCATTAGACTAGTGTTCTCCCAACTTTGGGAAGTACCTTTAAAAGTTCAACAAATAGCTAAAAGTTTTTAACATCATACACTATCTTAATTTTTAATTTAATTTCAGGTATGTAAATTTTCCTTTTTCATTAAATGAGACTAGCTTGTTTTTGACATCTGCTTTGTATTAAACCTTAAACAGTATAACTCCGACAGACACATCAGTTCTTAAAAAAGCCATAAGGATCAACACATTACTTTTAAAACATGAAAATCAATTTATTTCACTCCAAACCTCAATTAGTAAAGCCTATATTGGAAAGGGAATAAACTTGTCTAGAATATATAATAAAAAAAAAAATGCTAGATAAGTTTATTCCCTTTCTAACATAAAATCTACTAAGAAAGGTTTCTACTTAAAACTAAAGAAAACTATTGGAAATATTAAGGCATTTTCTTGCCATTTTTCTTCCACAGGAAAATAATTTAAAAATTGTTTAAACAACCCTATAGCCAACCAATAGTCTTTCTGGAATAATGTGGACATGAATGGGGAAAAATTAAAGAAACAAATAAGTGAAATGGGTTGGTATGAAAGTGTTCCACTGGAATTTTTTTAAGAAAAGATTTTAAAGATAAAAAGATAAAACATTAATGAACTATTTACTCACTGGACTTTCCTGGCAGAGACACCCGAGAAGTAGTGCTGTGTAGGAGGCCACGATGCAATCCTCCATGTGTTTGCCAGCATGCTGAAGGGCTGAAAATGTTAAAGAATTATATCAGTATATCCATTAATAACCACCTCGCAAAATCAACTATTTCTATTAGTTATCTTTCCTTCAAAACTACTAAACATCAACAAATGGTTCTAAGACAACTAGATAGTCATAAATTAACAAAAATTAGCTCAAAATGGAGTAGGGACCCAAATATAATGGCTAAAAACCATAAACCTTTTGTGTTACAAAGGACACCATTAACAAGGTGAAAAGATAACCCACTGAATGGGAGAATATATTTGCAAATCATGTATCTGGTAAGGATCAATAACCTATAATGTATAAAGAATTCTTATAACTCAACAAAAAGACAACCCAATTAAAAACTGGGAAAAGGAACTGAATAGACATTTCTTCAAAGATGATATACAAATGGCCAATGAACACATGAAAAGATGTTCAATATCACTAGTAACAGAGAACTACAAATCAAACCACAACATATCATCTCACACTCGCTGGATGACCTAAGACAAATAATGGAACCCTCACCCACTGCTGATGGGAATGTAAAATAGTGCAGCCACAATGGAAAACAGCCTGGTTTTTTAAAAAATGTTAAATATAGAGTTAATATATATTGCAACAATTGCAACTCCTAGGTATATATCCAAAAGGAATGTAAATATGTCTACAAAAAATGTACAAAATTGTTCACAGTGGCATTATTCATAAAAGCTAAAAAGTAGAAACAACCCAAATGCCTATCAATGGACAAAACGATAAACAAAATATGGTACAATAATACTATGGAATATTATTTGGCTATAATAAGGAATGCAATACTAACATATGGTATGTCACTGATAAATTCTTAAACACATTCTGCTGTATGAAAGAAGCCAGTCACAAAAGGCCACATACATTATATTACTCCTTTTATATGAAATGTCCAGAATAGGCAAACTCATAGAATCAGAAAGTGGATTAGTGATTTGCTAGTGGCTGGGGGAGGAGAAAATGGGCGTCATGGCTGTACAGTCTCACGAATTTACTAAAAACTACTGGACTATTCACTTTAAAAAGGTGAATTTTGCAGTATCTGAATTATATTTCAAAAAGCTGTTTACATTTTTAAAAGATAGCTAAACAACCAAAAATATCACTATGCCCCCCCCCCAAATATCAAAACCAAAAGAAAAAGAAATGTCTGACAACATCAGAACTAATGGCATTAGGTTTCGGGAGAAGCTCAGAATGAGACATTGCTGGGTATTCCTACCTAGGTGAAGCTGAACATACTACAGCTGTCCCTCGGAATCCACAAAACATTGGCTCCAAGAAGCCCCCCCATACCAAAATCCAAGGATGCTCAAGTCTCTGATACAAACTGGCACAGTGTTTGCATGTAACCTATGTACATCCTCTCTAGATTACTTATAGTACTATACTTTTTATTTAGATTGTTTATATTGGATTTTTTCCCAAAATATTTTTTATTTACTCATGGTTAGTTGACTCTGAGGATGCGGAACCCATTAATATAGAGAGCTGACAATTTAAATGTCCTAACCTTAGTGACAGGAAATTCAAATGGCTATTCTATAGAACTTGTATGAATAGTAAAACAAGTATCAGAATTACTGACAATAGTAGATACTCTAAGATTTGATTAGTGAAGATATTACCCCCAAAGTAATCCTTCCTGTGTTTGCCACCTAGTACTAACCTTTGACAACTATTCTTAGAATTTATGACCATAAAGCTCAGTTTAAAGTGCAACTGACAAAACAATCTAAAGAATTCAAAACTGGAAAAACCATTTTGTGTAGCTGCTTTCCAAACAGATGAGCAAAGAAAAGAAGGGCCCAGGAAGGAAAAGTGACTCGATCTTTCCTGTCGCTAGCATGTGTGCCACCGACATCCACCTTCCTAATTGCTAGGAAGAACAATACTTAAGTATCAAAACCTGTCTGGGCTGAACTTGAAAAGCCCTAAAGTAACAGCTAGATTATGACAATATGTGAATTAAAATACTTTAAAAAAAAACAAAATCAGTCCGGGCGCAGTGGCTCACACCTGTAATCCTAGCTCTCTGGGAGGCCGAGGCAGGCGGATTGCTCAAGACCAGGAGTTCGAAACCAGCCTGAGCAAGAGTGATACCCCGTTTCTACTATAAATATAAAGAAATTAATTGGCCAACTAATATATATAGAAAAAATTAGCCGGGCATGGTGGCGCATGCCTGTAGTCTCAGCTACTCGGGAGGCTGAGGCAGGATTGCTTGAGCCCAGGAGTTTGAGGTTGCTGTGAGCTAGGCTGACGCCACAACACTCACTCTAGCCTAGGCAACAAAGCGAGACTCTGTCTCAAAAAAAAAAAAAAAATCAAAGCATTATGCTCAATTTGACTATACTATTCAAAATAAATATACCTTTATTGAGGTCAAGTTCTTCATCATCCTCCTCCTTCTTATGTATCTCTTCTGTACCATCAGTCTTTTCAGTTGACACCCACTGTATTTCTCCACTTGTTTCTTGCCACTCTCCACTCTTATCATGCTGAGTGGTGGGAGCATCTTTGATCAACTCATCTGTTTTACTTTCGGCCAACTGGGCTGCTCGTTCTCGTTCAAGGAATAGCTGATAAAAATTATTTTTGAAGATCATTAAAAACAAATCAACTAACATACAGACACCTAAATTCAAGGTTCTGATTTATTTTAAATATATCGCTAACTCTAAAGAAGGCTGTCTGGTAAAAAGTGAGTGTAGGCCGGACGCGGTGGCTCACGCCTGTAATCCTTGCACTCTGGGAGGCTGAGGTGGGTGGATTGCTCCAGGTCAGGAGTTCGAAACCAGCCTGAGCAAGAGCGAGACCCGTCTCTACTATAAATAGAAAGAAATTAATTGGCCAACTAATATATATAGAAAAATTAGCTGGCACATGCCTGTAGACCCAGGTACTCGGGAGGTTGATGTCGCGCCCGCCTCGCCAGCAAGGAAGACGCGGCAACCGGAGTTCTTCTGACAGCGCTTTAATGGGGATTGCTTAACTGGTTACATGCGGAGACGCCGAGGCGTTCTCGGCGGCTGCTTATAAAGGCAGTAAGTACACTGGGCATTGTCTGATTGGATAAGGCACTTGGAAGGGAGGAGACAAACTCTGCCCATGCGCTGAGCACTTGTTTGTCAGACTAACAGGGTTTGACCAGGAAGCGGGCGCCATCTTGGAATGGCGTTGCCACCGCGCCCCACAGGTTGAGGCAGGATTGCTTGAGCCCAGGAGTTTGAGGTTGCTGTGAGCTAGGCTGACGCCACAGCACTCACTCAAGCCTGGACAACAGAGTGAGACTCTGTCTCAAAAAAAAAAAAAAAGAGTGAGTGTAAGTAAAAGGTTTTAGTCTGTATCTTACTGAAAGCCAAAACAAAACTATAAATGCTGCTAGGACTTAATCAAGTAATCTATTAAATTATGCAAGTACTGCTTCTAAGAATGAAAATTTCAATTTCCTTTAATTTGGATAATACTAACAAATTCAAATAAAAAACAAAACAAGACTCAATTCAAATTAACCCAGGCAGACTAGATGAGTTAATGGGAAAGGAAGGACACTGAATTAAACAACATGATGTTGAGGGGGAGAAGCAACATGGGTTCTTCTAAGAATTTAAGAGATAAATAATCAGCAAAAGTCAAAAGCAAAAGGTCTCAGAAAGAACTGGATCTCAACTAACATTATTAGCATTTTTACCAAGTGAAGTACTCAGGGAAAGTCTAAGTCAAAAGGAACACACCAGACCAGATACAGTAGCTGACACCTGTAATCCTAGCACTCTGGGAGGCCAAGTAGGAGGATCCCCTCAGTTTGACAACAACCTGAGCAAGAGTGAGACCCTGTCGCTAATAGAAAGAAAAAAACTAGCTGGATATGGTGGTACTCGCCTATAGTACCAGCTACCAGAAGGCTGAGGCAGGAGCGCTTGAGCCCAGGAGTTTGAGGTTGTTGTGAGCTAGGCTGAAGCTGTGGCACTCTAGCCAGGGGGTGAGGGGGAACACCAAACTCCTTTGCTTCACTTACTTTATTGTCCTCTATGCTGGTACAGTGCAGAACACATAGAAAGCATTGAATATACTCAGTTTCATGGTTTGGGAAAAGCTCCAATTTACTAACTA
Organism: Microcebus murinus; assembly: GCF_040939455.1. Lineage (NCBI taxonomy): Eukaryota > Metazoa > Chordata > Mammalia > Primates > Cheirogaleidae > Microcebus > Microcebus murinus. The sequence continues at coordinate 67,483,589 of NC_134117.1, forward strand.
CCTGAAGATCAAATGCCAAGCAGCCCTCAAAAATGTGCTGAATATATAGAAGATTGGTATATAAACTTCAAAGACAGCTAGTATAAGATAATATCCTAGAGAAAATAAAGTTTAAGCTTTATATAGAAAAGCTATTCTGAAAACTGATCCAGGAATCTCTGGGAGTCCTTGAGACCCTATCAAGGATTCTGGAAGGCCAAACTTACATTCATAATATTATTAAGGTCATTAAATATGAAATGTCTGATTTCCTTAAGTATTAAATTTGACAGCTGATATCTCTGACATTTCCATTTTGACACTTGTTTTATTTTTATTGTGAAGGTACACTCTCATTCTTTCAAACACATGGTTTCTGGTTTGTGATTATCTTTCAAAAAAATTTTTAGAGAAATTTTTGTGAAACCATGGATAAGTTAAAAATTTGTGTTTTGTTTTAATATGATTTCCATCATGGAACCAATGCTGCACAGACAGCTTGAAATATCAGCAAAATGTTTGGGAAGGATGAGGCTAATGACACACAGCACACTGAAGGTTCCAGTAGTTTTGTTTTGATGATTTTAATCTTGAAATGAGCCATGTGGGTGACTTGAGACAAAGGCAGATAATGATGAGCTGAAAGCTGTAGTAGAAGTGAATCCATCTCAATCCCTGCATGAATTAGCAGCAAGGCTTGATGTTACTATTCCAATAATATTGGATTATTTGAAACAAATGGGCAAGGTAAAGAAGCTGTATAGATGGGTACCAGTGAATTAAACAAGTATCAGAAGAGAAATCATCTCCAAGTTTACCATTCTTTGTTGTTATAACAAAAAGGTAAACCAGTTTTATACTGTATTGTTACGTGTGATGAAAAGCAGATTATTTTTGATAATCACATGCATTCGGCCCAATGGTTTATAAAGATGAAGTACTAAATCACAGCCCCAAACTGAATATTCATCAAGAAAAGCTAACGGTGTCTGCTTGGTGGTCTAGCACTGGTATTATCCACTACAGACAGCTTCATGAAACCTAGTCAATCCATTACAGTAAATGTCTTCTGCAACCAATTGGATGAAATTTTAAGGATGAATGTGATTAAGCAGTGAGACTAGTCAACAGGACAATCCTCTTGCAAGACCACATGTTGCAAAAAGCAATGCTGCTCAAACTACAGAAGCTGAACTTGGAAACTCTTCTGTCATCCACTATATTCACCTGACCTTGCACCAACTGACTACCATTACCTCCAAGCTTTGGACCACTTCTTGTGAGGAAAAATATTCAATTCTCAACAAACTGTGGAAAATGCCTTTCATGATTTCACTGCCATTTGCTCTCCAGGCTTCCTTACTGCTGGCATAAATGAGCTATCGTTAAGATGGTAAAAACTCGAGGTGGGCAGATCGCTCAAGGTCATGAGTTTGAAACCAGCCTGAGCAAGAGCGAGACCCCATCTCTACTAAAAATAGAAAAATTAATTGACCAACTAAAAATATATAGAAAAAATTAGCCGGGCATGGTGGTGCACACCTGTAGTAGTCCCAGCTACACGGGAGGCTGAGGCAGAAGGACTGCTTGAGCCCAGAAGTTTGAGGTTGCTGTGAGCTAAGATGATGCCACGGCACTCTAGCCTAGGCAACAGAGTGAGATTCTGTCTTTAAAAAAAAAAAAAAAAAAAAAAATGGCAAAACTATGCTGATAGTTTAGGCATGCACTTTGATTAATTGTACTACTTCTTGTTTGAGATATAATAAACTATAACTTTTTTGTTGTGTTTTATTTTTTTATACTTCTTTAAATTTTTTTTAAACGTTCTTACCTAGCAAAGTTTCTGCATGTATAAACTACAACTTTTGATTCAAAATTGGACCTAATACTAAGAAGTCAGCCTTCCTAGCAATCATTCTTGTGAAAAAAAAAAAAAAAAAGAAGTCAGCCTACTTCTTTCTCTCATAAGGGTACAGTGGAATTTATAGTCTACATGCCATGTGATTATGTCACCACTCTAATGGCTATGTATTTTCCTAATTTTAATTTATAAGTCAGTAAATTTATAGTAGATATAAACAAAAGCTCTTTGGGTTTCCTAATAATTTTTAAGAAGACCTGAAAGGAAATTATTTAAGAGAATGATAGGCTCCTAGTCATGACTCAGGAAAGGATCAAGTTTTTGTAGATTAATTTCTGAAGACACAACTTCAAGCATTATTGGTTTCAAAAAGACAAAAAGAGGTAAAGAATTACAAGGGCTTTGGAAAAATAAAAAGGACAGTGCAATCCATTACTGTTTCTGGACATGTGCAAAATAACATTGAAGAAAATACCAAAAACATCTAGAAACCTGTTAGACTGGCAAAAATGCTGGCATCAAGGCCGGGCACGGTAACTCATGCCTGTAATCCTACCACTCTGGGAGGCCAAGGCGGGAAGATCGCTCAAGGTCAGGAGTTCAAAACCAGCCTGAGCAAGAACGAGACCCATCTCTGCTGTAAATAGAAAGAAATTAACTGGCCAACTAAAAATATACAGAAAAAATTAGCCGGGCAAGGTGGCACATGCCTGTAGTCCCAGCTACTCGGGAGGCTGAGGCAGAAGGATTGCTTGAGCCCAGGAGTTTGAGGTTGCTGTGAGCTAGGCTGATGCCACAGCACTGTAGCCGGGGCAACACAGTGAGAGTCTGCTTCAAAAAAAAAAAAAAAAAAAAAAGGCATCAGTATGAAGAAACAAGGAATCATAAATAGTTTTGGAGGAAAGTATAATTTGAGGGCAGAGGAAGCATGTGTTAGAGTGGGAGGAATTGGGCACAGCAATTTTAAATACAGGATGTATATACTCTGACACAATTCCTTAAGCCACGAAATTACCCAACAGACAAACTTTGAAAAGTATGGCCCTAGAGTACTTATCTCTAAAATATTTGTAACAGAAGAAAACGAAAAACAAAACAAAACAAACAAAAAAAAACAAACAAAAGTACAACAATCAAAAAGTATCAAATGGTATTCATCACAAAGAAAGATAAACCTATGTGTTGATATAAAAAGCACACGAAGACGATGTAAACAAAAAACAGTATACACTAATGTCTATGTATAGTAAGATTCCATTTATGTAAAAAAAATTGCACATTTATTTTTATACATGCATAAACACTAACTTCTCAGGACAGATACAAAACTATTACAAATGGTAACTTTTCAGGAAATAGACTTAAGGATTTTAAGCCATTCTGAATGTAATTTTTTTAACCTACATACATAAATTACTTCTGATTTTTAAAATAAACAGATCAATTAATTTTTCAAGAGTAAATTAGAAAAACACTAGGCAGAAGAACGTTTGGTCAGTAATCAGAACTACTTAATTTGAAAATTACTAGATTAAGATCAATGCTATCAATACTACTAAGGATATAAATCTGAATGTTAATTTTCCCACTATATCTTTGAATTTGAGAATTAAGAGCCATTTCTTTTTTTTTTTTTGAGACAGAGTCTCACTTTGTTGCCCAGGCTAGAGTGAGTGCTGTGGTATCAGCCTAGCTTACAGCAACCTCAAATTCCTGGGCTCAAGCGATCCTACTGCCTCAGCCTCCCAAGTAGCTGGGACTAAAGGCATGCACCACCATGCCCAGCTAATTTTTTGTATATATATTTTTAGTTGGTCAATTAATTTCTTTCTATTTTTAGTAGAGACAGGGTCTCGGCTCAGGCTGGTTTTGAACTCCTGACCTTGAGCAATCCACCCACCTTGGCCTCCCAGAGTGCTACGATTACAGGCGTGAGCCACCATGCCCAGCCAGGAGCCATTTCTTGATACTTAAGATAATTGAGCACTCTAGCGTGGGCAACAGAGTGAGACTCTGTCACACACACAAAAAAAGATAACCGAGTAGAAGGTGACACAATTCTCTAAAACAAGAGTAACAGAACCTACCACTCGAAATGTCTTACAGTCTAAAAACAAAAACTTCAGACGGATTAAAAATTGGCAAATGCTAGCAGGTAAAAGAAAGCTAGGCATGATATAGGGTGATACCCTGAAGAACAAGCCACTTCTACAACACGTAGTACAAAAGAGGAATACTGGGCTGGATATACCAAACATTCCCAGGTCAATCAGTCAGAGTAGGAAAATTTGTGACTATTCCTAAACTCACAAACAGGGGTCTCCTGGAGTGTGGGAATATTTTCTGCAGATTAATCCCTACTATGGGAATAATGCAGATCAATCTTCTATTTCTTCAAAAACAACTCCCAAAGCCATTGATGGTATATTTTTATTCATTTTGGGTTCTATTAAGCAGGCGGCAGAATGATTGAAAAAACTCTGGTACAACCATACAAGGTAATGCCTACTTAGCAATAATGATAAGTGCAAGAATCTGGATAGACTGCAAGGACATATGATTAATGAAAAAAAGTCAAACTCAAAAGGTTACACAGGATTCCATTTATATAACATTCTTGAAAAGACTGGAGATGGAGAATAGATTAGTAGTAGGTAGGAGATAGGGAAGGCCAGCAGGCTAGGTATTGGGTAGCACAAGGGAATCCTTCTGTGGTGATAGTTCTGTACCTTAGTGTAGTGGTGAGTTCATGAACCTAAACATGGAATAAAAATGCATGAAAGTATTCATGTCACACACACACATATAAATGAACGCAGGTTAAAATGATGAAACTGAATAAAGGCCTTAAGTCTAGTTAATAGAAATGTAAGAATGTCAAGTTATTGGTTTTGATATTGTACTACAGTAATGTAAGATGTCACCATTAGACAAAGCTAGGTAAAGAGTAAATGGGAATCTTTGTACTATTTTTGTAACTTCCTGTGAGTCTATACTCAACTCAAAATAAAAAGCTTAAAAACAGAATTACACAGGAAAAAAATGCTTCTTTTAGCAGAAAAATAAATCAATAAGTAAATGAGGTCTACAAAGAAAAAATAGTCTATTATTACCAATTATTGTTAATGAATTACTACTACTGTTTAGATATTATTATCATGATAATTTATCACTGGTTTCACATATCATTTTATTTTTAATAACTAAGGACTAAAATTTCAAGGCCATTCAAAACTGATTATTCTGAAGCCTAGGAAAAATGCCTAGGGATTATATCTCATCTATAGTCAACACTCAATTATACATAACAGAGAAGAGTAAGAGGAAAATGAAAAATTAAGACTTTATTTTTTATTTATTTTTTTTTTTGTGAGACAGAGTCTTGCTTGTTGCCCAGGCTATAGTGAGTGCCGTGACGTCAGCCTAGCTCACAGCAATCTCAAACTCCTGGGCTCAAGTAATCCTTCTGCCTCAGCCTCCCAAGTAGCTGGGACTACAGGCATGCGCCACCATGCCCGGCTAATTGTGTATATATATATATATATGCCAATTAATTTCTTTCTATTTATAGTAGAGACGGGGTCTCGCTCTTGCTCAGGCTGGTTTCGAACTCCTGACCTTGAGCAATCCGCCCGCCTCGGCCTCCCAGAGAGCTAGGATTACAGGCGTGAGCCACCGCGCCTGGCCAAAAACTAAGACTTTAAATGGCTCAAAGAAACTGTCTCTTCCCAAGATTTCTCATGCTCGGCCACTTTGTCACTTTCTATACTTGTTAAAGAACAAGTGACGAAGCACTAACAGTGTTCTGGAAACAGATCAGACCAGTAAGTAAATATTGGAGGGCTGGATAGGATGGGGCTGGATTCTCAATTTGTTTCATTTCCAATTTGATTCATAAAACAAATGAGCCTTGTTATCACTTCTTGAGGAGTGATTACAATAGCTGAGTAAAGCCAGTGGTCTACAGAGAAATTGTACATTTTTCATTGGTTAAGAATACTGGTTATAATCAAGTTTCATCCTGGAAACTATGACTATTTAAGAATTGGTCAGGTCTAAAAGACATTCCCTCCCCACCCCAGCAAAGATATCCTTCAGAAGTTCTAAATTTAAAACATTAAATTAAATTTAAAAAGGACAAGGAGATAAAAAGGTACAATTGATAAAGGAATTGGAAGATGCAACAAACTACAGGTGTTAGTTTGTTTTTTTTAAGTTGTTCTTACCTGCACTAAAGCCTGAACGGCATGAACTTGTCCAGCTATCCTTAAACTATCATCTCCTTCTCCACTACAGAAAGAAGAATCAAAAGAACACGATGTTTCCATGTTGACAAGACAGTGCCGATTCCGAGCACTATACTCCACTAGATTTATCAGCAGACCTAAGCCCTACAAAAATTTTAAAAGATACATATTATCATAGGTGAGAACTTATAACAAATGAACACAATATATGTAATTTTTATTGGCAACTTATAAAAACCTGGTAATCAGTGTTTTATCCTCTGAAAAATGGCTAAAAACCATTATGTAACATAAGAAAGATTCCAAAAGAATCATTCCTTTGGTTTTTAATCACCACTTTTAGTTTCCATATTTTTCATTTTTACATGGAGTCCTTCATGGCTGTCTTTTGTACAGTAAGAGGAATGTTCATACAGAATTTATGAATATAATCCCATAACATATTAAACAACTAGTTCTTACACTAAGATGAATGTTTTCATACTAGATAAAATACACACTTTTAAAACAGCCATTTCAACTTACCAGCACTCGAATATCAAATCTCTGCTCCTGAGGTAGGTACTTTGGAACCTGAAGCACACAGTTCATTGCTGTGCCTATGAGGCCATCCTGTTCTCCTGTTTTGGTGCTGCCCCACTCTGACACAAGAAATGGAAATGGAAAAATTGTTGCTAATACTTCCTTTTGAAAATAAACCAGTATTTATTAAAATGGACATTAACTTAGGATTATATAGTTATCCTTTTATTGAAATACACTGTTGATACTTCTGGTCCAAGCTACCAGGCTAATTCTAAAATTATCAACTCCTGGTATTGTGCAGTGCCTCATGCCTGTAATCCTACCACTCTGGGAGGTCAAAGAGGGAGGATCATTTGAGGCCAGGAATTTGAGACCAGTCTGAGCAAAGGCAAGACCCCATCTCTACTATAAATAGAAAAATTAGCCGGGCATGGTGGTGTGTACCTATAGTCCCAGCTACATAGGAGGCTGAGGCAGGAGGACTGCTTAATCCCAGAAGTTTGAGGTTGCAGTGAGCCACTGCACTCTAGCCCAGAGACAGAGCAAGATCCTGTCTCAAAACAAAACAAACAAACAAAAACCCCAACAAAGTTAAAATGATCAGCTTCTGGCCAGGCGCCGTGGCTCACGCCTGTAATCCTAGCTCTTGGGAGGCCGAGGCGGGCGGATTGCTCAAGGTCAGGAGTTCAAAACCAGCCTGAGCAAGAGCAAGACCCCATCTCTACTATAAATAGAAAGAAATTAATTGGCCAACTGATATATATATATATATAAAATTAGCCGGGCATGGTGGCGCATGCCTGTAGTCCCAGCTACTCGGGAGGCTAAGGCAGAAGGATAGCTTGAGCCCAGGAGTTTGAGGTTGCTGTGAGCTAGACTGACGCCACGGCACTCACTCTAGCCTGGACAACAAAGCGAGACTCTGTCTCCAAAAAAAAAAAAGATCAGCTTCTAAAAGCAGTTTAAACCTACATATGGGTAAGTCAAGTACATTATGGCAGTTAAAAAATCACTACACTGACCCGGCCCAGTGGCTCATGCCTGTAATCCTAGCACTCTGAGAGGCCGACATGGGAGAATCACTTAAGGTTAGGAGTTCGAGACTGGGTTGAATAACAGCCAGACCCCTGTCTCTACACAAAATAGAAAATTAGCCAGGCCTGGTGGCACATGGCTATAGTCCCAGTCACTGGGGAGGTTGAGGCAGGAGGCTCACTTGAGCCCAGGCGTCTGAGGTTGCTGTGAGCTAGGCTGACGCCATGGCACTCTAGCCCGGGCAACTGAGTAAGACTCTGTCTCAAAAAAAAAAAAAATATTACTACATTAAGAAAAGAAACAAAGGGGATTAATTTGTTTTTACATATAATATACAATCTTTCTTTTTTTGAGACAAAGTCTCAATCTGTTGCCTGGGCTAGAGTGCCATGGTGTCAGTCTAACTCAGAGCAATCTAAAACTCCTGGACTCAAGCAAGCCTCCTGCCTCTGCCTCCCCTGTGGCTGGGACTACAGGCAAGTGCCACCATGCCCGGTTAATTTTTTTTCTATATATTTTTAGTTGGCCAATTAATTTCTATTTTTAGTAGAGACGGGGTCTCGTTCTTGCTCAGGCTGGTTTCCAACTCCTGACCTTGAGCGATCCTCCCACCCTGGCTTCCCAGAGTGCTAGGATTACAGGTGTGAGCCACCACGCCCAGCCCCTATACAATCTTTCAATGAGAAAATATGAAGAAAATACTACTTACCATTATCATTAGTTAAATTGAGCAACACCCCAATGATGGCCCTCATGCAGTCCTCCACTGCTTTGCCCACATGGTTAGTTACATTCTGGTGCGGCTTACTGTCGGCTAAGCATATGCTATCTTCAGCACGATTATACTGCTGAATCAGTTCTTCACAATGCTGTAACGCTCTTAAAAAAAAACAAAATGTGGACTATTATGGTAAATAAAAATAGTACATAATAAATTTTTACTTACTTGAACCTAAATGCTGTCAGATTAAATCTCATTTTATTTTGCAAAATATGATAATTTAAAAAATTTCTCTACAGAAAGGTAAAATTAAAACTCATGGGAGAAGTTTATATCTGTACTAACTACATCTACCACTAGTAAACTCTTTATTTCCCAGGAGTTGTCCCCCATTTTACTGAATTCTCCGATACAACAGACAGACCTCAACCCTTCCCCAAATAGGTAAACCTTTAAGAGCTAATGTTGGACACCTCTGACTCTCATTTAAATATTTTTCGTTTAGAAAGCAAGTTGTTAGCAGGTAGGGATTGTTATATATACTAATATTATATAATAAATAACCTTGTAAAGGACAGGTATCAAATACTTCATATGCATTAGAGCAAATCATTATTTCTTAACTAGAAGTCAGACTGCCATGTCTCCTGGCAGCCATCCAAGGGTATATACTGAGCTGTATCCAAGGATTCTCAAGATACCACCCAAAACAAAAAGGAAATATAATCCTTAAACCACTCTACTATTTCTAAAGAATCTCTTTAAATCGCCAAGACCATTAAATTTACTTTTAAGTCTAATGTAAATCAAGTAAGCTGACTCTGTCAGTTGATTTTTCATGTGTTAATATTATATGCCATACAAAACCATTAAAGAAATCTACACCACATCTAATCTACCCCTAGGTGCCCTGTACAACACTGAGGAAGTTCTATAAGGTTCCTTATTACCCTTTATTTAAGAAGATGTTCCTCATGACTAACTTAAAATAATTTGTTCTGATGTTTGGTAATGTTGGCCAGAACTACCATGCTGTTATTGATAACTCAACTGTCTTTAATACTAACCTAAACTGTAGCTTCGAAGGTAAGGGGCAGTTCAGCATTTACTATTTAATCTATCAATATGCTATCGTTGCATAAATTGTGGTTCTACTGAAAAGCTCAAAAACCTAGATCAATGCTCTTTCACAAATATCCAATCCTGACCTCTTCTGCCACTTCTAAGACATTTGATCTAAATTTCCTAATCAAAATCAAAGAGCTAAAAACCTGTCATACTAAATATCTCCTTTTGCAAGGGACTTGTCATGGTTTCTGAAGTACACAAAAGAGACCTTTTAAAATCAGAAACAATACATAAAATTATTTGTCAATTTAAAAAATAAAAATAATATAAAATCAGAAACAGATTAAATTTTTAAGAACATTCTTTGGTGTAATCCTAGCACTCTGGGAGGCTGAGGCAGGTGGATTGCTCAAGGTCAGGAGTTCGAAACCAGCCTGAGCAAGAGCGAGACCCCGTCTCTACTATAAATAGAAAGAAATTAATTGGCCAACTAATATATATAGAAAAAATTAGCCGGGCATGGTGGCGCATGCCTGTAGTCTCAGCTACTCGGGAGGCTGAGGCAGAAGGATTGCTTGAGCCCAGGAGTTTGAGGTTGCTGTGAGCTAGGCTGACGCCAAAGCACTCACTCTAGCCTGGGCAACAAAGCGAGACTCTGTCTCAAAAGAAAGAAAAAAAAAAAAAGAAGAACATTCTTTGGTAAGGCAGAATAAAACAGAGTAATAAAACAAGTGGAATGTATGCATTAAGAGTACTAATTGTGATGTGAAATTTTCAAATGCAAGACAAATGAAGAAATGGAGAAGAAATCTACAGATTAAAAAATCTACTGGTAAGTTTGTGACTAGTGGTAATTTAAGATTTTTATAAATTTGAATATTGATTAAACATATTAAGCAATTAATAATTTATATTATGTGAAAATGGTATTGTGCTTATATTTTTTAAGAGTCCTTTTCTTTTACTGCATATTTATATGATAATGGCATCTGGATTTGCTTTAAAATAATACAGGAGGGGAAATGCATGGGGTTATAGACAGAAATAAAACTGGCCATAATTGATAACTTTTTTTTATTATGGGAAGAGGGAAGAGGGAAGTTCACTTTTCTTTTTTTCTAATTAAGACAGAATCTCAGTCTGTCATCCTGGGTAGAGTGCAGTAGTGCCATTAGAGCTTACTGCAACCTCAAACTCCTGGACTCAACTGATCCTCCTACCTCAGCCTACCAAGTAACTGGGACTACAGGTGCATGCTACAATACCCAGCTAATTTTTCTATTTTTAGTAGAGATGGGGTCTCACTCTTGCTCAGGCTAGTCTTGAACTCCTGAGCTCAAACAATCCTCCCACCTTGGCCCCTCCAGAGTACTAGAATTACAGGCATGAGGCATGAGCCACAGTGCCAGGCCCATAATTGATAATTAAGCTGGTAAGGTGTATATACGGGTTTATTATACTATGTTGTGTATTTCTGAAATTCTCCAAAATACGAGGTTAAAAAATAGATAAAATGGAGTCAGAGTGCTGTGGGCCTTTGCTAAGGCTCACGTCCTAAGAAAATTGCACATATATCCAAAGATAATAAGGCATCAAAGAAATGTGGAGTATATGATTATTTTTTCAAAGTAGAGATTTGAAGAAAGTTAACTCCATGTGGTATTGTGCTGGATAGGCTAAAGGCCAGAGAACTAGGGCAGAGGTATCAAGAACTAGGACAGAGATATCAGAAAGAGGCTGCTGTAATAAGGTAGAACCAGGACTGGAGAGGTACTTGGGAATCTTACATGCACTGAGGTGGTAACATTAGCCTAATTGTGATGAAAGTTGGGCAGGGAGAATGTGGAATGGGAGAAACAACATATAGATCTGGAAAAACAAGTATTAATATAAATAAAGGACAGAAGAAGGAGGCTAGAAAAGTCTGCTTATAACAAATATAAAGACTAATGCTTTTTGTTTACTATATGCCAAGCATTATTGTAGGCTTTATATATTAACTAATTTAATTCATTAATATAATATGCACAATACATAAGCGATATTTTTTAAATAATTTAAAATTTTAAAATGTTTTATATATATATTTAATACATACCATTTTTAAATCTATTACATATAATATGTAAATATATTGTCTTTTTATTGTAACAGTAATCATAAGTGGATGGCATATAATTACTAGCCTCCTTGTAAGGAACTTGTTATCAAGCAAGTGACTTGTCCATAGCTGTACAATTTAAGTTAAAAAAGTGGAATCCACAACCCAATCATTTTGGCACCAAAATCTATACTCTTTAACTTTTGTTCCATAATGTACTCTGATTCATGGAACTCAATAGAGCATTTTCTGAAGAAAGGTAGTGCAAGTTTACTCCCGTTATCGTCAATTCAAATGTTTTAAATAATGGTAGATTTTAGAAAAACTTACCTAGCTGATGAAACAATGAGTTGTGAATCTTTATATGCTATCAAGTAGCTTTGATTCTCTGGATTATGCACTGTTACCTAAAAGGGAAAAATAAAATTGTGACAATCCATAACTTTCATTCATTCACATAATACCATATTCTGCCTGGTGCCCTAAAACAGGGGTCTCCAACCTATGGTGAGATGTATAATTATTTCATTATGTATTACAATGTGATAATACTAGAAATAAAGTAAACAATAAATGTAATGTGCTTGAATCATCCCAAAACCATCCCCTCACCCAGCCACTGGGTCCATGGAAAAATTATCTTCCACAAAAATGGTCCCTGGTGCCAAAAAGTTTGGGGACCACTGCTGGTGCCCTAAAAGATAAAAAGATGAGGACAAAATAGCCCTTGTTCTCTAATGGAATAACTTCACAACCTATGTGTTTGTTCCAGTATGTAAAATAAGAGAGCTTTAGTACAAAAGTAAGAATACTAATATAATTGCTCATTCATCATTTGTGATTTTTATATTCTAGATTCTCTGTAACGAATTACTGAAAGTAATTCTGACATTACTTTAAATGTCAGAAAAAAGCAGTCCTCAACTTAAAAATAAACTAATACATTAAAGTTCATAAGTGGATTCACTTACAATATATTTTTACAAAAGAGTAATTATCTGTTATGTAATGTACCTGAAGCACTCTAAAATAAAGCAGCACTCTAAAACTTCATCTACACCAGCATCATTTAAGTGGCACTACATTATTTTCTCCACAGATGCTTTAGCTAATCTAACCTGGTCTACAACCTATGCATTCTGAAGTTCACTGGCAGTATAAATTCTAATCTATACAGAACTGGGTTAAGTCATTCATAAAAGCCAAAGAACAAAATGTTCTTAATGCAGTTCAACAGTATCATTCTCTAAAGCAAAATATTATAACAAGCTGTGCCTACCAACAATCTGCTAAATAAAGAAAATGCTCATTAATTAAAAAAAAAACAAACAAAGACGTGGCTTTATTTAACTATTGTTTTCTGCAAACAAGTTAAAGTATTTAAGCAGAAATCCACACTAAGGAAAGAATAATAAAGTTTGGCACATATAAGCAAACTTGACATTTTATTTGGAACAATAATATAGGTAGTCCTAAAATATAAAAATCATTTAACTTGTTCATTAACAACTGGTTGCTCAAAAAATGCACTGCAAATTCAATTTGGAAAAACAAAGGTGAAACCCTATATAAAAAATATCTGGCACTCTCTCGCATACACACAATCACAACTATGACTGAATAATTTTCTCCAAGTAGCTGTCCATACTTACACTTTCTAAAACTCGTAAACATCTCTCTGCTCCCCATAAGGAGGCTACTAGTTTCTCTTCATCCTCATCTCTACTTAAATGATCCACACATTCTTTAACTAGGTGAAAAAAAAATGGACATGAGTTAGTATCTATTGCCTGAATACTTACCCATTAGCTAACATTACAAGCCATCTGCACATATAATATGAATAGAGCCTCTCTGAACATTAGTCTAGGTTTCATACTGTGAAACTTTGGAATGTATCATACTGTATATATATTTCCATAACCACCAATACCAAAGTGTTAATACCCTTTTCTTTAAAAGTAAGAGATTTGCAGGATGCTACTAAAAGAATAGACCTTTTCAACCTGATATAATTATTTTTTGAAGTATGTGAATATTTTTTCAGGATTTAAATAATATGTAAAAATATTATATGTGTGCATATCATACCTTTATCTACAATATGATCCAGACCACCCAAAAGCCGCAGTTCTTCTTTAAACCAGTCTCCTGCTCGTTTGGAAGTGAGAGACAGTAAGGTCTCCATAGCTAAATGCCCAGTCTAAAAATCAGAAGCATCATTAATGAATATTTACTCTTAGCAATAATTCTGAGGCAATTCTAGAGATTTTTTCTTTACAAATATTCACTGTATACTATCAAAATATTGGGTTTTTTAATAGAATAGTGTTACAAATAAAATTGAACTTGGCCAGGAGTGGTGGCTCACACCTGTAATCCTAGCATTCTGGGAGGCCAAGGCAGGAGGATCGCTTGAGGTCAGGAGTTCAAGACCAGCCTTAGCAAAAGCAAGACCCCGTCTCTAGTAAAAACAGAAAGAAATTAGGCCCGGCATAGTGGCTCAAGCCTATAATCCTAGCTGCTCTGGGAGGCGGTGGCTCATTCCTGTAATCCTAGCTACTCTGGGAGGCCGAGTCGGGCAGATCGCTCCAGGTCAGGAGTTTGAAACCAGCCTGAGCAAGAGCGAGACCCCATCTCTAATAAAAATACAAAGAAATTAATTCACCAACTAAAAAAATATATATATATATAAATTAGCAGGGCATGGTGGTCATGCCTGTAGTCTGAGCTACTCGGGAGGCAGAGGCAGTAGGATCGCTTCAGCCCAGGAGTTTGCGGTTGCTGTGAGCTAGGCTGACGCCACGGCACTCTAGTCCGGGCAATAGAGTGAGACTCTGACTCAAAATAAAAAAGAAAGAAATTAGCTGGGCAACTAAAAATAGAAAAAAATTAGCAAGCATGTAGTCCCAGCTACTCAGGAGGCTGAGGCAGGAGGATTGCTTGAGCCAAAGTTTGAGGCTGCTGTGAGCTATGATGACGCCATAGCACTCTAGCCCAGGCAACAGAGCAAAATTGTCTCAAAAAAAAGAATTGAACTAATTTTTAATTTTATCAGAATAGTCCTTGTTAAACAAATGATTTTCACCAGCTTGTTTTCATAGAGAAAACTTGTTATTAAAAATAGTCTAGGCCGGGCGCGGTGGCTCACACCTGTAATCCCAGCACTCTGGGAGGCCAAGGCGGGTGGATCCCTAGAGGTCAGGAGTTCAAAACCAGCCTGAGCAAGAGCGAGACCCCGTCTCTACTATAAATAGAAATAAATTGGCCAACTAATATATATAGAAAAAATTAGCCGGGCATGGTGGCACATGCCTGTAGTCCCAGCTACTCGGGAGGCTGAGGCAGGAGGATCACTTGAGCCCAGGAGTTTGAGATTGCTGTGAGCTAGGCTGACACCACGGCACTCACTCTAGCCTGGGCAACAAAGTGAGACTCCGTCTCAAAAAAAAAAAAAAAAAAAAAAAAAAAGTCTACCATTTGTCAGTTCAATATAATATATACAGGTCCTATTATTTCCACAGAGGCTCAAGTGGGGCACTGTTCAATCAAAGTGTGCATGAATTTAAACTGTAAATCAATATATCAGGGCCGGGTACAGTGGCTCTCGCCTATAATCCCAACACTTTGCAAGGACTATGTGAAGCCATGGGTTTGAGACCAGGGCAACAAAGCAAGGTCCAATCTCTACAAAAAATTAACAACATAAAACCAGCCACACGTAGTAGCATGTGCCTCTAGTCCTAGCTGCTCAGGAAGCTGAGCTGGGAGGATCTCTTGAGCCTAGGAGTTCAAGACTGTTGTAAGCTATGATTACCCCATTATACTCCAGCCTGGATGACAGAGCAAGACCTGTCATTCAATCAATCAATCCTATACACATAAGATTAATTTAAGATAAAAGACGTAACCAGTAACACTCCCAGGAACAAAGTATGGGAGTGACAGTTGCTCTGAATCTTCAAAAGCACTAGTTACCACTTTAAATTTGTACCGAGGGTACAAAATGGTAAGTTATTGCTTATATTTTTCTGAGTAGAGTAAACCAGAAAATTTTCACAGACTTATTAGTTAGCTGTATTTCTTCTTCTATAAGACCCCTGCTTGCTATTCTTTCCTTATTTTCCTAAAAGGTTGTCTTTTCTTATTATTCAGTATATTTTCTTATCTATTCTGTATATAAATCTTTTGTTCATTTTAGTGTTGCATATTGACTGGCCTTTATAGTGTAGGGTTGGCAGCTTGGATATTCAACATGGGGTGGTAAACAATGATGACAAAATTATATGTAAATAAGTAAGGCTTCAGGACCACCACTAGAGGGAACACAAAAGAGCCATATTTACAACCAGATTGGTTTTTCTTTTCTCTTTGACATTCTATCATTTTTCTTTAAAGCATAAAGCCACCTCCCAATAAAGAGCAATCTGTCTCCTGTGGAACTTCAGCATGACAAAAGAAATACTTTAATTAGCGAAGACAGAAAAGACCTCTCTTTCTTCCCAAAGCTTCTGCCCTTCAAAAGATACTAGAGTTTATGGCCAGTGCAGTGGCTGAGGCCTATAATCCCTGCACTCTGGGAGGCTGAGGTGGGAGGATTGCTTGAGTCCAGGAGTTTGAGGTTGCTGTAACATAGGCTGATGCCACCACACTCTAGCCCAGGCAACGAAGTGAGACGCTGTACCCACTGCACCCCACCCCAAAGAAAGATGCTAGTTCACATTAAGTTCTCCTGACCTATTTGGAACTGCATATAATCTACATATTTAAAAATATAAACAACAGATATTACCAGTGAAAATCTTAGTATTACAGATTTAGAAGAGATCTAGAAAATTTCAGTCTATTTTTTTTAAGTTGTTATCCAAGATGGCAAATACAGAACTAGAATCTTTTGAATACTTCAAAAACAGAGTCATTCTGTCCCTCGAAGAGTAATTTAATTAGACTGGTTCAGGTATATCAGCTCATGAGTCATAGTACTAAAGCTGGAGCCTGATAAGGTAATCTTTGTTTAGAAAGAAAAGTGATAGAAATTTGACATTTAGTAAAAATGCATACATTTTTAACATTCCTTTTTAGGATGTTATTGTTTCTATTGGCATAAAATGTAATATTTGATATTTTAGTCTTTATTCAGTATATTATAAGCTAGCATTTAAAACATCTACTATTCAAGCATTTTATATGAAAACTGGAAAAGTCTTCCACAAGTTAAAGCACAAATCATTAATCAGAATACTACACTACAATGATTAGCTCTCAGATATTTGAATTCTATCTAAAAATTCTGTCTCATAATACAGTCACACTCCACAAGATAATGTTTTGGTCAATAACAAATGACATTTAACAGTGATCCCACAAGACTATAATGGAGATGAAAAATTCTTACAGTCTAGCAACATCAGAGCATAATGTGTTATTACTGATGTGTTTGTGAAGATGCAGGAAAAAACAAACTTACTGCGCTGCCAGTCATGTGAGTATAGCACATATAATTGTGTACAGTACCTAATAGGTGATAATGATAACTATATTACAGTTTTATGTATTTACTATACTATACATTTTATGGTTATGTTAGAGTATACTTCTACATATACTAAAAAAAAAGTTCATTGTAAAAACAGCCTCAGGCAGGTCCTTCAGGAGGTATTCCAGAATGCATTGTTATCACAAAAGATGACAGATTCATGCATGGCCACTGAGAACCTTCCCATGGAACAAAATGTAGAGGTGAAGACAGTGATACTGATAATCTTCTAAAGAGTAAAATAAATAAATAATCTTAAAAATAGAAAAAAACCTTTCAGAATAAGGATATAAAGAAAACATGTTGGCTGGGCCCGCCTGTAATCCTAACACACCGGGAGGCCAAGGTGGGAGGATCATTGGAGCTCAGGAATTCCAGACCAGCCTGAGAAAGAGCGAGACCCCGCCTCTACTACAAATAGAAAGAAATTCATCAGCCAACTAAAAATATATAGAAAAAATTAGCTGGGCATGGTGGCGCATGCCTGTAGTCCCAGCTACTCGGGAGGTTAAGGCAGAAGAATTGCTTGAGCCCAGGAGTCTGAGATTGCTGTGAGCTGGGCTGACACCACAGCACTCTAGCCTGAGCAACTGAATGAGACTGTCTCAAAAAAAAAAAAGACTTTAAAAAACGTGAGTAAACTAAAACAGTGCAGGACAGTTTTTATACTGATATTTACCATCCTAATAAACTCAACAAAACATAGAGCAATTCAGTGATCAGATTTATCACCATGTTCTTTAACAGTGAATACCTAAAATTAATCTCAATGTTGAACAATATACAAGACAAAAAATAGAAGTACGTTCATTCAATTATGCAGCAAATAAAAATTATGGGCTCAGATTTATTTTCCCAAGAATGAAAAAATTATTGATCATAAAATGTTGAAAGTAAAAATTACAAATATGGGTTTGTTTGTTTGTTTGTAGACAGTCTCACTCTGTCCCCCTGGCTAGAGTGCAAAAGCATAATCATAGCTCACTGCAACCTCAAACACCTGGGCTCGAGAGCCTCAACCTACTAAAGTAGCTGGGACTATATGCAACCATGCCCCAGCTAGTTTTTTTTATTTTTAGTAGAGACACTCGCTCTTGCTCAGGCTGGTCTCAAACTCCAGACCTCAAGCAATCCTCCTACTTAGTGTTAGGATTATAGGCCTGAGCCACCAAGATCAGCCACATATAGGTTTTAAAGGTAGTACACAGGAAGTGTGGTAACATGGAGAGATCACTGTGTCTGTCATCTGAACACAATAGCTATTTCCCTCAATTTTATAAAGGGAAAAGTACTAAATATATGTCAGTTTTATATCTAGCCTTTTAAAGTTAACTTGCTTTTCCCCATCTCCCAGAATCTATTACTAACTCTACCTTAATTCAATAAAGCAACAGCCTTAAATCATCTGGCTAGCACAAAGCATTCCATCAATTTTTGTAGCAAATGCTGCACTCTTAAGTAGGCAATAGAAAAAATGTTTATTAGTTCTGATGTTGGAAATGTCTGAAAATCAGGTTATTATGATAAATAATCTTATTTTTTCAAAACCTAGCAACCAATATTATTGGTTACATGTGGAATATTATTGATTCCACATGTAAAAAGGACAGAAGAAAGCAGAACTGGAATCAAGCACAAGCGGCATGGCCACCTTAAACACAGGGAGTTGTGTTGAGCATGAGGGTAGCCACTGGCCATGTCTCTATTAGGATGGACACTGTACCCAGGAAAGGCAGGTAATGAGGAATCTTCCTTCTGAATCTCTGAGGTTGTTCAGGTCCCTTGAAGCACTTAGTCAGACACCCTAAGATACTGTGGAATAAATAAAAGCTTCCTCATCGAAAATAGCCCTTGCAAATCCTTTGGAATTTTTATTCCTGAAACCCACAGAGAATAAGAAGTCAAATTCCTAATAGCCTAAATGTAGTTTCTACATTTTAAATGAAAAAAACTCAAGACAAAGATTAGGCAAAACACAACAGAAAATGTACATATTGGTCAAAAACCTAAATACAGAGGAGCTAGTTTAAGAATTTCAGGTGGGGAATGGAAATATGTTAACAACTACACCTTATAAGAATTTGTCAAATTGTAAACCAAGGCTAGGAAAAGTTAAATGATTTATTCCAAGTCATACAGCTGTTGTGACTAACCAAAGTATGAAAGTAATTTTCATGTCACAACAAAATAAAGGAAGAAGGAACCTACCGTTATATTTTCTAGATCAAGATGCTTATTGTGTACAGTTTCACAGAGTCTTCGGATTTTTTCTTTAATTTTGTTCATGTCTTTTTCATTCAGTAGCTTAGCTGATGACGCATCTTGTTCCAGTTCTAAAAGTCGAATCATTAGATCTAAGCTAGCTCTGTCAAGATCCATGTTCAAGCGATCTCTACTCAGTATATACATAAGGGCAGCTGTACATAGGGATAGATTCTTCAAAAGACCAAAGAAAGAAAAGGAAAAAAGTTCATGTAAGCAATTACTGACAATCTCAGGAAATAAGATTATTATTAACTTTTCATTTTTTTAGAAATAGTCTTGCTTTTTTTGCCCTGGCTAGAGTGCAATGGTGTCGTTGTAGCTCATTGAAACCTCAAGTTCCTGGGCTGAAGTGATCCTTCTGCCTCAACGCCCCCAGCAGCTGGGACTACAAGCTCTCACCACCATAACCAGCTAATTTTTCTATTTTTAGTAGAGACAGGGTCTTGCTCTTGCTCAGGCTGGTCTGGAACTCCTGAGCTCAAATGAACCTCCTGTCTCAGCCTCACAGAGTAGTAGGATTAAAGGTGCGAGTCACCATGCCCAGCCTGTTACTGACTTTTGTTTACAAGTTAAAACACCTAAAACTGTTATTGCTGACCATGTTGGAAACCTTGAATATGTTTTAGTCAGAGGTCCCCTTAAAATATTCTAGGAAAACATGGTTAACTGTTTAAGAGATAAACAGCTATTGTTTAAAATTTTCCTTTCTATCAACCTTCCCTACATGAATGCCCTGAAGCTGAAAAGAATATAAGCTGAATTGCATAATTCTTTGGTCATTTTGTGTTCAAAGAATTGGTAGAAATGTTTTACAGCTCATGTGTGCAAGCACGCTCTCTATGCTTTTATATATATATATACATATATATACACACATATATATATACGTACACATACACACACACACAAACCCTATTATCATATACTTCATTATTTATTATTCATGATATAGTAGTCAAATTTCAGTTTAAAATCCATTAATATAAATGTTTTAAAATCTCCACTAAAAACTTAGCATATATTTACATCAGTATATAAACACAGGATGCTGAAATAAACATATTTGCATTCATTTCTTTGAAATAAACCAATCAAATCTGGTTGAACCAAGTAATTAAAAAAATTAATAAGATGTGCTTTTAAAATCACATCAGGTGGTTATTAGCATACTCTGCTTTAATAGGTACTTTGATCTACAAGTACTAAAGCATCTTCAGATAAATGTTAATACAACAAAAAAGGTCATTTGCGATATTCCAACACTTGAGATTTTCTGTACTTATTTCAATGAACAAAAACACAATTAATTAACTAGCTAAAGATTTAAACTTTGAGCCCCCAAAAGTAAAAAACTTCAGACTAGGTGTCTGGTTAAATGTGTACAGAGCAGGCCTGGTGAGGTGGCTCACGCCTGTAATCCTAGCACTCTGGGAGGCCGAGGCAGGAGGATTGCTCAAGGTCAGGAGTTCAAAACCAGCCTGAGCAAGAGCAAGACCCCGTCTCTGCTATAAATAGAAAGAAATTAATTGGCCAACTAATATATATAGAAAAAATTAGCTGGGCATGGTGGCGCATGCCTATAGTCCCAGCTACTCGGGAGGCTGAGGCAGAAGGATCGCTTGAACCCAAGAGTTTGAGGTTGCTGTGAGCTAGGCTAACACCACGGCACTCACTCTAGCCTGGGCAACAAAGCGAGACTTCTGTCTCAAAAAAAAAAAAAAAGTGTACATAGCAAATTATTTTTGGAAATTAGGATGCCATAGTAAAGGCCACAGGGATCCAGTGCCCACAAAAGCACACAGTAATGCCTTTGTCCACTCTTTTAACTGTGTAACAAAGCAAATCTCTCTCTTTTCCCTTGTTATTCTGTATCTGCTACAATACAGTAAGGGAGTTATGCTCACTCAGAGATAAGTATGTTACTTTCAGTTTCAGAAAACTCTATAGCAGATGAATTCTGTGTCACCTAATCTGTATTTACCACATAATTTCTTTGAGCAAAAATATGCTGAGGACATCTCAAAACACCACTATTGATAATGATTAGCAATAATGATTACTTTCTTCTAACTGTGGACAATGTTAAACCTACCTTTTGTTATGTATGCTTTATTACTAAGACAAAGAATCAAAGGCAGGAAAATAAAGAATTTATATACTTCCCACAAGGTTTTATAAAAATTAGGAATATATTTCAGAATCAGTTTTTTGCCATGCTATTATGTTAAATTATGTTAAAAGATCCTTCTCAGTACTTTCTGATTAGAGGAAATCCTACTAAAAGAATCAAATATCCAAGTATTGTATATTAGCTATGATAACTGAATAAAATTGATAGTATAAATTGACAAATTTAGGAAATATAAGTTGTCATAAGAAAATAATCAAATAGCTTATTAACCAAAAATTTGTGGCATCAAACTCTACATATTCAGTAAATAAAATGAACCCAATCTATAATTACAATATATTTATAGAATATTCAGCAAAGGGTTTTTTTGGTAGCCCAACAGACCAGAACTTTTCAGCACAATTTCTCAATCCCAGAAACTTAAAAGTACCTGATGGTGCTGGCAATCATCCAAGGTTTTAAAGACCATTGCTACCATTCCATGTGCTCTCAGGTGCATTCGAAAACTGGGCATGGCACATTTAGTAGCCAAGCTAATAACACTAAAAGAAAATAAGACTAAGTTAGAATGACTGAAAACAGCTAGTACATTAGTTTTTGGAATACCAAGCAAAACAAACAGGGATGGGGTAGCAGGTTCAAAGCATTGCCCATACAGATTACAATGCAAAAACCATGGGCAAACCAAATTAATAAAAACATACTGATACCTAATATGTGATTAGTATGTTATATTTAAAAATGTAAGTAACACATGATCACCTTTAGTGCATTCCTTAGATTATCACTACCATTAAAAGCATAAAGTATTAGTTAGCTACCTTTCATAATGTTTCTGATATATAAAAATTATAAATATAGATAATTATATTTGATTGGATATACTCTAACAGGACAGTTCAATCAAATTATAGTAGTCAATCCATTATAAGACAGTCAATCCATTGCAAGACAATCAATCCATTATAATACGAAAAAGATGACTCAGATCCCAACATGCTTAATTAATCTAATTTATCATTTGAATGTCTGAAATTCTGAGCTGAGAAAGAACTTAGATTCTTTAGCATAATGTTTTTACTTGTGAGCATCCGGAAACTGAAGCCTATACTATGCTAAAAAGGCTCTGATCACCCTCTTTTCCCTCCATCATACAGAATCAAGTCCATTATGAAGAAACTGATCATATTTTAACATATCACTGGCTATATACTACAACCATGATAACAAAATGAAAAATGTTTGGCTTTACCTAGTTGGAAAAATTTAGTAGCATGCAGCGTGCACATAATTATAAAACATAAACGATCTTACCTAAGGCAACGTGTGTTTAGAGGCTGAGTGCTCTTTAAGCCACTTAACAAGTACTCAATGTCGTCAGTGAACTCTTGATTTTCACCAAATTCCACCACATCATTGAAGTGCTTCACATGCTGAACAACAGTATATAACTGCCAAGAAAAAATAAGTCCACCTCTTTTGTAACTCTGAATTAGCATATTTAAATCTATGGGCTCATTGTATTTTATATAAAAGTATATAAAATACTTTATTGCATGGCAACAAAAAATATGTTAAAAAACAATGACAGGCCGGGCGCGGTGGCTCACGCCTGTAATCCTAGCTCTTGGGAGGCCGAGGCGGGCGGATTGCTCAAGGTCAGGAGTTCAAAACCAGCCTGAGCAAGAGCGAGACCCCGTCTCTACTATAAACAGAAAGAAATTAATTGGCCAACTGATATATATATATAAAAAAAAAAAAATTAGCCGGGCATGGTGGCGCATGCCTGTAGTCCCAGCTACTCGGGAGGCTGAGGCAGAAGGATCGCTCGAGCCCAGGAGTTTGAGGTTGCTGTGAGCTAGGCTGACGCCACGGCACTCACTCTAGCCTGGACAACAAAGTGAGACTCTGTCTCAAAAAAAAAAAAAAAAAAAAAAAAACAATGACAGTGGTAGGAAGTTCGTGGTTCAAAATTGTGATTATCAGTGTACTGGTATTTGTTCAAGACATTAAAAGGCTAAATTTTACATATAAAAATCTATCTACATGCTGTAAAACTGTATATGGCTGCTTACTTCTTTGTCTTCTCTTCTGCATTTCAGTGTAGTAACTATATCTTGGTAGGGCTGAGTAGGTATTGTCACAGTTTTTATCACTTTGGATGGTGGTGCGGGAGCCTTGAAAACTCCATCATCTTTTTGATTTGGTTCCTTTGAAGACAGCCTCACCTATTAATAAAAGTATTAAATTAGTTGTTTTAAATATATATATATATATGAAATTTTTGTCTATCTGATAAATTTAGCTTTAAAAAAAAAAGTAGATAAAGCTTTATAACGGTGGAGGAGGAGGAAGGCCTCTGAACGGTGTTCAGGGATACTTTAAATTCCATGCACTAATATTAATAGGTTAAGACATATGTTTTACACACAAAAAACCACTGAGGAATTTCTTCTGGTCTTCTTCAAACTTGTATTTCACAAAATTTGTCTCCAGTACCATTAGAAAGACTAAAGAGGCCGGGCGCGGTGGCTCACGCCTGTAATCCTAGCTCTCTGGGAGGCCGAGGCGGGCGGATTGCTCGAGGTCAGGAGTTCGAAACCAGCCTGAGCAAGAGCGAGACCCTGTCTCTACTATAAATAGAAAGAAATTAATTGGCCAACTAATATATATACAAAAAATTAGCCGGGCATGGTGGCAAATGCCTGTAGTCCCAGCTACTTGGGAGGCTGAGGCAGGAGGATTGCTTCAGCCAGGAGTTTGAGGTTGCTGTGAGCTAGGCTGATGCCATGGCACTCACTCTAGCCTGGGCAACAAAGCGAGACTCTGTCTCAAAAAAAAAAAAAAAAGAAAGAAAGACTAAAGAATAGCAATTGCAAGCATAAATAGCTTTCATAAGAAGCTAGGAATGGAAAGGTAAAACAATAATAAAGGCAGTGGGATTGCTTGAGGCCAGGAGTTCCAGACCAGCCTAAGCAACACAGCAAGATCTCATTTCTACAAAAAATAGAAAAATTAGCTGGGTGTGGTGTTACATGTCCATAGTCTCAGCTAATCAGGAGGCTCAGGCAGGAGGATCATTTGAGCCTAGGACTCTGAGGTTGCGATAAGCTACAATGACACCACTGCCACTGCACTCTAGCCCCAGCAACAGAACAAGGGGAGGTAGGGACTATAATAGATAGGCAAAAGAATTTTAATAGCACAAGAGTCTAACGTAGTTAGTAGTTTCAGGTAGAAATAGCAATAACAAGATCATGGTATACACCATCACAATAATTCCTAATATACACAATGATGATTACATACTATCGAAAGGAATTTAATGTTATCGATTTAAGAAGATAGGGAACTAACTGTACATTATGTTTTAGAAATGTCTCTATCTTCATTTTTGTTGTTACAAAGAACTCATTTGACAGCTCCAGATGACTGAGGCTGTACAGTTAACCTACAAGTATTCGTGTATGACACTATCGTTCCTTCTGAAGAAAATAATTTGCTAAAAATCTTTTCTCAAATGTGTTTTGGATTGAAAAGTGTCATTGGAATGTAAGAAGAGGTTTGTCTCTGGAAAGCAAATTAATAAGCACTGAAAGGCAGTTGGAGATCCATGTAGGATATAATTTACAATATAGCTCCTTAATGGTTGATACAAACATCAAATAAGAACTAATTTGCTCTTAAACACTAAATTTCCATAAAATGTGGATCATGAGGGGAAAAATCCTGATATTTTAAGGCTTTAATTTTTAACCTATCAGCATTAGAATTTCTGATGTCCTATCCACAATCCCCACTTTTCCAATGAATTAAACTGAAAACATTAAATTTCAGTGAAGATAAACTGTTAAATAGAAAAGTTCAAAGCTGGGCACGGTGGCTCACACCTGTAATCCTAGCACTCTGGGAGGCCGAGGCGGGCGGATTGCTCGAGGTCAGGAATTCGAAACCAGCCTGAGCAAGAGCGAGACCCCGTCTCTACTATAAATAGAAAGAAATTAATTGGCCAACTAATATATATATAAAAAAAAAAAAAATCAGCCGGGCATGGTGGCACATGCCTGTAGTCCCAGCTACTCGGGAGGCTGAGGCAGGAGGATCGCTTGAGCCCAGGAGTTTGTGGTTGCTGTTAGCTAGGCTGACACCATGGCACTCACTCTAGCCTGGGCAACAAAGTGAGACTCTGTCTCAAAAAAAAAAAAAAAAAAAAAAAAATTCAAGACTTATAAATTAAGACAGTAACTGCTTAACTAATTTATAACTTATTAAACACAAAATAAAGAAATACAGTTCACTTACCGTGACACTCTGAGGTTTTATTACTGGTGGTCCAGGCAGTTCTTCTGAATCTGGATGGTTCCAATGTCTGGCATTATATACAGCTTTTGTAGGTGACTGGAGAAATGAGAAAATGATCAACTGCTTCCATCCTTGTGTAAGTGCCTCACTTAATAAACTAAAAATCATAAATAACAATATAACGGCCCAGCACTCTGGGAGGCCAAGGTGGGAGTATCACTTGAGGCCAGGAGTTCGAGACCAGCCTAAGCAAGAGCAAGACCTCATCTCTGCAAAAAATACAAAAATTAGGCAGGAGTGCTGACACATGCCTATAATCCCAGCTACTTGGGAGACTAAGGCAGGAGGATTGCCTAAGCCCAGGAGTTTGAAGCTGCAATGAGCTATGATGACACCACTGCACTCTAGCCTGGGTCAGAGTGAGACTTTTGTCTCAAAAAATAGGCCGGGCGCTGTGGCTCACGCCTGTAATCCTAGCTCTTGGGAGGCCGAGGCGGGCGGATTGCTCAAGGTCAGGAGTTCAAAACCAGCCTGAGCAAGAGCGAGACCCCGTCTCTACTATAAATAGAAAGAAATTAATTGGCCAACTGATATATATATATATAAAAAATTAGCCGGGCATGGTGGCGCATGCCTGTAGTCCCAGCTACCCGGGAGGCTGAGGCAGAAGGATCACTCGAGCCCAGGAGTTTGAGGTTGCTGTGAGCTAGGCTGACGCCACGGCACTCACTCTAGCCTAGGCAAGAAAGCGAGACTCTGTCTCAAAAAAAAAAAATAAAATAAAATAAATAAATAAATAAAATAATAATAATTAAAATGCATAAACACATATCCTAGATGGATCAGGACAGATGCTATCTGGGTGTATTCCCATCATTCTCCCATGCCTATGACAGACATAGTCACTGTGGTATTCAGCCACAAAATCAGCAATTAGGGCTCAGTGCAACTATGACCAACCAAGAGAAGATGGCAACTGGGGATGATGGCTCACGCCTGTAATCCTAGCACTCTGGAAGGCCAAAGCTGGAAGATCACTTGAGGTCAGTAGTTCAAGACCAGCCTGAACAAGAAAGAGACCTCCTCTCTACCAACAAATAGAAAAAATTAGCCATGCACCTATACTGCCAGCTAGTCAGGAAGCTGAGGCAGGAAGATTGCTTGAGCCCAGGAGTTTGAGGTTGCAGTGAGCTATAATGCCACTGCACTCTAGATGAGGCAACAGAGTGAGACTCTGTCTCAAAAAGAAAAAAGAAAAAAAAGATGGCACTTGAAAGTAAACTTCTTGCTAGGCTAGTATTAACTTAGTAATGAATATATTTAATTCAACATGTTCTTTGGCAAAACCTTTATTCTTCATACTACTGATTCATGTCCCATAATCTTCCAAAAGTTGGAATCAGGTAGCTTATGATAGGTAAATTCAGGTCCATGCTCACTTAAGTAAAACCACTGGGGCCAGATATGTGCCATCATTCAGAAGCTTTCAAACTTTATAAAGGTAAATGGGATATATATACCTTATATTACAATATAGAGCAGGGTCTAAAGGAGTATCAGGTAATACATATATGATTTCTGCAGCAAAATGTATAAATGTGCATGGTAAGCAGGACAAAGATGTAAAGTGCCTCATGTCAATTCAGGTTATGGTGCTACCAAATCAATTTACTTAAACTGACAGAGGGAAAAAACCTTTCAGTTTTAATGCTCTAAATTTCAGAACTGAGAATAAATAATCGTCAACCAGCAAAATCAAATCCATAGGATTTAATCTGTATAAAAGTAAAGTAACAAAACCTGCACTTTCAGCTGGGCACAGTGGCTCACACCTGTAATCCTATCACTCTGGGAAGTCGAGGCGGGAGGATCACTTGAGTTCAGGAGTTTGAGACCAGCCTAAGAAGAACAAGACCCCATCTCTACTAAAAATAGAAAAATTAGCCGGTGCACAGTGGTGCACACCTGTCCCAGCTACACAGGAGGCTGAGGCTGGAGAATCCCTTGAACCCAGGAGTTTGAGGTTGCTGTGAGATAGGCTGATGTCACAGCATTCTACTCAGGGCAACAGACAATGTCTCAAAAAAACCAAAACAAAACAAATAAACAAAACCACTTCACTTTCAAGAGGAAACTGACTAAACAAAGATTGAAAACATGGAAAAGGAACACCTCATCTTTTCCATCCTCTACAAAAGCGATGTTAAATTATGTCCTTTGAACTTCAAATAAATGGTTTGACCTAATTAGAGATTTTCTTTGTTTATAAATCTGTAATCTTTATATTTTTAGCACTATGCACAAAAAATGAGACTAGCTCAAAGCTGGCCAAAAATCTACATTAAAAAAAATTAACCATCTCCCCTTGTTATATGCAGTGAAGCAACAAAACTTGCATTAAGTGTCACACTAATAGCGTGTTATGTAAGTATTATCCTTAAAAAAGAAAAAAACCCAGGGGAGGGGGGGAATGGGCATTTATTGAAACCTTAAAATCTGTACCCCCATAATATGCCGAAATAAAAAAAAGAAAGGAAAAAAAACCCTCATTTGCACTGTGTATTCAAACTCATTATTGTTATACACCAGGTTTTCATAAAATGATGACACATTAGTAATCTGAAACAAATTATGCACTGAGGCCATGACTTGATCTGGCTTTCTGAGACACAACACATAGGATGGGGTCAACATAAATTTTAAAACTTAGCCCTCTATTCCTTACATTCCTCTCAAAGATCGGCTAGGTGATCTGTGTGTCTGCTAGTTATTAGATCACTAACCTGAACACCCTCTAGTACTCCAAGAATAATTAGAGCCCAGGCTGTGATAATAGCCTTTTAGTAAGAACAAGTGCCTCAACGGTCCAGCATTTTACTTCTTTTTAAAAAGCACTGATTACAGGTAATAATCTAGTTACATAGTTGCACAGGTAACAAGATAGCAGAGCAGCTCAAAGTTCTAAATTAAAACACTAGTAGAGTACTTGAAACAGTATCATTATGTATTAAATATTATTGATATAATTATGTGATGATGTGCCACTCAGTTTGATTCTAACAACTTTCTAAGCATATCAGAATACATGGTCTACCTACCTAACAGGGACTATGATAAGCAATGGAATAACTGACATGAAAATACTCTGTTAACACGTATTATTATTATTATAAAAGGCAGACTTGGAACACACTATTCTAGTCATCTTAAAAGCCACTGAATAGGATGTGTAAATCTTAGAAGATAAAATAAATCACAATAGGTCGGGCCCGGTGGCTCACGCCTGTAATCCTAGCACTCTGGGAGGCCGAGGCAGTCAGAGCGTTTGAGCTCAGGAGTTCCAGACCAACCTGAGCAAGAGCGAGACCCCGTCTCTATTATAAATAGGAAGAAATTAATTGGCCAACTAATATATATAGAAAAAATTAGCCGGGCATAGTGGTGCATGCCTGTAGTCCCAGCTACTTGGGAGGCTGAGGCTGGAGGATTGCTTGAGCCCAGGAGTTTGAGGTTGCTGTGAGCTAGGCTGACGCCACGGCACTCACTCTAGCCTGGGCAACAAAGCAAGACTCTGTCTCAAAAAAATAAATAAATAACAATAAAAAAGTAAATATCATAAAATATTTTAAAGTTTTTTAAAAAGCCACTGAAGCAAAATAATATCCAGAATCATTGAATAACTTACATTGAGTAAATTTATTTATACTCTGTTTAACAAGGCGAGTCAGTAACACTATTATTTTTAAAGTGTTTTATGATTTTAATGCTAATAAGCAATCTAAAAGCAGATATAATCAACTTTTCCTTGACTCTTATTTTCAAAGTCTTATAAGATTAATATAGTGTTTATTATGAAGAGAAGGGGGCTGCTGATGCAGCCTACGATCTAAAAATTAAAATAGATAATTATCTATCTGTATGTGTCTAATATACACCTGGGGTGGAGGGGAGGAAGAAACAGAAGAAGAAAAAGAAGGAACACTGAGCTCTTTACATCATTTGAAAATAGTACAATAACTAAAGTAAGTAAATTGTGTGTATGCTTGATAATGACAAGGTGATAAAAAAAAGTATACATAAAACATACAAAGATGGTATGTCACATGCTAATTTCACTCTGTGTGACTGTGTATAGGATCTGTAAAATTACCACCTCGCAATCAACTTTTTATGGAAAATCAAACTCACTCTTACCACTTAGCAACCTAGCTAAGCTTTAACTAGGTCATTCTGATTAAACCACCAAGCTTGTCTTTTCATCTTATTAATTTTATTCTGGTTTAAAAGCAGATATAGGCCGGGCGTAGTGGCTCATGCCTGTAATCCTAGTACTTTGGAAGGCCCAGGAGGGTGGATAGCTCAAGGTCAGGAGTTTAAAACCAGCCTGAGGCCGGGCGCGGTGGCTCACGCCTGTAATCCTAGCTCTCTGGGAGGCTGAGGCGGGCGGATTGCTCGAGGTCAGGAGTTCGAAACCAGCCTGAGCAAGAGCGAGACCCCGTCTCTACTATAAATAGAAAGAAATTAATTGGCCAACTAATATATATAGAAAAAATTAGCCGAGCATGGTGGCGCATGCCTGTAGTCCCAGCTACTTGGGAGGCTGAGGCAGAAGGATTGCTTGAGCCAGGAGTTTGAGGTTGCTGTGAGCTAGGCTGACGCCATGGCACTCACTCTAGCCTAGGCAACGAAGTGAGACTCTGTCTCAAAAAAAAAAAAAAAAACCAGCCTGAGCAAGAGTGAGACTCCATCTCTACTAAAAATAGAAAGAAAATAATTGGCCAACTAAAAATATATAGAAAAAATTAGCCAGGCATGGTGGCACATGCCTGTAGTCCCAGCTACTCGGGAGGCTGAGGCAGTAGGATAGCTTGAGCCCAGGAGTTTGAGGTTGCTGTGAGCCAGGCTGACGCCACAGCACTCACTCTAGCCTGGGTAACAAAGTGAAACTCTGTCTCAAAAAAATAAAAAATAAATAAAAAAAAACCCACATAACCATTTTAAACAAGACCAAATTTATTTATCAGTTTTACAGAAGACCATGTACTAAATATGGATAAAAATAGTAAACTAATTAGAATTCACCCAGCCTTACCCACACAAGGATATCATGAAAACAGAATTATACTCTCTTCAGAAATTTAGTCAGCATGCAGTACAACTAACTGAACTACAAAGAGGTAAAGTACCCCACATAACTGTTCGTGTCTGTGCATAGTATTTTACTGACAATTTAAACAGGGAAAAAAACCACAATCTGGGCCAGGCACAGTGGCTCACACCTTTAATCCCAGCACTCTGGAAGGCTGAGGAGGGAGGATCACCTGAGCCCAAGAATTCAAGACCAGCTTGGGCAATATAGCAAGATCCTGTCTATAAAAATAGCCAGATGTGCTGACATGTGCCTGTAGTCCTAGCTACTGTGGGAGGATGAGGTGGGAGGATCCCTGGAACCCAGGAATTTAAGGTTGCAGTGAGCTGTGATCTGCACTCTGGGTGATGACCTGTCGAAAGGAAAAGAAAGGAGAAAGGAAAGGGGAAAGGGCCAACGGCAAAGGAAAAGAAGTAGAAAAAGAAAGAAAAAGAAAAAGAAAAATGGGCCAGGCAAGATGGCTATAATCCTAGCACTCTGGGAAACTGAGGCCGGAGGATCACCTGAGGTCAGGAGTTGGAGACCAGCCTGAGCAAGAGCCAGACCCCAACTCTACTAAAAAAACAGAAAAAAAAAAATTAGCAGGATAACTAAAAAGAGAAAAAAATTAGCTGGGTGTGGCAGCACACACCTGTAGTTCCAAGTACTAGAAGGCTGAGGCAGGAGATCACTTTAGCCCAGGAGTTTGAGGTTGCTGTGAGCTAGGCTGACACCATGGAACTCTACCCCAGGCAACAGAGCAAGGCTGTCTCCAAAAAAAAATGAAGCGCAAAAGAACACATATACATGCTATTTTTTATATAAGAAGAGAAAAATAGAAAATGTCCGCTTATTTTTAAAAAAGAAGTGCAGATAAGAAAATCCAGAAAGCAATAAAATTGGTTCCCTGCAGATTTCACATGAAGTGACCCTTCACTGACCTTCCCTTTTTGTACAGTTTTGACTTCTGGAAGCATGGTAATGTTGTACATATTCAAAAAAAAAAAAAAAACTAACATCAATAAGAATGGAAGAGGAAAAACCCTAAAACTTAAAGCAAAGCAGAATAAAGAAACCTACCTGTACTTCCAGTGAAGAGCAAATACATAAAAGTGAGGGAAAAATAGAAAAGAAAGACCTACCAATCAAGACATAGGCAGACAAGAACTAATCTAAGTAATTTGTGAACACAGTATTTGACTTTATACTCTCAATCTTGGGCAGGGAGAGGGGAGCAAGTGCAGGATTGCAAACAAATCCTGAACACTTTAATATATTTCCTTAATGTAACAGACTGGGGAAAGCAATTCTGTACCTACTTTATTATATTAACAGGTTTAAGTAAATATGTTGCTGTTGTGCACTGTGAAAAAAACACTAAGCCAAGAAATAACTCTGTGGGTATGGGTTAATACTGAAGATATCAGTGTGAACTCACGATTTCTAAATCAAATGTCATATGCATGAATCTTTATACATATGTTAATGTATATTTGCATGTATGTGAATGTATATACATATGCATATGCATTTCCTATCTCTGTCTGCTAAAAAAGCCAAGAAGCAATGAGCATATCTAGGGCACAGATCTTGATCTCTATTACCATTCCCCACAAAAGGGAATCAGTACTCCTCAGAGAACAAGCCTTGTACCTTCTAGAGCTGAGCAGGTACAAGGAAGGTGTACCTGGAACACTGTGTTATGCCAGAAAGTAAAGTGTTATTTATAGAATGATATGGGCATGGCACAGGAACAAAATGGCCAAGTTGAAGAGGATCTACTAGCCAAATCAGAACAAATTTAGCTTCAAAATAATTAAGTAAAGTAATGGATTATAAACCATTAGGAAAAAAATAGGGAGGGATTCACTAAAGTCAAACTCACAGGAACAAAGAGTAGAAAGGTAGTTGCCAGGGACTAGAAGGTAGGGGGAATGGGATTTTGATCAAAGGGTACAAACCTACAGTTACAAGATGATTCGGTTTTGGAGATCTGACTTATAACATGGTGACTGTAACTAATAATAATGTACTATAAGATGGACATGCTTGAAGCTCTTACTCGAGGGGGGAGGGAGGCATGGGCAGTATAAGTAACGTTAACACTTGTACCCCCATAATACGCTAAAATAAAAAACAAAAAACAAGAATTGGCCAGAAAAGGCTTATGGATAACTAAAAAATAATAATAATAATGTACTATATACAGTCATGTACCATATAACAAGGTTTCTGTCAATGACAGACTGCATATATTATGGCGGTTCCATGATTCTAATGGAGCTGAAAAATACCTATCACCTAGTGACAGACATCCTACTACAACACATTACTCTTGTATTTATGGTGATGCTGATGTAAACAATCCTACTGTGATGCCAGTGATACACAGGTACACAGCACATACAATTATGTACAGTGCCTAATATTTAATAATGATAATAAATGATTATATTACTGGTTTATGTATTTACTATACCTTTTTTTTGAGATAGGGTCTTGTACTGTCTTATAGGCTAGAGTTCAATGGTGTCATTAGAGCTCACTGCAACCTCAAACTCTTGAAGCTCAGCCTCCTCAGTAACTGGGAATGCAGGCATGCACCACCATGCCAGGCTAATTTTTCTATGTTTGGTAGAGACAGGGTTTTGCTCTTGCTCACACTAGTCATGAACTTCTGTCCTCAAGCAATCCTCCCACCTTGCGCTCCCAGAGTGCTAGGATTATGGCATAAGCCACCACACCCAGCCTACTATACTATACTTATGGTTATTTTAGAGTATACTCCTTCCATGTGTAAAAGCAAACAAAAAGCCTCAGGCAGGTCCTTCAGGAAGTATTCCAGAAGGCAGCATTGTTATCAAGACAGATGACAGCTCCATTATTGTTACTGCCCCAGAAGCCCTTCCAGTGGGACAAGATGTGGAGGTGGAAGATAGTGATATTGATGATCCTGACTCTGTGTAGGCCTAAGCTAATATGAATATTTATGTCTTAGTTTTTAATAAAAAAGTTTAAAGAGAAAATAAAATTTTTTAACAGAAAAAAAGGTTAAAGAATAAAGATATTAAGAATGAAAACATTATTGAACAGCATAATTGTGTTTTAAGCTGTGTTATTACAAGACTCAAAAGGTTTTAAAAAATTAAAACATTTTCATGAAGTTAAAAGGTTACAGTAAACTAAGGTTAATTTATTACTGAAGAAAAAAATACTTCTTTATAAATTTAGTGTAGCCTAAGTGTACAGTAATATACAGTAATGTCCTGGGCTTTCACATTCAGTCAACTCACTGACTCACCCAGAGCAACTGGGTTGCTTTCAGTCCTGCAACCTCCATTTATGGTAAGTACCCCATAGACAAATTCTATTTTTTACCTTTTGTATTGTATTTTACTGGATCTTTTCTATGTACAAATATTTACCACCATTGTGTTAGAACTGCCTATAGTATTCACTACAGTAGCATGCTGTACAAATCTGTAACTTAGGAGTAATACAGCCTATCAAACCTAACACACACACATTCTCTCTCTCCCTCTCTCTCTCTAATGGATGTCGGTTCTCAGGCTCTTGATTAACCTATTGCTACACTTTCTCATTTCAGGCCTATGAATTATAGTGGAATATTTTGAACTTTCAAACTTTAAAGGCACCTTTAGTAATAGTACTTTCATTCCTTATTAAAATCTTTTGGGAATAAAATACTAAAGGAAAAAACATCAGAATGAGATCACATAGAGAAAACAATTTACCTTTTCCTAAGTCTTTTTGACTTTGTGACTTAAATAAATTAATGGTTTATATGCCTGACTGGATGTTTAACTACTTACTACCCATATAAAAGACAGATATTTCTGATTTGGGGGGAAAAAATAACAAAACACTGAGGAAATACTAACTCAAAATTCCAAAGGGGAAAAAACATTCTACCTCACCAGACAGCCTTTTAAAGATGCTCCTCTTATTCCTTTTTGTATCCCCAGCACCTAACACAGTGAAGGTCATGCAGCATATACTAAATAAAAATAATGACAAAGAAATGACAACTAAGACTGCCTCTGTCTTCCAGACCAGGCTCAGCCAGAACCTGCTCAGTTTCAACAACTTTTTATATTGCCAATTTAGCCAATGAACGGTAGTGGCTTTAACTTTTACACTCTGGCCAGTTTCCCTAATCTCCAGACCAATGAATGACTAGTCTCTCTTCTTTTTTCAGGCTTCATATCAATTAATATCTCAGATTTCTAATCCTTGAGAATATGGTGGATATCATTATACCACCCTGATAACTAGATCCAAGATGGTCAGTGAATCCCCATACAAAGAACAAAGGTAACACTGGTAAAACTGTTTCACAGAAAAAATAA
This sequence comes from Microcebus murinus, assembly GCF_040939455.1. NCBI lineage: Eukaryota > Metazoa > Chordata > Mammalia > Primates > Cheirogaleidae > Microcebus > Microcebus murinus. The sequence goes on from NC_134117.1 coordinate 67,518,858, forward strand.
ATAAGCTGTTTCATTTTTTTTTTTTTGGTAGAGACGGGGTCTCGCTCAGGCTGGTTTCGAACTCCTGACCTTGAGCAATCCGCCCGCCTCGGCCTCCCAAAGTGCTAGGATTACAGGCGTGAGCCACCTCGCCCGGCCAAATAAGCTGTTTCATGAGAGTGGGTTCTAACTGCTAAAGGAAGATACTGTTGGAAGGAACATTTGTTCTTGGATGAGATGTGGGAGTACTTGTCCTTTAACATCTCTTCAATTGTAAGATTCTGCTTTTAAGTTGACAACCTACATACATTCATTTTATGAAACAAAAAATTGAGTCTATAAAACTATAAAGCTACATACAACTTTAAAACTACAGGTGTATGTAATTACAACATTCTGATATAACTAAATATGTAATCATGATTTATACTGACAAATGCATTTTAATTCAATTGCCCAAAAGCACACTATCCAGTGTCATACTGAAGGACAGATGGGAAGAAAAAATTAAGTCCAGAATGTTCCTTAGAGAGTCAGATAAAAAGATAATGCCAGAAGGACCTAACATTAAACCACAAAGAAATGATGAAAGTAAAGGTATCAATGTTTGAGAACTGAAACTGAGACTGACGTTATGATTAGTTCTATCAATGACCCCGCAGCAGTCTTAACTGCAAAACAAGATGGCCAACATCCCAGGCAGAACATAAGTCTCCAAGTACTGAAGTTAGGCTGATCATATACAGGTAATGAATGCCTTACAAGCAGAAAAACAGGCAGTAGTTGAACGAAAACGAAGAAATCAAACCACAAGCAGGGCAGGCAGAAGAAATAATCTAAGTATATCAGCCCATACATGACAGCTGTAAATACTGGAATGTAGGGAAACCACAGCCAGAAATCAGAAACAGGATGCATTTTAACAACAAAAGCACTAGAATGATCAGTAAAACTTTACCTAGAAATGACATTAGTTTAATCCATATATGTTCCAACCAAATTCTATTTTTACTTTTCTCACTAGCAAGTGACAACTTTTCTGAGTCATCATTTCAACTATGTTCTTACCACAAGTTTTTTTCACCCTCCTCATCTTCTTTCTGCTGTATGTATTCCTGCAGCCAGCACTTGATCCTGATATAAACAACCCTTCTCTACATTCCTAATGAGGTGTCAAAGAAAATTCTCACAGATAGCATGCTTTAGAAGCTAATGCTTTCTAATGTGGAGGTGGGGAAAGAGAAGGGGAACTCTTAGTCAGACTATATCAGTGGCACCACACTAAGATGAGAAAGATGACCTGTGTGGTCAGGAAATTGATTACATATGTAGAAATTGAGCTAATAAGTAAACATGTGGAGGATAATGGGAAACAGATTTCTTTCTCACTGTTAGCAAAGGAAGTAAAATATGGAAAATGGGAAGGCCAGGATAAAACATGGTTATTAGACTAGAACTGAGAAGTATCAGTATGAACTCATGGTGCTATATATACATAGAATGATTAAAAAATAGGCATGTGTCCATGTGCATGTAAAAGAGTACAGGCATATTTTTACATGTTGTTAGCTCTGTCTACTGAAAGACAGCCTAGCAGCAATGATACCTCAGAAGAAATAACCATACCTGGTGACCAGATCTTTATTTCTAAATATCATTTTCCACTAAACAGAAACAGAAATCCTCGGGGAAAAAAAGCTGATTCTAGGACTGGGAAAGTATAGGAGAAGCCTGGAACATCTTAGGGTGTCAGTAAGCAGGGAAATCCAAAATGATAGGAGACACTAAAAGCTAGCATGAAAGAACATCTACCAAATCTCCACCAAATCTAGACCAAATACTTAGATTGAATCTAAGAAAATCTGAATATCAAATTAATGATAGAATTACCATGTAAATATATAAGGGCAACAAAATTTTTTAAAAGATTAAAAACAGAAAAAATAGGAAATAGATGGTCCAGTAAAAAATTTTAAAAAAGGAAAAAATATAATAGTAACAAATGATTGAATAAAGCAAAAATCCATGTTTGTACTGACATAATGAATGAATAATATATAAATATATACATACATTCCTAAATACGTGGACAGGAAGAAAAAATCTACCTTACAATAGAAGGCCAAATACTAACTGTAGAAGGAATGCTGTAATTAGGAAATCACAGTTGGCAAGCATCATAGTAAAAACTGATTCTGGCAAGAATCAATACTAAAACCAGCGGATAAAAGTGTGATGAGGAAAGCTGATGAACCTGACAGACATCACCTTAGCTAAGTAAGCACTTTAAATCAACAGTACAAAGTGATATTGTGTACCACCTTATATGATAACAGTGAGAATACAGCATCTCCTCTGTGATATTTCCACCAAAAATGTGTGGCCTAAATCTAATCATGAAAAAGCATCAGACAAACTCAAACTGAGGTACACTTCACAAAATAACTAGCTTTAACTCGTTAAAGATGTCAAAGCTATGAAAAGACTAGGAAACACAGATAACATGGCAGATTGCAGGAGAGTAAAAACTTGTAACAACTAAGTGCAACATGTGATTCTGGATTGGATCATGGGCACTTTGTTTAGGAGACATAGGGGTGTGATTTATTTGTTTTGCTATAAAAAACATTAGCAGGATAACTGATGAAATCTGAGTGGGATCTTTGGATTAGATAATGGATTACATCAATGTTAAGTCCCTGGTTTATGATGAGCATCCTGTAGCAATATAGTACAGCGCTCTCTTTTTTATAGAAAGTGCAAACTGAGGTCTCCAGAAGTAATGGGCATCATGTCTGATTTATTCTCAAGTCACACACACACACACACACATCAATAGGAAGGGGGTGCATTTCACCCCCCAGGAGACATTAGACAATGTCCTCAAATATTTTTGGTTGTAACAACTGGGGAAGAGGCGGGTGCTACTGGCAACTGGTGGATAGAGGCCAGGGGAATATCCTCCAATGTACAGTGTCACCCTCCAGAAACAAGAAGTATTCAGTCCAGAATGTCAATAAGTGCTCAGGCTGACAAACCCTGATAGAGAAGGAATAAAACTCCTGCCACTACAAGTCATGAGCCACCTCTTTACCACTTGGAAACTGGGTCATTGGTGCCTTTAAATCTAATCAGATTAGAGAACCAATTCCAGAAAACCCAGATACTACCACTGGCCTATCAGCTATATGAGGGTGTTTCTAGAATGACTGCTGAGAGTATTTCCTACCTATTCCATCTCTTTTTTCTTCTTAGTATTTAGGGAATAAACCTATGTAAAAATTTGTTGGCAAACTGAGCTTTCCATGAATCCAAATATGTCACACATCAAACAAATCTGTGACATTTACTTAAGTAAGTCTCGTCAGAGAATAAAATGTTAGCACTACTATGTTAAGACACAGCTTTACCCATATTACATCTTTCAAATGAGTTCAATTCCATAGCTTAGATTTATAAACTAGCAATACTGTTCTTAATTTTCCACTGACACTATCATGTCGCATCCATCAACAGTAAATAGGTCTGCTGCTGACTTGGTTGCCATGACCTGATTTACTTTAGGCCACATAGATTCCTTCATAATCAGGTCAAGTACATGCACACTGCAGCCTTCTAAGCTATGTTAGTAGCAAAAAAAATGGCTCCAATATTAAGTTTAAAACTAAGTTAAAAAATTGAACAAAAAAAGGTACAAGTGAACTCAACTGAAAATTAACATAAGTAGACAAGAGAAAAATTATTATTATTATTATTATTTGGAGACAGTCTCTCACTCTGTTGCCCGGGCTAGAGTGCCATGGTGTCAGCCTAGCTCACAGCAACCTCAAACTCCTGGGCTCAAGCGATCCTTCTGCCTCAGCCTCCCGAGTAGCTGGGACTACAGGCATGTGCCACCACACCCAGTTAATTTTTTCTATATATTTTTAGTTGGCTAATTAGTTTCTATTTTTAGTAGAGAAGGGGTCTTGCTCTTGCTCAGGCTGGTTTTGAACTCCTGACCTTGAGTGATCCTCCCGCCTCGGCCTCCCAGAGTGCTAGGATTACAGGTGTGAGCCACCGCGCCCAGCCGAGAAAAATTATTTCAAGCATCTTTGAGACATATTATTATGGCTGCTCATCCTTAATGAAATATAATCTAAGGACAAAAAGAATTGCAGGCCGGGCGCTGTGGCTCACGCCTGTAATCCTAGCTCTTGGGAGGCCGAGGCGGGCGGATTGCTCAAGGTCAGGAGTTCAAAACCAGCCTGAGCAAGAGCGAGACCCCGTCTCTACTATAAAATAGAAAGAAATTAATTGGCCAACTGATGTATATAAAAAATTAGCCGGGCATGGTGGCGCATGCCTGTAGTCCCAGCTACTCGGGAGGCTGAGGCAGGAGGATCGCTTGAGCCCAGGAGTTTGAGGTTGCTGTGAGCTAGGCTGACGCCACGGCACTCACTCTAGCCTGGACAACAAAGTGAGACTCTGTCTCAAAAAAAAAAAAAAAAAAAAAAAAAAAAAGAATTGCAAAGAAATCTTAAACTTAACTTATTGTTCATAGTAATATGGGCATTATAATTTTGATATTTATGTATGCTATGATAAAGCAGGCAAAATAAGTACGAAATTCTGTAATGTTAAATTTTAAATGAAACTATCAATATAAACTCATGGCTTATTTTTCAACATATTTCCTAGCTCTGTCCAATGAAAGAGCCTAGAATTAACGAATACATCCAGCACTCAGATTTGGTTTCTAAGTACTAATCTCCACAAAAAGAGCCAACGTCATAGGAGAAATGGGTGATTTCATAACTGAAACAGGTAAACTGTAAGATGAGCCTGGGTCATCTTATCACACAGAAGGCAATGAACATGCTCAAAGATAATAGGTTTTATTAAAAGGACACATTGGTATGTTATTCCTTCAGAAAAAAAAAAAATAATAAAAAAATAAATAAATAAAAGGACACAAGAGACCACTTGAAATGGTTCACACTGGCCAAATCTAAAACAACTTTTAACATTTTTTTAAAAACCAAAACTCTATTGTAATACATTTAATAAGTAAAAATTATTTATTCTTATATGTATTTAAGGTACAAAAGATGTTTTGATATACACGTAATGAAATTACTACTAAAGGTAAGCAAATTCATATATCACCTTCCAGTTACCTTTTTGTGTATAAGAGCACCTACAATCTACTCACTTAGCAAATTTTCAATACACATGACGATATTATTAACTATAGTTCTTCTGTACATCAGACCTCTAGATCTATTCATCCTGCATAACTGCAAGTTTGTACCCTTTGACCAACTTCTCTTCATCTCCTCCCCCTTCCCACACCTAGTAACCACCATTCTATTCTGTTTCTATGTTCTCAACATTTTTTTAGATTTGACATACAAGTGAGATCATGCAGTAATACTCTGTCAGGCTTATTTCACTTGGCATAATGTCAGTATGTAAAAATGCCATGCAATAAGTTGAAATTACTGATTCTATAGTGATAAGGGAAGAGGAAAAAAGAAAAGAGGAAGAGGAGCGAGGGAGGGAAAGAAGGGGAAGGAAGAAGATTCCCCTTTACAGAATACCAGCCATTAAATGTGGAAGAAATAACAATTAGAAAACCCACCAATCTGCAACTCTCAGTGTACAGGATGCAGGCAGAGTTCAACAATCATGAGGTGAGACAATATTGGGAACAGGACATTCACAAGGTAAAGGCTAGCACCCTGAAGCTTACTCATTAATTAAATTATAAAAGGAACAATGTACCTTTATTTTGGTGAGAACTGGTGATCACAACTTTAGGTGGCCAAATAACATTGAATGGAACACCAGGTATTACCTAGCTTCTGATATAAAGCAACATAGACAATATCACCACTTAAGTATTCTTGCCAAAAAACGTTTAGCCCGAATCTGATCAAGCTTCTGACACTATATTACTATAATATAGTAGAGAAACAAGTTAAATGACATCACCAGGAAAGAATTAGATAAATTCTGAATGTAAACATTCTATAAAACAAATATCCTGAGCTTTTAAAAAAATCACTGCCAAAGGGAAGTTTTTAAAAATGGGGGGACTGTTCAAAACTAAAAGAGACATGGCCAGGTGTGGTAGTTCACACCTGTATCCTAGCACTCTGGGAGGCCAAGGCAGGTGGATCATTTGAACTCAGGAGTTTGAGACCCCATCTCTACCAAAAATAGAAAAAATTAGCCAGGCATGGTGGCACATGCCTGTAGTCCAAGCTACTCCGGAGGCTGAGGCAGAAGGATTGCTTGAGCCCAGGAGTCTGAGGTTACCGTAAGCTAAGCTGACTCCACAGCACTCCAGCCCAGGCAACACAATGAGACTTTATCTCAAAAAAAAAAAAAAAAAAAACTAAAAGAGGTATAACAACTAATGATTATGGTTTAGAAAAAACACACTAGAAGACATTTTGAAGATAACTGGGGAAAAACTGAATATAAACAGGATATCAGATTATATCAAAGAATCGCTATTAATATTCTTGAGTGTTATCATCATATAAACCAGTTAAGTATGAGACTGTCTTTTTTTCCTTAAGAAATGCATGCAACTTACTACAGCTTACTCTCAAGAAAGCATATATTTTTCATAAGTATATACTTATTATATTATGTATATTACAAAAGGATATATTATATAGAGAGGGAGAGGAAGGAGGGAGGGGACCATGTGTGTGCAACTATGGCAAAATGTTAACTGGAAATCAACCTAGGCAGAGAGATATGGGTATTCATTTTACTACTCTTTCTCATTTCCTATGTATATTAACTTTCCCATAATAAAATGTTGGGGGGATAGAATAAAAGTAGAATGGTATATAAATTAGCAGTTCTCAAAGTGTGGTTCACTGACCCCTAGGGATCCACAAAACTCTTTAAGGATGTCTATAAGTCAAAACTAATTCCACAAATACAATAAAATGTTACTTGCTTTTTTCACTGTTGGATGGTACAAAAGTTAACGGTGGGTAAAACTATTAGTAACTTAGCATGAATCAAGGCAGGGCCTCTGAACTATACTAGCAGTCATATTCTTCACTGCCATATACTATGCCAATTAAAAACTAAAATGCCAATTTCACTTAAACCCCATGATGAAGGAATAAAAACTGTTAATTTTATTAAATTTCCACACCTTAAATACAAGTCTGCATAAAACACTTCTGTTGCATATAAAATATGGTGATTTTTTTTTTTTTTTTTTTTGAGACAGAGTCTCAACTCTGTTGCCCAGACTAGAGTGCAGTGGTGTCAGCCTAGCTCACAGCAACCTCAAAGTCCTGGGCTCAAGCAATCCTTCTGCCTCAGCCTCCCAAGTAGCTGGGACTACAAGCACATGCCATCATGCCCACCTAATTTTTTCTATATATTTTTAGTTGACCAATTAATTTCTTTCTATTTTTAGTAGAGTCCAGGAGTTTGAGGTTCCTGTGAGCTGGGCTAACACCACAGCACTCACTCTAGCCTGGGCAACAAAGTGAGATTGTGTCTCAAAAAAAAATGTTGATAAACAATGCTCTGAAAATTAACACATGCCATACATATTTTTATAGACACTAAAAGCCTCACCCAAGCAGCTGGGAGTGTAACAGTACAGCACAACTACTGCCAAAGGACTCTTCACATAGGTTAAGAGGAGAAAAAAATAAGACCACAAAGAATAGACAGACTCAGTCTTTAGTTACTCAAAAGTAATTCAATTTACAAAAATAAAATGTATTGACAACCTCTAATTGTAACTTTCAATAACAAAACAATATAACAAGCCACTTAAATAAAAGAATTAATTTTTACAAAAAGGTAATAACAAGCAAATTATTCTCAATATCTATGCTGAACCATCTTAAATGCTGGGCCCTAACCTTATTACACCATACACAAAAATTAACTCGAGGCTGGTGGCTCACACCTGTAATCCTAGCACTCTGGGAAGCTGAGGTGGGCAGATTGCTCAAGGTCAGGAGTTCAAAACCAGCCTGAGCGAGACCCCGTCTCTACTATAAAAAAACAGAAAGAAATTAATTGGCCAACTAATATATATAGAAAAAACTAGCCGGGCATGGTGACGCATGCCTGTAGTCCCAGCTACTTGGGAGGCTGAGGCAGGTGGATTGCTTGAGCCCAGGAGTTTGAGGTTGCTGTGAGCTAGGCTGACGCCACGGCACTCACTCTAGCCTGGACAACACGGGGAGACTCTGTCTCAAAAAAAAAAAAAAAAAAAAATTGGCCGGGCGCTGTGGCTCACGCCTGTAATCCTAGCTCTTGGGAGGCCGAGGCGGGCGGATTGCTCAAGGTCAGGAGTTCAAAACCAGCCTGAGCAAGAGCGAGACCCCGTCTCTACTATAAATAGAAAGAAATTAATTGGCCAACTGATATATATATAAAAAATTAGCCGGGCATGGTGGCGCATGCCTGTAGTCCCAGCTACCCGGGAGGCTGAGGCAGAAGGATCACTGGAGCCCAGGAGTTTGAGGTTGCTGTGAGCTAGGCTGACGCCACGGCACTCACTCTAGCCTGGGCAACAAAGTGAGACTCTGTCTCAAAAAAAAAAGAAAAAAAAAAAAAATTAACTTGAAACAAATCAAATACCTAAATGTAAACTTTTTTGCATCAAAGGACAATATCAAGAAAGTGAATCTGGGAACAGTGGCTCACATCTGTAATACTAGCACTTTGAGAAGCTGAGGCAGAAGGATCACTTGAGGCCAGGAATTTGAGACTAGCCTGAGCAAGATAGCAAGACCCTGTCTCTACAAAAATAGAAAAATTAGCCAGGTGTGATGCCATGTGCCTGTAGTCCCAGCTACTTGGGAGGCTGAAGTAGGAGGATCACTTGAGCCCAGGAGTATGAGTTTACAGTGAGCTATGATGACACCACTGCACTTTAGCCAGGGTGACAGAGCAAGACCCTGTCTCAAAAAAAAGGAAAGTAAAAAGACAACAAAGTGGGAGAAAATATTTGCAAATCATATAACTAATAAGGAATTAATATCTAACATACAAACAACTCAACAAGCAACAACAACAATAAAACCCAATTAGAAAATGAGCAAATTGCCAGATGATTGCAGTCACTTAAAGAAAAAAAAAAAGAAAAAGAAAATGAGCAAAGTATTTATGGCCAGGCACAGTGGCTCACGTTTATAATCCTAGCATTCTGGGAGGCCGTGAGCGGGAGGATCGCTCAAGGTCAGGAGTTTGAAACTAGCCTGAGCAAGAGCAAGACCCCATCTCTACTAAAAAATAGAAAGAAATTAACTGGACAACTAAAAATATATAGAAAAAGTAGCCGGGCATAGTGCTACATGCCTGTAGTCCCAGGTACTTGGGAGGCTGAGGCAGGAGGATCGCTTGAGCCCAGGAGTTTGAGGTTGCTATGAGCTAGGCTGACGCCATGGCACTCTAGCCGGGGCAACAGAGTGAGACTCCGTCCAAAAAAAAAAAGAGCAAAGTATTTAAATAGACATTTTTCCAAAGACAATATACAATAGCCAATAAGCACATGAAAAGATGCTCAGTATCATTAATCATTAGCGAAATGGAAATCAAACCATGATGAGATACCACTTCATGTGCATTACGATAGCTATTATCAAAAAACCAGAAAATATTACTAGTGAAGATATGGAGAAATTAGAGCCCTTGTGCATTGCTAGTAGGAATGTAATATGATACAGCCACTGTGGAAAACAGTTTGGCTGTTCCCCAAAAAGTTCTAGACCTATAATATGACCTAGGAAATCCATTCCTACGTATATATCCAAAGAATCAAAAGCAGTGACACCAACACATATATAAGTCCACCAATGTTCATTAGCAGCAGTATTCACAATAGCCAGAAGGAGAAAAAAAATCCAAGCATCTATCAAGAGGAACAAAATGTGCTAAATGTGCATGTACATGTATGTATGTGTGTGTGTGTGTGTCACACAATGGAATATTATTCAGCCATAAAAAGCAATAAAATATGGATGAACCTTTCTTAGAAACATTATCTTAGAGAAATAAGCCAGACACAGAAGGACATATTATTCTATTTATATAAGGTATGTAAAATAGGCACATGCATAGAAACAGAAAGTAGAATAGTGGTTACTAGAGGTGAGGGAGGGAGAAAAGGGATTTATAAGTTAAAGAGTACAAAGTTTTTATTGGAGATGATGAAAAGATTTTGGGCATAGATAATGGTGATAGTTATAAAACACTGAAAGTATTTAGTGCTACTGACTTGCACACTTGAGAATGATTAAAATAATAAATATCATATTTTACCACAAATTTTAAAAAATGGTTATAATGTTTGAAAAAATGACTTACATGTATCCTTTGAAAGACATTTGCTATGATGCTTATTAGTAACTTTCAAATAAAAAGTTAACAGTTGAGCTCTCCAATAATAAAAACCACTGGTAGTACTTTACTTACCCGTTTGGGGCCACTAAAAATCTTTCTGGTATTTTCCTTTGATTTATCTCCTTGTTTATTTACGGGCTTCTTCACACTTTCAGGCACACCAGGCAAGTCCTCTGTAAAATCCAAGTTTTCTGAAATGGTAATCAAAACTAACTAGCTTACTAACATTCCAAATCATCTACCAGACAATCTATGAAGATTTTTTTTTTTGACATTCTGGGGAGAAAAGGTTAATGGAATAAAAGCACCACAGAGTTAACAAAATACTCCTAAAAAAAGTTTCATTCTCCCCTTACTCCCTGCTTGTCTCTTCCTGTAAGAGAAACCTGGTTGTTGTGTATGCGCTCTAGGCTTACTTTGTGTAAATGACAAAATCAAATCTTTTCCAAAATAATTTTCTTAATTCACAGGTCATGTAACCTCTGGAAATCTGTGAATACTGACACTGGTGTGGACTAGTTTACACACACACACACACACACACACACACACACACACACACCATCAGGTGGTATCTACCTTTAACATTTTTCTGGACTTTAAATCCACTGAATTTTTTTGGCCTTCAAAGAATGCTTGCTTGGCAAGGCGCAGTGGCTCACGCCTGTCATCCTACTACTCTGGGAGGCCAAGGCAGGAGGATCACTTGAGCTCAGGAGTTGGAGACCAGATTGAGCAAAAACAGGACCCCATCTCTACCAAAAATAGAAAAAATTAGCCAGCATGGTGGTGCCCACCTATAGTCCCAGCTACTAGGGAGGCTGAGGCAGAAGGATGGTTTGAGCCCAGCAGTCTGAGTTTGCAGTAAGCTATGATGACACCACTGCACTGTAGCCAGGGCGACAGAGGGAGACCATCTCCAAAAAAAAAAATGCTTGCTTGCATTTATTACCAAGGCCACATTAAAACAAAAAAAAAAAGAGGATAGATACAAAATGGCCTAATATAACATAGTTCATCAATTTGTGGGTCTTTATACAAACTAACCAAAGAGAAGGCGTTGGTGGTATAGTGGTGAGCATAGCTGCCTTCCAAACTAACCAAAGAATTAGATTACTTCCTAAATGGTTCAAAATATTTATTTTTTTCTAACCTAAACAAAAAAAAAAAGAAAAATAGGCAGACTTTTCTCTATCCCAAGCCTTAAAAATATTTGCTGTTTCACACATGTTAATATTTCACAGATTAGGCCGGGCGCTGTGGCTCACGCCTGTAATCCTAGCTCTTGGGAGGCCGAGGCGGGCGGATTGCTCAAGGTCAGGAGTTCAAAACCAGCCTGAGCGAGACCCCGTCTCTACTATAAATAGAAAAGAATTAATTGGCCAACTGATATATATATAAAAAATTAGCCGGGCATGGTGGCGCATGCCTGTAGTCCCAGCTACCCGGGAGGCTGAGGCAGAAGGATCACTCGAGCCCAGGAGATTGAGGTTGCTGTGAGCTAGGCTGACGCCACGGCACTCACTCTAGCCCGGGCAACAAAGGGAGACTCTGTCTCAGAAAAAAAAAAAAAAAAAAAAAAAACCAACCTGAGCAAGAGCGAGACCCCGTCTCTACTATAAATAGAAAGAAATTAATTGGCCAACTGATATATATATATATAAAAAAAAAAAAAATTAGCCGGGCATGGTGGCGTATGCCTGTAGTCCCAGCTACCCGGGAGGCTGAGGCAGAAGGATCACTCGAGCCCAGGAGTTTGAGGTTGCTGTGAGCTAGGCTGACGCCACGGCACTCACTCTAGCCTGGGCAACAAAGCGAGACTCTGTCTCAAAAAAAAAAAAAAATTTCACAGATTAAATATAGACTCAAATTTCAACTTTGGGTATATCAACTAAATTGGTCTCTAATATTCAAATGTCATTTAGTATCTACTTCAAGTTTCTGAAAGGGAGCCTAATTTCACATTTTAAAGTTTAAAAGGTTTCATTACTCCAAGATGTGGATTTCAGCCACAGATTTTTCAAGTGCAGATTAAGATAACCTGCTATCCAGGTTAGTATAACAGCCAAGTAAACTGCAGCAGGACAAGAGCTCAGTTATTGTACACTGTAACTTATTCTCCTAAGAAAGCAACTATAAAGCTTTCTGCCCAGCGAGATCTCAAGACTAGTAAGGGTGCTACAAACTTCCATTCTTCAGAAAGGATTCAAGATGACATTATATGAATACTGACAATACCCTTTTTTGTTTTTGTTTTGGCAGCAGGGAGTAGGGGTTAAGCCCCTTGAACTCCTAAGGGCTACTCCTATATAATTCTAGTTTTGAAGATACGAATCATTCTAATGATTCTAATACAGTAAGGTTATTTTTAGGCCAAATATGGAAAAAATGGTAGGTAGTCTCAGGTATGACTTGTACTCTACAAGAGATTCTATATTTAAGAATACTATTATAATTCTAATTCACCATAATGACACTTCTTCTATGGCCCTACCAGGACAAAAGCTTTATTTAACATGTAAACTGATCTATAAAAACTGTATTTGGAGGCCGGGCACGGTGGCTCACGCCTGTAATCCTAGCACTCTGGGAGGCCGAGGCGGGCAGATTGCTCAAGGTCAAGAGTTTGAAACCAGCCTGAGCCAAGAGCGAGACCCCGTCTCTACTATAAATAGAAAGAAATTAATTGGCCAACTAATATATATATATATATAAAAATTAGCCGGGCATGGTGGCACATGCCTGTAGTCCCAGCTACTCGGGAGGCTGAGGCAGAAGGATTACTTGAGCCCAGGAGTTTGAGGTTGCTGTGAGCTAAGCTGACGCCACGGCACTAACTATAGCCTGGGCAACAAGCGAGACTCTGTCTCAAAAAAAAAAAAAAAAAAAAAAAAAACTGTATTTGGTTAAGAAACTCTGTATCCAGAGGCTTTCACATATTCTCCCTCACTAGACAATCAATCCACTTCACAAAGCCCTTGTCAGGTAATGACTTAATTACAGCTGAGCTAACCTGTTTCTTTTGTTTGTCTCTCATGGTGGAGACTGAACTCCTTGAGGACCTCTAGTCATTACTGGGTCTACTATCTTGAGACAAATTAAATTTTCACAGTTAAGAGTGAATAAATAGGCCAGCAAGGTGGCTCACGCTTGAAATCCTAGCACTCTAGGAGGCCGAGGAGGAGTAGGGCGGATTGCTAGAGGTCAGGAGTTCCAAACCAGCCTAAGCAAGAGCAAGACCCCATCTCTACTATAAAGAGAAAGAAATTAATTAGCCAACTAATATATATAGAAAAAATTAGCCGGGCATGGTGGTGCATGCCTGTAGTCCCAGCTAATCGGGATGGCCCAGGAGTTTGAGGTTGCTGTGAGCTGGGCTGACACCACAGCACTCACTCTAGCCTGGGCAACAAAGTGAGACTCTGTCTCAAAACAAAACAAAACAGTGAATAAATAGGCCAGGCATGGTGGCTCACGCCTGCAATCCTAGCACTCTGGGAGGCCAAGGTGGAGCAGATCGTTTGAGCTTCGGAGTTCGAAACCAGCCTGAGCAAAAGCAAAAAGCAAGACCCCATTTCCTATCCTTATGTCTCCTCAGCATTTACATTTTCAAATATCAAGATGTTTGGTATCCCTGCCCTACATACACTTTAAAATTTTCAAGTGCTAATGGCTGAATTAAAACACAAATATAAAGACTCTAATCTATAAACTGGTTCCATACAACTTGAAACCTGATCATTAATATCTAAAATTATGTACCTTTGAATAAGGTAATTTGTGGTTCTAAATAGGTACTTTATTAAAACTAAATATAGCAAGCTAAAATTAGTATCTAGGAAGAAACTAAGTAGCTGTTGATTTAAGCCTGAAAAACACATTTACAGTAGTACCCCACCCCACTTTATTCTCAGGGGACACATTCTAAGACTCCTAGTGGATGACTGAAACCACAGACAGTATATCAATTAGGCACAGTAAGAGATTAACAACAATAACTAAGAATAAAATACAATAATTATAACAATATAACATAATAAAAGTTATGTATAGCATGGTCTCTCTCAATCTTACTGTATTGTACTCACCCATTTTCAGACTGTAGTTGACTAGGGGTAACTGAAACCATGGAAAGAAAAACTGTAGATAAGGGGGATTACTGTACTTAGTGTAATTTAAAAAAATTCTTACCTGCATTATTAGTACTAGACTGACTGTCCTGGGAATTATCATTGCTTTCTGGGAGAGGCTGTAAGGAGGGTGATGGCGCTGTTTTAGTTCTTTTTTTGTTTGTCTTTCTTTCCACTTGACAGTCATCATCTTCATCATCTTCACTTTCACTGAGATCATCAAAGCCAAAATATTTAATTTTGTAATTAGAACTTCCAGAACCTCCTTCGTCACCTCCTGTCTCATCATGATCTTCAAAACCAAAAAATTCAAGTTTAACATCCTTTTTGGATTTAGTATTACTAGGTCGAAATCTAGTAGTGGTCTTAGAAGTTGCAATATCTGCCTTTTTTCTGAGACGACCAGCTTCTCCCAAATCTGCAGGAGTGGCTGCAGTGAACTCATCCATGCTGCGTTCCATAGTATCCTGTATGGTAACGTTACAAACTGACAAGCATGATGGATGTAAAACAGTGTAATCTCTAGTCCGTCCAACCGTCCCTCTAAAACTGGTCCCACAACTTACACCGCCTTTCTTTGCCTGATTCAGGCCATCTTTACTTGATTCACTGTTTGCTTTGGCTAAGGCCTGACTGGTACCATCCATTAGCTTATCAAAATTTGATGCTCCTTGTGAGGATTTTGCTTTATTGGCCCTACAGTACGTCCTACAGTTGCTTGGCCTAAGAACACTTTGCACAATGTCTTCCTCAATGGCTTCATTTAGATTTTCCAATCGATTTTTAAAATCCTCATCCTTCATCTCCAAAAGGGAATCACTATCCAAACTTAAAATACAATCTTCTGATCTGATATCTTCAAAATCATTATCCCATTCATACAAACCAGTTCTGACAGATCCCTTGATTGGAGGTATTTCTGATGGAGATTCAGACCTTTTCCTAAACTGGGAGTTCCAAGTGTCATTTGTTTCCTTGATTTCATCAGCTTTATATCCAGAAGCCTCTGCAGTTTCTGCACTGGGTTTCTTAGCACTGTCTTCAGCATTTTTGTGAATGTGGTGACTATTCTTTTCATGTTCTTCACGGAAATTCTCCATCTTCTCTATAAAAATAAATGAAAGGATAAAAACATGAGTGGTAACAACATAAAGTTAACAAATAACAGTGACACTTGGCTAATTAATATATAATCGATTAATCTTGAAATAATTACAATAAATTAATGTTTACACATCAGACATTTCTTGTCCTACCCTTTCAGGATATAGCTCTCATGTCTTCTGGTGTGACCTTTCTCCAGGCATCTAAGTTCCTTGTAACTGTCACCCTCAACTCCTCAAAAGAATTGAATCAATTCAGAATGACATGCAAATGACTTAGCCCAACCTTCTCAGGGGTATTATGGACTTTTCATATAAAGATGCTTAAATTAAAAATTAAGGCCAGATATAATGGCTGACACTTGTAATCCCAGGACTTTGGGAAGCCAAGGCAGGAGGATAACTTGAAACCAGCCCGGGCAATAGAGAGAGACCGTGTCTCTGGGAGAAAAAAAAAAAATTAAAAATTAGCTGGGCATGGTGGATGGTCTCCAGTTACTCAGGAGACTGAGGTGGAAGGATTGCCTGAGCCCAGGAATTTGAGGCTACAGTGAACTATGATCATGCCACTGCACTGCAGCCTGGGTGACGGAGCAAGATTCCATCTCTTAAAAAAAGAAATTATTTAGTAGAACAGTAAACATTTAGTTATTTAGTAAAATTATTCTACTAAAGTAGAACTAAGTTATTCTACTAAAATTATTTAGTAGAAACACAATTAATGAAAAACTTCCAGCAGTGATTGTATTTATCCGGGGTAAAGCTGCCCATAAGGCATACTAGTTCTATCTAGAAACCTGCCCACAGATCAGATTTCTCTAGCTATTTCTGTTCTTTTTTCTAATCCTAAAAGCCAAATAACCTCAAGGAATTTTTAACAGTAGTTCTAGTAGCTAAGTGACTACAGTGGATATTTAAGCTTATTAGCCAGAAGTAAACCTTAATCTGCCTATTCATTTTTTACTGGGGCAATTCATTTTTGTTGCCTTTAATTTTATCAGAAACTTTTTTAACTTTCCAAATAAAGGATGGAAGTATCATTCAAACTGGTATTATGATTAAATCCCTCAACACATACTGACAGAAAAACACTGGCAAAATGTTCACTATATGCCAAACAGTAAATGACTTTTTAAAAAAGCGTCCACATTCAAGAAATGCTGTTTCAGGCATCCTCAAATTATGGCCGGCCGTGAGCCACATGCCGCCGTCTAGTACATTTATTCGGCCCGCCAGGTATTTTTGCCACAGCCTGTCCTGCTTAGTAGCCAACTTGCCCCGGGCCCACAATGCACACTCTCTAACAGTCTGAGGGACAGTGAACTGGCCCCACTTAAAGTTTGAGGACCCCTGTGCTATTTACATATCTCAACTGACAAATCATCAAATACAGGGAAGAGGAATGCTTTTACATGGACTAATTACTGTACAGTTATTAATGCTACTCAATGGTTGAAATATAATTTAACTGTTAAGATTTGTATTACTTATCTTTGGAATCTGGAAGGTAAGTACATTTATAAACAAAATTTACCTGATTTATTCATAGATATTTCCCAGCTAAAAGCAAAGAACTATAGTTTTCATATTTGCACCAACCACTAATCATAAGATGCTGGAAAGCTAAAAATTAAAAGGTGACTTTGATATTTAACACTTTAAAAGGGGTATAAGCAAAATCAATTATAAAAACAAACCTTAAGAAATAATACTACTACTTTGTAGCAATTAGAAAGAGCACTGGTAGCTGAGCCTGGACACTTGTATTGCCCTGGTTAAACTACCCCTGCAGATCTAAGGCAAGACTCCTTAATTTTGTAAGTTTTCCTAAGAGTTTCTTCATGTTTCATAAGACTAATCTAGTCTACTTGACAGTGTTACGGAATGAATTACTGGAAATAAATACCTATGGAAATGCTTAATAAATGCTTGGGATGATACATAAAGGTCTATGAGACATCACTAAATGTTCAACTAAATTATTTTTACAGTTGTAAAGCATACCACCGTCTTAATATCACAAAATTTATTTAGACTGTTTCTAATAAATTCATGTAATAAACCTCATTCTGACTAAAAAAGTTTATGAAAACAATATAAACTTTATTATCTATGGTTTTAAAATTTACTACTGCCAAGTTTTATTACCCCCATTTCCCCTAAAATCTGAGTGTGTTGTGTTTGTGCATTTCAACAGTCATTATCTTCATCAACAGGTTACCTCTCATGTGATAAGAATCTAACTTCTAAGAGCTTTCTCTTATAAATTCATTTTTTTTTTTTTGAGACAGAGTCTCACTCTGTTGCCCGGGCTAGAGTGCCATGGCATAAGCCTAGCTCACAGCAACCTCAAATTCCTGAGCTCAAGCAATCCTTCTGCCTCTGCCTCAGCCTCCCAAGTAGCTGGGACTACAGGCATGTGCCACCATGCCCGGCTAATTTTTGCTATATATTTTTAGTTGGCCAATTATTTTCTTTCTATTTTTAGTAGAGAAGGGGTCTTGCTCTTGCTCAGGCTGGTTTCAAACTCCTGACCTTGAGTGATCTGCCCGCCTCGGCCTCCCATAATGCTGGGATTACAGGTTTACAGGCATTAGCCACCACGCCCTACCTATAAATTCATTTTAAGTACAAAGAATAATAAAGAGCCCTATAGAAAGTATTCTCACTGAAGGAGTTGTGTCATTAGCAAACATGATCTATCCATGTATTCAACTATATAACATAAACAATCCTACAGGTGAATTATTGAAGTACATATTTTTTTTAACTTACGAACATAGTACATAAGCTAAAATCTAATTTAATCAATAAAGAGTTCTACGTAAGAAAAAACACTCAAGTTCTCCATAGCAACATTTTAATATATAAAATAAATTTTCTATAGTCTTCCATAATTTAACTTCCTAACAAAAAAAATTTTTTTTGTTTTTGTTTTTGGAGATAGAGTCTCACTCCGTTGCCTACACTAGAGTGCCGCGGCATCAGCCTAGTTCACAACAACCTTAAACTCCTGGGCTCAAGCTATCTATCCTCTTACCTCAGCCTCCCAAGTAGCTGGGAATATAGGCCTGCGCCACGGCACCCGGCTAATTTTTTCTATTTTTAATTGTTTGGCTAAGTTCTTTCTATTTATAGTAGAGACGGGGGTCTCACTCTTGCTCAGGCTGGTCTCGAACTCCTGAGCTCAAGCAATCCTCCCACCTTGGCCTCCCAAAGTGTTAGGATTACGGGTGTGAGCCACCACGCCCGGGGCCCAACAAAAATTCTTAACTATGCTCTCAGAAAAGAGCAAGGGCTATCTTATCCTAAAATGCAAAATACCAACTACATTCAACCACCCAGTTTTTTCTGTCAGATAAAATCACTTAACATCTCAAAACATCAAGTACATAAAGAGAAAAAAGAAAAAAGAGAAAAGCAAAGATGAGTTTTTCTTTTCTTACAGAGAAGCTAAGTATTTATTCTGCTTTTATAAACCGGCTATATAAAAGAAACATATTTTCAGCAAAACTAACAGTTAAATGGACTGAGTCCCAACTCTGTCACTTCCTGGCTAAAATCACCTAGTGGGGCAAGTCACCTTAAGTTCATGCCAGGCAGGGCAGTGGCTCAATCTTCCAAACACTCTAGGAGGCCAAGGCAGGAGGATCACTTGAGCTCAAGAGACCAGCCAGAGCAAGAGTGAGTCCACATCTCTACTAAAAATAGAAAAATTAGCCAGGCGTCAAAGTGCAAGCCTGTAGTCCCAGCTATTCAGGAGGCTGAGGCAGGTGGATCGCTTGAGCCCAGGAGTTTGAGGTTGCATGTGTATGATGTGCACTGTGTGTGATGACACCACTGTACTCTACTCTGTCTCTAAAAAAAAAAAAATAGTAGTTCATGCCAAAAAACATCTGGGTAAAAAAAAAAAAACAATACAACAGTTCAGACATTCTCACCTGAAAAAAAATTAGATAAAATTTGCCTCAAGGGCAGGTTGAAGAGAGAAAAAGGTAATATATGTAAGGATATTTTGCAGGTTATAGATCATCACTTGAATGCAAATTATTGTAGTTATTACAAATTTGTCACAATACAGGACATATTTTTAACAAGTCTTTTAATAAAACTCTTCTTACTGAAATCTTAACCTGTAAATTCATCAATACTCTCTCATGTCCTATATACTACAGCTTCAAGCAAGGAATCCAAAGCCACATTCTAGGGCTTACTGTTCTTACTCAAGCTACAGGATGACGACTGGATGTGCAGAAAGCTCTCAGTACAACACTTAGAACTCAGCACCATCTGCAATCCGATACTTATTAAATGTCTTTTTAGATTTTAGAAACACTAGATTAGTACTCAATCTTTTGTATATGAGGTACCATGCTAATGAAGAAGACTACATGGAACTTAGAATTTGAGAAGCATGGGGCTAAGGCTGTAATTGAATATATGAAAATTTGGCAAGTGGCCAGGCACGGTGGCTCATATCTGTAATCCTAGCACTCCGGCGACTGGAGGATCACTTGAGCTCAGGAGTCTGAGATCAGCCTAAGCAAGCCTGAGCAAGAGTAAGATCCTGTTCTCTACTAAAAATAGAAATATTAGCCAGGCATGGTGGCACATGCCTGTAGTCCCAGCTACTTGGGAGGCTGAGGCAGAAGGATTGCTTGAGCCCAGGAGTTTGAGGTTGCTGTGACCTAGGCTGATGCCATGGCACTCTACCCAGAGCAACAGAATAAGACTCTGTCTCAAAAAAAAAAAAAAAAAGAAGAAGAAGGCCGGGCGCAGTGGCTCACACCTGTAATCCTAGCACTCTGGGAGGCCGAGGCGGGCAATTGCTCGAGGTCAGGAGTTCGAAACCAGCCTGAGCAAGAGCGAGACCCCGTCTCTACTATAAATAGAAAGAAATTAATTGACCAACTAATATATATAGAAAAAGTTAGCCGGGCGTGGTGGCGCATGCCTGTAGTCCCAGCTACTCGGGAGGCTGAGGCAGCAAGATTGCTTGAGCCCAGGAGTTTGAGGTTGCTGTGAGCTAGGCTGACGCCATGGCACTCACTTTAGCCTGGGAAACAAAGTGAGACTCTGTCTCAAAAAAAAAAAGAAGAAGAAGAAAAATAATTTTTTAAAAAATTAAAACAAGATTTGAAAATAAAACTTTTAAATACTTAAGCATTTCAACTGGTGATCTAAAATACTTTTATATTTCATAAAGCATACCTATAAAACACAAGATTTACATGCAATTTTAAAGATAAAAACAGTAAACTACAAACAATTTCAAAAATACTACTTAGCTGGGCCCACTACACACAACAGGCCAAGTTAATATAACCTCCCCTCACCCACATCAACACAGCCCATGGAGAGCCTCACTGACAACTGCCACAGCTTATAGGCACAGGGAGGTTGCTTGTTTGCTCTATGGTTTCCAGCTGAAACCACCTCACCTCTCTCCTACACTTGCAGCAGTAGGAAAACAGGAAATACAACACACATCCCAGCCACTCCTCAACCAGTGGGCCTTGGGCCTCCCTTCCAGGTGGGAATTAACGCTTCAAAACTAGATACACATATGCAGGGCATGGTGGTGCCCAGTGATGCATGCCTTTAGTCCCAGCTACTCAGGAGTTTGAGACAGGAGGTGTGCCTGAGCCCAAGAGGCCAGCCAGGGCAACACAGCAAGACTCTGTCTCTTATGAAAGAAAAAAAAAAAACTAGATACACATACCCCTGGAGGTACACATACATCTTCCAAAACATATATGTATAATTATATTTTAAGGAAATTCATTTCTACATCCCCAATCTCCACATGTATTGTGGTCCAAAACCTGATTTGCCAACACACCTGGGATCAATCACTCTTATATTACAAATAATGCCATATCACTCACCTATCCCTAATCTTATTATGGTACATTTCTACAACCCGGGCATGACCTATAAAGAAAGAATGCGACAGATTGCTGGTTTCTGTGCTTCATAATAAAGTAACTCATGTCCGATTAACAAATCCTTTCATGACAGGTGGTTTTCATTAATTGCTTTCCACAAAATTGAAAAGACCCAATAAACTGGTTCATTATTAAAACTAATTTTGTATTACCTCATGATTTGTGGCACTTAAGAATTCAAATAAAAACTGCTAGCACTCTGGGAGGCCAAGGCAGGAGGATCACTTGAGATTTCTGAGACCAGCCTGAGTAAGGGTAAGACCCCATCTTTACCAAAAATAGAAAAATTAGGCAGGCATGGGGGGGGGGAAATGCCTGTGGTCCCAGCTACTTAGGAGGCTGAGGCAGGAGAATCGCTTGAGGCCAGGAATTTGAGGTTGCAGTGAGTTCTGATCACGCCACTGCACTGTAGCCAGGGGCCAACAGAGCAAGACTTCGTCTCAAAAAAAAAAAAAAAGAAAGGAACTGCTATAACAAAACTCCTCTTTCCATTCTTATTGTCAATTTATGATTTCTCAATAGTTACAAGTATTAAAAAATAAGAATAGGCCGGGCGAGGTGGCTCATGCCTGTAATCCTAGCACTCTGGGAGGCCGAGGCGGGTAGATCGCTCAAGGTCAAGAGTTCAAAACCAGCCTGAGCAAGAGCGAGACCCTGTCAGGAGTTCAAAACCAACCTGAGCAAGAGCGAGACCCTGTCTCTACTAAAAAAATAGAAAGAAATTAATTGGCCAACTAAAAATATATAGAAAAAATTAGCTGGGCATGGCGGTGCATGCCTGTAGTCCCGGCTACTTGGGAGGCTGAGGCAGGAGGATCGCTTAAGCCCAAGAGTTTGAGGTTGCTGTGAGCTAGGTTGACGCCACGGCACTCTAGCCTGGGCAACACAGTGAGACTCTGTCTCCAAAAATAATAAGAAGAATAGAACTGATGACAAAACCTTTGTTCCAAGACTTTTTCTAATTCTAGCAATAATATTTATTTACATATACATAAACTAATTGAAAACCCCCATCATCTCTTAAAAGGTACATTTCCAATAAATTTTATCCTTTAATATGTATTGCATTCATATTGCTTGATCAATTATGCACTAATAATTGTGGTCACAATGTAGGCCCAAATAATTTTTTAAATAGTTTAGAGCATTATCATGACAGAAAATTCTTAAGAGTTTAAATCTAAATGCATATACATATTTTCATGCCAAGAATTATGAAAAGGATGGCCACTAAAGACTAAACAAAGTCTATACTCATTAGAATAAAATCCTAAAGGGGAAGTTGGATAGAAATACAATTTCAAAAATAAAAAGGAGTGTTGTAAATTTTCTGGCTACTAATGAAGAGCTTGTTATTGTATTTTTTTTAATGTATGAAAGTGAATAGCAAGTAATTATGGCATTTGTAAGCAAGAAAGTAATTATGACTAAAGACAGAACAGCAGCTACTTTGAGGGTGAGGAAGGGGGAAAGGATGCATGCAAGAGCTTCTGAATTGGCCGGCACAGTTCTATTTCATAACCTAGATGGTGGTTACGGGAGTGCTGCTCTTATAACAATTCACTAAGCTAGACATGTTTTGTGTGGTGCTCTGTGTCCGTTGTAGTTTACAATATAAAAGTTAAAAGAAATTGCTGATACCAAAATTGCATGTTTGTTGTTTTTTTTTTTTTTGAGACAGAGTCCCGTTTTGTTGCCCATGGCTAGAGTGAGTGCCATGGCGTCAGCCTAGCTCACAGCAACCTCAAACTCCTGGGCTCAAGGGATCCTCCTGCCTCAGCCTCCCAAGTAGCTGGGACTACAGGCATGCGCCACCATGCCCGGCTAGTTTTTTCTATATATATTAGTTGGCCAATTAATTTCTATTTATAGTAGAGACGGGGTCTCGCTCTTGCTCAGGCTGGTCTCGAACTCCTGACCTCGAGCAATCTGCCCGCCTCGGCCTCCCAGAGTACTAGGATTACAGGCATGAACCACCGCGCCCGGCCTGCATGTTTTATTTTAAAATGTCAATATCTACAGGAAATTATATCCTCTGCAAGTATTTAAATTTAAGATGAGTATTTTCATGATCAGCAATCCCATACCTAGGTATTTATTCAAGAGAAATGATGATATATGTCTACACAAATACCTAAATGTGAAGGTTTATAATAGCGGCTTCATTCACAGTTGCCAAAAACTGGAAACAACCCAAATGGCCTTCAATCAGTAAATGGATCATGGTACATACATACAATGAACTACTACTCAGCAATGAAAAGGAATGGACTGCTGACATGCAAAAAGCATGTTATACTCTTAAAAGCATTATGCTAAATGAAAGAAACTAGATTTTAAAAGCCTACACACTGTGTGATCCCATGTATATGACATTATGAAAAGACAAAACTACAGGGACAGAAAATAGATCAGAGGAAGCCAGGAGTTAGAAGTGGAAAGAAGGGACTGTCCGTGAAGAAGCACAAGAGAACAAAAAGGTGATGGTGACAGAAACAGTCTACATCTCAAGGGTGTTGCAGTGATTACCTAACTGCAGACATTCTAATAGAACCTTACAATGTTTTTCCTCAGATATTGTACCAGATATCTTCCATTTGTCCTTCCAGATCCTCTCTCCACCTTGACCTCAGCCCCACGAAGCTGATCTGTATCAAAAGGTTTCCTTACTCTCAGGCTTCCATTGGGTTCTACCCAGGAGTTCCCCAGCAGGACAAAGAAAAGGAGGAGAGTTAGGCTCCAGTATTTTATCCCTACAGGCTCCTCAACAAAAGGACACTGCTCCTCTTAAGGTGACATCCCCTGCACAGCTGAGGTAATCCCTTGCCCTTTGGGCCTGGATGATAACAGAGCTAGGGCACCAGCCCTTGTGGTTTTCCTACATTCATCCCACACCTTTGTAAACAGCCCGTTTAATAAGTAAATCCTCGTATCATTCTAATTTGGGCATGCCACTTGTTTCCAGTTGGGACCATGACTGATATAACCATGAACTTTAAATATACATGACAGAGGGTAAAATGCATGAAATGGGAGACAGTTTTTGAAACTTCTTAGGTGATGTGTGAACAAAAAAGGTTTATAACCACAACTTCAGGAAAATGTGGTGCCAAAGCCATGACTCTCATCTGCTTCTCTGGGTCATGACCCAAAATATAAACACAGCTTGTCAACTACATTCTCCTATACTCTAATTCTCACAACACATCTGTACTTCTTTCTCACCTCTTAATCCAACCCACTATCACCATCCACATGAGTACCGAGGTCTCAGTCATCAGCATACTCCAACATGCATATACTTTGGGTTCATTCTCTCTACTACTTCCCTGTCCTAGCTGACACTTGACGAAAGGTGCCTCTTCTGCAGCCCTTCCTGCCATCTCAGAGTAGGATGGTTTGGGGTCATTGGCATGCTGACTCAAGATTATTCCTCCACCCTATTATAAAAGCCCCTTATTTTGTGGCTTATCCCATCTAGCTAGTTACCATCTTCCTAATATCTATCATCCAACAACCTCTTATTCACCCTTCATTTATTTAAGGATTTTACACTAGATTTATAATCTATTCACCAGCTTTGCTATCATACTAATTCCAACCCTCTGACCTCCCAGTTGTTTAACCTTATCTCATCATCAATAATCTTCTCCCACCCACATTCCACCTCCTATACCAGTTTTCAGTTTCATCTAGAAACCTGTGATGTCCTAAAATGCTTCACCTCTTAAATATTAAAATCAGATAACCCATTGCCTAAAAACCAACCATCCAATTTGCTTGTTCCAGTACTCCTATTCTTGACTTTTATTTAACAAGACTCTAAATGTACTGCTCCCTTTCTCTCCTTTCTACTATCCATCAGCTTTGCCTTAATTGTTTAAATTCCACAATCCATCACCTCAATCACTCTCTGGGCAATATCCTAAATTCTCTTCCTTCTCTATCTCTTCATTCTACATGCTGACAAAATGCCAACTGGGAAAATTCTAATTATCCTATTCTATATTCTGTGCAGGTTCTGGATATGGAGCCTACTAAAAGTGGGGGAAAAAACCATACTCACAATGGGTAGATTAGTAACCATGAGTTTTTAGTAACACCAACTTCAACTAAGGCCTCAATAGTGTCCAGAAATTCTACAGCCTGCTCTTCCAAATTAGGTAACATCTGTCTGAACCCTTTTCTGCTCCCTTTGATCCCCCCAAGTTACCCTGCCCTTCTTTCTCCCTTTCAAAAATAACCTCTTCTGTCACTTTATGAAAAAAACTTTAAAAGCTTTATCTTTTTTATTTATTTATTTTTTTTGAGACAGAGTCTCACTCTGCTGCCTGGGCTAGAGTGCCAAGGCATAAGCCTAGCTCACAGCAACCTCAAACTCCTGGGCTCAAGTGATCCTCTTGCCCCAGCCTCCCGAGTAGCTGGGACTACAGGCATGCGCCACCACAGCCGGCTAATTTATATATATTGTTGTTTTGGTTTTAGTTGTCCAGCTAATTTCTTTCTATTTTTTTAGTAGAGACAGGGTCTAGCTCTTGCTCAGGCTGGTCTCAAACTCCTGAGCTCAAATGATCCGCCCTGCCTTGGCCTCCCACAGTGCTAGGATTATTTATAGGTGTGAGCCACTGCAAAGCCAAAGCTTTTTTTTTTTTTTTTTTTTTTTGAGACAGAGTCTCACTCTGTTGCCCAGGCTAGAGTGCTGTGGTGTCAACCTAGCTCACAGCAACCTCAAACTCCTGGGTTCAAGCAATCCTCCTGCCTCAGCCTCCCAAGTAGCTGGGACTACAGGCATGCACCACCATGCCCAGCTGATTTTTTCTATATTTTTAGTTGGCCAATTAATTTCTTTCTATTTATAGTAGAGACGGGTCTCGCTCTTGCTCAGGCTGGTTTCGAACTCCTGAGCTCAAATGATCCGCCCACCTCAGCCTCCCAGAGTGCTAGGATTACAGGCATGAGCCACCGCACCAGCCCAAAGCTTTATCTTTTATCTATATCCATAAACCACTTTTATCTTCTATCCTCCCACTAAGCTCACATTTTTCTCCACCTTTCCTCCTATCTAGGAAAAACAGCATCTCTTCTTTCAAGACCACTCCCTCCTATGCTTTGGATCTCATGCTTCAAGACTCTTCCAGGCATTAAACCTTCCAGAACTCCTCATATCCCTCTTGCTGCCCTTTTTCTTCTCTCCTTCAAACTTCTAACAAGTTGTAAACACTTACTACCCCCATTTGGTCCTGAGACCACTCCAATCCAAGATGCAAATCCAATGCCTGCTTTGCAGTCCTTTTAGTTGACTTTGCAGCATTTTGATTCAGTTGATCTTTCTGTAACACTTTTCTGCTGGCTTCTATAATAAATCACTTCCTTGATTTCCCTCTAGCAGCTCTAGCTGCTCCTATTTAATTTCCTATTCTCATTTCTTCCTCCTCTCTCCAGCTATTAGTATTGGAAGTTCTTCACAGCACAGTACTAGTACTTTTTCCTCCTCCTCTCTCCAGCTATTAGTATTGGAAGTTCTTCACAGCACAGTCCTAATACTTCTTCCTCCTACACTCTCCTTAATGACTTCAACTAATCCTACATTTTCTTTTCTTTTGAGACATCTTGCTCTGTTGCCCTGGATAGAGTGCAGTAGTGTCATCATAGCTCACTGCAACCTCACTGGGCTCAAGTGATCCTCTTGCCTCAGACTTCCAAGTAGCTGGGACTAGAGGCACAAACCACCACACCTACTTTTTGTAGAGACAGAGTCTCACTTTTACTCAGGCTGGTCTCAAATTCCTGAGCTCAAGTAATCCTCCCACCTCAGCCTCCAGAGTGCCAGGATTACAGGTGACTGGACCTAACCCTTTGTTTTCAAATAATATTTTATACTGAATTTTAAATTTATCATCTCTAATCAAGACTTATCTCAGCTTCATCCCAGCAAATCTGCCACATAAACATATTTCACAAACATCTCAAATCCAATGTTCCCAAAACCAAACTCAAACTTCTCCTCAAAATGTTCCCTATCTCAGTAAGTGACATTACCATCTGCTCAGTTGCTCATGTGACATACCTAGGAATCACTGTTTGGAGACAGAGTCTCGCTCTGTTGCCTAGGCTATAGTGCCATGGCATCAGCCTAGCACACAGCAACCTCAAACTCCTGGGCTCAAGCAATCCTCCCTGCCTCAGCCTCCGGAGTAGCTGTGACTACAGGCACTCGCTACTTGCCACCATCCCCAGCTAATCTTTTTGTTTCTATTTTCAGTTGCCTAGCTAATTTTTTCTATTTTTAGTTAAGATTGGGTCTGGGTCTTGCTCTTGCTCAGGCTGGTCTTGAACTCCTGAGCTCAAGTGATCCTCCCCGCCTCGGCCTCCCAGAGTGCTAGGATTACAGGTGTGAACCACCACATGCAGCCCCTGTAATCACTCTTGATGTCTCCTTCCTCATCATTCATGTTACCAAGCTCTGCCACTTTTATCCTTTCTCAATGCACGAACATGTCTCAAGTCACCCTTGCCTACAAACCCTCACCCCCAGACCAGGTGAATAAGCCTAATACACACTGCCACAGACCCTGTATTTTTCCAAATTTTCAGCACATTTGTTATTCTTTATTCTATCTTCACTAGAATATGAAAAAGGCAAGAATTGAGTCCATCTTGTTTGTAGACACTAAAATAATAACTGGATGGTTGCACACAAAATATCCCCCAGACCTTCCTATGAACAAATTCATTCTCCTCTCAATCAGGAGTCTACGAAAGTTGAAGACCATTTCCTAAAGGCACAAGGGCTGGACCAGAAAAATTCATGAAGTATCATCAGGCTCTAAATTCTAAAAGTATACATGTGGAAAATGCTCTGAAAAGCATAAAATCTTAAATAAATGTATCGTCATTGTGTTTAAAGCTGGTTATTCATCATGACCAGTAGGAGTCATCAGCTCTATTCCTAGAGGCAGCAACTATATTTATAGTTTTCACATATTACCCCACAGCTGGTATTCAACCTGGATCTGAGGAGAAACCTGTTAGTGGTCTCCCATGCTTTTATTTATTTTTTTTATTTCAGCATATTATGGGTGGACAAATGTTAAGGTTACGTATATTGCCCTTGTCCTCCCCTCCCCCCTTGAGTCAGAGCTTCAAGCATGTCCATCCCCCAGATGGTGAGCATCGCACTCATTATATATGTATATACCCATTCCCTCCTCCCCCCTCCCACCTGCCTGACACCCAATAAATATTATTCCTGTATGTCCACTTAGATGTTGATCAGTGAAACCAATTTGCTGGTGAGTACATGTGGTGCTTTCCCATGCTTTTATTAATGCTCAAACCTTGAGAATGATCACCTTTTTACTCAGAAAATCTTCTATAGGTAAAAGTTCTGCTTTAAAACAAAATGAATTTATTTAAAATTATAGTGCCAATTTCAGAATATGCATATTGTTTAATTTCCATTTGTATAGACACACAAAAAAAATTAAAAAGTGGAAGATATTATCTGTAAAATTAAGGTCAGCTTTATTTGGTAATATTAAGAACAGTATTGGCCGGGCGCTGTGGCTCACGCCTGTAATCCTAGCTCTTGGGAGGCCGAGGCGGGCGGATTGCTCAAGGTCAGGAGTTCAAAACCAGCCTGAGCAAGAGCGAGACCCCGTCTCTACTATAAAATAGAAATAAATTAATTGGCCAACTGATATATATATAAAAAAAAAAATTAGCCGGGCATGGTGGCGCATGCCTGTAGTCCCAGCTACTCGGGAGGCTGAGGCAGAAGGATCACTCGAGCCCAGGAGTTTGAGGTTGCTGTGAGCGAGGCTGACGCCACGGCACTCACTCTAGCCTGGGCAACAAAGCGAGACTCTGTCTCAAAAAAAAAAAAAAAAAAAGAAAAAGAAAAAAAAAAGAAAAAGAAAAAAAAGAACAGTATGGCCATCATTCTTATTAAAAAGAAAATAACTTAAAGAAGAGGGAATCTATAATTTGCCCTTTGTTAAAATAACTTATTTCCAACATCAAGAGAAAACTGATCTTATTATGCTAACAGTCTCTTTTAAATATATACCTTTGAATAGGACAAAATTAATCTCATATCAGAATACAGAAGCACTGTATGAAAAAAGAATACTTTGGATGTTTCACAGAGCTTTCACTTAATAGTTCAAGTTATTCAACCTCTGAACTATGCTTTACCCTCTATGTAATGGGAATAAAGCTCGCTTTACTGGGTTGTGATTAAGGATTAACTGATATGTAAAAGTAGGAACTTAAGTCTCTTATCAACTTCTCTTAAAAAGCAGCTGATTTTAGGTATAACTTAAATATATTCTATACAACAAATATATTCAACAAATAAAGGCAAGTAACTCTTGCTGATATTATCCTTTCAGGGTTTTTAAAAATAATCCTCCTTAATCACCTGTACTTTACCCAACAAGTAGATGACAATCTCATCCCAGGTCACAAGTTCTTGGCCTACTTTAACCTTTCAGTAATAGAACAATTCATTTCCCTTTCTAAAAATCACTTTCAGTTCTAAATCAAAGTTCATAATTTCCTGACAAAATCATCCCTCTAACTTACATAAATAATCATTACAGCTTTAAGTAAATGAAAAAGATTTACTGGCTACAAAACTAGTCACGCAAATTAAGAGCCTATGCTGTAGTTATTTCAATATTTGGCAGAGTACGTAGACTGAATCCCAGTTGGCTGGCAAAGTGTGACAAGCAGAAATATAAGTCTTTGCATACTTTATTCTAGAGTCCAGATTAAAATCCTGTAGCAGACAGCAAGAAGACAGAAAATGGAAGTAGCCTCACATAAAGGGGAAGAGAAGCCTTCATTTATATCTAATACACGCTGGATTCCAAACTTTAAAGAATAAAAGATCTCTCAGAAGGGTGAACTTTTAGCTCCTGCTAACAGTCACTCTTAAGTGGCACATCTGGCCAAGAACTCAATGGCTTTAATAGCAACTGAAATCAGAATCTTTTGTTTTTAAAATTAAAGATTAAATAGGGAAGTGTTTGCAGATGAAAATCAAAATTCTGAATTTACTTTAAAAATAATCTGGGGGGGCAAAGGACAGGAGGTGGAGAGAGCAGAGTGTGAAACAGATAAAACCAAGATTTGCCATATACTAACAAGTGTCGAATACATGAGGTTCTTATACCATTCTATTTTTGTATACCTAAAAAGTTTCATCATAAACATTTCCTTGCTATTGTTTAAATTAAGGATTAGAACATTTTTTGCAACTCAGCCCTTCCCTGTAGTACTTATTCAGTCTATAATCTCACTTCTAGTTCCCTTATCCATCAAACATCTGTTTAGAAAATGGCAACCATTACTTTTATCATGACCTCATCCTAAGTTTCCTCTTCAAATGAGCCACAATTTTTTTGAAAAGTACTAAAAACAAAGTATTTTAAAAGTATGAAAGGATTTACCATATATTTCCCTATAGAGAAACAGAGGCACTTAAAACATGATGCCAAGACAAATGATATGGTGATTCTGAGCTTGGATAAGCCCTTTTCGCTGACGTGATATAATTCTACGGCAGAAGGATACAATGGAACCTAACCTGTTCACATTAAACAAATCATTGATAAAATTGCTAACAGGTTCTTAAATAAAATGTCTGAACATGACTTGCAAAAGACTGCTAAGGTTTCTGAGACCCAAGTAAGTATACAAGCGCTTGCATCTGAAGAAAAAAGTTCAAAACTTTATCATTCTCAGAAAGGCCCCTAAAGAAAAAAGTTAGGAACCACTTAAGATTTACAGACCCCTTTTATCAAAAACTTAGATTTGGGTTTTTAAACTTCAACTAAAATTACAAGGCTTTCCAAGAGAGAAAAGGCAATCACGATCTGACAGACATAACAAGAGTCTTAGGCACAAGGGAAATGTCCAAAGTGTAAAGGAGTGAGGCAAAAAAAAGGTCATAAAATACAAAAGCATTCCCACAAATATAACCAATATACAAATTTAGAAATGGTTCATAAGAACAACTAATTTGCACACATTAGGGAAAGGATAAAACTGCTATGAAAATTAAATGCACTCCTACCACTAAGAGGAGTATGTATAAATAAATAAATAAATAAATAAATAAATAAATAAATAAATAAATAAATAAAAATTAAAAGCAAAATTATAGGCACTTCCTCAAAGTTTGCTTCTTATCCTACAGGGAACTGCCCTGTCAGGGTTGTTGCCAGCTCTGGGTGGCCAACGGACAGGAGGAAAAAAATATTCATAGCGCTACACCATTCCCTTCTCACTAAGGGTCCCTTTGTGAAGGAAGAGAGAACCACCTATTCATCTATATTTTGGTATCCATTTTCTCCTCACAAACCCATGATGATGGAGTTTGGATTCACAGTCAGTCCACAGTACCAGTACCAGAACTACAATCTGACTACATTAGACTGGGAAGCTATTATCTCATTCTACAAAAAACTGTTTTTCCAGTTCCCCACCAACCAACTTTCAACAGCAATTTGGACATATATAGAAAAATATCATCAGCAAAGCTACAAGAGCAATTGCTGCTTATATTTAACTTCCACATCTCTGTTCCCCCTTACCTAAACATTCATTCTTATTAATACTCTCTGCTATCAAGTCCTCTGCCTGCCAATGACACCCGATTCCCCAAAAGACAGCACACAGGGAAGCCAGCATCAGCCTTCCTTGAGCACCTCCACCACCTGCCCAGCTTCACCTTCCTTCAGCCTGCTTGCCCCACACTGTAGATTAACTGCCTGGAAACAAGAAATGGCAGTAAAAACACTAGATAACTCAAGTATAACCGCATTCCCAGTCTCATACAGTGTTTTGACAAACAGTAGGTGCTCAATAACACTGAAAATCAATAAATGAATCTTGTTCCAATTCTGCCACTAGCTGACCTTGGACAGTCACTTAACCTCTGTGAGCCTCATCTATAAAATGAGGAGAGCTAAGCTGAAATTCATTTTAACTCAGCCGGGTGCGGTGGCTCACGCCTGTAATCTTAGCACTCTGGGAGGCCGAGGCAGGCATCGATTGAGCTCAGGAGTTCGAGGCCAGCCTGACCAAGAGCGAGACTAAAAAAAAAAAAAAGTAGAAAGAAATTAGCTGGCCAACTAAAAATATATATATAGAAAAAAATTAGCTGGGCATGATGGTGCATGCCTGTAGCCCCAGCTACTCAGGAGACTGAGGCAGGAAGATTGCTTGACCCCAGGAGTTTGAGGTTGCTGTGAGCTAGGCTGATGTCAGGGCACTCTAGCCTGGGCAACAGTGTGAGACTCTGTCTCAAAAAAAAAAAAAAAATTAAATTAATTTTAACTCAAAAGTCCTATGATTATAATACATTTTTAGGAGCTGACCTGGAAACAGTTTTATGCTGTTCTTTTTCATGAAAATTTAACCTAGCCTTAACTCATAAACAAAAGGAGAAATGTGGGCAAAGCGGTAAGGACAGCCAAATTAGAATTAACCCAGAGGATCAAGGCAATGACAATAACAGCTGGCTCATCCTCTCATCCAAGTGTGAGAAAAAAGTAAAAAAAATGCTCAGCATTTTTAGTAAAACTATGCAAGGCACAGCCCATTCATTGTACTATTTGATGTGCCTTATATTAAGCCTCCAAAGGACAAATTCCTCTTAAGTGCTAGGAAAGTTTTCACTTTACTTCCTTTCAAAACATGAGATCTATATAACTTTTCATTATTGCTAAACTTTGCCAAGTTGTCAAGAACCAATATTTAGGCCGGGCATGGTGGCTCACGCCTGTAATCCTAGCACTCTGGGAGGCCAAGGAGGGCTGATTGCTCGAGGTCAGGAATTCAAAACCAGCCTGAGCAAGAGCGAGAACCCGTCTCTACTATAAATAGAAAGAAATTAATTGGCCAAATAATATATATAGAAAAAATTAGCCAGGTATGGTGGCGCATGCCTGTAGTCCCAGCTACTCAGGAGGCTAAGGCAGGAGGATTGCTTGAGCCCAGGAGATTGAGGTTGCTGTGAGCTAGGCTGACGCCATGGCACTCACTCTAGCCTGGGCAACAAAGCGAGACTCTGTCTCAAAAAATAAATAAGAACCAATATTTATTTTCAATTACAGTATAGTGCCATCTTAATCCTACTGATAATAGGGTGGCTCTCCTGCCCCACCTCTACCCTGCCACCTTCAATCTTAGCTCTTTAGTCTTTTAGTTAATTGCACCTACACCATTATCATTTATCAAACCCCTTACAGAAGTGAGTGGGGGGTATTAACAAAATATTGTTATAGACAATATTAGACCTCATATTTACAAATTTACATTCAAGTTTTGTGGATTAAAATCTATCAATATAAACTGCTATTGGCCCCAGACTTCAAACTAATCTCAATTGCAGTAAGTTCAATTCTTTTTTTTTTTTTTGAGACAGTCTTGCTTTGTTGCCCAGGCTTGAGTGAGTGCTGTGGCGTCAGCCTACCTCACAGCAACCTCAAATTCTTGGGCTCAAGCAATTCTGCTGCCTCAGCCTCCCCAGTAGCTGGGACTACAGGCATGCGCCACCATGCCGGGCTAATTTTTCCTATATATTAGTTGGCCAATTAATTTCTTGCTATTTATAGTAGAGACAGGGTCTCGCTCTTGCTCAGGCTGCTTTCGAACTCCTAACCTCGAACAATCCACCTGCCTCGGCCTCCCAGAGTGCCAGAGTGCTGGGATTACAGGCGTAAGCCACCTCGCCCAGCCAAGTTCAATTCTTTACTGTCTCCACTCAATACTTCTTTAATCTTTCTGAACTAGTTTTGGAAGAAAGGTCTAACATTCCTACCTAATCCTCACTGTAAATGCTCATCTCATTTTTATTATCAGTAACCATCCAAATCTCAACAGTAATAGAAATGAGATACTGTGTAATCCCAACACAACAAAATGAGATGTTTTTTATCAGAATTGAGTTTAGGGATTTATGAAAGACTGTTCCCACAATGTATGCTGGGTAATAGTCTAGAAACATTAATATCCAAATTGTTTAAATTTCAACACCAATGGATTTCTTTAAAATTCTTAAATCTCTTACAAAACTATCAATAGTCCTCAACCATAAATGAAGAAAGAAAACACAAGTTATATATATTTTAGAATTTAAGTCCTTTAAATAAATTGCTTGTACAAAGCACTCTTGGCTCAGAATAAAGAAAATCAAAACTTACCTGAAGTCATTAATTTAGCACAGCTACTTATGCTTGCATCATCTTCTAAGATTCGGTTTGTGCTCTTTTCTTTCCCAAGGAAAGTATCCTCCAAAGGTAAGCATTTATCAGATACAACACTGTCTTCACCCACCGCATGACTGCTTTTGCTATTAGCTTCAAGTACTGAAGTGACTTCTTCCAGCTGAGCAGCTTCACTAGATTCTGAATAAGAGGAACCCTTAACCTGGGCTAAATTCTTTGAAGAAACTGGTAGGGACTCATCATCACTATCAAATCCAAAAGGATCTCCAGTATTTTCTTCTTCCACTTTAGGTTTTTTTGGAATTTCTTGAATATCTGGTTTGAAATTGGGTCGCTTCTGCCCTAATTTAGCCATAAATGTGGTCTCTCCCCATTTTGTGCTAAGGGTTGTCCGTTTGTTGGAAAAGACTTCATCAAATTTTGAACTGCCATTTCCTCCTTTCCTACTGTATGTTTTCCCAAATCTGGATGTCATTTTGACACCTGTTTCATATTCTCTGTGAAAAAAAATTTAAGGAAATATATAATCATAAATACTTAACAAGTGTTAAACACTGCATATAAAAATAAGAAACTAGGGATTCTCCCCCATATGACTTTTTGACATTCACTATACAAACATTTAAAAATGATTAAATAAATATGAGGAAGGGGATAAAGAAGCTCATTTTTTACTGTATATGCTTCCATATGTCAACTTTTTTTTTTACGATGAGTACATAGTCATCCACTCCTTACAAAGTAAAAAAAACTTAACGACAAACCAACTTATAATACAACATCCATAAAATCAACTTATCATGAAACATTTTAAAGTTCCAAATGAACCAACTATTCAATAAACAGTTTCGCCTTTAAAAAAATAATGTGAATTGGGTAATTACCCCTAATATAAAATTTTAAGCACAATATGTTAATTTTTTCAGGATTGCAGAAATGTCAAATAGTTGACTAAATTTAGCTCTTTGAAATTTCACAGCACTTATTCATATGAGAAAAAAGGTCAGAAAAACGGTGCTATTTTCTTATGTATTACATACAACTTGCAGCTTTTAATCCAACCTTGAAGATTCTCATTCTTGGTGTAATATAATCTGGACTGTGATTTAAAAAATATTCCTTAGGTGGTTATCTCCCTAAGCGCAAGAAACCATCCTTATTCTATCTTCCTTGTCCCTATAGTGCTGTGCTCATTTGCTGAGTTACATTTTCTGGTGAACTCCAGCATATCACCCAGTTCCATGGATTACTACAGGAATAGAAGCAAGCAACCTTTATTTTCCTCCCCAATTTATAAATGACAAATCAATTCATCTGATTTATCTAATTATTAACACATAATGACATAATAAGACAAAAAAAATTTTCAGGATAGTAAATCAAGAGTCAAACATTTTTAAAAACAAGTTATAGTACTTTTTGAACACTATCAATCATTACCCATTTCTTATACTTTGACCTACAGTTTAAATATCAATATATGAAATACAATTAAAAACAATGAATCATCTAGTGGCCTGAAAAACTTCATTACTTTGAAACTTACAACAATTGAAATGATAGTTGATCTACACTTTTGAATATGGTTTCATCTATACTTTTAATGTTTTCCCTTGATTAACTTAAATTCTTACAACTTACAATGAATCACTGTCCAAATTAGTTTTATGTATACTCAGTGGAGAATTCTCCCCTCAATGTTCGGTAAAAAGCCAATTCTAATTTGACAAAAAATATATAGTCATCATACACCTCTGTGCTACCAGAAAACAGTTTTCCTGAGGGAGACTTATTTCCCCTTCTACGGTAGATTTAGCGGATCTTATTGTCTTTCTTGTTAAGTATAACCTATACAAAACTACACTGGGCAGCTACCAAGACAACAAAATAAATTGATTTCTCTTCATTCCTTCAAGGATGTAGAGATCTGCAGACCTACGTTTACAGATACACCAACAAAGCTAAAATATTTTGGATACATTTACGAGGTAATCATCTAAAAATGCTGACTAAAGGCCAAACCAAAAATCTAGACTTGAGCTCCCTTAAGCCAACATCAGAAACACTCGTCAAAATGATCCTAGAATCACAAAGCATTCACTGTCAAAAGTTTAAAGTCTGCAGATGAATATCTGATACTAATGAGTTAATTATTTTAAGTCTGACAAGAAAATTGTAGTTTTTCAAAAAAGAGTCCATGTCTTTCACAAATATGTACTGAAATATCGATGAAATAACGTCAGCAATTTTCCAACATCAAGGAATGGGAAGTTTATAGATGAAATAAGTTTGGTTAGGAGTTAATAACTGCTGAATCCAAACGATAGGTACATGGGAGTTCATTATATAATATTCCCTACTTTTGACTGTCTTCATCGTTTCCCACAATAAAATGTCTTTTTTAAAAAGTCAGCAGACTTTTAAAATGGCATTATCTAAGCGTAAAGCACTAATAAACTCAAAAGTAAGTGTGCAGACATATTTGACATCATATTTTAAGTATACAAGCTATCTTGCCTGATCAGGCTTCGAACTCCAAAAACCGTCCTAACTAAAAAGGAAAGAATGATTCACGACTAGATCTTTTCAGTCGTTAGGCCTTTGCCCCTCAGCCAAAGTCAGGTCGCATTTTGAAGAAAGTGAGCTGGGGTTATTACAGACAAAAAAAGTCTTCGCACTTAACTTCCACCCGAATCTGGCGTCTCCCCAGTTTCCAGGGACTTTGAGGGCCAAACCTAACCACCCAGAAATCCTCACCTGGGGGCGGCCGGTGAGCCAGGAGGCAGTGGAAGAGGTGGCCCCCTCGGGCTGGAAGCTCACGCAACTTTTCTCCTCCCTACCCCCACCGCCCAGGAAAGGGATGTCGCTTTCGACGCCCCGGAAGCCTCTGCCACCGAATCCCTAGGGCAGTGCAAGGCCTCGGTGGCGGCCAGGGGCGGAGGAAACCACGGGAAAGGACTCAGGGCTGAAATCAACACACTTGACTGGGTTTGGGGAGGGAAGTTAATCAGAAGCCACCCGAAAAAAAACTCAAAAAAAGGAAAATAAGAGAGAAAAAAAAGAGTTCTTCAGTTCGCCCCCATGCCCAACTTCCTCAGAGGCCGGTGGGCAAGGCAGTGAGACTTCCATCGCCCCCTCCAGCTCCCCGGCTCCCCTACCCTCCTTGGCTCCCTCCCGGCCTAGGCAGCCGCCCGACACCTCACTTACCCTCGGCGCCTGGCGGGTGCTTTGGCCACGGGCCGCCTCCGCCTCTCCCGCTCCCAACGGCCCGCGGGCGGACGCGAGAGCCCCGCGCCAGAGAGCAGGGCCGGCTGGTGCGCCAAGGGAGGCAAGGGGCTCCGCTTTCGGTAAATAGGAAGCCCGGTGGAGGGGGGGAGGAGCGGCGGCCCCGCAACTTCCCTCCCCGCCTCGAGCGCCACCGGCCGGGCCCGGGCCTAGCCCTCCCTGGCCGCCGCCGCCCGAGCTGGTGCCGGAGCCCGCTACGTGCCCCTACTGGGCCGCCACCGCCTCCTGCGCCGCCGCTTCCGCCAGTGAATGGTCAGCGCTGGAGTTTGAACAGGGCCCTGAACCATCTCAACGCCATTTGCGCTCCCGGCCCCCACCTCCTTCCTCCAACAGCCGCTCGCTCCGTCACTCCGCTTCCCACAGGCCCCGCGCGGCCGCCCGACCCCGCAGCCAATCGCGCGGCCGCTTACTCAAACCGCCGCGCAGGCGCCGCGCCCCGCATGATCCGGCGCCCGCCATTGGCCCGGCCGCGGGGCCCGACGGGAGTTGTAGTCCCGGTCCTCGAGGTCGCGATGCTGAGAACCTGGCAGGGGACCGGGCGGCGGGCGGCGCGGTAGCAGCGGGCCTGGCCCGCACGGGCTCGGGAGCCGTGTCAAGCTCCCGGCCCCGCCGGGAGACGCAGGTGCCCGCGAGGGTGGGCGGGGGGCGCAGTGCAGGCAGCTGTATCAATCGTTTCCCCTCCAGGGACCCGCCGGTGTCTGGGGACGTTGGGGTGTGCAGCTGCGCGGGGCCTGCAGGGGCCGCAGCTCGGGAGCAGGGAGGCGGGGAGCTCGCGGCTCGGGGCCTCCATCGACCCGGCATTACCGGTCCTGGCCTGACGCAGATAACAACGGCGGGAACGCGGAGGCGCGGGACGCCGACTGCCCGACCGCCGTGGCCGCGAGCGGTGTCTGCCCCCGGCGTTTTTTGCGCCCCACGCCCAACCCTTCAGTCCTGACCCTGGAGTTCTTCCGTCTGCCTCTCACCCGTTAAAAGTGACCCCGAGAATATTGGATGGTATTAAGGATTTATCATTAACCTTGTTAGGTGTGATAACGGTAATGTGATCATTTAAAAAAAAAAACATGCTAAAGTTGTGACATAAAATGATCTGGTGTCTGGAATTTACTTTAGAAGACGCCCAGGAAAACTGAGGGGGGAGGGGGTTGGAGAATAACACTAGCTGGAGGAATGTTTTTCATTGTTGACGCAGCGTGATGCAAACACTTGCGCCAATCCTATCTGTCTTCTACTTGTATATCTGAAATTTTCCATAATAAACAGTTTAAGTAAATGAATCAGAGATTGCCTTTGGGGAGGATGGGGAGCTGGTGGATGATGGGAGGCAGGAGTATTTCTTTTTCCCTGCACGCCTTTTTGAGGTTTTTTACATGTCAGTGTACTACCTAATTCAGAAAATTGGGAAGTTGTTTTTTTTTAAGGCTGCAATGGGAAAACAATGTTCTAGATCCCTCTAAGAGAGGTGCATGATTTATCGGACTCAGACAGCCCTGCTGTTACGCGGTTAATGGAGACCCACCTGGGAAATTAGAAAACTACTAATTGCTTTCAGTGAAAAGCCTGCCCCTTCCACAAATTTGTTAGGTCTTTTTTTTTTTTAACTCTTGAAGGAAAACAGCAAACAAATGGACAATTTGCTTTGAATGCACCCAGAAGTTATCAAGCTTCCTCCAATATAATCGGAAACCTCCGAATAAAGAAAAAATGGTTCAGAGACCTTGCAGCCCTTCCCAAGAGATTAAGGTGGATTTAGTGTGGTTGAATTGTTTTACGTGACTGCTTGCAAAATTTATATTCTGACATTTACATTTTCCGAAATACTGTATCAGTATTTCCTCTTGTTTCAAAACAAATCAACTTCTTCCATAGCTTAAATGAATGGAAATTATAACAAGTCTGTCTCTTCCTCCACTGTGGTAGTACTCACATGACTGTTTTATTTGGGTCAGTTTTTTTCTTTCTTGAAAAAATCGGTGGTTTAGGATCTTGTTTTATTGCTTTGTTTGAAGATCACTGGCAGAGGTGCAGACTTACTATAATTATTTAGATGACATGGTGGTGGGTGCTAATTAAAGGGTAATTATCATCAGAGGCAAAAGGTGAGATCAAAAAGCCAAAAGAGGTGGCCAGACAATTGCAAGGTCCTATAGGAGGGTACTGTGAACGTCCAAGACCAAAGGATGTATTCATTATGCCTGGCCTCTCTGGTGCTGGACACTTGGCAGGGTCAGTGACTGCATGAAGTTCTAGTGGAAGGGTTAATTGTTTAAAGAAATAGTCTGTGGAGCCGTTTTGAGAGCTTTTTGTGCGGTAGTTGTGTTAAGTAATGGAACTTAGTAGCGTCAGATTCTTGCCAAAGAATAATCCTCAGTCAGCAGTATAAGGGTAGGCACCTGCCTGGTCCAGAACTTACACTTTAACAGGATTCCCCCAAGTGATTGGTCCACACATAAAAGTTTGATAAGGGCCAGGCAGGCGCAGTGGCTCACGCCTATAAGCCTAGCACTCTGGGAGGCCAAGGGAGGCGGATCGCTCAAGGTCAGGAGTTCAAAACTCAGCCTGAGCAAGAGCGAGACACTGTTTCTACTAAAAAAAAAAAAAAAAAAAAAAAGAAAGAAATTAATTGGCCAACTAAGAGAAATATATAGAAAAAATTAGCTGGGCATGGTGGCACATGCCTATAGTCCCAGCTACGTGGGAGGCTGAGGCAGGAGGATCTTTTGAGTACCAGAGTTTGAGGTTGCTGTGAGCTAGGCTGACGCCACGGCACTCTAGCCCGGACAACAGAGTGAGACTCTGTCTCAAAAAAATAAATAAAAGTTTGACAAGCACTGATTTAAAGTAGACTGATAGCATTTTACAACAATTTAATATCTTTTGTGAGGATAGGGAGGGAGAGGTAGAACATTAAGAACCTGTGCCGGGTGCAGTGGCTCATGCCTGTAATCCTAGCACTCTTGGAGGCCAAGGAGGGAGGATTGCTTGAAGTCAGGAGTTCAAGACCAGACTGAACAAGAGCGAGACTTCCCCCCCCCCATTTCTACTAAAAATAGAAAAAATTAACTGGGTATGGTAGTGTGCACCTGTCTCAGCTACTCAGGAGGATGAGGCTGGAGGATCGCTTGAACTCAGGAGTTTGAGGTTGGTGTGAGCCAGGCTAACGCTCTAGCCTGGGCAACAGAGTGAGACTCTGTCTCAAAAAAAAAAAAAACATTAAGAATCTTTGCATCAAGTATGATGCTAGGTTCTTCAGGGGCCTTCTCTGTGTCCCAAGCTGTTATCCTTGTCTTAAAGGTAAGGAAATTGAGAGGCTTGCACTTGCTCAAGGTATTGCAACTTATAAGGGAGCCGAACTTTTTCTTAAGTTGGATACCCATTAGTGCTTGGGGACATTCTCAGATTTGGTAGAAAGTATTACATGATTTGAAAAGGAAAAAATTGTGTGTGAATGTGTGTGTATTTAATATGGAAGCTTAATATGTGAATATTAACCAGAGCTATGCTAGGGCTCTCTACTCTCATGTGCCCCATACTACAGACAGGTAGAGAGCCTACCACCTCTAGGTAGGGCTCCTCATGGAGGGAATTCTGACTCTCGACCCTGCAGGCTGTACCACCACCTTAACCCTTTACCTCCCAGGTTTGCTGAGGCAGGCAAATGCCCTGAAGGCACCCCATTCCCTTGCCATGGTCCTGAGTTCCACACCAGAATGAGCAAACTGGACTCCAGTATAGATACCATATGAGCCAGCAAGCAGCTTTTGGTTGTGTTTTTGTTCTCTTAGTTCTCTCAGCTCATGTTCCACTCACCTTCCCCTATCCCAACCCCTTCTTAGAATGGCTATCTTCCCTTCATAAGAATCTACTTCAAACAAACACCAAGTAGCAAGTAGTAGTACTTTTTTCTTTGCTAGAATGCCTCTATGCAAGCTTTCAGATGTCTGATTTTTTTTTCCTACTAAAGGGGTCATATTTATGCAAGAAACTG
Organism: Microcebus murinus; assembly: GCF_040939455.1. Taxonomy (NCBI): domain Eukaryota; kingdom Metazoa; phylum Chordata; class Mammalia; order Primates; family Cheirogaleidae; genus Microcebus; species Microcebus murinus. The sequence goes on from NC_134117.1 coordinate 67,560,912, forward strand.
AAATCATGGATTTGAGCCAAGTTTGTATAATAGTACCCTTTGATGCTGTAGGTGGCCCTGCCTGGGGGAGAGTAGAACCCCACTACCTAGCCCCACTTGAGTGGGTTCATGCCTGTACTTTCCTCCAGCTGAGAAAAGAAAGCTCTGCAAAGAAAAGTAATGGAAGGCATCTGTTCGGCCATTGCTGTGTCCTGTTCTAGCCCAGGCATGGGAACTATCAGAACTAGAGTTGCTAAATAGGCCTTTTAAATCTTTTTCTGATCCTGTACAGTAAAATGTGTTACAACCTATAGAATTCAGTTCAGAGGACTCAAAGTCAGGAATTACCATATTGGCAACAGTCAATTTTTCTTTGCCATATAATGTGGAATAAAATTATAAATTGGGCTGAGCACAATGGCTCATACCAGTAATTCCAGTACTTTGGGAGGCCAAGGCAGGAGGATCACTTGAGGCCAGGAGTTCAAGACAAGCCTAGGCAACATAGGAAGACCCCATCTCTACAAAAAATAGAAAAACTAGCCGGGCGTGATGGTGCATGCCTATAGTCCCAGCTACTCGGGAGGCTGGGGTTGAAGGATCTCTTCAGCCCAGAAGTTTGAGGCTGCAGTGAGCTGTGATCGGGCTATTGCCTGGGCAACAGATCAAGACCTCGTCTATTAAAAAAAAAAATTATAAATCGTAACTTGCATGTTATAGTAGTTATGTCACAAAGTCTTACAAGAGCTACAGGATGTGGGCCAGAACCTCGCCTTACCTCTCTGACACAGTCCCCCCTTTCTTTCTGTTCTGCCACTACGCTGACTCCTTCCGGCCTTTGCATTTCCTATTCCCTCTGCCTACTGCTTACTTCCCTCACATACCATTCACTTCAATGCCTCACCTTCTTTAGGTTTCCATTCAGATATCTTTTCAATAAATCTCCCCCACTAACCTATTTTAAATCGTTGCAGCATACCCACTCCCAAATTCTCACTGTTCCTGCTTCATTTTTCTCCATGGCATTTATTACCCCATCTAACATATAACATGTTTTGCATGTTTGTCTTTCCTCTGAGCATGGATCTTTGCCTGTCTCATTTTCTGCTATATCCCTAGCACATAGAATAGTGCCTGGCACAGAGTAGCTGCTCAGTAAATATTTGCTGAATAAAGACACCCATTTATTTACTTCTTTCATGTAAGCTTATGGCTTGAAAGTGACTTGAAACTAACAATAGTTTCACATAACCTGGTGGCTCCATAAAGTGTTGACTGATTGAGTTTTCCCAATAGGGAGGGGAGTGTTTTCTGGAGTTACCTTTTGTTCTTGCCTTAGATAGATTTTCATTCTGAGAATTGAGAAGATGAATACTATCATAATCCCAATTACCTTATTTTCTAGGATAATTGGAATATGTTCTCTGGAGATAGCAACATCCTTTGGGGAATAAACTGCTGTCTAGGTAGGTGAAGACAAAGGAAGGAAAATTCCCCTGGGCATGTTGCCTGACAAGCAACTCAAAGAGCAAACTCAAAGAGGTCTGGCTTCCTGACCCTTGTCTTGGGAAACAGCCCTTTTCTCCCCAGTATCCTCACCCCTAATGCTGTATGATGGGCTCCTCCCACCCCCTTAAAAACTCTCCATTGGCTTCCCATCACTAAGACTAAAATCCAAAATCCTTACCTTAGCCAAAAGGCACGTTCTGGCCCCTGAAGACCTCTATCCCATCCCACCTTGCCAATCCTGCTTCTGTCCACTAGAACATGCCAAATCAGCTCCTGTCTCAGGGCCTTTGTACTTCCTCTTCCCTCTGCTAGTCCTCAAGATATGCTCATGACTCATTCCCTCCATGCTTTCAAGCCTTTGCTCAAGTGTCTCCTCCTTGGCAGAGTCTTCCAAACCAAGCTATTTAAGTTAAAACTCTCAGCCTGCCATCTAGCACCCTGTATCTCCATTCCCTGCTGTTTCCCTCCATTGAGAGTCATATTTGTCTTAAATATTAACTTGTTTATTATCTATTTCCTTTTACTAGAATATAAACTCCATAAGGACAGGGATGTTATATGCCCAGCACACCTAGAATAGTGCCTTGCACACAGAAATTATGCTGTAAATATGAGCTTTAAATTGTGTTCAGCTCTTCTATATCTTTACTAATTTTTTGTCTGTTTCATCTATCAATAATTGCAAAAGACACATTGAAACCTCCCACTATGAGAGTAATTTTGTCAATTTCTCTCTGTAGTTCTAATTTTCTTTCTGTATTTTGAGGCTATTTTATTGGGCACATAATGTACAAGTTTAGAATTGTTATATTAATAGTTTCCTGGTGGAATTGAAACCTTTTTAAGTAATATGGGAGGTTAATTGCAAAAATTGCCTGAATTTTCCACCCCTCCCTATTGCCACACCTTTTGCAGTGTTACTTTGCAGCTCCTCCAAGAATCTCAGGTGGATTTGTAACTTACCGTGGCCAAAAGAAAATGACAGAAGTGATATCAGCCTGAGCTTTGAGAAACCTTGAAAACTTCCACATTCTCTTTTGGATCCCTGCCTTTGCCATGAGAACAGGCCTGGGCTAGTTTAATGGAAGAGGAGAAGCCACAAGGAAAAGAGCCCAGGTCTTCCCTGACCTGTCAGCAGCCAGCAGATCCCAAACATGTAAGCCCAGCTAGGATCGGCATAACCACCTACCTGACCTGCAGCTGCTCAGAGATGTACGTATGGTCCCCTCCTGGGACCTGAAGACTGTCCTGCTGGCCTGTGGACTCAAGAGCAATAATAACTATTTACTATGTTAAGCCTCTGAATTTTGGAGTGGTTTGTTATACAGCATTGTGGCAATAGATAGTTGGCACAAGTAGTGATTTTCCTATGGATAATGCTTCCTGCTTCGGGTCTCAGCCACAGAAAGGCTTTCCTGACTACCCAGAAATCTGAAGCAGTTGCCCAGTCTCTATCATAAGACCAGCATATTTGCATTTTTTTCTTTCTGTTCTCTTTTTTTTTTTTGGAGAGCGGGGGGACAGAGTCTCGCTCTGTCCCCCAGTCTAGAGTGCAATGGCACAATCATAGTTCACTACAGTCTCAGACTCCTGAGGTCAAGTTATCCTCCTGCCTCAGCCTCCCGAGTTGCTGGGATTACAGACATGAGCCACTATACCTGGCTTATTTTCTTTTTTTTTTCTTTTTCTTTTTTGAGACAGAGTCTTACTATGTCACCCTGGGTAGAGTGCAGTGGTATCATCATAGCTCACAGCAACCTCAAACTCCTGGGCTCAAGCGATCCTCCTGCCTCAGCTTCCCGAGGAGCTGGGACTACGGGCACATGCCACTACGCCTGGCTAATTTTTCTATTTTTGGTAGAGACAGGGTCTCGCTCTTGCTCAGGCTGGTCTTGAACTCCTGAGCTCAAGTGATCTCCTGCCTCGGCCTCCCAGAGTGCCAGGATTACAGGCGTGAGCCACCATACCCAGCCTCCTTACCTCTTTACTATGTCTCCCACACTAGAATGTCAACTGTGTGAAGGCAGAAATCTTGTCTGTTCTGGTCCCTGCTGTATGCTCGGTACCCAGCATGGTACTGTACAGTCCAGTGTGGTAGCCAAGAGCTGTGTGCCCACTGAGCACTTGAAATATGGCTAGTCCAAATTCAGATGTGCCAAAAATGTAAAATACACAAATGGGTTTCAAATGCTTAGTACCAAAAAAGAATATAAAGTATCTTGATGATTTTTGTATGGATTAAATATTGAAATGATAATATTGATATATTGGGTTAAATAGAATATGTTATCAACATTAATTTCACATGTTCTTTTTTATCTTTTATGTGACGACTAGAAAAATTTAAGTTACATTTGTGGCTTGCATTATGTTTGTATTGGCAGTAGTGCTATAGAAAGAAGCTCAGTAAATATTTGTTGAAGGAAAATATAAACAATGAATACTCCAAAAGAAATGGACTATCAAGCCACAAAAAGATATGAATTCACATAACTGTATCAACTCCCTTTAGAGGCAAAAAAGAAAGAAAAAAAAGATAATAAAATTTTAAATTTAAATTTAAAAAAAGATGAAAAAAGATATGAATTCATAGATTATTCATATTGCTAAGTGAAAGAAGCCAGTCTGAAAAGGCTACATACTATATGATTCCAACTACTGTATATGATGTTTGGAAAAGGGGAAGCTATAAAGATAGTAGCAAGATCAGTGGTTGCTAGAGATTTGGGGAGGGGGTGAGTACAGGGTAATAGGGTGGTAAAAGAATTCTATCATACTGTAGCAATGGATACATGTCATTATACATGTATCAAAACCCATAGAACTTGGTGGCTCACGCATATAATCCTAGCACTCTGGGAGGCCAAGGCGGGAGGATCGCTCAAGGTCAGGAGTTGGAAACCAGCCAGAGCAAGAGCGAGACCCCCATCTCTACTAAAAATAGAAAGAAATTAATTGACCAGCTAAAAATACATATAGAAAAAATTAGCCGGGCATGGTGGCACATGCCTGTAGTCCCAGCTTCTCGGGAGGCTGAGGCAGGAGGATTGCCTGAGCCCAAGAGTTTGAGGTTGCTGTGAGCTAGGCTGACACCACGACACTCTAGCCAGGGAAACAGAGTGAGGCTCTGTCTCAAAAAAAAAAAACAAAAAAACCATAGAACTATGTAACACAGAGTGAATTTTCATGCAAAATATGGACTTTAGTTAATGATGGATGTATCAATATCGGTTCACTAACTGTAACAAATATAGGCAGCTGGGAAGGGGGTTGAGGAGGGAGCTATATGGGAACTCTATACTATGTGCTCAATTTTTCTGTAAACCTAAAACTGTTTTAAATAATAGTCTATTTTTTAAAAAAGAAATTCGCTTTTGTACAGCCCCTAGAATGATATTTCTAAAACATACATTTGATAGGTCACTCCACTCTCCTAGAAAAAAATATCTTGGGTGGCTCCGCACTGTTCATGGGAGATAAGTCCTCATCTACTATCACTGGCATTGGCATTTACAGTTGTTTGCCGCTTTACCATACTTCCCTTTCCCTCCTCTCCTGACTACAGGTAGCTACAGCAGACTACTCAAGGGTCTCAGGACTCCTTGCCTGACTCATGCAGTCCACTCTGCCTGGAACCCCCTGCTCCCTCTGCACTGGCGGAGCCTTATCACAAGTCACGCCCCTCCCTTACAATCATCCTGTAGTCCTGTTTCCATAGGCCATATATTAAAAGCAGGTACAGAAAAGCAGGTATGTGGCATTTTGGTCATTTTTGTGCTTCTTTCTAATAAGAGTTTAGAAAATGGATATGATGACTGTTTATGTTCATCTTGGAAATGCTGAAAAAGAATTCTGATAGCTTTGAGTGGCTAGGGATTAATAACCTTGAGATGGAAACTGGAAGCAGACAAGGCTATTGAATGTCAGTGAAGATCTGCCTGGGCTCACCTCCTAGGCAAGAGGCAGCAGGATACCCCACTAGGAGCAAGATCCCAGCAGCAAGGCAGTGCCCACCCACAATGACGACAAGAGAGAGGCCTCTGGGGTGTCACCTGCTCTGAAAGCCAATCTGCCTCTGACTGCTGCTTGCCCAAGCCTGGGTGCCAGGGCCATACAGTTTCAGGTATTTAACTTCCAGGGCGTGACTCAGTGTGGGGGCAGAGGTGGCGGTGACATTACTGTCTGTACCATCCATTGTCCTGTGGAGCTTCAGGAGAGCTTGTGAGAACAAAGGCATGCAGACTCCCAGGTACGGAGCTGTTCTATTCTCACCAGTGGAGAAGGCTACCATTTATTGGGCCCTACACTTTGCCAGCCACAGTGCAGATTTCCCTGCATTGCCATTTACAGTATAATTGGTGTCTCTTCTCCTTATCAAGGATGTCTTATCCTACCACTTTGCTGATGGGAAACTTAAGGAATACCATACAAAGTTAAATGACTTGCTCAAGGTCACCCAGCTGGTTAACAGGTGACACAGCAAGGATTCTGAACCAGGTCTTTCTCCAAAGTTACAGACACAAAGTATGAGCTATCCTGGGCCCTAAATATCAAGCCAGGTAGAGGAAGCCATCTTCCTGTAGTCCTTTCAAGCCAGAGGTTCCAGCCTGGAGGAGTGAGGAGTCGGTTGAGACCTGAGGGCTGTTTAGAAGAAGAGGTGGAGTTTGAGGAGTGAGGAATGGCAGGTGGAGAGCCTGAGGGAGATCATGTAACTGTGAGAAAGGGAGGCAGAGGGGAAGATAGTTGAGTACAAGGCCAGACTATGGAATCCAAGTCCACAGCATCTTGTCTTTTTTTTTTTTTTTTTTAGACAGAGTCTCACTCTGTTTCCGGGGCTAGAGTGCCGTGGCATCAGCCTAGCTCACAGCAACCTCAAACTCCTGGGCTCAAGCGATTCTGCTGCCTCAGCCTCCTGAGAAGCTGGGACTACAGGCATGTGCCACCATGCTTCTTTCTATTTTTAGTAAAGACTGGTCTCGATCTTGCTCAGGCTGGTTTTGAACTCCTGACCTTGAGCCATCCTCCTGCCTAGGCCTCCCAGAGTGCTAGGATTACAGGCGAGAGCCACCATGCGGGCCTCAGGGCACCTCGTCTTAACCAGGCAGTGGGCAGTCTCTTCCCGCCCTACCCACCGGGTCCTCTGACTGCATCCAGATGTATTACTGGGACCTAGTGGGAGCCGCTCTACCATAAACTACTCTTCGTTCCTGCCCGGGCGATCCACTACTGCCCTGGGGACAGAGAAAAGAGAGGAACTAGGATTTCTGAGAAATGCTCACCAATAACCTGGGGCGGGGGGGATTTCTTCTGGGTGAGGAGCTCCAGCCTTTGGCAGAGTAGAAGGTCTCCTCTGCACCCCCCAGCCCTCCGTATGCACCTCCCACCTGGCCCCTAGTTTGGGCGGCCCTGCGGGTTCCCGGAGCCCAGGGGCCTCTCCCGGGAGAGCGGGAAAGAGTTCTGTGCTTTGTGTGACTTGCTTCATTATGTATGAGCGTTGGCTCCCCTGGTTGAAAAATGATCGGTCCTCTCTTGGGTTTTCCCAGCTTGAGGCAAAAGCTTTCGGAAGATGGGGCAGTGCCCGCTCGGAGGGTTTAGTGCTTTAGAGAATGTTGAAGTTGGGGACGGGGAGGGGGCGGACGTGTCGCAGAACCTGACGACCTGCCGGGCCCCTCTCCAACACACGGGAGCGCTTGGCCCGTGGCAAACATTCTGTGCGGTCCGGACCCCACATCCGGCAGGCGAGCGTGCCCCAGTTTACTCCCATGCTACCGGGCGATGGAGAGCAGATGACGTCCCCTTTCTAGGAAGAATCGAGACAGTGCCTTTGGACACCTCATCACAGGTTAATCCACGTGCCCTCCACGGGCGCCGTGGCCTTCCGGCAAGCGACACCGACCCGCGTGGCCAGGGCTACCCAAGGACGTCCCGAGGCCCAGGGCGACTTAGCGGCGGAGCACAGGCGGGCAGCCCCTCCCGCACCCCCCACCTGTGACCTGGATTCCGCACGGCCCGCGAGGGTGTCGCGGGACGTGGCAAATAAAGGTCTGGTGACTGGGAAAACTACTCCAACCCCTGGAATCGGCGCACAAAGGAGACTGAAAGCGAGCGGTCGGGGCTGCGCGATGATTCACCTGCGTCCGCCTCCGACCGCTCGCGGCCTCTCCCGCCCAGACCGGCTAATGATTACCCGCTCCCCGCCCGAGCCAGGGCCACCAGTTCGTTAACCCCAGAGGCTTCGGCCCGCTTCCCAGGAGAAGGGTCTGGGCGGAGAGGAAGCTTGAGGACATTAACATTTCAAATGAGTGCGCTCCAGGGTCCGGGGCCGGGCGGGGTGCCCCGGGCAGCTTCTCCGCGGGGGCTCCGGTTCCCAGCGGACCCGACAGGTCATTACTAGACAGAAGGCGCCGCGGGGAGCCGCCTTTGTTGTGGCGATGACCTCGCGGGCTCCTCCGGGCCGGATCAGAGGCCAGGCCGCGCCGCGGGACAGTCCGGCCCGGCGCGGGGAGCGGATGCGGGCAGCGCGCGGGGCTGGCGGGAGAGCGCGGACTCGGCGGTCTGCTGCGCTCCGGCCGGGAGCTCGGGAGCCGCCGGGACCGGAGGGCAGCAGCGGATTAGCCCGCCCGTCCCCACCTGGGCTTTGATCGCCTTATCTGAGGCTGTTGAGCCCAAAGGGGCTCAGCAGCGACGGGAGCTGCGCCAGCCCCAACTAGGGGAACGCCCGGCGCCTCCGTGCCTCCCGCCCGCTGCGTCCCTCCGAGGCGAGGCCTGTGCAGCCCGAGGAAGGGCGCAAAGCGGCCGTCGCGAGCGGGCGCTCGGTGCTGGAGGCTTGGGGTGGGGCGTCACGGGGCTGCAGCGCGCTACCAGCCGGCCCTGCAGCCAGCCGCGCGGCTCCTGCGTGTCCTCGCTGCGCTGGTCTTTTCTCCTAAGCTCTCCACCCAGCTGAAGCTGAACCACACGGCAAACCCGACGCGCACTGGCCTGTGGCCTCTGCTCCACCTCCTGGTGCCCTCGGTCAATCCCGAAAACACTCGAGTACGAAATAGTAATTGCAATTATAATTAGCTGTGTGCGGCCTTGGCTTCCCCAGGTCTTGGCTTCCCTGGGGACAATGTCCCGGGTCTCCCCATCCCGGGTGGCCCTAGTTCCCAAGAAACGTTCACTGAATGAATGAATGTGTGCAAGCTGCATCTCTCGTGCGTACCCAGCCTCAGGCTGTGTACTCCTTTCTCCAGAAGCTGGGATATTCTTCCGGGCAGCCTGGGGGATGGTGGAAAGGGAACGGGTTGCGAGGCTTGGTAAATGAGAACAGTTATACTAGTCCCTTTCCCCTCTCTGGCCTCCCCACCCCCGCCAGGTTTCCGGAGGCACAAGTGAGTTAAAGGCCCCGCGCCCTGCTGATAAACTGTAAGGTCGGATTCCCGGCAGCCTGAGTTTTATCTCATGCTGCCCAGAAGCCGCAGTGGGTCTCCTTGCAGAGCCTCCACGGTCGTCCCAACCTTTGAGAAGCGGATATACTCTCTTAACTCTTTGTGCCCTGAAAAGCACACCGTTTCAGTCTCCTGTGAAGTTTGTCCGGGTCTAAATTTAAGAATCTCGGTCAGGCCGGTCCGGTGGCTCACGCCTGTAATGCTAGCACTCTGGGAGGCCCAGGCGGGCCGACTGCTCGAGGTTAGGAGTTCGAAACCAGCCTGAGCAAGAGCGAGACCCGTCTCTACTATAAATAAAAACAAATTAATTGGCCAATTAATATATATAGAAAAAATTAGCCGGGCGTGGTGGCGCATGCCTGTAGTCCCAGCTACTTGGGAGGCTGAGGCAGGAGGATTGCTTGAGCCCAGGAGTTTGAGGTTGCTGTGAGCTAGGCTGATACCACGGCACTCACTCTAGCCTCGGCAAAAACCGAGGCTGTCTCAAAAAAATAATAATAATAAAATAAAATAAAGAATCCTGGTCAGAACCTTTCCAAACCCCGTCTCCCTGCTTACTCTCCTTGCTGGCCTGCCTGCTGTCTCCCAGCAGATACCTGGGCCATGGAGCGTCAGAGCTTTTACTAGCAGTGGACTCGAATGTCCCTATGTCCCTTTCCTCACCCACTCCCCGGGCTTCCTCTTTCACCCTCCCTCCACCACAGTCAGGGGTCCTCCCTCCCAATCTCCCCAGCAACTTGGCGAGCCATTGCTGTGGTGTCCACTGCGTTTGTTTTGACTGGGTTGTGTCAGTCCCCATGGCTGACACAGGCTGCACTAAAGCCTTTACTTCGCTTTTCTCTGTTCTCCTCACCCCATTGGCCAAGGGTTTCTCAAAATTGATAGCCATTGCCTTGCTGACTTGGCAGTGCTCCACAACACCTTTGGTGACTTCATTACCAAAGTAATCCCCCAAAGGTTCTTTGGGGGTTTCGTTTGTTTTCTGAGACAAAGTCAGGCAGGCTAGAGTGTGGTGGTGTCATCATAGCTCACTGCAACCTGTCAAACTCCTGGACTCAAGGGATCCTCCTACCTCAGCCTCCCAAGTGGCTGGGACTACAGTCATGCCACTGTGTCCTGCTAAGTTTTTTTTTCCCTATTTTTTGTAGACATAGAGGTCTTGCTCCTGCTCAGGCTGGTCTTGAACTCCTGACCTCAAGAGATCCTCCTGCCTTGGCCTCCCAAAGTGCTAGGATTACAGTCATGAGTCTCCATGCCTGGCTCCAAATGTTCTTGTGCATGGTGATGCCATCAAGGATGATTCAGAAATCTCCAGGCCCTGGAAGGCACATATAATAAATCCTAGGACTCAAAAAACTCTCAGGATTCTTCCATATAAGACGAGCAGTAGGGCTGGAGAACTATTTGGGGCTTCCCAAATTGAGGGCTCTGCTAATATTCTGTGGGCTGCTCTTGTCAGTGGAGTGAGACTGTCAGCAGTGCTAACGGAGGCCTTCCACGTGCCAGGCAGCTAGTTGGGGGTTGGGACTCTCCAGAGCAAGTTAGGGGGAGGAGTCTACAACAAAGGCGACAGCCATAGGGTCTGCTTTCCAGGAGTACTTCCTGTTCTTCCCGAGCTGCTCCCAAGGCTCAGGATTTCTTCCAGGTCCTCAGCATAGCATTAGTTTCTCCTTCTTTTCTGCAGGTGCACTTTCCTCTCTTTGAGCACGTGTTTTCTTAGTGCCTGGCTGAGCCAGTGCAGCAGCAGGTGGCCACCTGAAGGAGGGCCACAACCAGGTGATAGTAAGATAGTCACCCAACCCTAACTACCAAAGGCAAGGCAGGAAAAGAATTTCAAGGTTGGGCATATGCCAATCTGGGGTGTCTGACCCTGGGGCCTCTAACAGTTTTTACATTTGGGTCATGTTTTTTTTGAGACAGAGTCTTTGTTGCCTGGGCTAGAGTGCCGTGGCGTCAGCCTAGCTCACAGCAAACTCAAACTCATGGGCTCAAGCCATCCTGCCTCAGCCTCCCGAGTAGCTGGGAATACAGGCATGCCACCATGCCCGGCTATTTTTTTCTATATATTTTTAGCTGTCTAAGTAATTTCTTTCTATTTTTAGTAGAGATGGGGTCTTGGTCTTGCTCAGGCTTGAACTCCTGAGCTCAAACAATCTGCCTGCCTTGCTTGAGCCCAGGATTTTGAGGTTGCTGTGAGCTAGGCTGATGCCATGGCACTCTAGCCTGGGCAACAAAGTGAGACTCTTGTCCCAAAAAAATAAATAAATAAAAAATTTAAAAATCCACCTACCTCAGCCTCCCAGAGTGCTAGGATTATAGGTGTGAACCACTGAGCCCCACTGGGTCATTTTTTTTTTTTTTTTTTTAGTGTAGAAAAATATAAAACTTACCCCTGGCTCCCAGATCGTGGTTCTAATACCATCCTCCAATAAAAGGAACTAGATCCCCTAGAAAAAATAGGTGATTCTAAGACTGGGACAGAAATAATACAAGATGAGCCTACAGCTTCTTGTAGTGCCAGAAAGTAGGGAAGTGCTAAAAATACAAACAAACAAACAAAACCCAACACTGGGAATATGTCAAAAGAAGACAAAAACCAACTGAAGGCCGGGCTCAGTGGCTCACGCCTGGGAGGCTGAGGAGGGCGGATTGCTCGAGGTCAGCAGTTCAAAACCAGCCTGAGCAAAAGCAAGACCCCGTCTCAACTATACATAGAAAGAAATTAATTGGCTAACTAATATATATAAAAAAAATTAGCCGGGCATGGTGGTGCATGCTTGTAGTCCCAGCTACTCGGGAGGCTGAGGCAGGAGGATCGCTTGAGCCCAGGAGTTTGAGGTTGCTGTGAGCTAGGCTGACACCATGGCACTCACTCTAGCCTGTGCAACAAAGCAAGACTCTGTCTCAAAAAAAAAAAACAACCAACTGAACAGCTGGGACAATTTGAGGAACAAAATAAATAGTATCAGATTATAATCCAAAAGTATAAAATAAATATCTGTGAGTCCATACTGATATAAATAAATGATTGAATAAATAGGGAATTACAGAGAAATCTCCCACATGGAAGAACTGCAAATAATTCATATGGATACTCTGCCCTCAAGGAGGGAAACATAGCTCCACACTAAGTGGCATGACTGAGTGACTTCCTTCTGAAGACCATAGATGGGAAGGGGGAAAAGACTACAGTGGAGAAGCCTGACAAACTGGCAGCCAAGTGATCAAATGGTAAGTCATGTTGATAGTATGTACCTTAGATAAGAGGTGATAGAAATGGGACTTTACTCAGCTACTCAGGAGGCTGAGGTGGGAGGATCCCTTTGATAAGAAAACCCCTATCTATCTCTTGGCCATCAGCCACCTGAGACCCCCACCCCTCACAGAAGACCGCATGAGCATAACACTAACCCTATTACCTGGCACATCAACTAACCTATTACCTTAGCCACCTGAGACCCCACCCCTCAGACTGCCCCCAACTTAATAAAAGTGGGAAAAATCTGGTAGACAGGGATCAGAATTTGGTGGTGATACCCCTCTGACCTGCCGGCAAATAAACTAATAAAGTTGGATTCTCTGAGTGCCGCTCCGTTTGTCCTTGGAACCACCCGCTGTAACATTTACTGTAATACCTTGAGCCCAAGAGTTCGAGGCTGCTGCGGTGAGCTAGGATTGTGCCACTGCACTCCAGCCAGGATGAGAGAGCAAGACCCTGTCTCTTACAAAAAAAAAAAACAACAACCAAGCTGAGCGTCGTGGCTCATGCCTGTAATCCTAACACTTTGGGAGGCTGAGGTGGAAGGATCACTTGAGGCCAGGAGTTCAAGATCAGCATGAGCAACACAGTGAGACCCCATCTCTCTCAAAAAAAATGTATATATATTTATATATGTGTGTGTGTGTGTGTGTATATATATATATATGTTGTAGGGCAGAGGAATTTGTAGGATAGAGGAAGGGCAGAGGAATTCTTCCAATTGTCGGGAATTTACTTGGGTGGGGCAGTGAGCTAACTGCAAACCTTTGCTTCTGGTCATTGCTTGCTTGCTACACCGCTGTAAGGGGAATTATGGGATGAGGTCATTGAAGCACGGGCGACTGGCCCATCAGGCAATAGAGGGCAACCAACCCGCCAATTATTTCAAAAGGCAATAGTGGGCAACCAATCATTTTAAAGGTCAACGCGCTTGTGCGCAGCTTGTGCACCATGGGGATAAAAGGCATGCCGTTGTTCCGCTCGGGATCCTTGCCTGTGAGAGTGGCCACTGCGTTGGTGCTCTGGGGCTTGGACCCTGGCTAGCCAGAAAATAAACCTCCTCTTGTGTGATTGCATCCTCGATGTCTCTGCTTTTCTGTCCGGTGGGGCTGTGGAAGGTCGGTCCCTAACAGTGTGTGTATATATATATATAAATTTAAAAAAGAAAACGAGATTTTTACCTCTGTGATCCCACTCCTAAGACTCCATACCCCAGTTAACCATGAGAAAAACACCAAAGAAATTCTAATAGAGGGACATCCTTAAAATTGTCATGGTCATCGAAACAAGCAAAGTCAAAGAAACTGTGACAAGCCTAAGGAGGCATGACAATTAAATGTAATATGGTATCTTGAAAGGGCTCCTGCAACAAGAAAACAATATTAGGTAAAAGTTAAGAAATCTGTACAAAATATGGACTTTAATCAATGTCGGTGTATCAGTGTTGGTTCATTAATTGTAACAGCTATATCATACTAATCTAAGATAGTAATAATGGGGGAATTTGTAGCAAGGTATATGGGAACTTTCTGTACTATCTTGTCAATTTTTCTATAAATCTAAAAATGTTCTAAAAAATAAAGCCTATTATTTTAAAAACTGCATATCTTTTTTTTGTTGTTGTTTGTTTGTTTGTTTTTTGAGACAGAGTCTCACTTTGTTGCCCAGGCTAGAGTGAGTGCCATGGCGTCAGCCTAGCTCATAGCAACCTCAATCTCCTGGGCTCAAGCGATCCTCCTGCCTCAGCCTCCTGAGTAGCTGGGACTATAGGCATGCGCCACCATGCCCGGCTAATTTTTTCTCTATATATTAGTTGGACAATTAATTTCTTTCTATTTTTAGTAGAGATGGGGTCTTGCTCTTGCTCAGGCTGGTTTCGAACTCCTGACCTCGAGCAATCCACCCGCCTTGGCCTCTCAGAGTGCTAGGATTACAGGCGTGAGCCACCACGCCCGGCCAAAAAAACTGCATATCTTAATAGGCATTACCTAGCAAATGGCAAGAAGAAGGTAGGCTGAGGGGAAGTCTTGGTGGGCCGAAGCCTCAGAGAGCATCCATCTCTGCTGGTGTAGCCAATATGCCTGCCATAGAGAGTTCATTTTGGAAAAGAGGGATACTATCTCCCCTTGAATGACTGGCAGTTAGGCTTGTTTGTTTTGTTTTCAGCAACCATAAAAGGGCAAAGTCACACGGCTTGGAAGGGCAAGAACGGGTCATGTGCTAAGCTGTGCCTTCTCCCTCAGCGGCCGGGCCTGCAGGGAGCCGGGTGAGTTCAGGCCCTGCTCAAAGATGCTCTCAGGTGACTATAGCTACCGGAGAGAGAGAACCAAGGACTGCTAGATATTTCCATATTTCAAAAGAAACAATTAATCTGGATCTTCAGGTGAAGTCTCCTGATTTTTAGAATTAGTTGCTAACTAATTCTAATTTTGTTTAAATACTGCTCACTACACAAATATCATACATCCAGCTTGCTATACAAAACACATGTAGGCCACATGCGGTCAAGATCAGTGCTTGTTTGAGTTACTCAAGAGCAGGATAATTTGGTTTAATTCTTTCTGTGCCTCCCATGTCCTAACATAGCACCTGGTATGTAATTGGTGCTCCAAAATATATATTGGCCAGGCGAGGTGGCTCACGCCTGTAATCCTAGCTCTCTGGGAGGCCGAGGCAGGCGGATTGTTTGAGCTCAGGAGTTCGAGACCAGCCTGAGCAAGAGCGAGACCCCGTCTCTACTATAAATAGAAAGAAATGAATTGGCCAGCTAATATATCTAGAAAAAATTAGCCGGGCATGGTGGTACATGCCTGTAGTCCCAGCTACTCGGGAGGCTGAGGCAGGAGGATTGCTTGAACCCAGGAGATTGAGGTTGCTATGAGTTAGGCTGACGCCATGGCACTCACTCTAGCCTGGGCAACAAAGCGAGACTCTGTCTCAAAAAAAAAAAAAAAACAAACAACAAAATATATATTGAATAAATGAACAAAATAATAGAATTATGGAAATAAGATATTCATATTTTGACAATTAATGGCCAGAGAAATAGAATGGGTTGTGATGGAAATCACCATGTATCTTTGTGATTCTCACAGTAATGTAGTATTGATTTTTTTTTTTTGCCCTGGCTAGAGTACAGTGGCATCATCATAGCTCACTGCAACCTCAAATTCTTGGGCTCAAGCGATCCTTTTGCCTCAGCCTTCTGAGTAGCTAAAACTACAGGTGCTCGCCATCATACCCAACTAAGTTTATTTAAAATGTTTTGTAGAAACGGAGTCTTGCTATTGCCCAAGCTGGTCTTGAACTCTTGGGCTCAAGTGACCTTCCTGACTCGGCCTCTGAAAGTGCTAGGATTACAGGTGTGAGCCACTGCACCTGGCCCTGTAGTATTAATTTTGATTTATAATTTTTTTTTTTTCTTTTTGAGACAGAGTCTCACTCTGTTGCCCGGGCTAGAATGCTGTGGCGTCAGCCTAGCTCACAGCGACCTCAACTCCTGGGCCCAAGCGATCCTCCTACTTCAGCCTCCCGAGAAGTTGGGACTACAGGCACTTGCCACCATGCTTGGCTAATTTTTCCTATTTTTAGTAGAGATGGGGTCCCACTCTCTCACTAAGGCTGGTCTCAAACTCCTGACCTCAAGCGATCCTCCCATTTTGGCTCCCAGAGTGCTAGGATTACAGGCCTGAGCCACCAGGCCTGGCCTGATTTACAATTTTTTTTTTTTTTTTTTTTTTGGAGACAGAGTCTCGCTTTGTTGTCCAGGCTAGAGTGAGTGCCGTGGCATCAGCCTAGCTCACAGCAACCTCAAACTCCTGGGCTCAAGCGATCCTTCTGCCTCAGCCTCCCGAGTAGCTGGGACTACAGGCATGCACCACCATGCCCGGCTAATTTTTTTATATACATATCAGTTGGCCAATTTCTTTTCTATTTTATAGTAGAGACGGGGTCTCGCTCTTGCTCAGGCTGGTTTTGAACTCCTGACCTTGAGCAATCCGCCCGCCTCGGCCTCCCAGAGAGCTAGGATTACAGGCATGAGCCACCGCGCCCGGCCTGATTTACAATTTTTGAATAGAGGATTAGTTCTAGTGGTTTCCACTTGGATGTCTTTACTCTGTGGATCAGGGAGCTATTGTGGGGATTCTCTCAATGGTTAAATGTGGTTATTCAGGAGCAGAGGAATAAATAGGATAGGTTTGGAGTAAATGTCAGTCAGCTTAGGTGAAGTTATACTGAAGTAACAAATGACCCCAAAAATCAGAGGCTTACAACAATAAAGGTTTCCTTCCTTCCTTCCTTCCTTCCTTCCTTCCTTCCTTCCTTCCTTCCTTTCCTTTCCTTTCCTTTCCTTTCCTTTCCTTTCCTTTCCTTTCCTTTCCTTTCCTTTCCTTTCCTTTCCTTTCCTTTCCTTTCCTTTCCTTTCTTTCTTGTTCATAGTATGTGTCCATTTTAGGTTGGCTTCAGCTTCTGCTCCAGGCCATCTTTGCTTGGATACCCAGGCAGACAGAGCAGTCCCCATCTCAATGTTGCCAGAGGAAAAAAAGACATGGCAAGCCACACATGTGTCACTCATGTTCACATTGCATTGGCCCAAGTAAGTGTGTCCTCTGCAGAGGAGGGATGTGTGCTTCTCGCCCAGGGCAGTGACGCAATATTTCACAGCTGGCCTTTCTGGCCTCTGAAATCTGGACTATCTTCAGGCCTGATGTCACTGGGAGGAGGCGGGCCTGTAGTGGGGTCAGAATCAGGCTAAAACACCACTTGTCGCCTGACCACTGTAAGCTCAACTCCTACCAGTGTCTCAAAGAGGCATACAGGATAAAGTTAGAGCTCATTATTGTGTTTAGTAAACTCAGAAAAAATTAGTTCCTTTCTCTACTACACAGTTAATCTAGAAAAGGCCTGTAGGCCTGTGATAGCTAATTTTATCTGTTGACTTTACTGAGCCATGGGGTGCCTAGATATTTGGTCAAAAATTATTCTGGGTATGTCTGTAAAGGTGTTTCTGGATGAGATCAGCATTTGAACCAGTGGGCCTAGTAAATCAGATGGCCTTCCCCAGTGTGGGTGGGCCTCTTCCATAAATAGAGAACTTGTTATCTCTGCTTGACTGTCTTTGAGCTGGAACATCAGTCTTCTGCCTTTGGACTCAGATTTGGACTGGAACTTACTCCACCAGCTCTCCTGGGTCTCTAGCTTGCCAACTGAAAACCTTGGGACTTCTCAGTCTCTATAATATGTGAATAAATTCCTTATAACAAATCTCTTTATATATATATACATATATAACTATATATATTATATTTATAAACAAACAACTATATATAATTGTTTCTGTTTCTTTGGAAACTCCAAACTCATAGAGATTTTATTGCTGAGAAGTGGGGGTGCTATGCTGCTGTAACAAATACCTAAGTATATGGAAGTTGGCAATGGGTAGAGGCTGGAAGAGCTTTGAGTTGAGCACTAGAAATATGTACACTAGGCCAGGCATGGTGGCTCACACCTGTAATCCTAGCACTCTGGGAAGCCGAGATGGGTGGATCGTTTGAGCTTAGGGGATTGGAGACCAGCCTGAGCAAGACCAAGACCCCATATCTACTAAAAAAAATAGAAATAAATTAGCTGTACAACTAGAAAATATATATATATATATATATATATATATATATATATAAATTAGTTGGGCATGGTGGAACATGCCTGTAGTCCCAGCTACTTGGGATGCTGAGGCAGGAGGATCCCTTGAGCCCAGGAGTTTGAGGGTGCTGTGAGCTGGGCTGACCCCATGGCACTCTAGCCTGAGCAACAGAGTTGAGACTCTGTCCCCCCCCAAAAAAAAAGAAAGAAAGAAAAAAATATGCACATTAAAAGCAATTCTCATGAGATCTGAGACAGAATAAGGAACATGATATTAGAAACTGGAGGAAAGATGATCCTTGTTATGAAATGGCAAAGAGCTTAGCCGATTCTGTTCCAGTGGAAGGAAGCTGATTCTGTTTGTGGAAGGTACAACTGTGAGCCATGAAGTTGGGTGTTTAGCTGAGGAGACTTCTAAGCAAAGTGTGGAAGGGGTGGCTTGGCTCCCCCTCACTGCTCATGATAAAATGTGAGAAGAGAGAAATGGATTAAAGAAGGAATTGTTAAGTGAAAAGGAACCAGAACTTGAAGATTTGGAAAATCCACGGCCTGTCCATATTACACAAAATGAGAAGCTTGTCCGAAGGGAACACTATACTATGGCTGGACCACACTTTTTTTTTTTTTGTTTTTGAGACAGAGTCTCACTTTGTTGCCCAGGCTAGAGTGAGTGCCGTGGCGTCAGCCTGGCTCACAGCAACCTCAATCTCCGGGGCTCAGCGATCCTACTGCCTCAGCCTCCCGAGTAGCTGGGGCTACAGGCATGCGCCACCATGCCTGGCTAATTTTTTGTATATATATTTTTAGTTGGTCAATTAATTTATTTCTATTTTTGGTAGAGACGGGGTCTCGCTCAGGCTGGTTTCGAACTCCTGACCTTGAGCAATCCGCCCGCCTCGGCCTCCCAAAGTGCTAGGATTACAGGCGTGAGCCACCACGCCCGGCCTGGACTACACTTTTTAAAGAGCTTATGGTATTACATGAGCAGAAACACTGCCAGTTTGAATCAAAGAGTACAGAAAAGGGACACAGTGAAGAAAGACTGTTGGACTTCCTAGATCCTACAAGACAGGACAATACAGCTATCTGGCTTGCAATGTTTGCCCCTAGCCCTATGCTAGGTCACCCTCCTGGGAGACACTCTCCTCACCCAGCTCAGTTGTGACTCTGCTGGCCAGGCAGCCCTCCTACCCTAGTGCCCTCCTCACCCCACTTGGGCTCCAGTATCCCACTCTGTGCCTCCATAGTTCCCTCCCCTCCAGGCACAAATGCCTTCCTTGCTCTCTGCCACCTAATGCCCTCAGGACTGAATTTTTCAGGAAAGGAAGGGAAGAGAAGAAATGGGAAGCATAAAGCAAAAGGAAGTAGAAGAGAAACAAGAAGTTGTGACCCTGTACTCATCAATCTCTTTCCTTAAATTGTACAGCAGAGTTCAAAGCAATGGTGACACCTATAGACCTTAAATTGTTCATTTCCTAGATGCTGTTTTTGGTGGCAGCCACTGGGTCCCCCAGAGCCTTACCTCAGTGGACACTTCACTAAAAGCAATTCTAAGCAATAGTTAGATCACTTGTTTTATCACCACAAGCTTGTAAGTTCCTACCCCTAAATGATCATCGTATTAGTTATCTATTGGTGTTTAACAAATTACCCCACAACTTAGGGCCTTAAAACAACACACACTTGCTATCTCACAGGGTTGGTGAGTCAGGAGTCTGGGCACAGTGTGTTTTCTACGCCAACATCTCTCACAAGGTAGCAATCAAGGTGTCGGTCAGGGCTGTGATCTCATCTGAAGTCTTACTTTCTTTTTTTTTTTTTTTTTTTTTTTGGCTTAGCTCTGCTGCTGTATCATCTGAAGTCTTGACTGTGGAAAGATCCTTGTTCAAGCTCACTCACATGGTTGTTGACAGGATTCAGTTCCTTATGAACTATTGCTCAGAAATCACCTGAGTTGCTTGCCATTTGAAACTCTCCAACATGTCAGCTTGCTTCATCAAAGTGTGCAGATGTGCAAGGCAATAGAACAAGACTGAAGTCACAGTGTTTTATAATCTAATCACAAAATGATATCCCATCAATTCTGCCATGTTCTATTCCTTATATACGAGTCACTGGGTCTGGATTACACAGTGGGCTCTGCAGAGCCCAGAGCAGTGTAATACTAGGAGGCAGGGATCTTTGGGAGCTACTGTAAAAACAACCTACCACGACCATCTTCAACCCTATCTGGGGAGGATGGCCGGTTTCAGATTTTCTCCATTTCCCTGAGAGTCTATTGCTTATATCTCATACCTCATATCAATTGCTGTTCTATGCAGGATTCTTAGTGGTAAAGGTAAAAAAACAAACTCTGGTTAACTTAAACAAAAATGGTCTGTATAAAATTAGGCTTGAAATTCTACAAAGTTCTTGATATTTTCAAGAATGATCTCTAGGTATGTGGTGAACACTTCATGGTTTTTTGAATGAGTGAGTGAGAGAATGACTGTACAAATGAATGAACTAACAAATTCTCCAGGAGTAAGGCATGTTATTTGGTGACATATTCAGCTTGGAAAATCCCTTAAAAAGTACAGATCAATACTATGAAGCTGTTTTAAAAAACAGGATGTCTATATTCACACACTTGGAAAGTTGTCAATGATACATTACTTAGTGAAAAAGTAAGTTCTAGAACATTTCTTAAAATTCAAGTACCTTTAATTCCAAGAAGTTACCAACATTTCAAGTGTCTAAGAACAAAATCCAAGACAAGGTCATGATAGGGCTATCAGTTGGAGACTTGGAGATTTTTTTATAGAGAATTAGAGGAGAGTAGTCTTCCGGGAGCCATTGAACATTCCAAAGAGAACCAACACTGGTAGTTCCACCAATACTATGAAGAAGGGATTTTTAAAAATTTTTTATCGCTGTGCATATACTATCCCAAAACTTAGTGCTTAAAGCAACAGCCATCATTTCATTCTCTCTCTCTGTTCCTGGAGTTGACTGGGTGCAGCTGGGCAGGTCTCACCAGGATTTTTCACGCAGCTGTAGCCAACCACGGCTGGACCCGAGGGCTTCCTCACAGCTGGGGATCCAGCTGGACCACCTGTGCATGCCGTGACATGTGGCCTAGGTTTCCTCACAGCACAGCGGCTGCATTGCATGTATGAGTGTCCCAAGAAGGGAAAGCCCAAGTATAAGCCGATCTGTTTTTATGACCCAGCCCCAAAAGTCATCGTACCTCATCACTTCTGTATTTTATTCATTAGAAGCAAATTACCAGGGGCAGCTCATATACAAGGATGGGAAATTAGATTCCACTGCTGACGTGAAGAATCTCCAAGAATGTGTGGTCTGTTTTAAAGGCCACCACACGAGCCAGTAAGTTGGCTGCTTTGGGCTCTGCAAGCAGAGGCCTCTTGGGCAAGTGCAATGACCGGCTGAAGAAGGAGGAGGGAGCACACCAACTTTAGGAAAGGCAGCCGTGGCATGGGCCCTGTGCATGCTGTGAGTGGTCTGGGCTGTGGAGCAGGAAAAGGGTTCATTTCCTGAGCCCGGTGCTGGATCTTGTCCCACGTGCCCCACTTATTTGATCCTCAGGCAGACTCCTTCTTGGCCAGAGCAATCTGATCTGGCAGAAGCAGCACAGGCTGCAAATGCAGACAGACCTGTTTCCAGGCCCAGTTATGCCACCTACTAACACTCAAACCTGCGTGAGCTACTCCCTGTCTCTTTGGGGACTGGAGCAGTCAGGGTCCTGGCAGAAAACAGATGACACACTCGATTGGGTAACTTGAGGAGAGTTTCATAAAGGGACTATTTACAAAGGTGAGGGTAAGGTATAGAGTAACCACAAGGGACAGTGCAGTATTTGGGACTGGGAACAATAAGGCTGTCACTTCCCTTGGGCCCGAAGGGGCCATAGAGGGAGAGGTTTCCAGACCTGGAGACAGAGAGGCTGTGTGCAGCCCCCCCCCCCCAATGCAGAAACAGGGTCTTTGGTGGCGGCCACAGCCAGTGAGTGGAGGCTCTGCTGAGGGAACCAGTGAACTACCACATCCCCAGCTCTGCCTGTCACCTCCTGCTGGTGCCAGCAAAGCCAGAGGGAGGGAGGGAGGGAGGGAGACCACTGGGGCTGTCTCAGCTGCTCAGCCTCTGGGGTTGGGTGGAGAGCCAACCTGGAGGGGCCAACAGAAGACTCCTGGCGCAGAGATTAAATGAAAAAATGTATAAAAACTGCCTGGCCCAGAGAAGACACTCACAGACCTTAGTGCCAACTTCCTGCTCAAATCTTTACTTAATAGAGAGAGCAAGGGAAGGGTAGAGAAGGCACTGGGCTTTACTTTGCATAAAAATGCATGCAAGTGTGCCTTAACGCAAAATAGTTCAACGAACATTTGTCATTTGCCCACAAGAAGGAGGAAAGGCAAATGTATTCTGTTTAGTAGGCACGACACAGTCTAGAGCAGCATCTAGTGGTTGTCTAATAGGAAAACGTGAGGATTTGGGGTTCCCATCAAACCAACTGTTACAAACCTAAGTAATGGTTTCCACGCACACGTGACAGGTTTGTCTAGCCCTCCTAGAATTTGGACGCCATGTTTTTAATCACGCTTTTCTTGGAACCTATCTGAGGATGTAAGCAGGCAAAAAGATTCAGAAGATTCAGATAAATTTAAGAATCACAGTAAAACCTGTTGCCTGACAAAAATGAGAACTGATATGTGGTTGTCCCATAGTTACAGCAAGTGTTACAGTGGGTGGCTCCAAGGACAAGCCGAGCGGCTCTCAGAGAATCAAGGCTTATTCCCCAGTGGGGTCAGAGGGGTCTTGCCACCGAATTCTGAGCCCCGTCTACCTGATTTTTCTCCCTTTTATCAGGTTGGGATGGGGTCTCCGGTGGCTGCAGCGCCAGGTGATAGATGGGGGTTTTCCTTATCACCATCGCCGACCTCAGTGACGTGTCTGCTTCACTTCTGTCCTTCCCTTTCTTATTGGAAATACAACATAAGGACGTGAATGGTGTTTTGTTAAAAAGGAAACCACTGGCCGGGCGCTGTGGCTCACGCCTGTAATCCTAGCTCTTGGGAGGCCGAGGCGGGCGGATTGCTCAAGGTCAGGAGTTCAAAACCAGCCTGAGCAAGAGCGAGACCCCGTCTCTACTATAAATAGAAAGAAATTAATTGGCCAACTGATATATATATAAAAAAATTAGCCGGGCATGGTGGCGCATGCCTGTAGTCCTAGCTACTCGGGAGGCTGAGGCAGGAGGATCACTTGAGCCCAGGAGTTTGAGGTTGCTGTGAGCTAGGCTGACGCCACGGCACTCACTCTAGCCTGGACAACAAAGTGAGACTCTGCCTCAAAATAAATAAATAAATAAATAAAAATAAAAAGGAAACCACTTTATAATCCCACGCTATAAGACAGCCACTTTTGGGGGAGCGAGGATGTGTTGGCCTTTGTTCATGTAACTTCATATTATTGTAAAGCTGTCCACCACTTACTCCACGGGCAGTTTTCAGTGGATCAACAAAGACTTCATAATTATGAATCTTTAAACATTGTATAATATACATTGAGAAGAAATTCATAATTTATCAAATGTCCTGTTATACAGTTACTCTATTTAAAAAAAATTCTTTTTGCTTTTATAAAAAGATGTTCTCATGAACATGTTTATATTTCAAAGTTGGTTCTTCTTGGGGCTTATTTTCCCGAAGTGCCTGCAGTGGAGGTCGGGCCCCCGCTCTGGGGCTGGCCTCCCCCCTCCCCGCTCCCCCAAGCATGGCGGGCCCTTATTCAGCTCAGCCACACACCCCACCCTGTTCAGCGGCCGCTGGGACTGCACTGGAGGGGAAACAAAGCGCCAAATTAGAACAAACGGCTTAATTTGGGGACTCGAAACAAACACATTATTTGACTTTACAGAACCCCGAGCCTAAAACCTAAAAGTTTTAAAGCACAATACCCTCCCTCCCCAAATCCCACGACTAATTAAAAAGTAAAATTGGAAGGCCGGGCGTGGTGGCTCACGCCTGTAATTCTAGCACTTTGGGAGGCCGGGGCGGGCCGGATTGCTCAAGGTCAGGAGTTCCAAACCAGCCTGAGCGAGACCCCGTCTCTAACAAAAATAGAAATAAATTAATTGACCAACTAAAAATATATATACAAAAAATTAGCCGGACATGGCGGCGCATGCCTGTAGTCCCAGCTACTCAGGAGGCTGAGGCAGCAGGATCGCTGAGCCCCGGAGATTGAGGTTGCTGTGAGCTAGGCTGACGCCAGGGCACTCACTCTAGCCTGGGCAACAAAGTGAGACTCTGTCTCAAAAAAAAAAAAAAAAGCAAAATTGGAGCTTCAGGTCCTTCTCTCCAGCAGCCCAGCCCTGAACTGGAGTTTCCTTGGGTTCTGGTTTCTGATCTTTAGACTTGTTGCACACGGGTGACATTTCCCAGTGAGAAAGAATCTAGGCCTGGGGAGCCCTGAGTATTTTGTTTTCAACCTCATGGAAGAAAGCTGGCCCGCATTTCTCTCGTCACAGGTGTTCCTGCCCCTGCCTGTGGTTAGTGCCCCGGGCAGGCTGGGATCTAAGGTCTGGGTGTGATCCTCAGGCACCTCTGGGCCCCATACGGTGACAGGACTCCCTCCTGGTCCAGACCAGAGTGCAAGTCTGCACCATCTCAGGGAGGCCTTAGAGGAGGAAAACAGTGTCCGAAGTCAGCCAGGCCTCTCTTCAGGGCTGGGCTCCAGACACCCTGAGAAGGGCTGAGGTGCTCGTCTGGCCATGAATGCGCCGAACGGGTGCAGAAGTCAGCAGGAGCTTTCTGGGAGCTGCATTTAGGAACTGTCCCTGTGCCTGAACACTGGCCTGGCCTTGGCTCAACTGTCCTGCACTCAGAGCTGACTCCTGAGAAAACCCTGCACCCAGGGTAGTGTTTGTGTGCAGCTGGCCCAGAAGAGGCCCTTAGTCCTGAGGTTCCCCACATGGCTCTACAAAGGAATCCTCCAGAAGCCTCTAAGAATATGGATGTGGGGACCAGGATTGAAGCAAAGGCAGCTAACATGTTGCCTTTTGGGAATCCTGGCCCTGATTAGCCTGCTCTGCTCTGGATTTGTCTTATCAACTGTGCATGTCCCACTTAAGGAGCCTTGGGTTGCCTCAGACAGAAAGAGTCTGCCCTACCACTTCCATGGCCCAGGGACCTCTGATGCCAAGTTTGGGGAAACGCTGCTGGGTCAGGTCACACAGCCTCCTTCTAGCCAGGGGCTCCGTTCACACTACCGTCTGGGCTGAAAGATGATTCAGGGGTGTTTTGCGTTTCTGGAAGGAGAACATGCAATTAGGCAAATCCTGAAAACCAGTTACGTGGCATTCAACACCAAAGACTGAATATTTAAGCTAAGTCCTACAATGTTGGATAAACATTCTGTTTTCTTAAAACAGATGTGCTTGGGCCTCAGAAGGACCAGGGTATGGAGAGAAGCGCAGGGCCAGGCAGATGTGGGTGTGCATGCCTAGCCTTGCGAGGTTGTGCACTGAAAGATACTATACCACAGTGGGCTGCCTCTTCATGCCCAGTAGGGTAGCTATTATACAAATTAAAAGTGTTGGCGAAGATATGAAGGAATTGGAGACTCATACGTCGTTGCTGGTGAAAATATAAAAACACAAGCTGCTGTGGAAAACAGTATGGTGGTTTCTCTAAAACTTAAACATAGAATTACTGTATAATCCAGCAATCCCACTTCTGGGTATATACCCCAAAGAATTGAAAACAATGACTCAAAATAGATATCTGTACAGCAATCCTCAAGCAGCACTATTTACACCAGCCAAAAGATGGAAACAACCCACGTGTCCAACAGATGAATAGATAAACAAAATGTGATATATACATATAATAAAATATTATTCAGCCTTAAAAAGGAATGAGATGTGTTTTGTTTGTTTGAGGTAGAGTCTTACTCTGTCACCCCCGACTAGAGTACACTGGCATTATCATACCTGACTGCAACCCCAAACTCCTGTGTTCAAGCAATCCTCCTGCCTCAGCCTCCCGAGTGGCTGAGACTACAGGCATGCCCCACCATGCCCAGCTAAGCTTTTTAAATTTTTGTAGAGATGGGATCTTGCTCTTGCTCAGGCTGGTCTTGAACTCCTGAGCTCAATTGATCCTCTGGCCTTGGCCTCCCAGAGTGCTAGTATTACAGATGTGAGCCACCACACCTGGCCTGGAATGAGATATTGATGGGTGCTGCAATGTAGATGAACACATTGTGCGAGGTGAAGTAAGTTAGCCACAGAAGGACAAATATTACATGATTTCACTTATATGAGGTACCTAGAATAGGCAAATTCATACAGACAAAAAGTGTATAGAAGTTACCACAGGTTGAAGGGAGGGAGGAATGTGGAGTTATTGTTTAATGGGTGTGGGGATTTTGTTTGGAATGATGAGAATATTCTGAAAGTTGATACAGTGATGGTCGAACAACATTGTGAATGCACCTAATGCCACTGAACTGTACACTTAAAAATGGTTAAAATTATAAAAATGCTTATTATGTATATTTTACCACAGTAAAAAGATACACATCCAAAATTTTACTTATTTTATTTTATTTTTTAGACAGAGTCTTGCTCTGTTGCCAGGGCTAGAGTACCGTGGCATCAGCTTAGCTCACAGCAACCTCAAACTCCTGGGCTCAAGCAATCCTCCTGCCTCAGCCTCCTGAGTAGCTGGGACTACAGATATGCGTCACCACACCTGGCTACTTTTTTCTATTTTTAGTTACCCAGCTAATTTCTTCTATTTTTAGTAGAGACTGGGTCTTGCTCTTGCTGAGGCTGGTCTCGGACTCCTGACCTCCCACCTCGGCCTCCCAGAATGCTAGGATTACAGGTGTGAGCCACCACACCCAGCCCATATTCAACATCGTAAAAGTGATGATAAATCCTTTTAGTTTTATTGGGGATTCTGGAGGGGTGCAATTAGCGTCACATGTTAATTCACTTTTATATCTGCTCAGTGGCTATGTGGCAAGTAAATGAATGAATCAGACCTAATAGAAGTCTTTTTGGATATACACAGGAAACAATCACACATATGTTCACCCCTGAAGTTTTTCCCTGTCTTTTGAATTTCTTTTAAATTTCAAAAGAAATATATAAATTCATGGTTGTCATTTTTAAAAAAAAGATTTCAAGAGGCGGGCGGATTGCTCAAGGTCAGGAGTTCAAAACCAGCCTGAGTGAGACCCCGTCTCTACCATAAAAATAGAAAGAAATTAATTGGCCAACTAATATATATAATATAAAAATCAGCCGGGCATGGTGGCTCGTGCCTGTAGTCCCAGCTACTCGGGAGGCTGGGGCAGGAGGATCGCTTGAGCCCAGGAGTTTGAGGTTGCTGTGAGCTAGGCTGACACCACGGCACTCACTCTAGCCTGGGCAAGAAAGCGAGACTCTGTCTCAAAAAAAAAAAAAAGATTTCAAATTGTAACTATGTGAAAGAATGTTCGCCATAAGTCACACATTCTAAATCCTACAACCACCCTTGAGTTTGACCTCCAATTGCTACTTGATTGAAACCATCACCTGCTTGTACCTGTGAAAGCTTCCCAGCAACTTCAGTTATCAGCCTAAGTTAGGACCCAGGTCTAGCAGCCTTTTCACATGAAAGTCTCTTGTGTTCTCATGGCTGACTACCTCGCCCAGTACTGGTCTTTCTCTTTCTCTCTTTCTCTCTCACTCCCCTCTCTCTCCACCCCCCCCAGCTCTCTGTTATAAGATTGGTGGTACTTCTATACCCTTTTCTCCTTCCTTCCTTCCTTCCTTCCTTCCTTCCTTCCTTCCTTCCTTCCTTCCTTCCTTCCTTCCTTCCTTCCTTCCTTCCTTCCTTCCTTCCTTCCTTCCTTTCTTTTCTCTTTCGAAAGGGTCTCACTCTGTTTCCGGGGCTAGAGTGCTGTGGCGTCAGCCTAGCTCACAGTAACCTCAAACTCCTGGGCTCAAGGGATCCTTCTGCCTCAGCCTCCCAAGTAGCTCCTTCTGCCTCAGCCTCCCAAGTAGCTGGGACTACAGGCATGTGCCACCATGCCCGACTAACTTTTTCTATATATTTTTAGTTGGCCAATAAATTTCTTTCTATTTTTAGTATAGATGGGGTCTTGCTCTTGCTCAAACTGGTTTCGAACTCCTGACCTTGAGCGATCCTCTGGCCTCGGCCTCCCAGAGTGCTAGGATTACAAGTGTGAGCTACCGTGCCCGTCCCTGTTATTGGATTTTTTTCTTTTCCATCAAAGGTAGATATAGGTTTGGAGATCTTGGCTAGGTTGTGGGTTCTTTTAGTTGCTTGGATTTCCATGTTGAGAACCCCTAACAAAATCCAGACGCATCAACCAGGGTTTGTTGCATGCAAACAGAAGCAATTCTGACAGGTGTAAGGAAATGGAATGCATAGAATGAATACAGGAAGGACTGGATACCCAGGTCTGGGAAATAGGCAGGTCCAAGGGAAGCTATGCATCCAGAGCACAGCAAAAATTATGCTATAAAATAGATCAGTGATATAAAATATGGCCACTGTTACTTTTCCTTTGTGTCAACATTGGACCTGGAACATTGCCATGAGACCCATTGTCGACACTGGACTCCCTACTAACACTGGTCCCAAGACATTCCCACTGTTCCAGAGCATGGACAGTGCAATTTGCTGCTGTGGATGACCCTGGAAAGGATTTGTTTAGATTCTGGGGAGGAGGCAGCCAACTGGCCAAGCCTGTTTCTTAGATGTCCATGTCGTATTTGCAAACACAGTGGGAAAAGCAAGTGCCTGGTCTTCATGGCTTCCATAGTAGAAGATTATGGTCTCTGTCTCCCACCGTAAGTTAGTTTAGGTACACGTGGAAAAGTCAAAGCTCTATTCCGCCCATCTTCACCTAGATTTTCCCCAGCCTCCTGAGTTTCTGTGCCAGTCACTGCCCAGATGGCATCACAGTTGCTTGCAGTGCACAGCAGAGTTCCTGAGATTTAAAGGAAAAATCAACTAAAGAATGATCTCTGATGCTGGCAATGAAAGATGCTTGCTAGGATGGAGGTGAGGCTTGTGTGTGTGTGTATGTATGTCTGTGTATGTGTATATAATAATATTATTGCATCCTCTCTAGATTTGATGATATTATTGTTATTGGGTTTTTTTTTTTTTTGCTTTTTGGGGTTTTTTTTGAGACAGAGTCTCACTTTTGTTGCCCAGGCTAGAGTGAGTGCCGTGGCGTCAGCCTAGCTCACAGCAACCTCAAACTCCTGGGCTCAAGCGATCCTCCTGCCTCAGCCTCCCGAGTAGCTGGGACTACAGGCATGCGCCACCATGCCCGGCTAATTTTTTGTATATATACTTTTAGTTGGTCAATTAATTTCTTTCTATTTTTAGTAGAGACGGGGTCTCGCTCAGGCTGGTTTCGAACTCCCAACCTTGAGCAATCCACCCGCCTCGGCCTCCCAGAGTGCTAGGATTACAGACGTGAGCCACCGCGCCCGGCCTGTTTTTTTTTTGAGACAGAGTATCACTCTGCTGTCCAGGCTAGACTGCCATGGTGTCAGCTGTCAGCCTAGCTCACAGCAACCTCATACTCCTGTGCTCAAGTCATCCTCCTGCCTCAGCCTCCCGAGTAGCTGGGCTACAGGCACACACCACCACACCCAGCTAATTTTTTCTGTTATCAGTAGAGATGGGGTCATACTCACTCTTTCTCAGGCTGGTCTTGAACTCCTGAGCTCAAGCCACCCTCTCGCCTTGGCCTCCCAGGGTGCTAGGATTACAGGCATGAGCCACCACCCCTGGCCCTGTTGTTGGATTTTTTAAATTTATATTTTTGTATAGGTAATACATTTATCTGGTTCAAATATCGAAAACACTATAAACAGATTCATGCTTAGAAGTCTCGCAAATCCTCCCCTACTTGCCCTCTGAAGAGAACCACTTTATTCGTTTATTGTGAATCCTTCCAGTGTTCATTTATGCAAATAAAAGAAAGCATAAATACATATATAAGGCTGGGCGAGGTGACTCACATCAATAATCCTAGCACTCTGGGAGGCCAAGGTAGAAGGATAGCTTGAGGTCGGGAGTTCGAGAGCAGCCTGAGCGAAAGCGAGACCCTGTCTCTACTAAAAATAGAAAAAATTATCTGGCATGTTGGTATGCTTTTGTAGTCCCAGCTCCTCAGGAGGCTGAGGCTGGAGGATTGCTTGAGCCCAGGAGTTTGAGGTTGCTGTGAGCTAGGCTGATGCCATGGCACTATAGCCAGGCAACAGAGTGAGACTCTGTCTCAAAAAAAACAAAAAACAAAAAATTCTATATGTATTCTTATTTCCCTCTCTTAAAAAATCAGGTAGCATGTTATCTTTACTGTTTTGTGTTCTGCCCTTTCATTTGACAGTATTTTCTAGAGAAATTTTCATGTCAATATATAAAGAGCTTTCTTACTCTTTAAAAAAATTTAAAAAAAAAAAAAAAATTTTTTTTTTCTTTTTCTGTAGAAACAGTCTCACTATAACCCAGGCTGGTCTTTAATTCCTGGTTTCAAGTGATCCTCCCACTCCGACCTCCCAAAGTGCTAGGATTCCAGGCATGAGTCACTGCGAGCAGCCTTTTTATTTGTTTTAATACCTGCATCTACGGTGTAGATGAACCATGGCTTATTCAACCAACAGATGGGTATGTGGGGAATTTCTAGTATTTGGCTGTTTAAAACAATCTTATAGGCTGGGCGCTGTGGCTCACGTCTGTAATCCTAGCACTCTGGGAGGCCGAGGCGGGAGGATTGCTCGAGGTCAGAAGTTCGAAACCAGCCTGAGCAAGAGCGAGACCCCGTCTCTACTATAAATAGAAAGAAATTAATTGGCCAACTAATATATAGAAAAAAATTAGCCGGGCATGGTGGTGCATGCCTGTAGTCCCAGCTACTCGGGAGGCTGAGGCAGCAGGATTGCTTGAGCCCAGGAGTTTGAGGTTGCTGTGAGCTAGGCTGACGCCATGGCACTCACTCTAGCCTGGGCAACAAAGTGAGACTCTGTCTCAAAAAAAAAACACAAAAAAACAAAAAAAACAATCTTATAGGCCAGGCGAGGTGGCTCACGCCTGTAATCCTAGCACTCTGGGAGGCCGAGGAGGGCGGATTGCTCGAGGTCAGGAGTTCGAAACCAGCCTGAGCAAGAGCGAGACCCCGTCTCTACTATAAATAGAAAGAAATTAATTGGCCAACTAATATATAGAAAAAATCAGCTGGGCATGGTGGCGCATGCCTGTAGTCCCAGCTACTTGGGAGGCTGAGGCAGCAGGATTGCTTGAGCCCCGGAGATTGAGGTTGTTGTGAGCTGGGTTGACGCCACGGCACTCACTCTAGCCTGGGCAACAAAGTGAGACTCTGTCTCAAAAAAAAAAAAAATCTTATAATAGATAAACTTTATCTTATAGTATACAAACTATAGTAAATATAGTAATGTAGTAGATAATCTTATCGGCAAATAAAATTTTTAAGACCAAATCTTATAGTAAATACACATGATTTTGTCCGTATGCAGGAATATCTGTCAGATACATTCTCAGAAATTATACTTGCATTTGTAATTTTGGTGGATATTGCCAAGTTCCCTTCGATGGAGGAGGTGCCACTTTGTTCCCAGACCAGCTTTGTAGGAGCATGCCTGTTTACCCACAGTCTCAGAGAGTGTGTTGTCAGCCTTTTGAATTTTTGCCAATCTGATAAGTGAGAAATGTGATTTCAGTGTTGTTTAGATTTGCATTTCTCTTATTATGAGTGAAGATGAACATTTTTTTCATATGTTTAAGGATAATTTGTGTTGCTTTTTCTGAAAACTATGTGCATGTCCTTTTTTTATTTTTCTATGAAAGTATTGGTCTTTGACATCTTGATTTCTAGAGTTACTTTTTTTTTTTTTTTGAGACAGAGTCTCACTTTGTTGCCAGGCTAGAGTGAGTGCCGTGGCGTCAGCCTAGCTCACAGCAACCTCAAACTCCTGGGCTCAAGTGATCCTCCTGCCTCAGCCTCCCTAGTAGCTGGGACTACAGGCATGCACCACCATGCCCGGCTAATTTTTTCTATGTATATTAGTTGGCCAATTAATTTCTTTTTTATTTATAGTAGAGACGAGGTCTTGCTCAGGCTGGTTTTGCACTCCTGAGCTTGAGCAATCCACCCGCCTCGGCCTCCCAGAGTGCTAGGATTACAGGCGTGAGCCACCGTGCCCATCCGAGTTACTTTGTTATTAGAGAGATTGACCTATGTATTATAATGAGTTGCAAATATTTTTTTGAGTTGCAAATATTTTCTAAACAAATTTAAAAATTCAAAAATCAGCTTAATTGAGGTAAAATTTACATACAATAACATATACCTATTTTAAGTTTAGAGAAATGTGTACACTTGTAACCAGCACCACAATTAAGATGTAGAACATTTTCATCGTCCCTAGATGTTCCCTTGTGCTTCTTTCCCAGGCAATCTCCATCTATTGCTCTCAGACCCAGGAAATCACATAATTTCTTTCTCTGACTGTAGGTTAGGTTTGTTTTTTCTACATTTTTGTATAAATGGAATATACTGTATGAACTCTCTCTGTCTGCCCACTTTCACTCAACATGTTTCTGAAATTCAGCCATGCAGTTGTGTGCATCAATAGTTCATTCTTTTTTTAAATTGCTGCATAATAGCATAATATACCATTGTATGGCTACACAATCATTTGTTTATGCATTTACCTGTTGATGGATATTTACATTGTTTCCAAATTTGGGCTGTTATGAATAAAGCAATTATGAAAATTCATGTGTAAGTTGTTGTTTAGCAATATATTTTCTTTCTCTTGAGAGTACAATTGCTGAATCTTATGACAAGAATATGTTTCATTATATGTATATATATATACATTTATATATATATATATATATTTAAAAACCTGCCAAACTCTTTTTCTCATTGGCTTTAGTATTTTACATTCTTACCAGAAATACATGAGAGTTCTGGTTCATCTCTGTAGTTACAAACGTTTGCCAGTCTTCGTTTTCATTGATCTGGTGAGTGTGTAGTACTATCTGATCATAGTTTTAATTTCCAATTCCTTGATAATGAAAGATGCTGAGCGTCTTTTCCTGTGTTTATTGACCATTGGTATGTCTTCTTTGGTGAGGTCTTTGTTCATATTTATTGAGTTTTTCTCTTACTGCAGAACTGTGAGAGTGCTTTATGTGTCCTGTGTCCAAGTCCATTCTCAGCCTTGCGTATTGCAGATACTTTCTCTCAGTTTGCAGCTTGCTCTTTTGTTTTCTTAATGGTCTCCATTAAACAATAGCTTCGGATTTTTCTAACACCCATTTTATCATTTTTTTCTTTTATGATTTGTGCTTTTCGTGTCCTATCTAAAAAGTATTCGTTTACCCCAAAGGTTGCAGGTTTCTTTCTATGTTTTACATTTAGTTTATGATCCATTTTTGTTTTTCTGAGACAGAGTCTCACTTTGTTGCCCGGGCTAGAGTGAGTGCCGTGGTGTCAGCCTAGCTCACAGCTACCTCAGGCTCCTGGGCTCAAGGGATCCTCCTGTCTCAGCCTCCTGAGTAGTTGGGACTACAGGCATGCGCCACCATGCCCAGCTAGTTTTATATATATATATATATATTTTTTTTTAATTGTCCAGCTAACTTCTTTCTATATATTTTTAGCAGAGATGGGGTCTCACTCTTGTTCAGGCTGGTCTTGAACTGCTTAGCTCAAACAACCTGCCCACCTCAGCCTCCCAGAGTGCTAGGATTATAGGTGTGAGCCACTGAACCTGGCCCACACTGTGGTTTTGATTTGCATTCCTCTGATAACAAATGATACTGAGCATCTTTTCCTGTGCTTAGTGGTCATTTGTACATCTTCGGAGAAATTCAAGCCTTTTGCCCATTTTTAAATTAGATATTTTTTTATTATTAGATTGTAAGAATTCATTATATATTCTGGAAATAATCAGTCTCTGTAAGACATATGATTTGCAACTATCTTCTCCCATTTTATGAGTTGACTTTACACATTCTTGATGGTGTCTTTTGAATCCCCAAAGTTTTCAATTTTGATGATGTCCAATTTATCCTTTTTTCTTTGTTTTCTTGTGCTTTTGATGTTACTTTCTAAGTAACCATTTTCTAGCCCTAAGTCACAAATGTTTCATTCTATGTTTTCTTCTAAGAGTTTTATAGTTTTAGCTTTTATAGTTAAGACTCTGATCCACTTCGAGCTGATGTTTCTATGTAGTATGAGATAGAGATTCAACTTCATTCTTCTGCATGTGGATAACCAGTTGTCCCAGTCACCATTTGTTAAAAAGACTATTCTTTTCCATTGAATTGTCTTGGCATCTGGCCAAAATCAAATGACCGTAAATGTAAAAGTTCATTCTTGAATTCTCAATTCTACTCTTGATCTCTATGTCTAAACTTATGTCACATTGTCTTGATTCCTGTAGCATCATGGTGAGTTTTGAATTTGGGAAGAACAAATCCTCCAACTTTGTTCATCCTTTCCAAGATTATCTTGGCTCTTCTGAGTCTCTCATTTTAGGATTAGTTTTTAAATTACTCTGGGGAGAAAAGGACACTTGGGACTTCGATAGGGGTTGTGTTGAATCTGTAGATAAATACGGAGAGTATCTTCACAGTATTAAGTCTGCTAACCCATGAAAGTAGAATGTCTATTTAACAACAACTCAGATTCCTTTGCTATCTGTGCTCACCTGAAGTCATTTCCTTCACTGGAGGCAAGATTAGGGGAAGGTCCTGGCCGACTCTGCTCGGGAGAGCCACAAGACACTAAGACATGAAAAATGAAAAATCCATAGATTAATATCTCAAACATGCTTCTGCCACTCCCTCTGTCTTTGCATTCACTGACCTACCAGCTCAGTAGCCCCATCAGAGGAGAGAATCACATGAATTTGATACTGCCTCTTCTTCATTTGGGGGCTCATTGCCTTCTTAGGTGAGCTTAACAACCCACCTCTCTGAAAAGTGTGCTTGGAACATGGCCTAGGGGCTGCACGGAGCTCACTATGGAGAATTATTTTTGGAAATTGGAAAGACTGACTGCAGTTTTGTTAGCTTATTTGCAAGTTTTTGAGAACATAATTAACTGGGTCAAGAGACTTGTGTCATTTAGAAGAGTTGTCTCACTGGAGTCTCTAGCCATCTTTGGCTCAACTCCCTCTTGGCGGGCCTGTTCTGTACTTGCCAATACCATAAGAAAAGGCTTTCTCACAGACATCTATCAATATTGTACTTTCAGTTCCAACAGAAGACTCCATTTATTGCACCATGAATTATTTGAAATCAAGTTTTGTATCCCTTACCTTATTTGAAATATTAGTTGAATTCACCATTTTATATGTCTTTTCTTTTTTTTTTGAGACAGAATCTCGCTTTGTTGCCCAGGCTGGAGTGAGTGCCATGGCGTCAACCTCGCTCGCAGCAACCTCAAACTCCTGGGCTCAAGCAATCCTTCTGCCTCAGCCTCCCAAGTAGCTGGGGCTACAGGCATGTGCCACCATGCCCGGCTAATTTTTTCTATATATATTAGTTGGCCAATTAATTTCTTTCTATTTATAGTAGAGACGGGTTCTCGCTCTTGCTCAGGCTGGTTTTGAACTCCTGACCTCGAGCAATCCACCCGCCTTGGCCTCCCAGAGTGCTAGGATTACAGGCGTGAGCCACCGCGCCCGGCCTTTATATGTCTTTTAAAACATTAACTTGCTTTTCCTTCTTGGGGGCTTACTTTTTATTTCTTGTCAGGCAGTACTATCTCCATGAGAATAAAGTGACCTATTAGTATAAAAGTGACATGGAAACCTTGTCATGAGCTTGGAAGCTGGGACATTCACTGAGTGCTTCACTGTCAACAGGGATGTAGGGAGTATTTTCTCACTTTGCTATATAGACAGGAAACTCCCAGGCAGAGAGCGCAGCTCCTGGACTCAGAGGGTCCAAGGCAGCAACTGGCGCTGCCTCCCACCCAGCACCCCAGGCTAGGCTGATGCTGGCCCAGGGTCACTGAATGACAGCCTGTGGGCCAAACTCAGCCTGCTGCCTTTTGCAAATAAAGTATTATTGGAAGATAGTCACATCTATCCTTTCACATATTATCTATGACTACTCTTATGCCACACTGGCAGAGCTGGGCAAGTGCAACAGAGACCAAAAGGCCCACAAAGCCTAAAATGTTTATTATCTGGCCCTTTACAGAAAAAATTTGCCAAATCCTGTCCTGGAGAACTGGAACTGTGATGGAAGCTCTGTATTCTCTTTCTCGGCAGATTCAGAGCCCTAACCTGGCATTGAGGAGCCACTTGGGTGTAATTATTGCCCTTGGACCCTTTGGCTTCTCCATCCTGGCCAATTCTCATGTCCTACTTGCTAATGAAGCACAGTGCCTTGGTTTGAGTAACCC
Source organism: Microcebus murinus (assembly GCF_040939455.1). Taxonomy (NCBI): domain Eukaryota; kingdom Metazoa; phylum Chordata; class Mammalia; order Primates; family Cheirogaleidae; genus Microcebus; species Microcebus murinus. The sequence continues at coordinate 67,597,215 of NC_134117.1, forward strand.
CAGAAGCAGACTCTGAGACAAGGAGCTAAGTGAAATTAAGTTTTTGGGAAGGGTTCCCTGGGTCCCTTAGTAAGGGAGTGAGAAAGTGAGAGAGGCAAGGAAGTTAATGCAGTTTCTTACCAGCGAGTTACCATGTGGGCAACTGGGGCTCAGTTCCACCGTGGACCCCTGGAGGCCGGAGTAAAACACCTGCCTCACTGTTACCCACCTGAGGAGTAGGGAGCTGGAGCATTTACATTTAGTTGAAGAGGTGTGAGCATGAACTTCTCTCTGTGTGATCCTGGCCATGCTCCCTGTACTCTTGGGGGTTCTTGGTGCCCATCTGAGACCGAAATGACACCTGGGGAGGGGCCAATGACTCCTCAGACATTCAGAGATATAGGGATTAAAAGTGTTGGAATGTTTATTTTCTCCCCAAATGGGAATTATGTTATGTGTTTTTTTTTTGAGACAGAGTCTCACTTGTTGCCCAGGCTAGAGTGAGTGCCGTGGCATCAGCCTAGCTCACAGCAACCTCAAACTCCTGGGGTCGAGCAATCCTTCTGCCTCAACCTCCCTAGTAGCTGGGACTGCAGGCATGCGCCACCATGCCCGGCTGATTTTTTCTATATATATTAGTTGGCCAATTAATTTCTTTCTATTTATAGTAGAGACGGGGTCTTGCTTTTGCTCAGGCTGGTTTCGAACTCCTGACCTCGAGCAATCCGCCCGCCTCGGCCTCCCAGAGTGCTAGGATTACAGGCGTGAGCCACCACGCCAGGCCCTGCCTGACTCTTTATTTCATACTTTTAAATAGTAATTATTTAGGAGTAAACAGAGGCAAAGAGGAGTGGGGCAGGAACAGAAAGGACTTCATCTCCCTTGATCCCCATCAGCTCCCCTCCAGCCATTCTCCTTTCCTCCTCACTATTCAAATAGATAATTGCTTAAGTTTTCTGTTGTTTTGTAGTAAAATGTATAAATAAAAGAGTCTTTGGGGCGGGTGTATGCCAGTAATCCTAGCACTCTGGGAGGTCAAGGGGGTGGGTGATTGCTCAAGGTCAGGAGTTCCAAACCAGCCTGAGCAAGAGCCAGACCCCATCTCTACTATAAATAGAAAGAAATTAATTGGCCAACTAATATATATATATAATATTATATATTAATATATATGTAATATATATTAATATATAATATAATATATATATATATATGTAGAAAAAATTAGCTGGGCATAGTGGCTCATGCCTGTAGTCCCAGCTACTTGGGAGGCTGAGGCAATAGGATCACTTGAGCCCAGGAGATTGAAGTTGTCGTGAGCTAGGCTGACGCCACGGCACTCACTCTAGTTTGGGCAACAAAACGAGACTCTGTCTCAAAAAAAAAAAAAAAGAGTCTTTGTAAAACTGCAATTTGTATTGATCTGTAATAGACTATGTAAATGGAAAGGCTGGGCGTGCTCTGCAAACACAGCTTGGAGCAGAGCCCTGGATGCGTCTGTTGGACAGCCACTGGGTGGAGGGGAGCAACCCCTCTAACAGGTGACCTGGGCTCCCCAGTTGGGGTGGCCAAGCCTGGCTCTGGGACTAGACATCGGTGGAAGGGAGTATAAGGGGAGCCCCCTTTTTGCCAAACCCTCGGATCCGTGAGACCCTGGGTACCTCCAAGCGCCCCATCACCTCTGGCCAGTATCACTTGTAAATGGCAAAAGGAGGTGTGGAGTATCTGCTTGAAATGCCAGCCCCGGTCTTGGCATGCAGCCTCGCTGCTGAAAACTCATGGGCAAAACAGGAACCCCTTCCAGTGATGGGTGCATGCCAATGAGGGTCCACCAACCCCTCACCAACTACCTGGGTGAGCTTGAAAGCTTCTAGTTGCAAACTTCAGCCAGTCCATATCTGATTGTATTTTGTTTTCTGGAAGAAGACTATACTTAGTTTGGATGTGTGTTTCAACACCTTAATGGGTTAACTTCTGAAAAGAAAATTTGAAAATATAGAGGCTTTGTTCCATTTTCAAAGTTTAATGAAAATGTATCTACTAGGCATGAAGCTACTTCCCCTGCTGCAAAGCTTGGCCCATCAGGTTTTACAGAAGTTGCAGAGAGGATGAATTGTTCTCCAAGGACAAAGATATCTTCTGGCTGCCCAAAGGGCCCAGCCCAGAACTGAAGGGAGCAGAGGAGAGTCTGCCTCCCCCAGCTGTCCTGGCCCCCTGCAAGGAGACCAGGGTGTGCCTTCAGATCAGCGGGGAAACTACTGAGGCTTTTCTGATCTGTTCTCGACCTGTGGCTTTTGACTAAACTTTTTCATTTTTCAATGTATTTTTGCACACAGAAGAGCATTTTTACAGATGCAGTCACTTAGCTCTGAGACCTGCAGTGTCCAGGCCCAGGTCACACAGCAAGCTGGGACCAGAGCTGGGACTCTTGCTGCACCTTCCGGGGAGGTCAAGTCTCGGGAAGGTACAGCAAGAGAACAAGACACCAGTTGTCTTCCTTACCTGCTAGTTCCAGAATTTTCTAGTTGCCCTAATACCAGGACCTCTCCTCCATGTCCCTTAGCTAAGTGCTCTAATGGAGATGAACAGCACCGGGGATGGCCATGCTGAAGGGGTAGGGCACAGAGGCCCACCCTTCTGCCACTTGGGACACAGTCCCTGCAGGCAGCCCTCCTAGGGACTCTGCAAAACCTTCCTGGGCTCACCCCACCCCCCACCTCCCACCCCCCACCTCCCACCCCACCCCCGTGGCGCAGTGCCCTGGGAGCCTGCACCATCTGAGCCATCCTGAACTTCTACATTAAGACTCAAATGCCGCCTTTTCCCCTGGGCCACTCCGTTGGAACCAGTTGTTCCTTGCACTTGGAGCAACTAATTACCTCTATTATTGGAGCAATTAATTTGTTAACCACGTGACTGTTCCAGTGTGGGCTCCTGGAAGGCAGGAACTATTTCATGTACCTCTTTGTAACCCTAGCTCCAAAGCAACTTGCTCAGGACAGGGGCCCGTGACGCCCCCGACCCCAATCCCTTCGAGTGACAGTTTCAGACGGGGTCCCTTTCCCGAGGCGCCGCAGCGCCACCAAGTGGCAGGATGGCTGTACTAAGGCTGCCCGCGGAGGGCCCTTCGCCCCGCGCTCCGGGTGGGTGCCCCTTACTGCAGAGGTCGAAGGCGACTAATGCGTCCCCCTCCTGTCCTCCACAGCTGAGTTCGAAATGGAGGTGAAAGCAGGGAGAAGCACGCCCCGCGCCTTTGGGGGTTTGGGACACAGGGAGTTGGCCCAGTGTACTGTGACATCTGCCTGTGCTCGTGACGTTCCTCTCCCTCTCTTCTGACCTCTCTCCCTTTCCAGTCTATCCAAATCCGCTCCCCAGGCTCAGCTTAGACACCACCTTCTCCCCTTGCACACCACGAATATCTAGCTTTTGCAGCCCAGAGTCAAGACCCGGCGTTGCCTGTCATGCGGACTGGGGCCTTGGGCGCGTTACTTAACTTCACCGTGCTCAAAATACGGGATAACAGTAGTGTCTGCCCAGTGGGTTGTGAGGATAAATGGGTTCCCACAGGTAAAGTGTGTGGAGGAGAGGCGCTGCTGTTCCTCAGTCGGTTACGCTGCCTGGCACAGGGCCATGCTCTATTCTAGCCTCGCAGCTCTGGCTTGTGGTGGGACTCAAAAGGCACCACACCTGCCAAATGCATGAGGACAGGCAGCTCTTGACTTGGGTCTCGGCGGGCTGCGGGGGACAGGGCAGAGCACCCAGCATCTGGCATGAGAAGACTCTCATCCGAGTCCTGGCTGTGACGCTTTCTCACTGTATGGTCTTGGACATGTCCCAGCCTTTTCTGGCCTCAAAAGAAGTCGAGGAAGTTGGGCTAGACTGTTCCAAGGCTGTTCTGACCCTCCCGGGGCCCCAGGACGCCTGACCTCAGAAGATGACCTAGTTTTTCCTCCCTGAACTGTCCCTATCCTCAAGCCATTTCCCCAGCTTGGTGAGAATTTTAGTCACAGGATAAAAGGCTTCCCTGCTGAGGGAGACAGACAAGAGCGGTGCACCAGTGTTCCAGAGAGGAAGAGGGCAGCTGGCCCCGGAGCAGGAGGAGCGGCCGTGGGGTGAGGGGCAGAGGGAGGAGAACCTGCTTCCCCTCGAAGCATGTATCTATCACAGAGTGAAGCCCGGGAGCAGGGACCTCTCAGGCCTTGCTCAGATGGACAGCAGAAAGGGACCCCAGCTGTGCAAAGGAGTAGGGCCACCACTGCACACCAGAGGGGACTTACCGTGGGAGGGGTGGGCCGTAGTGACGCAAAGTCAGCTTCCTGCATTTGCATCCTGAGTCCAGGCAACAAATATGTAGCATTGTTCCCAACAGTGAGGGACAGCTTTAACAACAAGAAATCGAGTGATTCTTCACCTGGGGAGGAGGGTGGTCCTGCTGTCTGGGAAGAAATGCCAGAGTGTCAAATGGGCATAGAGAGGCTTTCAAAGTTAAAAAAAATTGGCCAGGCACGGTGACTCACGCCTGTAATCCTAGCACTCTGGGAGGCCAAGGCAGGAGGATTGCTTGAGGTCCGGAGTTCAAAACCAGCCTGAGCAAAGAGCGAGACCCCGTCTCCACTAAAAATAAAAAGAAATTAATTTTATGTCTTGTGAATTTTTTATCTCAGTTAACAAAAGGTTGAGAACAGGAAAAGAAGCACCTGACAGCCTCACTCCTGCTGCTTGTGCTGGTCTCCTGCCGGTGCCTCCTGCTGGCAGAACCCACCTGGGCCAGGTGCCATATGCTCATCTGGGTCTGCTTCTCCAGGAACACAGCAGGGTGGAGAGGTAGCAAGGGTCCATCTGGAGAGGCAAATAGAAGGATGTTCAGGAAAGCTCCCTTGGGTAGCATTTTAGAAGTTTCTAGCAACACTGAAGCTGTGCGTGTAACACGACTCAGCAATCATTGATATAAGCAGCCTCCCTCCCGCCCGGGAAAGGAAGGGATGAGGGGTCAGTGAAACCAGACCGACTTGGAGACCTCCCAGAGTCCAGGTGTTGGCATGCATTAACTCTCCCTGTTGATTCAGTCCTTGAGTCACTGGGCTCATGATCCAAAGTCCTGAAAAGAATGAGTTCTCCTATCAGACAGCCAGGCCCTGCCTGGTGAAGAATGGACACCCTTACTCACATGGCAAACACAACACCATGTGCTCTCCAGACTGGTGCACCTTTCTCCTGTGCACTCAGGAGAGCTTCGCTTCCCAGGCCCATAGATAGCCCATGACGTCTAATTCTGGCCAGTGGAATGTGGGGAGGAGTGACATGTACCTTTTCCAGGGCTGGCCCTTAAAACATTTCATGTAACCCTCCATGTTCTCCCATTGCTTTCAGCTGGTTAGATGCAGGAGGAGAGTCCAAGAGCCCTGGTGACATTAGAGTCACTGTGTGGAGAGAGCCTGAGTCCCTGACTTACTGTTTGCAGGAAAGCTGCCCAACTGGGCACATCTGGGTTGGACTGGGCAAGAAGCAATGGTGACAAACGAGGTTTCAAGTCAACAGCCAATAGGGGGAATTGAGGCCTGCCAACAACCACCTGAATGATCATGGAAGTGGATCTTCCTCCAGTTGAATCCTCAAATGACTGCAGTCCACCGGGTGTGGTGGTGCAGGCCTGAAGTTCCAACTGAGGCGGGAGAGTTGCTTGAGCCCAGGAATTTGAGACTGTAGGGCTCAATGATTGCACCTGTGAATAAGCACTGTACTCCAGCCTGGGCAACACAGCAAGACCCCATCTCTAAAAAAAAAAAAAAAAAAATTACTGCAGCCTAGGCTGACGTCTTGACTGCAACCTCACAAGTGCGACTGAGCCAGAACCACCCAGCTAAGCTGCTCCCAATTCCTGACCCTCAGAATCTGAGCAAATACATGTCTGTTGTTTAAAGCTGCTAAATTTTGGGTTAATTTGTTGTGCAGAAATAGATAATTAATACAGTTCATTTGTCATTTGTTTGTTAATATAGGCAAATCTTGGGTCCACTCAGGAACCTATTTTCACTCACGGTATAAGGTATAGACAACACTTTTTCTCCTAATGGTCTCAAAATTATTTAATATTCTATCCTGTCTACTGAGTTGAAATTCTACATTTTGATTCACTACCTTACAGTATTAAGTGAGGCTCTTGGTGTTTCGGTGTCTAGACTCTCTGTGAGGATGGTACACCAGCCCCCTTGCTTCTGGGGCCCTTGGCTGCTAACAGCTCACACTTGCATTGTTTTCAGGAGGGTTGACCTCCACTGATGGGAGCTGCTCTGTCCAGGGATGTCTAGGAGGTCACGTCCTACCCCAGGCACGTCACTGAATGAGTGATGCAGGGTATACCAACTCCCAGCACTGAAGGGGGGAGCCCCCTCTCTGGTGCCAGTGACGTTCCAGAGCCTCTGGGGATCACAGGGCTAGGCTTCTCTTGAATCCACAGTGTTGCCCAGCTGCCTCCTCATCCTATCCTAATTCCCTCACTCCCCCAGAGCTCTCCTTCCACACATCACTGCACAGGAATCTGAGGCAGGCTCTGCTACTAGGGAACCCCCTGAAGTTGTGTGTACATGGGGCTTTGTTTCTGGACCGTTTGCTCTGGTCCATTGATAGTATTTCCCGCCCCACACCAGTATCGCACTGTTTGGATTCTGTTAGCTTTTTGGGTCTGATCCTATAAGTTGCCTCTCATCGTTTTTAAAAAAATTTTTAAATTTTCTTTTAATAGGTTTAGGAGTACAAGTTGAATTCCATTACATATATATGTGTGTGTGTATATATATACACACACCTGAATAATGTACATTGTTCTGTACAAAATAGATAATTTTTCATCCCTCACTTTCCTCCCCCCTTTTGAGTCTCCAATGTCCTTTATATCACTCTGCCCCTGGGTAGCCATAGTTTATTTCCCACTTATAAGTAAGAATGTGTGGCACTTATTTTTCTGTTCCTGGATTACTTCACTTAGGTTAATGGCCTCTAGTTCCATCCAAATTGTTGCAAAAGGCCTTAATTCATCCTTCTTCAGGGTTGTGTCATATTCCACGGTATACATATATCACATTTTGTTAATCTACTGATGAATTGATGTGCACTTGGGTTGATCCCACATCTTTGTGATTAAGAATTGTGCTGTAATAAACATTCACATGCAGGTGTCTTTTTGATAAAATGACTTCTTTTCCTTTGAGTAAGTACCCAGTAGTGGGATTGCTGGATCAAATGCTAGGTCTACTTTTAGTTCTTTGAGAAATCTCCATACCAGTTGTATTAATACTAATTTACATTCCCACCAACAGTATATTAGTGTTCCCCTGTCACCGCATCTGTTCCAACATCTAGTGTTTTTGACTTCTTAATAATGCAGTAAGATGGTATCTAATTGGAGTAAGATGGTATCTCATCGTGGGTGTTAAGTTGCATTTCCCTGATGATTAGTGATGTTGAGCATTTTTCCATATGTTTGTTGGCCCTTTGTATTTCTTTTGAAAAATGCCTGTTCATACCATTTGCTCACTTTTTAAGGGGATTGGTTTATTGTTGGTTTGCTTTTTCTTCCTGAGTTGTTTGGGTTCCTTGTAGATTCTGGATAGTAGCCCTTTGTCAGACACATAGTGAGTTTTTTCTCCCATTCTGAAAGTTACGTATTTACTCTTTTGATTTTTTCTTTTGCTGTGCAGAATTTTTTTAGTTTACTTCAGTCCTATTTGTCTATTTTTTTATTGCATTTGCTTTTGGGATATTAGTCATAAATTCTTTGCCTAGGCCAATGACCAGATGAGTTTTTCCTAGGTTTTCTTCTAGGATTTTTATTGTTTCAGGTCTTACATTTAAGTCTTTAATCTATCTTGAGTTAATTTTTTGTACACGGTAAGAGATAGGGATCCAGTTTTAGTCTTCTGTATATGGCTATCCAATTTTCCCAGCACCATTTATTGAAAATGTGTCCTTTCTCCAGTATATATATTTTTGACATTGTCAAAGATTAGCTGGCTATAAGTATGTGGTTTTATTTCTGGGTTCTCTGTTCTGTTCTATTGATCTATGTGTCTATTTTTATACCAATAAAGTGTTTTGGTTACTACAGCCTTGTAGTATAGTTTGAAGTCAGGCAATGTGATGCCTCCAGCTTTGCTGTTTTCGTTTAAGGTTGCTTTGGCTATTTGTTATTTTTTTTTAATTAACTTTTTAAAAAAACTGTGATAAAATATACATAACTTAATATTTACCATTTTAACCATTTGTAAGTATACAATTCAATGACATTAAATCCATTCACAATGCTGTGTAACCATCACCACTACCTATACTTTTTCATTATCCCCAATATAAACCCAGTACCCATTAAATGATAATGGTCCTAGCAACCCCATCCTGCTTCCTGTCTCTATGAATGTGCCTATCCTAGGTACCTCAAATAAGTGGAATCTTACAATAGTTCTTCTGTGTCTAGCTTGTTTCACTAAGCATGATGTTTTCAGGGCCCACCATATTTAGCATACACAAAAATTTAATTCCTTTTTAGGGCTGAATAGCATTCCACTGTGTGTATATACCACATTTTGTCTATTCATTCATCTGTTGATGGACACTTGTACTGTTTCCACCTTTTGGCTATTGCGACTAGTGCTGCTATGTATATTGGTGTACAGATATCTGTTCAAGTTCCTGCTTTCAATTCTTTCTTTCTTTCTTTTTAGACAGAGTCTCACTCTTTTACCCGAGCTAGAGTGCTACGGCATCAGCCTAGCTCGAAGCAACCTCAAACTCCTGGGCTCAAGCCATCCTCCTGCCTTAGCCTCCCAAGTAACTGGGACTACAGGTATGTGCCACCATGCCCACGTAATTTTTTTCTATTTTTAGTAGAGACAGGGTCTCGCTCTTGCTCAAGCTGGTCTTGAACTCCTGACCTCAAACAATCCTCCCACCTCAGCTTCCCAGAGTATTGGATTACAGACATGAGCTACTGCACCTAGCTTTGCTTTCAATTCTTTTGGATATATATTAATATCTAGGGGTAGAATTGCTGGGTTATATGGTAACTCTATGTTTAATTTTTTTGAATTGTGGTAAAAAAAAAAAAAAAAAAAAAAGAACATGCCAGGCATGGTGGCTCACGCCTGTAATCCTAGCACTCTGGGAGGCCGAGGCGGGCCGATTGCTCGAGGTCAGGAGTTCAAAACCTGCCTGAGCAAGAGCGAGACCCCGTCTCTACTATAAATAGAAAGAATTAATTGGCCAACTAACATATATAGAAAAAATTAGCTGGGCATGGTGGCACATGCCTGTAGTCCCAGCTACTCGGGAGGCTGAGGCAGCAGGATTGCTTGAGCCCAGGAATTTGAGGTTGCTGTGAGCTAGGCTGACGCCATGGCACTCACTCTAGCCTGGGCAACAAAGCGAGACTCTGACTCAAAAAAAAAAAAAAAAAAAAAAGAACAAAGGCCAGCAAAGGCCAGGTGCAGTGGCTCACGCATGTAATCCTAGCATTCTGGGAGGCTGAGGTGGGCGGATTGCTCCAGGTCAGGAGTTCGAAACTAGCCTGAGCAAGAGTGAGACCCTGTCTCTACTAAAAATACAAAGAAATTAATTGACCAACTAAAAATATATATACAAAAAATTAGCCGGGCATGGTGGTGCATGCCTGTAGTCCCAGCTACTCGGGAGGCTGAGAGGCAGCAGGATTGTTTGAGCCCCGGAGTTTGAGGTTGCTGTGAGCTAGGCTGACTCCACGGCACTCACTCTAGCCTGGGCAACAAAGTGAGACTCTGTCTCAAAAAAAAAAAAAAACCCGAACAAAATTTGCCATCTTAGTCATTTTTAAGTATATACTTCAGTAGTATTATGCTCACAGTATTGTGCAACTAATCTCTAGAAAGTTTTCATCATGCAAAACTGAAACTCTATACCAATTAAATAACCCCCCATTTCCCTTGTCTCAGACCCTGAAAACCACCATGCTACTTTCTGTTTCTATGAATTTGATCACTCTAGTTACCTCGTTTAAGTGAAATCATACAGTATTAGTCTTTTTGTAGCCGACTTATTTCACTCGGCCTCATGTTTCAAGGTTCATCCATGTTGTAGCATGTGTCAGAACTTCCTTTCTTTTAAAGACCGAATAATATTTCTATGCTTAACTTTTTGAGGACTACCATACTGTTTTCCACAGTGGTGACACCCTTTTATGTTCCCACCAGCAAGGCACAGGTTCCAATTCCTCTGCATCCTTACCATACTTTGTATTTTCCTTTTTAAAAAAAAAAAAAAAAAAAAAGTATAGCCATCCTAACGGGTGTGAAGTGATATCTCATTGTGGTTTTGATTTGAATTTCCCTAATGACTAATGATGTTGCCATTCATTATTTATACCTTTTATTTTTCTTGTAGTCTCATTTGGAATTGACTCTGTAAGTGCTCCCAAAATTCAACGCAGCTTTTTCTGGAAGTGTGTAACATCTATGGAATAATTTTAGGGGACTTGGTAAATTTACAGATTTGACTGTCAGGAAAGTAGCCGGTTTGGGAATGGGGTAGGAGGTGGTTGTAGCTTTTCCCTGTGTAGTTCAGGCGGTACAGCCTCTCTGACAGGAATTGGCCATTGCTCCAAGGCAGTGGTTCTGGAACTTCGATGAGTGCCAGAATCACCAGGTTCCTAGTAACGAACACAGAGGGCAGCCCCCAGCCCCTTTTTAGTAGGTAGATCCTTGGGTCTCTGCAATTTTACCAAATTTCCAGGTGATTTTGACATCCATCAAAGTCTGAGACGCACTGAAGAGTCAAAACGCTTTGTTTCCAGGTGAAGGGGAACGGACACACTCAGTGTCGCCATCTGCGCGATCGGTGCCCTCTGCTCCCCGTCCGCTGGAGACCCCGGGAGTGTCCTGTCTACAGGGGCGACGGTACCAAGCAGGGACGCGGTGCGCCGGGTTCCGATATGCCACCGCTCCGCAACGTGCTTCTTCCTTGGGATGCACAGTTGGACCGGGCGGAGGGTGGGGCGCCTCTCGCCCTTCCCTTCCTCCTCCCCCGCAGACCGCAGGGTCCAGGACACGATTCTCCTCCACCGCCCCCGTCGGCCTGCGGCCTGTGAAACTCTCTCTTGGGGGGTGGGGGGCGGGCTAGAGCGGGGACGGGAGCTTCCGCGCGCCTGCGCAGGGCACGAGCTCAGAGTCCCCCGGCGCTGCGGCTGGCGCCCCGCGTACTCTGGGGGACAGGTGCACCGTCGGGTTGCTGTCGCCCTGTCCCCTCCGCCCACCGCTGTCCTCGCCCCCGCCACAGGCGAGCAGGTGAAGACAGTCTCCGTGGGGACCCGCACGCCTTCCCGCGGCCCGCGCAGCAGCGTAGGTGCTGTCCCCGGTGGTGCGCGGGGAGGAGGGACGGCCACCGCCGCCGACGCCGCCGAGCGCTGGGCTCCGGCCGGACCACGTGAGCCTGGGGCTGCGGGCCCGCTGCGCTCCGCCTGCGCCCGAGCCCCGACGCCGCGCGCGCCGTGGCCCCGCAACTGCGGCGGACCGAGGGCGGCGAGCGCGAGCCCCGAGCCTCCGCCGCGCAGGCGCAGCCCCAGGCGGCGCCCCCAGGCGGCGGTCACCCGGCGGCCGCGGCGCCCAGCCCCGGTGGTGCGCCCCCGCCTGCCCTGCGACGGCCGCTGTCGCTCCTTTCAGTCGCGTTCCTCGCGGACTCCCTTCAAGGCACCGTGCTGCTGCTTTCTCTCTGTCTTGTTCAGGAGAAAGATTCAGGTTCACAGCGCGGTGATCACGGAGTAGAGAGCCGAGGGACGAAGACCCTTTTCTGACGAGAGTGTGTCTCTGAGCGCTTTGCTGCAGCAGGGCTGCAGTAACACGAGGCGCCGGCGAGGGGCGTGGGGAACCGTGGGTGTTTGTGCGGAAAGAAGGGTGTCTGGGCGCAGTAATTGCCCTGCCCGAGTGTTCTCACTGCAGCGTGACCACATCACCGGCAGCTGTCTCCTGTCTTGCCGTCTCACCCACAGAAATTCGGAAGTGCTTGCATATTCAAGACATTCCCAGCTGTAAGATTTTTTTGGCTGACGTAAATACATAAACTTTTTTTTTTTTTTTCTGGCTAGCCAGGGTCCAAGCCCCAGAGCACCAACGCAGTGGCCACTCTCGCAGGCAAGGACCAATACATAAACTTTTAGGCGTGGTGTTAGTCAGTCCTGGCAGGAAAAAGATGGTGCCAACTGGGTAATTTGAGGAGACTGTCTACAAAGTTGTGGGCATGAGTTAAGGAAACCAGCAACTGCTGTAGTGCCTCAAGGCTGGTAATGGCTTGGCAAGGAGAGGCAAGAGATGGAGGAGATTGTGGCAGTAGAGTGTAGCGTATGGAGAGGGACACCGGACAAGAGGTGGAGCATTTGGGGAAGGGACACAACCAGTCCACGGCAGAGGGCACAGCCTGGCAGGGGGAGAGCTGGAAATATTCCCTTGCCCTCACTCGCTCTCTTTGGTTCGTCTCCTGAGGTCCTTCCCACTGGCCAAGCCCAACTGGAAGCCCTTTGGTGCAATCCACAGAAAGGGTTCGGAGGGGGAATGAAACTTATCTAGCACAGACAGGTGGCTGAAAGAAGCAGACAGCTATCAATACTTGTGTACTATTTAATGTATGATTTAGTTACTCCTAAAGAGTAAACAGTCACATATGTTGGACATAGTGCTTTTCTGCAAAATGCTTTTATTTGCTTAGAAATCATTGGGATGAGATTTCAAGAACATTGAACACTGAAAAGAACTCATAGGTAGATATCCTCATGGAAGAAGATACATTTGGGACAAGGTCTCATACATGTCTGTGGTTGTCCTGGGAGGAGGGGCCAGGCCTCAGGTTCCCTTCGCTGTGTTCTGACCCTGGTGCCAGGCCACCACAAACCCTCCCTGGCTCTCTTTCACAGAGAGGGCAGGCCCTGGTGCTCACTGCCAGCCTCCCTGGAGAAATTTGAGCACTGGCCTTTCTCTCACTTCCCTTTGGTCGGGGCTTTGTCAGGCGGCAGAGACAGGGTCCTCCACCAAGGGCAGACATCAGACCTTGAAGTCTGACTGTTCTGAGCCCCTGAGCTCACTCTGCAAACTTTTGGGCACTCTGTTTCATTGATCAAACCCTTGTTGAGTCAGAAGAGGCCACTCTTGCCCTCCTTGCCTGTATCTTGGACATTGGGAGCCAACAGCCCAGCTCTGGTCACATTGCTTTATGTGACCTATGCACTGTGTGACCTATGGGACCTAGCTCAAAGCTCAGCTCTAATGCACCTTCCTTCCCCTAATGGGAATTAGTCACTTCTTGTACCTGAACTGAAGCTGTGAATTTGCTGTTCTGAGTCATTAGGTGTCTGTCTTGCAGCATGAGCTATGGGGAGCACAGACACCATGTCATGTCCATTAGTTTGCCTTCTTTCTTAGACCTGGGAGAGCCTTGGATTACCATATGAAGCTCGTGGGATAAAAGCCATATTCCAGAGTGGAAGGAGCATGATTGCCTTTGAGTGGAGAGAGTGAGGGGGTCAGCCTGGGAGAGGGGGCGGGCCAGCGCCTGTATTGCAGGAAAAGCACATTTCCTGCCAGTTAGGTCAGATTGCATAGACATCTCACACTTGGCTTCAGGTGGAGGGACAAAGGGGACCACCATGCTGTGCTTACAAGAGAATGGACAGGGCTGGGCTACCCTGGTGTCTGCAGCTTTTGAGCTGGGTATGGCTTCCCTGACTTGTTAGGAACTGATATGAAACACTCTAACCAATGTGGTAGATGCTGTCTTGGTCCATTTTATGTTACTTAAAATATGTGAAATTGGGTAATTTATAAAGAAAAGGAATTTATTTCTTGCAGCTTGAAGGATGAGAAGTCCAAAGTCAAGGGGCTGCATCTTGTGAGGGCCTTGTTTTTGGTGGTGACTCTCTGTAGGGTCCTAAGGTGGCAAAAGGTACCACGTGGCAAGGGGGCTGACTCCTCTTATAAAGCCACCTGTTCCACTCCCATGATCACCCATTAATGTATTAACACATTAACCCACGAATGGATAAATCCATTTATGAGGGCAGAGCCCTCATAATCCAATCACCTCTTAGAGGATCCTCCCTGTCAATATTGCCACATTGGGGATGAAATTTCAACATGAGTTTAGGAGGAGTTAGGAGTAACTCATTCAACATGAGTTAGAATGTTTCATCTTACATTCAAACCATAGCACTAACTTAACAGCCAAACAGGAAAGCCATCTCTGATGGAAGGTGCAAAGATCTTGGAGGATATGGAGGCTGTAAGTAACTGAAAAATCATATTAAATAAACCTAGGATTTTTATAACATAACCTGGAAAGTAAAGCTCAAAAGAATCTTCCAAGCTGATGGAGTTATGCAGAAGCTAGGGTGAGCAACTCTGGGAGAACAGGAGGTTGATCAGGCAGGGTGTGGCAGGAAACAGTGACACACTGAAATGGGATAATTGAAGGGAGCCTACCAAATGAGAACATTTACAATGGCATGGGTAGGTTCAAGGGAACCAACAAGGATGGTGCAGCATCCTGGCCTAGCAACAGCAGTGAGCTTTTAGCACCCCTGGGCCTGAAGGGGTAGGGGTTAGAGGAACCTGGATAGAGCAGCTGTAGAAGAGGGCCTCCTCAGGAGAGGATGTAGCAACCATGGCACCCTGGCACAGAGGAAATTAGGAAGATAAATATTCCAGCCTCACTCTCCTCTTGCCCTCTGCTCATTTGCCTGTGTCTCCAACTAGAAGCAAAGGAATCTGTAGCTATAGCCCAAGAGTCAGCCAAACTACAGCCTGAGGTCCAAATCCAGTTTGCAATTTTCATGACATAAAAATTAAAGGAAATTTACATTTCTATGCCATAAATAAAGTTTTATTGAAACACAACCCACTCATATGTTAGTATTGTCCATGGCTACTTTCAGGCTACAGTGGCAGACCTGAGTAGTTGCAATGGAAACCATATGCCCACAAAGCCTAAAATATTTATTAGCTGGCCTCTTTCAGAACAAGTGTGCCCTAGTCTATCTGTTTTCCAGGGCACAGAGTGGATTGGATCTAAAAAGACAGATAGAACATTTCCAGCTGGAGCATTGGTCACAAGGCTGAGGAACTATATCAGGTAGTTGTGATGCTCTTGCTTTTAGTTTAACCCACACAAGTTGCATGCAACTTTTATATGGTTCCATGCAAGTTAACAGAATCCCATTTAGGCACTGAGGTCTCTTTGCTTTTCTGCCTCAGGGCTTACAGTCAGTAATGTCCCCGTCCTTTGGTGGGCTTCTAATACAAGTACTTTAGAGGATCTCTAGAGGGACTGAGCCCAGTTACCACAGCAGTAACCAGCTCATCACCTTGCCCTTAATTAGCTTTCCTGCCTTCGCTGTCTCTCTTTCCCTGTCCCTCACTTCTGTTTGCTGGCATGATTTCCCAAGTAAACTACATGCAACCAAGTACCTTTCTCAGGTCTTACTCTTATTAAAACTCAAAGAGAAGAATGTTGTTCTATTTGGTTTAAGCTATTAATTGTCTAATTATTTACAATTCTTTTTTTTTTTTTAGATTTTTTTTTTTTTGAGACAGATTCTTGCTTTGTTGCCCAGGCTAGAGTTAGTGCCATGGCATCAGCCTAGCTCACAGCAACCTCAAACACCTGGGCTCAAGCAATCCAACTGCCTCAGCCTCTCGAGTAGCTGGGAATACTGGCATGCACCACTATGCTCGGCTGATTTTTTCTATATATATATTAGTTGGCCAATGAATTTCTTTCTATTTATAGTAGAGATGGGGTCTTGCTCTTGCTCAGGCTGGTTTTGAACTCCTGACCTTGAGCAATCCGCCAGCCTCGGCCTCCCAGAGAGCTAGGATTACAGGCGTGAGCCAATGTGCCTGGCTGGTAACACTGTTTTGAGTACTTCTTGAAGGGCTGGTCTTGTCTTGGTGAATTCCCTCAGTCTTTGCTTATCTGAGAATGTCTTGATTTCTCCTTCATATACAAAACTTAGTTTTGCAGGGAATAAGATTCTAGCCTGGGCATTGTTTTGTTTCAGGAGAGTGAGAATGGGGCCCCAGTCTCTCCTTGCTTATAGAGTCTTAGTAGAGAAGTATGGTGTTATTTGGATTGGCTTTTCTTTGTACGTTACTTGCTTCTTTCATCTTACATCTTGTGGAAGGGCCTGTTTAGTTGATATTTTGGTCAGTCTGATGACTGCATGTCATGACATCTTCCTGTTTGCATTGAATCTCTCAGGGATCCTCTGAGCTTCTTGGACTTGTATATTGAGATTTTTAGCAAGGCCTGGGAAATTTTCCTCTATTATATCTTCAAATACCTTGTCCCACCCTTGGGTGTTTTCTTCTTCCCCTTCTGGTAACCCTATGACCCTCACATTAGGTTTCTTCACATAATCCCACTTCTCTTGTAGGCTTTGCTCTTTCCTCTTGTTTCTCTGCTCTATCTCTGTGACTGATTTATTTAATTGGAAGGTGTTATCTTCAATCTCTGATATTCTTTCTTCTGTTTGATCTACCCTGTTCTTGAGGCTTTCCACTGTATTTTGTAGTTCCCTAAATTGATTCTTCATTTCCAGGAGTTGGGTTAAACTTTTCTTCATTGTATCAATTTCTTTAGTGAATTTTTGTTCCAGGTCCTGGAGGCTTTTGTGGTTTCTTTGTGTTGGTTATGGAGTTGTTCTTGCAGGTCATTGAATTTTCTTATGATCCACATTAGAAATTTCTCTCCTGTCATTTTGGTTGCCTGATTTTGGTTGGTGTCTGTTTCTAAGGGGCTGGTCCTCCTCTTTGGGGGTGTGGTTTTCATTTGGTTCTTCATATTTCCGGAGTTCCTTCACTGATTTCTTCTCATGTTGATCAATTGTTGCTTCTTTCCTTTAGGTTTTCGTTTGGGTATTCACACGCCTTGTTTAGTTTCTGAGCTGGCAGGTGGTGTCTGTGCATGAGATTCGACCACTCCCTGTATGATGAGTCAGTAGGTGCCATGAAAAGGGTGTGTAGGATGTCCTCCCTGTCAGTAGGTGGCGCTTGCTTGGTGCTTGCTTGGCTACGCTGTTGTTTTTGTGTCCTGTAACCAGCTCTTGTTCCTGTAGAGAGGCACCCTAGTGCCTCAGGTGGTCAGTGGGGCCCTGGGACTTCCAGGTGTGACCTTTTCTCCCCTTCAGTGAGGGCTGGTCTGGGAGTGAGTCTGGGCAGAACTGGGTTGGGTAAGCCTGCCCTCAGGCACCACCAATGCTGTTAGCAGGGGTCAAAGTACTGCTTTCTGTTTCCAGGAAAAGCTGTCAGGGAGGGGCTGGAATGGACTCAGTCAGAGTCTGCGTGTGGGGGTGGGGCTGTCTGAGACCTGCAGTCTGGAGCGGGCCTCGCTTCTTTCCACCCTCCCCAACTCCAAGGCTACTCCTGGGCCTCTGCCAGCAGGCCAGACCTCATGCCACTGGGCCTCCCCTGGCTGTGATGCTGGCCGGGAGGTTCCCTGCGCAGGGATGCCACCTGAGCTGGGCGCACGGCCCCCCTTTGGGAGGAGGGTTGCCCTCTATGATGCTAATCTGCCCCTGAGGGCACACACACCTCAGTAGACTGTTCCCGTATATCCCTTCTGTGCCCCTGGGAAATGCGAGACCTGGGTGCATGGGATCTGGTCTGCAGGTCTGACCTCTGGGCCCCAGAGTTCAAACTGTATCCCCACCAGGGAGAGGAGTGCCGGTCCCAATTCACCCACAGGGAGCCTAAGCTGGGTCTGTGTCTCTCAGCCTCAGGGTCTGCACCGTTCTCCTGGGATCACCGTGCTAGCAGCACCTGGGAGGGCTGGCAGGTAGGGAGCTCACCGTCTGAGTTCCCCTCAGTCAGCTGTAGGGCCCCAAAAGGGAAGGTCCCGTTCCCTGGAGGTGCCTCCTGCTGGTGGCTGTATTGTCTCTCTGGGCAGCCGCGGGTAGGGTCAGGGGAGAGGAGAATGAGGCAATATGGCGCCTGCCGCGCGGCTCGGGTCCGTGCACAGGGAAGTGCCTTGCGGAAGTTGGGAGCCTGGTGCGGCATCCGCTACAGGCTTACTGCTCACTGGCGGTGGCCGTCTCTGGGCTGGTGTCGCAGGTCTCCCCACCCACTGGGGAGCCCACCAGCAGTCCAACATGCAAGGGAGGGGAAAGTTAAGTACTTCACCTACCCTTACTGCTGGTCTCCGGGCTGCTCCGGAGGTCTCAGCTTCCAGTTCTCCCCCGCAACCTCCTCCCGTGGAGTCTCCTGTGGTCTCAGGTACCCCTCCTTCCAACCCTCATCCGATGTATGGTCGTCTTCTTGCTTCTTTCTTCTAATTTCTGCTAGAATCTGTCTTTTCTGCAGAGACACTCTGGCAGTGTTTCTCATCTGCCATCTTGCTTCAAGATCCTCAGACACATTTTTAATGATGTTGATTTGCCAATCCATGAGCAAGGGATTTTTTTTTTATTTGTTTGTGTCATCTGTGATTTCTTTCATCAATGTTTTATACTTCTCCTTGTAAAGGTCTTTCACCTCCTTGGTTAAGTATATTCTTAGGTATTTTATTTTCTTTGTTGCTATTGTGAATGGTATTGTATCCTTGATTTGACTCTCAGCTTGACTGTCATTAGTATATAGAAATTCTGCTGATTTGTGTACATTGATTTTGTAACCTGAGACTTTGCTGAATTTATCAATTCTAGGAGTCTTTTGGTGAAGTTTTGAGGGTTTTCTCAGTACAAGATCATATCATCTGTAAACAGGGATAGTTTGACCTCTTTCCTAATTTGGATCCCCTTTATTTCTTAGCCTGATTGCTCTGGATAGAACTTCTGGTACTAGAAGTGGTAACAGTGGGCAACATTGCTTGTTCCAGTTCTTAGGGGGCATGCTTTCAACTTTTCCCAATCAGTATGATGTTGGCTGTGGGTTTGTCATATCTGGCTTTATAATTTTGAGGTATGTTCCTTCCATGCCTAGTTTGTTGAGGGTTTTTAGCATGAAAGGATACTGGATTTTATCATGTGTTTTCTGTAATTATTGAGATGATTATATGGTCTTTGTTTTTGCTTCTGTTTATGTGGTGAGTCACATTTATTGATTTGTGTATGTTGAACCATCCTTGCATCCCTGGGTCAGAAGCCACTTGATCATGGTGGGTTATCTTTTGGATTTCTTGTTGAATTTGGTTTGCTAGTATTTATTTTTGAGGACTTTTGTATCTATGTTCATAAGGGATATTTGTCTGTAGTTTTCTTTGTTTCTTGGTTACTTGCAATCCATATTTTGAATTTTTTATCTGTCATTTCAAAAATTTTCCTTTTGGTTGGGATCCATTGCTGGAGAGCTATCATGATCCTTTGAGGGTGTCAAAACAGCCTTATTTTTCATACTTCCTGAGTTCTTATGCTGGTTCTCTCTCATCTGGAGCAACTATCACTTCTTGATTTTTAATTTACTTTCACTTGGAGGGGACTTGTTTGTTTGTTTGTTTGTTTGAGACAGAGTCTTACTCTGTTGCCTGGGCTAGAGTGCAGTGTCGTCATCATAGCTCACTGCAACTTCAGACTCCTGGGTTCAAACAATCCTCCTACCTCGGCCTCCCAAGTAGCTGGGACTACAGGCACATGCGACCATACCTGACTAATTTTTGTGTTTTTTTGTAGAGACAGTGTCTCACTATGTTGCCCAGGCTGGTCTTGATATCCTGGACTCAAGCAATCCTCCTATCTTGGTCATCTAAAGTACTAGGATTACAGGTATGAGCCACTGTGCCTAGCCTAGATAGGACTTTTTATTTTTTGTTGTTTTATTTTATTATAAGGGTGTGAGTATATTGTATGTTGTGTTTGGTTGTTTGGCTTTGATTTTGTGTGCTTTCAGGGGCCAAGGCTTGTATGTGTTCCTTGGTCATAAAGAGCCTTTGTGTGGTGGCTTTCTCAGATGCTCATTGTAATAAAGATGTCCTGGGCATATGAGTAGGCTCACTACCTTCTGCAGTAGTGGAATTTCAGAGGTCTCAGGAAGCTTGTCCTTTTTCCCAGCACTATGTCCTTCTAACAGCAGGTATTAAATTGCTGTGTGCATTTCAACCTCCAAGGCCAGTAGGTGGCACTTACAGGTATTAGTAAGAGCCGGCTATAGCTGAAACCAGTGGGTTGGTGTTTGAACTTAACCATGAGGGGTTCTTTGTTGTCTGAGATGATGGACTAGTCTATGGTAGGAAAGCAATCCACTTCCCTATCACACCCCTGTCCCGAGGCTCCTGAGTCCCAGTTCAGCCAAATCCTGAATCTATCTCTAGACCACAGTGTCACTGAGATCTGCAGAAAACACCTTTCTGATAGCTCTCTGCCTAAATGATTTTGGAGCAGAACCTCTTCCCTCAGCTCAAAACAGATAGCTTTGCAGCTTACTTGTTCTCTTCTGTGGGGACGCTGCTGCTCTGTGTGGGAGGGAGAAGTGTGCACTGCCTTTCATCTCGTGCAGGTGGCTCTCATGTGGTGTTGCTGGCAACTTGGGTCAGCTGGACCTCAGACCCCTGGGGGAGACTTCAGGTGCTATCAGTGGTGGACTAGGTTAGGTAATCCCCAGGCCCTGGATGGTGTGTTTGAATTCTGGGGGAACCAGGTTGATTCTGGGCTGGTGAACTTGTCTTCAGGCCTCCCTGGGTTCAGGCACTGGGTGTGATAGGGAGGAGCAGGGTGATCTCCTGGCCTGGCAGAATTAAACCTAATGTTAGTTGGAATTTTGCCCCCTCCCAGGAATGCAAGGACCTTAGACTATTTTAACTCCATTCAACAGACACACGTACACACACACACTCTTTTTGTGCTATCATTGTGATATATTTTAATTCTACAGTTCTTTTAAACCCCTCAAGATATTACTATTGTTGTCTTTTATAGTCAGTGTTCATTAAAAATATCCACATATCTACCATTTCATTGTTTTTCATCTCTTCCTATATCTCTAGTCTTTCTTCTGGACGCATTGTCCTCTGTCTGAAGAGCACTGTCTAGTTCTGCCTTCGGTGTGTTCTTTTGAAAGCAAATTATCTAGTTTTTGTTTTCCTAAAAATGTGTTTATTTAACCTTCATTCTTGAAGGATAGTTTTGCTAAATGAATTCTAAGATTTCTAAATTGCTCATTATTTCTTTCATTACTTTAAAGATAGAATTCCACTTCTGCTGTTGGTTCTGTAGTTGCAAGTAAGAATCAACTGTCAGTCTGTCTATTCCTCTAAAGACAATCTATTTTTTTCCCTTCTACTTGTTTTCAAGATTTTGTCTTTATCTTTGGTAAAGTAATCCCCAGGCCCTGGATGGTGTGTTTGAGTCCTGGGGGGACCAGGTTGAGTCTGGGCTGGTGAACTTGTCTTCAGGACTCCCTGAGTTCAGGCCCTGGGTGTGATAGGGAGGGGCACCAGTAGTGGGATTGCTGGATCAAATGGTAGTTCTACTTGTAGCTCTTTGAGGTATCTCCATATTACTTTCCACAGAGCTTGTACTAGTTGGCGGTCCCACCAGCAGTGTAAGAGTGTTCCTATCTCTCCTTCTCCATGATTGCTGAGGTTTTCAAATTTAGTTTCTATCCCTATTATCATAGTAAGATGATATTTTTTCCATCTATGACTAGTAGTTCCACAATCTGTGTATCTGTGGGTCTCTTTCTATTTTCTATCATTTATGCTGATTCTTGTGCTTATTTTATCTCCTTTTATGCCTGGCTATCTTTGATTATGTGTTGGAAATTATATTAATATTTAAAAAATTTATTGGAGTAATTTTAAGACGAGGGTGGTGTCATCTTTTTCCACAAAGGCTTTTCTTTTCCAAATGTGTAAGGGTATTAGCAATCCAGTACCACTGTAACCATTTCAGTATTTGAGATTTTTCTGAATCAGACAGATTCCTTGAAACCGAACTACAGTAAAGGGTAAGGACAGTTTACATTAGGTTTAGTTTTGCTTGCAAGGTGCAGTCAATTAGGATTCCACTCTTACTTATGGGGTTTTTCAGAGTTACTCCTGCCTTGGAAAGCCCTAAATTCCAATTTATATGCCTCCACCCTCCCCAGCCTTTTAACCCCCTCTTCTGATTGACAAAAGTGGCCCCCAAAAATGCTGATCTCTCCTCTCTAGGTTTCTATATTTTCTGGGATATTGGCCATTGACAATAATTGGCAAGGTAGGCCGGGCACGGTGGCTCACGCCTGTAATCCTAGCACTCTGGGAGGCCGAGGTGGGTGGATTGCTCAAGGTCAGGAGTTGGAAACCAGCCTGAGCAAGAGCAAGACCCCGTCTCTTCTATAAATAGAAAGAATTAATTGGCCAACTAATATATATAGAAAAAAATCAGCTGGGCATGATGGCACATGCCTGTAGTCCCAGCTACTTGGGAGGCTGAGGCAGTAGGATTGCTTGAGCCCAGGAGGTTGCTGTAAGCTAGGCTGACGCCATGGCACTCACTCTAGCCTGGGCAACAAAGCAAGACTCTGTCTCAAAAATAATAATAATAATAATTGGCAAGGTAATTCTCTACTACTTGTTAGCTTTTTGATGTTTTTAGGAAGAAGCTTTTTATATTCCATATGGATTATTTTAGCTGTCTTTAGGTGGGAGGGTAGTTTTGACTAATCTAGTTCATTATGTCTGAATGTGAAAGTTCTCTACTTGCTTTAAAATTAGACCATAACTTGGTATCTTTCTAGAGGATTGATGAATTCAGGAAGACCAATAGGACAGATGATCTGGAATCACACATTATAAAATAGATTGATTTTGTGTATTTTTCTTGTTTTTTTTTTTCTTTTTTTTTTTTTTGAGACAGAGTCTCACTCTGTTGCCTAGGCTAGAGTGCTATGGCATCAGCCTAGCTCACAGCAACCTCAAACTCTTGGGCTCAAGCAATCCTCCTGCCTCAGCCTCCCAAGTAGCTGGGACTACAGGCATGCGCCACCATGCCCAGCTAATTTTTTCTGTATATTTTTAGTTGTCCAGCTAATTTCTTTCTATTTTTAGTAAAGACAGGGTCTCGCTCTTGCTCAGGCTGGTTTCGAACTCCTGACCTTGAGCAATCCACCCACCTCGGCCTGCCAGAGTGCTAGGATTACAGGCATGAGCCACTGTGCCTGGCCTTTTTGTTTCAATACTGTGGCCCTTAAAATTGTACACAATCATTTGTTCGAGAATTTCTGATCTGAGAAAGCTGGTCTATGGGAATAATTAATTGTGGATGTTTGAAATTATTAATTTTTAAGGAAATTTATAATAGAATTGATAATGAATAGCAGGCCAGTTAAAATAAAATAGGCTCTTCCCACAGGATATTGTCCAGCTATTAATAATATAGAATAATACTTAATGGCATAGAGAAATAGTCTTACTATATTGAGAAGTGAAACTAGTCAATGGTAATATGACTTTTAATATATTTACATATACTAGAAATATCACTAAAAATATATTCACTAAAATGCTAAAAGTGGTTATCTCAGGGTGGCAGGATAAAACTAGTGATTTTTATTTACTGCTTTTTGCTTTTCTATATTTTTGTAATTTTTAAAAAATGAACATTTATTACTTTTATAATAGAAAGTGAATTACAAGGGGGGGAAATGGGCATTTATTGAAACCTTAAAATCTGTACCCCCATAATATGCCAAAATAAAAAAAAAAAAAATACAAAAAAAAAAAAAAAAAAAAAAAAAAGTGAATTACAAAATAAAATGCTATAAATGAAACCAAATGTTTATATTATGTTGTGCTGTAAAACTTATCAATATAAATAGCACATGATTTAGATTGAAGAAGTCTTCATCAATATGTAGTACATGTCAACCTTTTTCATACATATATTTTCATTAATGCTTATAAGTGCTTAAGGTTCAGTCACAAATGCAATCAGGGTGAACTAAAGCAATCTGGACTCTGTTCAGAAAGAAGCCAAGTGAACAGATTGATTGATTCAGGGTGAATGATATGACTTTCATAGTCAGCAAATCTGTCCAACACACTAAGGGCCAGACAGTAGACAAGGTGAGCTCCTCCAGACACTATAATTCACTGTAATGGAATAAATTTTGAGTTATAAAAATGACATAAATGCTGCAAAAAATGGAAAATATGAGAATGGAAAAATAACAGCAATATTCATACACTACTGCTGCAATAGTTAACTTCTTTGAATATTCAGGCAATTGAATTATTGATGCCAACCATCTGCTTTCTTCCTGGTGAGAGGATTATGCATGTGATCTCCAGAGTGTCTTCCTAAAGGTAGAGCATTGTTCCTTGACTTTCTCTGGTCAATGGGATGTGGACAGGAATAACATACACCACAATTGAGCCAAAATGTGAATCAGTGGCAGTAGTTCTGCTTCAAGTCTCATCCCAGTGGCAATGTCCCCACTCTCTTGCCTCTTTTCCTTTGCCATAAGAGTGGCATGTCCTAAATAGGGGCTGCTCCTTCAGGCTAGTCCAGGAATGGGATGATACTTGAAGCAGAACTACCGCCACTGATTCACAGGCACCAACATGCAATGTGAATGAGAAATGAATGTATATTAATTCTTAAGTATTCTTAAGTAAATTCTTATGTAATTAATTGTTAAGCCACTGAGATTGGGAGGGATGTTAGTTACTATAGCAGAGCTGACATTGTTTCCTAAAAAATACAATAGCAACTCTCTTAACTAACTCTCCAGTTGACAAATGTTCTCCTATTTTTCCTTGAAATAACATGTACTGACAATGCCCGTGGCACACTGAATAGTCAAGATGGTAGGCCAGTCTCCAGCACGAGTGCTCACTGCTGTCTGATTAACTGACCAACTACGAGTCCTGCTCCAGCGGAAGACAGATGAGAGGCCTGTGGCATGAGCTAGTTGGTTGAGTCTGAAGTGGTTGGCTGTGACTCAGTATCACGTACTTGTCAAGGGAAGGAGTTTGGGAGTGAAGCTGCCAAAGACCAAATCCCAACTCTACTATTTCATAGATTTGTGACTTTGGCCAAATTACTAACACAGACACCAATATTGAGAATGCAATGTTGAGACACCAGTTATTATTAGTTTTCAGAGAATCTTTCAGAGAAGAGGGAATCATTATCTAGTCCTTACAATGCCTCTCACATTACAGATGTTCTCTAAATTACTTCAGTTTAAAAAGCAAATTTTGCAAACACTTAATTTTATTTGTTTTATTTTTTATTATGGAGGATGTCATACTTAAAAGTAGAGAGAGTGGTGTAATCCTCCACCCAGCTTGACTAATTATCAGCTGTGGCCAGTCTTGTTTCCTCTTTAGTGTCCCCACTCCCCAGCACGCAAGCACTTATCCTTGTCCTCTCTTCAACCCTTGCACTGGATTATTTTAAAGAAAATTCTAGACATTGTATACATGCAAGAGAAGGACTCATTTAACATAACCACCATATAATTATCTCATTTAAAAAATAAACAATGATTCCTTAAAAATATCTAATAACCAGTCAGGGATCAAATTTCCCAAATATTGGTTTGAGTCACACATTCTCTTGATATGACTCTTACATTCCTTTTAATCTATCAGAGTTTTCCTTTTTCTTCTTCTTCTTTTTTTTTTTTTTAGCATAAGCAACTCTTTTAGATCCTTTGTCCGTAACCTGATCTGTTGTGACTATGCTGCAGATGCCAGGGTCATCCGCTTTTCTCACCCGTTAGTAAGCAGCACTTTGAGTGTCCCCGATGTCACACCAGCCTCACGCCCCCTCTGGGGGGTCACACGGGCCCCCATTTCCAGCTAGGATAAGTGCATCATCCGAAAGCTGCTTTCCTTGAGACCTTTATGGTTGTAAGCAGGGAATTGGATTTCTCAAGGCTTATGTGGTCTTGTTCTCAAGAAACATGGTTTTCAAGAAACCTGTTGGGTGACTCAGCAGGGGGCTCAAGGGATGATGAAGATAGTGTAGCAGTTTTAGGGATCAAAGTATTTCAGAAAATATGGAATGGGTAAAAGCAACATCTATAAATGGAAATATCACTTTTTAGGATATGTGGTTTAAAGTGTAACTAAATTCATAAATTACTTAATACTAATACATAGACATAATTACTTCTCCACCTCAGAAGTTTCGCATATTTATGATGAACAAATTGGACAAATCGAGACATGTGAATAAGGAGCTGTCTTGAGTTGGGTTCTGAAAGGTGCTTTTCCAGTTATAGGACAGACTCATTTCCTGAGAAGGCCTTGCCTCCCCTTGTCCTTCTCCTCCTCCTACTGCCCTGGATCAGGTCTCTCACCCGTTCCACACAAAGAATCTGAATATGCTCTGGATTTGGTCTCCCATAACCAGCAATCCCTAGGTACCCCCAGCTCTACCCACTTTTATCTGAGTCTCTGCTGGCTTCTTGTCGACTCACTTCCCCGGATGCACACACACCATCATGCTCGGGAGAGCAATTGCTGACATGACAATTCGAGTGCAAGAGAGAAGGCAAATACCAGTCCCATGACCTCAGACCTCAGTATTCAGGAGCTGGCTTCCTTTTCATTTCCTCCCTTGGCAAGGAGGGGTGCTCCGGTGGCTTCTGCTTTACTTTTCCTTTTACAATAGACTTAATCTTTAAGTCAGGGAGCAATTCCATGGCAATGAGGCCATCTGCTCCATCCACACAGCCAGAAACTGGCGACCCTGCAATCGTTCATGACTCTGAATGATTGCTGCCCCATGGGGGCTGTTGTTGACTCTGGTCAAAGCTTCTGTTATCAGGCCACTTGTGATGGCTCATGCCTATAATCCTAGAACTCTGGGAGGCCAAAGTGGGAGGATCACTTGAGGTCAGGTGTTTGAGACCAGACTGAGCAAGAGTGAGACCGTGTCTCTACAACAAATACAAAAATTAACCAGGTGTGGTGGTGTGCACCTATAGTCCCAGCTACTTGGGGAACTGAGCCAGGAGGATCACTTGAGCCCAGGAGTTGGAGGCTGTAGTGAGCTATGATGATGCCACGGCACTCTAGCCCCAGCAACAGAGTGAGAACCTGTCTCAAAAAAAAAAAAGAGAGAGAGACCCCAAATAGATCCCTCACTCCTCCAACCACGTGAGGTAACAGAGAGAAGATGGCTGTCTATTAGGAAGCAGGCCCTCACCAGACACCAAATCTGGTGGTGCCTTTATCTTGGGCTTCCCAGCCTCTAAAACTGTGAAAAATAAGTTTTTTTTTTTAATTTATAAGCCACCGAGTTTATAATACTTTGTTATAGCAGCCCAAATAAACTAAGAAGAACACTCTTAACCAACTAGACCTAATAGACACATACAACATACCTAAGAATACAACATTTTTCTCAAGAGCACATGGAACAATCTCCAAGAAAGATCATATCATAGGTCACAAAACAAGTCTTAATAAATTTAGTTTTTTTATTTTATTTTTTTTTTCTTGAAATGGAGTCTCATTCTATCACCTGGGCTAGAGTGCTGTGGCGTCAGCCTAGCTCACAGCAACCTCAAAGTCCTGGGCTCAAGCGATTCTCCTGCCTCAGCTTCCCATAGCTGGGCCTATAGGCACATGCCACCACCCCTGGCTAATTTTTCTATTTTTAGTAGACATGGGCTCTTGCTCTTGCTCAGGCTGGTCTCAAAATCCTGACCTCAAGCGATCCTACTACCTTGGCCTCCCAGAGTGCTAGGATTACAGGCATGAGATTGAAATCATACAAAGTATCTTTTCTGATCCCAATGGAATAAAACCAGAAATCAAAAGCAGGAGGAAAACTGAAAAAGTTACAAATATATAGAAATTAAGCAACATATTCTTAGATAACCAAGTCAAAGAAGAAATCTCAAGGAAAATTAGCAAATATCTTCACACAAATGAAAACAAAATACAGCATACCAAAATTGATGGGATGCAAAAAAGCACTCCTATGAGGGAACTCTATAGCTGTAAATACTTACATTTAAAAAGATCTCAAATCGGCCGGGCGCGGTGGCTCACGCCTGTAATCCTAGCTCTTGGGAGGCCCAGGCGGGCGGATTGCTCAAGGTCAGGAGTTCAAAACCAGCCTGAGCAAGAGTGAG
Source organism: Microcebus murinus (assembly GCF_040939455.1). Taxonomy (NCBI): domain Eukaryota; kingdom Metazoa; phylum Chordata; class Mammalia; order Primates; family Cheirogaleidae; genus Microcebus; species Microcebus murinus. Next base: position 67,625,264 of record NC_134117.1, read on the forward strand.
ACCCTGTCTCTACTATAAATAGAAATTAATTGGCCAACTGATATATATATAAAAAAAAAATTAGCTGGGCATGGTGGTGCATGCCTGTAGTCCCAGCTACTCAGGAGGCTGAGGCAGGAGGATTGCTTGAGCCCAGGAGTTTGAGGTTGCTGTGAGCTAGGCTGACGCCACGGCACTCACTCTAGCCTGGACAACAAAGCGAGACTCTGTCTCAAAAAAAAAAAAAAAAAGATCTCAAATCAACAACCTAACTTTACACCTTAAGGAACTAGAAAAAGAAGAACAAATTATACCCAAAGCTGAAAGAAGAAATAAAATAATAAAGATTAGAGCAGTGATAAATAAAACAGAGACTAGAAAACATATAGATCCCTGAGCCTTGGGATACTTAAAAAATTAAAGAAAAAGAAAGAAAACATATAGAAAATCAATGAAACCAAAAAGACAAATATCATATGGTTTCACTTACATGAAGTAACCAGAATAGGCAAATGCATAGTAAAATACTCGTTACCAGGGCCTGCAGGGTTGGGAGGGATAGGTAGTTATTAATAGGTGCAGAGTTTCAGCCTTTTAAAGTTCTAGAAATGGATAGTGATGATGGTTGCATAAAAATGTGAATGTACTTAATGCCACTGAACTGCACACTTAAAAATGGTGAAAATGATAAATTATATGTCATGTATATTTTACCACAATTTAAAAAAATTTATTCAACAGAGTCATAAAATATTCTTGAGTTTTGGTCTATGCTTTGACGTGAGAATTTAGGGAACTGATTTTGTCATCACGTTCTAAGTTATACATTTGTAGGCAATGATCCTACTCTGGATTATTTGAATTCCTCATCCCACTCATACAATCTGTGGAAGATGATATGTGTTCTTCTAGAATCTTGGCCTCAATTGGACACTTAATTTTATTTGACTAGAAGCAAGAACTTAATCAACTCTTTTGTAACTAGGTACAAAAGGCTGCTGGATTCCACCGTGGACCATGCGTGAGAATTTCACTGCCCTATCGTCATGGCTGCACGATTGCCAAAAACCTCCTCTTCGCCCGGGCATCTGGAGCCCTCAGCCCATTCTTTTGCACCGCTTGCTGTGTCATTTAAGATTCCTGGGCACAAGAAACAATAGCCAATTCTGGATAACCGAAGCAAAGTATATCTATTAATTGGAGAGATAATCAATGCTTTCAAAATGGATGGGGCTTGTAAATAGAGGGGACCAAAAGAGCTGCAGAGTATGAAGAAGAAGGAAGGAGGAAAGGCAGCACATGTCCACTGCTGCTGCAGCTACCCTGGCCATGCGTGCAACGTCAGCTCAATCTCTAGCTCAGGATAAAACCCTGATTGATTGAGCTGAGCTGATGTGTCCAGCATCCTGGCTCTACCAAAATTCATGTACTACTTCTGTAATTATAATTTTTTAAGCTTCATAAAAAGGAAAAACAATGATGTATTTCCTATAGGCATCCAAGAGCCCTTATGCCAATGTGCACTGTGACTCTCTGAGAAATGGAGATGGTGCCTGGCACTTCCCACACTTATGAACAGGTAGGAAAAACTGAGTGAGGAAGTAATTGGACTTTTCCTTCCACACCAGGCCTCTGTCCTAGTTGCCTCCCTACATGGAGTAGTTCTGCCCAGCATGCACCTGGGGAACTATTGGGAAACGCAGAAATGGGCAAAGGACGTTACTCAGGGACTTAGCTTGTGCAGGTCTCCCAGCGGGCAGTGCATACAATGGCTCCCTTCCCCTGCTGAGGCCACCATTTGTCTGGGGCCACTGTGCTGCCCCATGTTGTACAGAGTCCTTAGCTGATTCCGATACTCTGGCCTCCAACCTTGCCACTGATCTTTTCTTAGTCTTGCCTCACCCCTTATAACTGAAACTTGAAACTGTACTCCTCACTTCCACTGTTGTCTGTTGAATAATTGGTCCCAACTCTTCAACTCTGCCTATACTCCTATCCTTGCTGGGCCACATTTTCAGGAGTCAAAAATCTCCAAATCTGACTGTGAATTTATCTATTTACTCTTTTATTTCTGCTTTGTTATTAGGTACATCACATTTAGGATTGTCATGTTGTCTTTTTCTTTTTCTTTTTCTTTTTTTTTTTCTTTCTTTTGAGACAGAGTCTCTGTTGCCCAGGCTACAGTGCCATGGCATCAGCCTAGCTCACAGTAACCTCAAACTTCTGGGCTCAAGCGATCCTCCTGCCTCAGCCTCCTGAGTAACTGGGACTACAGGCATGCACCACCATGTCCAGCTAATTTATTGTTTCTATTTTTAGTTGACTGGGTAATTTTTTCTATTTTTAGTAGAGAACGGGTCTCACTCTTGCTCAGGCTGGTCTCGAACTCCTGACCTCAATGGATCCTCCCACCTCGGCCTCCTAGAATGCAAGGATTATAGGTGTGAGCCTCTGCTCCTGGCCACATCTTCTTGATTAGTTAACCCTTTTATCATTATGAAATTTCCCTCTTTATCTTTGGTAATACTCCTTGCCCTAAGATCTCTTTGTCTCATAGTAGTATAGCCATACCAGCTTTTTTTATGATTAGTGGGGGGAGGGTTGTTTTTTGTTTTGTTTCATTTTGTTTTGTTTAAAGACAGGGTCTCACTCAGTTGCCCAGGCTGGAGTACAGTGGCACAATTATAGCTCACTGTAGCCTCAAACTGCCTCAGTGTTCCAGGAACCTGGGACTGGAGGCACTGCTAGGATGATTTTCTTTATTTTTTTGTAGAGGTGGGGGGGGGTCTCACTATTTTGCCCAGGCTGATCTTGAACTCCTGGCCTCAAGCAATATTTCTGCCTCAGCCTCCTGAGATGCTGTGATTACAGGTGTGAGCCCCCACTCCCAGCTGATTAGAGTTTTTAAGGTAGATCTTTTCCATTTTGTTTTCTACTTGTCTCTCTTGTAAACTTTAGATGGTCCTATTTTGCTTTATTATCCAATTTCACAATTTCTGCCTTTTAATTTAATTTTCATTTAATGTAATTTTGGTGTGGCTGGATTTAAGCATATCATCTTGCTATTTGTTTTTTTATTTGTCCCACTTGTTCTTTGTATTTCCTCTCTTGGTTTCTTTTGGATCAATGGAGCATTTTTTGTGTACTACATTTCATCTTCTTTATTGGTATTTTATCTATAGATCTTTGTACTATATTTGTAGTAGTTTCTCTAAGGATTATAATATATAACCTTAATTTATCATATCTACATTGAATTAATATTATACCATTTCAATTATAATGTAAGAATCTTATAAGATTATAATCCCACTTACCCTCTCTTTTCCTTCAAATAATAAATAATATTAAGTTGAAATTATTCAAATAATTTTTCTCCCTCCCTTCATTTAATCCTTTCCTTCCGGGGCTCCAGTTATACATATAGTACATGGCTTGACAGTGTCCCACAAGTCATTGAGATGCTGTTCATTTTTTTCTGTTCTTCAGTTTGGATAATTTTTATTGACTGTTTTCAAGTTTATTGATCCTTCTGCAGTGTCCAAACTACCTTTAAGCTCTTTCAAAAAAATTTGTATTTCAGGTATTGTATATGTTCAGTTTTAGGATTTGTATTTGGTTCCCCTTTTTGGAGTCTCCATTTATCTCCTGAATTCTGGTTTCTTCCTTTTTATATTTATCTTTTTCCATACATACTTTAATATATTTATAATACTTACATTAAATTCTTGTCTGCCAATTCCAACACTTGTGTGATCTGTTGATCTGCTTCTAGTGATCATCTCCCTGTGTATTGTGAGTCACATTTTCCTGCTTTTTACCATAGCTAGCAAATTTTTGCCTTCTGAATATTTTGGTCAATACATTTTCAAAACTCTGAATTCTGTTATCTTCCACTTAAGAATGTTGAGTTTTGTTCTTAGAAGAAGTTAAATCACAGGCAGATCATTTTGATTTTATGAAGACTTGATTGTAGACTTTTCAGAGCAGTTCTACTTCAGTTTTGCCTGTGGTGCTCAGGTGGAGTCCTTAGAAGTGGTTTTTACTTCTGGGGTTTCAGTGGCAAGCCAGAGTGTTTACCAAGCTCTTTCTTTTTTTTTTTTTTTTTTTGAGACAGAGTCTCGCTTTGTTGCCCAGGCTAGAGTGAGTGCCGTGGCGTCCTAGCTCACAGCAACCTCAAACTCCTGGGCTCGAGTGATCCTTCTGCCTCCGCCTCCCGGGTAGCTGGGACTACAGGCATGCGCCACCATGCCCGGCTAATTTTTTATATATATATCAGTTGGCCAATTAATTTCTTTCTATTTATAGTAGAGACGGGGTCTCGCTCTTGCTCAGGCTGGTTTTGAACTCCTGACCTTGAGCAATCCGCCCGCCTCGGCCTCCCAAGAGCTAGGATTACAGGCGTGAGCCATAGCGCCCGGCCCAAGCTCTTTCTTTTTATAAAACAATTAAAAATTTTAAATTGACAAATAAAAATTTGTATATATTTGTCATATACAACATGATGTTTTCAAATATGTATACATTGTGGAATGGATCATTTTTTTGTGGTAAGAACATCTAGAAATTACTTTCCTAGTGATTTTCGAGAATACAGTATTGTACATTATGAACTATAGTCACCATGTTGTACAATCGACTCTTGAATTTATTCCTCCCGTCCTACTGAAATGTTGTATCCTTTGACCACCTGCTCCCTCTACCCCCACCCCACCTCCCAAGCTCTTCTAATTTGATGGGTTTTGAGCTCTGAACCCTGTTTCACTGGCATCAGACAGCTGTTAACGCTTCTGGCCAGCTCTTGCATTCCTCTGGATTCCTTGGATTCTTGCCCTATACATGTGCAGCTCAGGAGTCAGCCAAGGATTTGAGAGGAGTTCATATACAGATTTTGGGATTTTCCCTGTTGCTCTCTTCTGTCTGGGATTCTCTCCCCTGCCCGCAATCTCAGCTGCTCTGGAAACCCTGAGCTCTGACCTCTGAGTCCTCATCCTACCACACTGGCCTTCTGCTTGGGTTGTACCCCATGCTTCCCCCAGCCCCACCTGCCCAGCACTGCGGAGACTGGGGAGTTAAAGCTGGGTGATGGGAGAAAAGCTGGGTAACGGCGGTCTCACCCATTTGCTCCCCTTTACCAAGGGTGACATCTCCTCCAGTTTCTGCCTGTTTTTGGTTGCTGTCAAATGCCTTCAAATAGTTGTGTGATTTTTACTATTTTGTCCAGAATTTATAATTTTTTTCTTTTCTTTCTTTTTATTTATTTAATTTTTTAATTTCGGCATATTACAGGGGTACAAATGTTTAGGTTACATATATTGCCTTCGTCCCACCTGAGTCAGAGCTTCAAGCATGTCCATCACTCAGACAGTGTGGCACTGCACCCATTAGGTGTGTATATACCCATCCCCACCGCCCCCCTCCCACCTGCCCGACACTCGATGTCTGTTACTACTCTATGTGCACGTAAGTATTGATCAGTTAATACCAATTTGATGGTGAGTACATGTGGTGCTTGTTTTCCATTCTTGTGATACCTCACTTAGTAGAATGGGCTCCAGCTCTATCCAGGATAATATAAGAGGTGCTAGATCACCATTGTTTTCTGTGGCTGAGTAGTACTCCATGGTATACATATACCACATTTTATTACTCCATTCATGTATTGATGGGCACTTGGGTTGTTTCCATATCTTTGCAATTGTGAATTGTGCGGCTATAAATATTCTAGTGCAGATGTCTTTTTTATAGAATGTCTTTGTTCCTTTGGGTAGATATCCAATAATGGGATTGCTGGATCAATTGGTAGTTCTACTTATAGCTCTTTGAAGTATCTCCATATTATTTTCCACAGATGTTGTACTAGTTTGCAGTTCCATTTTTTTTTTTTTTTTTTTTTGAGACAGAGGCTTACTTTCTTGCCTGGGCTAGAGTGCAGTGGCGTCATCATAGCTCACTGCAACCTCAAACTCCTGGGCTCAAGTGATCCTCCTGCTTCAGTCTCTCGCTCAGGCTGGTCTCGAACTCCTGGCCTCAAGCAGTCCTCCCACTTCGGCCTCCCAGAGTGCTAGGGTTACAGGCATGAGCCACCGTACCCAGCCCAGAATTTATAATTGTAATCAGTGGGACAGCTAGTCTGATATAAGCCACTGTTCTAGAAACTAAAACTCCTGAAGAGTTTTAAGCATGCTTGTTGCTTTTTATTATTTATTTATTTATTTATTCTTGCACTCAGGTCTTTTTAATAAACAAATTTGTTGACAGTTCCAAGGTACAACAGCAACCATCTTGTTGCTTTTTAAATGTACATTTCTTTATCAGTAAGATTTAGTGCTTTTTGTATCCTTATTAGCCATTGTATTTCTTCTTTTGTGAACTGGCTGTTTCATATATTTAGTCCAGATATCTGTTAGGATGTTCATTTATTTTCATTAGGACTTAAATATTAGTAATAGTAATTTCTTTTCTGGCATACATATCACAGATGTTTTGTCCTGGCTTGTCATATGCATTTTGACTTTGCTTATTATATTTTTTTCATAGGCAAGATTTACAGTTTTGTGTAGACAAATCTGTCAATATTTTTCTATGTGGCTTTGCTTTTGCTGAAATGCTTGGGAAAGATCTATAAGATTATAAAAATATACTCCCATAATTTCTTGTTTGGTTTGGTTCATATTGTTTTTGTTATAGCTAATGTGTTTTTAACTTTAAAATTTTTGCTCTAGGTTAGTATCTGAAATTTTTTGTGAATGAGATGAACATCAGCTATTTAAATGTTTAACATCATTTGTTGAATAATCTATCCTTTACCCACAGTAAAAGTGTAGCTCTGTCTCACTCATCTGACTAGATATGTGGGTCTATTTCTGGTCTCTATTCTTTCTCTTCCCTTAATCTGTTTGTTTATCTTTCTGCTAGTTTCACAGTGTTTTATTACAGCAATTTTATGGTGCGTATTTTATTTGTATCTGGCAAGATGTGGGCCTTGCTCTGTTCTTTTTTTATTTGTTTCTTTTTCCAAAAATTTCTCCATGGTTTGCATGCATTTAATCCTGAAAGTGACATTTACAATCAATCTCTCAGGTTGTAAAAACTGTTTGCACTATGTTCACACTGCATTAAACATAGGGTTATCTGGTGAACAGATGCCATGACACACTTGTGTTTTATGGTTGGGCTACAGTCTGGTGATTTGGGCCTTGTAGGAGAGTAGAGCGGCTGGGTTGGGCGCAAAGCTGTGAACGGGGATTCCCCTGCCTGGTTGGGGCAGCAAAGCCTCTCTAATGGGATCGCCACTGCTCTAGGGCACTTGCCCCCCTTGTTCACCGCGGTGGCGGCAGACTCCGCAGTCCCCAGGCGGTTGAAGTCGGAGAGAGGCAGGATTCTGGCCAGACTGGGGCCTCTGCGGAGGCCTTCGGTTCCCCGAGGCCCGGGGGGCCGGCCGCGGCCTCCGCCTAGGGCTGCTGTGACTGAGCAGGGGGCGCGGGGGATACTCTGGGCGTCCGCCTGCGTCCGCGTGGGGCTGTCCTAGCTCACGGGGAGCCCGGGACGTCCAGCGCCTCTACGCAGCCTGCCCCAGGCCGGAGGGGCGAGTGGGCGCGGCTGTGGGGCAGCGTGAGGGCTGTGGGTTCCAAGCACCGCCTCCGGGCAAGGACCGACCGGCCGGCCCCCGGCTGTACGCGAGGGCCTTCGCTCCCGGGCGGGCTAGGGAGCCTGGGCCCCTCCCGGGCCACTGCACCCAGGCTCGGTCGCAGACGCCCCAGGCCAGCAGCGGTCAGTCCCCCGCGCCTCCGCCTCCGGCGTGCGTTTGACCTCATCTAGACCCCAGCGCCCTCCTTAGGAACACGTGCTCCCTGCCTCCTGCACACGCACGCACACACACGCACACGTGCACACACGCACACACACGCACACGCACGCGCGCGCACACACCACTACCTGAAGGCTTAGACGGTGTTCAAACTGTGCACTGTAAATGTCAATTCCCCCCACACCCCTTCTTAAAACTGTGCGCTCGTTAAAGGAAATAAGATTTCAGTCTAAATATTTTGGGAATTGGTTTCAGACTGTGTAGTGGGACCTTAGAGCAAGGATTTTGATGTGCTAAAATCAACAGCAAATATTTCCATAAACGGTGAGGAAAAAAGAACCGCCTCAATTAAAACCGGGAGCTGCAGGCAGACACCAACTGTCACCCCTGGGGGTAAATGGGGAGGGCTCTGCGCTGGGGGCATCGGAGAAAGGAGGGAAGCGGGCGCTGAACCCAGACGGGGTACCCCGCACCAGCCCTCCTCCCCACTCAGGTCCTATTTGGAAAACGGACATCAGGGGTCCCCCAGCATGGCCTGAAGAAGCGGGGGCAGGAGACTCGTGGGACACCCAGGCCCAGGGGGGCAAAAACGCCGGCACGCTCCCCCCCGACGCGGGGGCGCATGCGCAGGCCCAAGGGCGGGTCTGGGCTCTCCGAGGTGGCCGGAGGGCGTGGAGGCGCTCTCCGGTTCCTTCCGGACTGCGGGACCCTAAGCCTCTTGGCTTCTGCTTTGGGGCTTTAGCAGGCAACAGGAAAAGCTCCTTTGCCCATCTTCCAAACAGGATTCAGCAGCATAAGCCTTTTACTTAAAATTATGAAGATAGATAGAAGAAGAAAAGGTTGCTTCCAGGAAGTCGAACTAGACAGCGGGAGGGAGGGCACGGGGAACTGGATTTCACGTAAGCCTCTCGGTGCTGTTTCGTTTTTTAAAGGATGCGCTTGGATCAGTTAGATCACAAATAAAAACTACAAAACAGGCCGGGCGCGGTGGCTCACGCCTGTAACCCTAGCTCTCAGGGAGGCCGAGGCGGGTGGATCGTTTGAGCTCAGGAGTTCGAAACCAGCCTGAGCAAGAGCGAGACCCCGTCTCTGCTATAAATAGAAAGAAATTAATTGGCCAACTAATATATATAGAAAAAACTAGCCGGGCATGGTGGCGCATGCCTGTAGTCCCAGCTACTCGGGAGGCTGAGGCAGCAGGATCGCTCGAGCCCAGGAGTTTGAGGTTGCTGTGAGCTAGGCTGATGCTACGGCACTCACTCTAGCCCGGGCAACAGAGTGAGACTCTGTCTCAAACAAAAACAAAACAAAACAAAAAAACCGTGCACCATCTGGGGGATGGTCATGATGGAGACTCAGACTTGTGGGGGGAGGGGGGAAATGGGCATTTATTGAAACCTTAAAATCTGTACCCCCATAATATGCCGAAAAAAAACACCCTACAAAACAAACCCGGAATTCCCTTCCCCCACCCGAGCTCCGGCTCCTCAAGGCGAGGTGTGGTGACTCGGCCCTGCCCCCTGTGGGGCGCGGAGACCCAGCCCCGCTTGGGCAGGGGTGCGCGGCGGCTCTTCACACTGGCGTGAAAGCGCAGGGCTCTGGTCCCTGGAGAGGAGCTGTGAAGTTTTGTTAGCAGAATGAGGATTCCAAGAAGCTTTTAGGTGATCAGGGAAAGGCCGAGGCTCTGGTGGGGACCACAGGCTTTCCGCGTCTATACAGCAGCGGGCAGGGCCGCGGCAGGGTCCGCACTCTGGGGCGGGGTTGGGGCCCAGCTCTGGGCCTCCGTTCCTTTTGTGTCAAATAGGAGGGGCAGTCCCAGGTGTTGGAAGTCACCCTGCACCCTGGCTGCTGCCTCTTGGTCTCTGTCTCCCCCACGGCGTCCTGCCCAGCCTCCAGGTAAGACCCCACAGCTTCCTGGGCCAGGCCTGCGGTTCACCTTCAGGCTACTCCTGTCCCTCCAGGGAGGCTCTGGGGTCCCTGATCTCCAGACTGCCCAGGCATCCTGGAAAGTCCCCACCCAGACAGGATGTTGGTCAGCTCTGCTGGCTGCAAGGAATTGCAGTTTATCTGAGGAAACAGGAAGGCAGGATACAGCCAGGCCCAGGGTTCAGGGGTCTGGATGGAAGGTGTGCCCTTGAGGACCAGGCAGTTCTTGTGGAACTCAGGCTGGCTTGGGGGACCCAGACAAAGCTAAGCAATTGGGCCTGCAGGGAGCCAGGGGCTTAGCACAGGCAGGAGTCTAGGCATGGAGGTGGCAGATCTTAAGACCCCTAGGCAGCCTCTGGGGAACCCAGAGGATGCTGCCTCCAGCCCCCACCCCAATCATGGCTCTGAACGCCCCCATCTCATTCTTCTGTGAATGAGAAGCTCATAACCTTTTCTGTGCCAGGGACCCCTTTGGAGTCCTGTGCAGCCTACAGAGCCCCTTACAGGAGTACTTTTAATGCATAAAACACGTAGAATTGCAAAGGAAAACAATGGCATTGAAAAATATGGATACCAAAATATTAAACAATAGGTTTGTGATTGGGTAAACTATATGCTTCTTTTTTTTTTTTTTTTTTTTGAGACAGAGTCTCGCTTAATTGCCCAGGCTAGAGTGAGTGCCTTGGCATCAGCCTTGTTCACAGCAACCTCAAACTCCTGGGCTCAAGCAATCCTCCTGCCTCAGCCTCCCCAGTAGCTGGGACTACAGGCATGTGCCACCATGCCCGGCTAATTTTTTCTATATATATCAGATGGCCAATTAATTTCTTTCTATTTATAGTAGAGACGGGGTCTCACTCTTGCTCAGGGTGGTTTCGAACTCCTGACCTCGAGCGATCCGCCCGCCTCGGCCTCCCAAAGTGCTGGGATTACAGGCGTGAGCCACCGCGCCCGGCCTATATGCTTCTTGATTAATAAATCAACCACAGAATCTGGTGGCAGGTCAGAGCAGGACTGTGATTTTGAAGTGGAAATTTTGAAGTGCAAAACCAATATTGCAAATAATCTGCAACAACTCTACTGTCATTTAGAAGTAACAGTGATTCCCATTGGTCACAAAGTCACGGGTAATACTTCTGTGGGGGTTTTGCTCACGTTCATAATGGAGGGAAAAGCTAGATTTCAGCTAGAGATTAATGGGAACAACAATATGATTTTTTTCTCACCTGAGTTCATGGATGCCCTGAATTCTACCCAGATACCCTAGGCTTCTCCTGCCCCTCTACCTCATAGCTTCTGCTCCTGTGCCCTCTGCTTTCAGCACCAGGTGCCTGAACCCCCCATTGCTACTCCTTTCCCCTACTTTTCAGGGGCTCAGACAGGCCTGCGAGAGATCTGAATCCAGACTGTGGCCCCAAGCAGCTGCAGGTCATGGAACGTAGGAGAGTCTGCTCCCAGGCCCAGCTGCAAAGCAGCAGCCACAACCAGCACAGAGATGGAGCCAGGAGCCAGAGGACCAGGAGCAGTGCGAGTGAGGGTGGGGAGGAGCTGCGGAGGGGAGGGCTGGGCCACAGGGACCAAAAGGAGTTTGGAGCATTAACAGGACCACTGGTCACACGGCTGGTATGGAACTCCTGAACTCAAAGGATCTTCCCACCTTGGCCTCCCAGAGTGCTAGGATTACAGGCAGGAGCCACCACACCCGGCCTTCACTTGTCTTTTATACCTCTGCTCTCTACAAGGTCAGAAATGGCTCTGGGCTGTCATAAGTCAAAGTGGGTAACTTCCTCCCCTCCCGTCTCCCTCAGACAAATGTCCCACTTTGTAGGAAACGACTTGGACATTTGGTTATGATCAGCTTAAATGTTTTGAGGAAGAAAACTGCTGTTCCGGCATGTTATAAAAAGGTCAAGAAAGTATATAATCCCTGGGCCTACACCTCTCTCTGCCTACCCCAATTACAGTGCTCTGTGCGCAAACAAGGAAATGTCAAAGGCTCTAAGGAATGAACTTCTTCTTTAAAATCCGGCAGCAAGCTATTGCTTTCTGTTGGGTGTGCCCATGGTATGTGAAATACAGGCCCACCCACTTGCTGGGTTTTTTTCACACCCACATGCCTCTCTTGGGTGTGTAGTCAATTTTCAAGTTAAAAGTTTGTGCTTTTGGCTTTACTCTGGTATTCCCTGGTCTTTCTCTTTCCTGCCTCTCATCTGATGCCCTTGATGAAGACCCCAGTTAAGGAAGGAACAGGCTGCTTTCTGGGGCATGACTGTGTCACCCCTCTCGATGGTACATCGAGCTTGCCCAGGGCAGTGGCTGTGTCTGAGGCCCGCCTGGGCTGTGGCACACTGCTGTAGGAGTTTAACTAGTGCATGGCACTGGGGACAGCCCTGGGTACCCAGGGTCAGCATCCCAGGCTAGGAATGCGGGCACCAGCAGTGGGAAACTAGGAGGTGACACAGGTGCTCCTGTAGGGACAGGAAACAGCCTCACATGCTGTGTAGACTCTCTGTCCCAGTGTCCATCCCTTCGGGCCCCCCTCGGGCCGTGGCTGTCCCCTTTCCTGCTCCCACTGGCTAGTGCAGGCTGCACAGGAATGAATCCAGTGGGAGCACCTCCCCCCCAGTGCGAGTGAGGGTGGGGAGGAGCTGTGGAGGGGAGGGCTGGGCCACAGGGACCAAAAGGAGTTTGGAGCATTAACAGGACCACTGGTCACACGGCTGGCTCCCGGTGGGCATGGGGGCAGTAGGGATGGCATCTCCAGGCCCGGAGCAGGAAAAAGGGCAGAGCTGCACATGCTGTTCTGTGGAGTAAGGCAGCAGAAAAGTAGGGGTTTTCTGGTTTCTGCGTTTCTAATCCCTCCCCTCAGGCCACAGGCAGAGGGTCCCATCAAGCCAGGGTTTGCTAGGCGAGGAGGCCCCAGGTGAGCTGTTGGCCTGGTGCCTGCAGGACTACGCTCGTCAGGACATTTAATATTCCCCTGGTACCAGCTCCTAGCAGTCTCCCAGGAGTGTCTGGGTAAGCTGATAGCCTCTGCCAGCCCCAGGATGAAGAAACTGATCCCCAGAGGTGGGCAAGGTGGGCGTGGCAGGGGACTGGCATTGCAGCGCTGCTTGCTGGGCTGGGCTGGGCTGGGCCAGAGGGTGGGGGTGGGGGGACCTGCCTCCCTAGGTGCTGGGTGCTGTGGCCAGAAATACAGAAACACAGGAGCCAGGAGCCTCCTGCCCTCCTGGCTTTCCTATCAGCTTTTTTTGCAAGGACTTTTCTACACAGGATGGGAATTCTGGGGCCCATAAGGCCTTTAAGTAAATCAGCATCAGTGGTGTGGGGAGGGGGCACAGGGGCAGTGTCCGGGACAGCTGGTTGATTCCAGTCTCCCAAAAGGCTGTGTGTCTGCTGTGGGCCCTCCACTGAGCTGCTGTGACAGGGAGCTCCCTGCCCCCACCATCCCCGCCCCCACCTGGCCCTGCTACTCCCCTGAGGGTGAGGGGCAGGAAAGCTTTTCCCACCTCTAGCCTTGCCAGAGAGGTGTGAAGAGCTGGCGGAGTCAGGGCGGTGCTCTGGGCAGGACTGCAGATACGCCATGCACTCTTGGCCCCCTGGGTCTCCCTGGCATGGCGGGAGGGGGGTGAGTATGATTGCTTGCAGACTCCTAGGCCAGGCTGAGCAGAAGGGTGGCTTGGACCAATCCAGAGGCACCACAGAGGCTGGCCAGGCAGAGAGCCACCACTGCTGCCCACACAAGAGCACCCATAGGCCACCCGGGAGGGTGACCTGCCGGCCACGGCACAGGGAAGTCCACACGCTCTACTGGCTACAGCAGATGCGGGTGGGGGTCGATGGAGGGAAAGGCATGTGTGTGGGGACAGCTGCTCTGTGCTCTGTCCCCCTTCCCTGCTCTTCTCCCTGTTGCAGGGATTGGCAATCTCTCCAGCCCCCTTAGCAGGCTTCCAGGTGGCTTGACCATGGTGAGCCACCTGCAGAAGGCAGAAGGCCAGAGAGGGTGCAGTGTGGGTCCACACCTGGCTCTGCGCACCACACCCCTTTCCAGCAACCCAGCCCCTCGGGAGTGCCCCCACTCTGTGGCACCCACTGGACAGGCCCAGCCCCCAGAATCGCAGCAACGCCTCCGTCCTGTGGCCTTTCTAGCCTCGGGTGTGGCAATGGGTCCTGCTGTCACTAATCTCTGAGTTGCCTCAGTGTCCCCCTCAAACTGGCTCTTCCACCACCTGTTACCAACCCAGACAGTCCTCCCAAGAGTCTGGGAAAGCTCCTGTCCCCTCTATCGTGAGGATGGACCCCCTGGGTCAGTAGGTCTGGGGAGTCTGCACTTCTTACAGGCCCCGGGGAACACTGATGTGGCCAGTCCTTGACCACACTTTGAGAAGCAAGGACTGGGGAGATTTGGGTTCCCCTGATACAGTGTGTCAGGTGCTCTGCTGGGCAGCAGCTGCAAAGGTGAACAAAACAGACCTGTTTGCGTTCCAGGGAGGCAGACAGACATAGTGAGATGACAGTCGCTATAAAGGACACCACTGGTGAGTGTTCCCAAGGGTGGACAGGACGGCCTTGACGAGGTGGTGTTTGAGCTGAGACCCACGGCAGGGGACGGGGAAGGTTTCAGGAGCAGCGTGTGAGCAGAGGCTGGGTGACCAGAGGGACTGTGTGCTTTTGTTGGTCCGAGAGGAAGCCAGCCTGGTCACTAGGCACGGAGCTAGGCTGGGTCAGTGGCTCTCCCCACCTCCCCCCAGCAAGAGAGGCTGCACCTGAATGGGACTTCTCGAGCCTTCGGGACTCCCCTTCCCCTATGGCCTGAATCCAGCTTCCAGCAGGGTGTCCGGGTGCTGGCCGCTGGTGCTCTCAGACACATCCCCAGCGGCTGGCAACACACTCAGACTGCCTGGTGCTTAGCATGGCTGCTCATTCTGCCAACAAGGCCATCCTGGAGCGAGGACAGGTCCCTGGGAGGCCCTCAGCCGCCCAGAGTGACAGCAGCCTAGCCCGTGCACACGGACACTAAGAGGGGACAGCATGCCTCTTCCTGCTGACCCCTGGGGTTTTAGTTTCCCCACCAAACCCTCTTTCTATCCCTTCATTCCAGGTGACATTGTAATATTCCCCGTCACCCATTCGCCACACTAGGGCTCTGGCTCTGTCTTAGGAGACAGAAGGGGTAAGCACGAGGTCCTCTGACGGGACCCCTTCAGGCTGCAGCAGGCAGGGGCTGTAAGGGAGGGGCAGAGGAGAGGGGGAGCCAGGGAGAGGGGAGATGGGTGTGGGTGCCCCAGCCCTGCTGTCAGCACAGGGGCTCTCCGGGGCCACAGGACACACTGGCACAGAGTGCAGAGGTCGGGCTGCCCTCGGGACGGGCACTGGGAGAGGAGGCGACACCTGGGCCCTGAGACTGTGGGCACTAACCAGGGTGGGGGCTGTGAGGACCCTTCCCACCTGTGCCTGTGCTGAGACTCCTGGATGGCGCAGGCCCATGGGACAGCCATGGGGTGGCCAAGAGGGGCACTGAGAGGCTGGCCCCAGTCTGGGCCAAGCCTAGGGGCAGTAGTAGTGCTCAGGGGAGGGTACACAGCCAGGTACCCGGGAGGACAGGAGCCACCTGGTCCAAGGAGAGGGCTAGAAGGCCACAGGTTCCCCTACCCTGGGCCGTGGCTTGTGGCCAGGACAGCTTAGGCAGTGGTGGCCAGAAGGGACAGTGGCAGGCTGAGCTGCCCACCCAGCCCTCCTGGCTCAGCTGGACGGCAGGCTCCGGGCAGGGGAGCTGCCTAGTGGCTGTGGGTGCAGAGGTGAGGAGCACAGGATCAAGGGGAGCCCTCTCCAGAAGGGTAGGAGCACAGAGGGGGGATCTCAGTGTCACCCATCACACACAAGGGCTGCTGTGCAGTGTCGCCATGGAGAAAGGTCGCTGTCGAGGGAGCATGGGGGATTCCATTCCCTGGGCCTTTCTTTGAGATGCGGCTTTGAGGCCTGTGGCTCCCTGGTGTGTGACTCCCTGGCCTGTCTACCTGACAGACACTTTCCTGGACACCCCCACGCCACCCTCCTGCCAGCTACGTCAGGTCGGAAAGTGGAGTTGGATGTTGACTGGGACTTCATGTCCACTCAGAATTGCTGCCAGCTGAGAGGAGCTGGGAAACCCTCATATTCAAAGCAAGCAGCTGGCACGTCCACCTGCCACGTCCACACGGACCTTAAGGACAGAAAGCAAAGACAGTCCCTCAGCCTCACCCACCCCTCAGTGAGCGCCGGGAGCCAAAGGCCTGAAGTGGAGGGGCCTCAGGAGGAACTCTGCCTGAGGGTGGCCATCTGCTGGAAGCATGCCCCCAGCCCACCTGGGACCCTAGGAGAGCTGTTTGCAAAGACTGGGGGGATCCTCGGGGACAGGATGTCTTTTCTGCGTATCTTTCTGCTCCAGGACTCCATGCATTTCCGCAGTGTCTCAGGACACGGCCCCAAGTAGGACGTCCCTGGAAGCCCTGCAGACCCTGCCCAGTTAGCCCCCAGAACGCGGCCCGTGGCGGGCCCAGCGGAGCAGCCGTTCTGGAAAGAGTGCCCAGCCCCAGGCTCCCCACTGCCAGCTCCTGCTGCCTCCTGTAACAGGGGGTGAGGTCTGGGCCTGGCGTCCCCTGGCGTCCCCACCTGACATTCGGTCATCTGGGGTCAGGCCTGTAGGCCTGGGTGAGTTCCCAGGTCTCTTCCAGTTGGTTCTTTTTAAATCTTTATACTTCCATTAAAAAGTTTGGGGGTTTTTTTTTTGTTTTTTTTTTGAGACAGAGTCACGCTTTGTTGCCCAGGCTAGAGTGAGTGCCGTGGCGTCAGCCTAGCTCACAGCAACCTCAAACTCCTAGGCTCAAGCGATCCTGCTGCCTCAGCCTCCCATGTAGCTGGGACTACAGGCATGTGCCAACATGCCCAGCTCATTTTTTCTATATATATATTAGTTGGCCAATTAATTTCTTTCTATTTATCATAGAGACGGGGTCTCACTCTTGCTCAGGTTGGTTTCGAACTCCTGACCTCGAGCAATCCGCCCGCCTCGGCCTCCCAGAGTGCTGGGATTACAGGCGTGAGCCACCGTGCCTGGCCATTAAAAAGTTTATTATTAAAAAAACAGCAAACAAAAAATGCCTTGTGATCGCATCTCACCCTGACTGCTGCATCTGGCTCATCCCTTTCGCCTGTGAATGGGGTCGCCAGCCTTGGTTCCGTGCGGGGTGGTTGTGAGGACGCCATGGACTCATGGGGCCAGACGTGGGGGCAGGGCCCACCATGGGAAGGGGAGGCTGCACCGCACAGGCTCACCTGCCCATGGACGGCTCTGCGGGGTGGGGGATGGCAGAGGCAGTTCTTGCTGAGTTCAGGGAAGAAAGCAGAGACTGGTCAGAGCGGAGGGTAAAGCCTTCTGCCCAATGTCTAGGAGCCCAGCCCAGCAATCCCCCCGAAACACACACACATTCATGCTACCGTCATCAGACCTTTGCAGACAGACACCCTGGGACTGTGGACTGAGCATGTGCAGCTGCCCACACCGCTACTTAAAGGTGGGGATGGCCCCAGTGGCTGTGCATTGCCATAACAGTGACACTCAGTGCTTTGTGCTTCGCCGGACACGGAGCAGCTCCAGGCTGGGAGCAGGCAGTGAGCAAGCAGGGGTGCTGCGGCTGGAAGGACCTTGGGGGTCTGGGTCCAGCCAGAGTCCTGAGCTCCCCATGCCCTTGACTTCATTGTGGGCTTAAGCAAGGAGCACCTGAACTCAGAATGAACCCTCCTTCAGGGCCAAGAATGCCGCCGAGCCCAGCCCAGGAGCCCAGCTGTGTGGCCACCCCAGCCCTGGCCAGCAGTGGGGACAGCTCCCAGAACAGTGTCTCCAGCCTGGGCCAGCTGCTGCCCGCCAGCCCCACGGTAAGCCTGGGCAAGCATGTGCATGCACAGAGGCTTCCCTGCCCCCGCCCGTCCCCCTCGTAGGCATGCACAGGGTCTTTGACAGAGGGATGGGAAAGGGCTGAGCTCTGCGTGGCGTCCTGGGCACGTTATTGGACCTCTCTGAGCCTGCCCAACACAGACGGGCAGGAGAGGAGAGTGCAGGCAGTGTCCTCCCCGTTGGAGAGCATCCGAGGGCTACAGTGCCCAGCCCTGAGCACAGGGCTGGAATGGCCAGACGTGTCCTTGGCGGCATCCATTCTTTTCAGAAGTTGGTCAGATGCCCACGGAGCCTTCCAGAGAGGTGGGCGTAACCTAGGCCTCTGGATTTGTCCAGCCCACGATGAGGTGCTGGGTGCCTTCTGCTGCCTCCATCACCTCACTAGGGCCAGGACCATACTCCACCAACTCCACTGTTACCTGAGGAGGGCTGAGGGCACCCTCAGGACCCTGGGGTGCTGGTCTAGGTACTGGACAGGAGGAGAAGGCTCTGGCAGCTATAGGGGCCCTCAGGGCAGGACCAGGCTATCCCCTTTTCCCCAGAAAGGGATTAGGGTAGGAGGGGCATTTAAATGCCTTTGTAGTCACCTCTTAGGGTCATGACCTCCCTTCAGTGACCCTGGGAGGCCCAAGCTTTCTTTCTAAAGGGCATTCTTTCCTCTCTCATGCCCAGCATCAAGGCCACCCCCACCCAGTCGTGCTGTGGGGAATGCAACCTCTCCTTTACGGCTTGGTGGGGTGTGGGACTCCCGAGAAGAGGGCTGCACCCAGCTCTCCTGCCCAGCGTCGGGAGAGGGCTCTCGGAATGGGGAAGATGCACCAGGAGTTGACTCTGGCTTCTCCTCAAGGAAAGAGAGGGTTACCCAAGCCATGTCCCTGCTTGCCAGGCACAGATCTGTCTGTCCCACTGGCTTCCAGCAGGTGATCTGGGCCCGCTCCTAGAAGGCTTGTGCCTCTGTGCCATGGTGTAGGTGCTTGGGCTCCACCTTAGAAAGACACTTCCTAAAGCTGCACTTCCACTCGGCTTGGCCACTTGCCAGCTCTGTGGGCAAGTAGCTTTGCCACTCTGAGCTTCATTTTCCCCATCTGCCCTATGAGGAATCCTAACTCTGCCTTCTCAGAGCTATTTGAAGGTGATAGGGGACAATGTGATTCCTCATTTCTCTGTCTCTCCACAGGCCACTGGGGCTTGGGCTGCTGCCTGGGTCCCCTTCCCCACGGCCGACGTTCCAGACCACGCCCACTATACCCTGGGCACGGTGATCTTGCTGGTGGGACTCACGGGGATGCTGGGCAACCTGACGGTCATCTACACCTTCTGCAGGTGGCTGGTTGGTGGCTCTGGGCCCAAGGCACTGAGGGTGGCAGCCATGCCAAAACAGGGCAGAACGTGAGGGCAGGCACATTGGTACCAGCTCCGGCCAGGGCATTGTTGAGGCTAGGTGGGGAGGGCAGGGCCACACCGTCAACGGTCTCAGGCCCAGGCTTTCCTTGAGGCCAGGGAAGGGCCAAAACATGGTCTAAGGAAGCTTGATGGCAATGCCAATTGGGGCCCAGGCACACCCTCTACGGAGGGCAGGTGCCCCCAAGACTCTTGGGTCTCTGCCCATTCTGCCCTGCTCTCACCTGCCCCAGGGGGCATCCTGCCTGTGCCTTGAAGACAGCCATGGGCACCAGGATCCTTAAGCCCCTCTAACACCCCTGGAAACCACCCCCAGCTTGTCTCCCCTCTGTCCCCCTGGTGGGCTGAATGGCTGAGACAGACAGGCAGAGAAGTGAGTGCAAACCTCAGAGTCACACAGCCCCCGGCTGTACCACCTGCTGGTCGCAAGACTGGGCACCTCATTTCTGCTCTTTGAGCTCACTTTTCTTATCTGCAAAATGGAATTGTGATTTACTTCATGGAGTCACTAGGGGCTCAGTAAGTTTGCACATGTGCTTTGCTCCTAAATGAGTGTTCCCACCCTTCCTGTGCCACTTACTGGGTTTTGTGATCTGGAGCAAGTCACTTTACAAGTGGGTGCCTCAGATGATGACAGGAGACATGGTTGGTGACAGTGCCTGACCCATGGGACACTGTCGTCAGCTCCTCTGCCCCTTGCCACCACCGAGGGTGAGGACTGCAGAGAGCGCTGCGGCCAGCAGCCCCAGGCCGGACACGACCCTGGAAGGTGCAGATGGGAGGCTTGCCGGAGGAGGAGGGAGGCATGAGAAGCCTTGGGAAGGCACAATAAGGGCACACAGGAGGAGGAGTTGGGGTGACACCTCTAGGGAGACCTTGGCCTGGAGGGATTCCAGGAAACGAGGTTTGTCCAAGGAGAGCGGCGAGTCCCGCAGAGGGATCCAGAGGGCAAGACTCTGAAATGGCCCAGACTCAGGAGGCAGGTTCTGGAGAGGCATGGCTGTCCCGCTTCTTTCTGAGGGGACGCCTTGGAGGCTGCCACTCAGCCCTGGCTCTGGGTTCAACAGCTGCTCAGCTGATACCTGCTGGACAGTGGGACAGGTCTGTGCCCCGACAGCTTGTGCCTGTCTGCTTGCACACGTGTGCATGCGTGTGCAGCACCTGTGTGTGTGCACACGTGGGTGTGGCATGTGTGTGCACATGCGTGGTGGGGGTGAGCCCCAGAGGTGCTGGGAAGCCCCTCCTAACAGCTTCCGACTCTCACAGGAGCAGAAGCCTCCGGACGCCTGCCAACATGTTCGTTATCAACCTCGCAGTCAGCGACTTCCTCATGTCCGTCACCCAGGCCCCTGTCTTCTTCGCCAGCAGCCTCTATAAGCGGTGGCTCTTTGGGGAGGCAGGTAGACACTTGGGGCTCCCTTTAGTTGGAGGGAGGAGCAGGGTGTGGACAGGGGACGTCCACAGTGGAGGGTGGCCCAGGTGAGGGGATAGGCCCTTCTCAGGCAGAGAGGGAGTGGCTGCCCTCGTCCCATGAGGGAGCAAGAAGGGAAATCTTGGGTTCTGATCCTGAGGCCTCCACCAGCCTCGGCTAGATGTGGCAGGTGGACAGGGTGGAGAGTGCTTGGGCCTCTCTTCCTGAGAGGTGAGGGCCGGAGTCCAGTACACTCCATCCCCAGACCCTCCCTCCAGAGGACTCAGGGCCGGGGCTGTGCCCACAGGCTGTGAGTTCTATGCCTTCTGTGGGGCTCTCTTTGGCATCTCCTCCATGATCACCCTGACGGCCATCGCCCTGGACCGCTACCTGGTGATCACGCGCCCATTGGCCTCTGTCGGCACAGCGTCCAAGAGACGGGCGGGGCTTGTCCTGCTGGGCGTCTGGCTCTATGCCCTGGCCTGGAGTCTGCCACCCTTCTTTGGCTGGAGTGAGTGGGCTGGTGGCATTGGGAGAGGGGCGGGTAGGCTGGGAGGGGCACATTCAAGAGGAAGTAGGTGAGTGGGTCAGCCAGCTGAAAGGAGGGCCCAGGGACCACCTGAGCCTCAAGTCAGATAGTCAGGGGACATGACTAGCTGCAGGGGAAACTGAGGCTGCCCCATCAGAGCCAAGGGATCACCTTGAGCAGACCATCCCCAAATACAGAGGGTTCCTGTGTGGGGTGAAGTGACAGGTGCAGCTGATGCTGGGTTTGCAGTGAGTCAGACTAGGCAGAGGCTGGGGCGTGAGGCCTCAGCAGGCAGAGGACTGAGCAGCAAGAGCCAGCCCCTCGGGGGCAAGCCAGCCTGCCGGCTGAAGCCTTGATGAGCCTGATCCTGGGGCTATGATGAGGTCTCTGCTTCAATGTAGCAGAAATGGGCGGCAGTGGGCTTTGCCTGCTATCTCCTGAGCTGGTGCCCCTGCCAGAACCCACTTAGAAAGGTCCACAAGGCAGGGCTGGGGCTGGGGCCAGGGCTGTGTTTGGGCACTGCAAACCCCACATACAAAGCCTCTGTTGGATAAGGAGCCCTAGTCAGTGCCGCCCTGAAGGCTGAGCGCCTCCCCTGGCTCCCAGGCGCCTACGTGCCCGAGGGGCTGCTGACGTCCTGTTCCTGGGACTACATGACCTTCACGCCGTCCGTCCGCGCCTACACCATGCTCCTCTGTTGCTTCGTGTTCTTCCTGCCCCTGCTTGTCATCATCTACTGCTACATCTTCATCTTCAGGGCCATCCGAGAGACTGGCCGGTAAGTAAGAGTGGGTGTGGAGGGGGGCTAGGCCCCCGCCCCACCACTCACGTCTGTACCCGCCCACCAGAGCGTCCCGCTCCAGGCAGGCAAAGACAAGCTGAGCATGTGCTTATGGGCTGGGGTGCTTGGGGAAGGCTCAGGAAACAAGGCCTTCTGAAGGGTGCTTTTAGGCAGGGCTGAGGGGTCAGAGATGGTGCCACAGGTAGAACAACAGAAAGGCAGCTGAGGCCCGATGTCATGGGGAACTTTCTAGAAATCAGGGCTACCTGTGCTGGAAGGAATGATCCCCTCTCAAGTGCCCCAACGGTTGTCCAGGGAGGCTCCCGGCAGTAGTCATGACCCTGGCACTCGCTGCAACCCGAGTGGGGTCAGACCCGCGCTATGTGCCCTTCCTAGGGCTCTCCAGACTTTTGGGGCCTCCAAGGGCACCAGTGAGTCCCCGCGGCAGCAGCAGCGGCTGCAGAACGAGTGGAAGATGGCCAAGATCATGCTGCTGGTCATCCTCCTCTTCGCGCTCTCCTGGGCCCCCTACACTGCTGTGGCTCTGGTGGCCTTTGCTGGGTGAGTAGAGGCCAAGGGCCTAGGGCACTAGGGCAGAGGCTGTGGGGCACGGGGAGGGGCGGGAACCTGGGCAGCCGCTCCCACCCACCCAACCTGGGCCAGGTGCCCTCATACCCTAAGTCCAGCCTTGCAGCTTTGTTCTCCCTTCGGAGAGAGGGTAGGAGGCTGCTGGGCTCCTGGAGGCACTAGGCCACATGCAAGGGAGCGCTGGGCCGCACTGGATTTGGCCTGAGGGCCTGCCAGGCCCCTTGGGAACATGTAGCTCTCCCAAGGTTTCGGTTCCCTCTTTGCCTGGCTGTGGACACATAGCCAGGGGTGCTGCCTACCTCCAGGACTGAGTTAGATCCCCAAGATCCCTGAGAGCTATCCTTTCATCCTTTGTGGCTTGAGTCCGGGGACTTAGACATCTGTGGCAGCAGGGACAGGAACTAGACTTCAGCAGCACTTTGGGGACAGTGAGGGCTATTAAACCTTGCAAGTGTTTGGGTATGGGATCCTCTTGTGTAGGAATGGGGTCCCCTTCGGGCCCTACTGTGGGGTTTCTGTGCAAGATTGGGAAGCAGTGGGCATCAGGGCTGGGGCAGGGTGTGGGAAGAGCTGGGCAGAGGGCCTGAGGCCAGCGTCGACGTGGGGAAAGGGGAGAGTTGCCAGCAGCACAGGCTCTGAGGGACAGTGGACCTGGTGAACCCCCGCCCAGGCCCGGTGCATCTTCCTTGGAGCCGTGCCCTCAACCACCCCAGCTCCCTCCCACTCACCTCCGATCCGAACTCCCCCAGGCCCTCCCCGTGGGGCGGACTTGGATGGGCTGGTTTGGGCCGGGCCAGGGTTTGGGCCTTGGCAGGACCTGGCCCAGAGGATGAAGGTTCATCGGGAGAGCCAGCTGGTGTGGGAACCGCACCTTCTCTGCCCTAGGTACGCGCACATCCTGACGCCCTACATGAACTCGGTGCCGGCTGTCATCGCCAAGGCCTCTGCCATCCACAACCCCATCATTTACGCCATCACCCACCCCAAGTACAGGTGCAGCACTCTCCCAGACCCCAGGGCCACACCCTGGGCCCAGAGGGCCTGGGCCTGCAGATGGGGGTGGAGGTCACCATCTCTTCTGACTCGAGGGTGTGTGCTGGGTGGTGGCCACTAACAGCTGGGAGCAGCCGGTGACACTGGGTGGGGTCTGGAGTTCCCAGGGGCTTAGCCTGGAGGGACGTCAAGGTTCCCTGGGCAATGTCCATCCTAACTATGGGCTCTTTGGAGGCAGGGTGTGGGGCAGGCAGGACAGCTGATCAGTGGCACTGACCCTGTAAAGTCAAATCCTCCAGATGGCGACATCCTGGAGAGACCAGAACAGGGAGCTCTCAGCTCTGCCTCCAGGGCCCTGGTGGCCGTGGGTGGTTGTGGTCCGGGCACTCTCCTGACAGCAGTCCGGCCAGGCCGCCTCGGCCTTAGTTCTCTCTCTTGCCTGGTGGTGTCAGTCACTCACCGCCCTCCCGAAGCCAGCTGTTGGCCTAAGCCTGTCCGGCACAGAGGCTGCTCAGGAGAGTCCCCAGTCCCCATTCACAGACATGTAGCTTGGGCCAACCACTGAGGGCTAGAGCTAACATCCACCTGCTGAACCTGTTACCCAGGCTGTCCCTCCAAGCCTACTGCCCAGCGTCTGTCTGTCCATCCTCGTTACTTCCCACGGCTCCCAGTGTCTCTC
This sequence comes from Microcebus murinus, assembly GCF_040939455.1. NCBI lineage: Eukaryota > Metazoa > Chordata > Mammalia > Primates > Cheirogaleidae > Microcebus > Microcebus murinus. The sequence continues at coordinate 67,649,294 of NC_134117.1, forward strand.
TGTGTCCTCGTAACCCCAGTGTCTGAACCTCCCCTCTTCCTCTCTGAGTTCTCTGTCTCCCACATCAGCCCTGTCTTAGTCTGTCAAATTTGTCCCCACTCTCCATGGCTGTCACCCTAACCTGACGTGTGGACCCTGTAGGGTGGCCATCGCCCAGCATCTGCCCTGCGTGGGGGTGCTGCTGGGTGTGTCACGCCAGCACAGTCGCCCCTACCCCAGCTACCGCTCCACCCACCGCTCCACGCTGAGCAGCCAGGCCTCCGACCTCAGCTGGATCTCTGGACGGAAGCGCCAGGAGTCGCTGGGCTCTGAGAACGACATGGTAAGGACATGGGCCATCACTGGCTCACTCCTGACCGTGCCTTCCTCAATCAGTCCTCAGGCCTGGGGACAGAGGCACAGGCCTCAAGAGAGACAGAGCAAGAGCTAGCTCGGGGCCCCTCGTTCTCGGCGCTCAGCCCCTCCTCCTGGGAGCCTTGAAGGGCCCAGCAGAGGCAGCGTAGGGAGGGCTGGCCCTGGAGTTGGGAGACCTGGCTTTGCCCTCAGCTTAGCACGTTGTCACTGTGTGAGCTCGGGCAGGCCCCTCACCGCCCTGAGCCTTCACGTCCTTCTCTGAAAGAGAAAGCAGTCGTCTGTCTCTACCTCCGACACTGGCCAGGGGGCAGGGGCAGGGCGTGTGCCCGGGGGTGGGTGCTGACCCCACAGCTGGTGCTGGCTCCGGGAGCCTCCAGCCTGGCCCTCCCTGGGCCTGCAGCTGCCCCCGGATGTCCCCAAGAAAGCTCCCTGCGCCATGGGCACCTGACCCTGGCCCCCACTGGGCTCCTCCATCATTCTGCCCACAGGGCCCTCTGTGGGCCTCACTAGAGCCACCACTGATGGGCCGCCAGCCATCTCCTCCCTCTGCCCAGCCTGGGGGTCTTGGTTGAGCGGCTGAGGTAGGAAGCATCCGGGTGACAGTTCCTCCCGCATCTGAACCACTGCAGTGAGCAATGAATGAGGAGTAAATCTAATCTGCTAACGGAGGCCTCGACCCTCATGAAGACCACCCATCTACCCAGAAATATAAGCACCCGCGTGCTTAGGAGCGTGTGCAGCCACACCCACACCCTGGCACAGACGCGCACAATTTGCAGGGCTTTGGTGACCAGTAACTGTGCAAACGGTGTCGTGGCGGGCCCCCGGAATGAAATATCCGTGGGGAGGATGGAGGCGGTCTTGGTGGAGGAGGGCAGGAGCAAAGCTGCGGGCTGTCCCCTCACCTCACAAGCACCCTCCATCTTCCCCAGGGCTGGACAGACATGGAGGTCGCAGCCGCATGGGGGGCTGCCCCACGAGTGCGTGGGCGGTGCCCCTATGGCCAGGGCCCGGAGGACATGGAAGTCAAGGTCCAGGGACAGGAAGCAGAGACTCCAGGGAAGGTGACTGGGCCCAGTGCCTGCCAATCTGTAAAGGGGTGGAGGGTGAGGCAAGTAGCCCAGGGAGTGGCCCGAGAGGGGGGCTTGTTCTCGCGGCAGACCCATGCCCTCTGGGAATCGCTCCTCCCCACACCTCACAGCTGTCCCTCGCCCACCTGGGGCTCTGTGACTCCAAGACGCTGTGAGCAGGACCTGCGTGTGGTCTGTGATTGCTCTTGGGTGTGTCCGTGTGTGACTGTGCTATTGGCTGTGTTGTACCATGACAAATGGATAGCATGTGTGTAAGCATGTGTCCATGGCGGCGTGTGGTCTGCAGCCAGAGGAGCATAACTCCTGTATGTGTATGACCATGTGCCTCGAATACCTCTCTGTCACTATGATACCCCAGGACATGTGACGGAGCGTGCCCCAATGTGTCTGCTCTGAGCTGTGCGTGTGACTGAGTGTGGGTGGTGTGCACCTCTCTGTGTGATCGGAAAGTTAGACATACCTGGGGAGAAGGAGGCAGTGAGCTGTGTATGTGCTCATCATGAATGCCCCAAGATCAGGATGTCACCCAGAATACTTGTGGCTATTAAAAGAAGGCCAGCTGTCAGCCCGAGTGCCTATGGAACGGAATGTGGATGGCGATTAGAGAAGGCCGTATTCTGGAACGCTGGAAATACCGTGTGCACAGGCCCCCAGGCAGCCCTTCCCCCTCGGCTGACAGCTCCCCACCCTCCCCTCCTGTCGCACCCACCCCAGGTGGGCTCCTGGGCTCTCTCAGGTTTCCCCAGCCCAGCCAGAGACTAAAGGCACACTCCTGCCCCCTTCCCCAGTGCTGGGCCCCTGCGTGTCCCAGAGAGGGGCCCTGGGCTGTTCCCTGCAGCTGGGGAGACCCCGCCTCTCCCAGCATTCTCTTTTTTGTTTGTTTTTGAGACAGAGTCTCACTCTGTTGCCTGGACCAGAGTGCTATGGCATCAGCCTAGCTCACAGCAACCTCAAACTCCTGGGCTCAAGCAATCCTCCTGCCTCAGCCTCCAGAGTAGCTGGGACTACAAGCATGCACCACCATGCCAAGCTAGTTTTTTCTATTTTTGGTAGAGATGGGGTCTTGCTCTTGCTCAGGCTGGACTTGAACTCCTGAGCTCAAATGATCTGCCCACCTTGGCCTCCCAGAGTGTTAGGATTACAGGCGTGAGCCACCGTGCCCAGTCCTCTCCCAGCGTTCTCCCCAATGGGGCACTGCTCCCTGTCCCAGAGCCTGGGCACTGGGCTGGACAGAGGCCTGCCTGGCAGTGACTTCTAGGCTGCCATTCATCAGGCAATGATGAAAGACACGGTGTCTATCCTGGAGGGCTGCTGGGCCGGAGTGTGGACAGGGAGGGCCAGCCGTCAACAGTCACCAAACACGTGTGATAAGCACTGCCATGGTGGGAGGGTGAGCACGCAGGGTCCTGAAAGCAGATGCAAGTCCTCCGGCTCCTCTGGGGAACAGGAGGGGGAGGGGAGCGGGATCTCCAGGCATGGAGGTGGGGGTGGGAGGGGGCACTGAGCAGTCCTGGAACAGCCTGTGCAAGTGCAGGGGGTGCAGGGGAGGGAGCTCGGCATATCCCAGAATGGGATATCTCTCTGTGACCCTGGGGATTGGCAGCGGGGGACACAGGGACAGGAGGTGGCAGGAGCAGTCCCAATTAGGGACTGGCCTGAGGACCTGACACAGGGACAGGGAGCCCTGGGAGGGGTTGGGTCAGCTTTGCCTGGTGAAGATCAAAGGAAGCTGGGGCCCCAGAGCAGACAAGGAGTGACTCATCTAAGGGCAGCAGGGGGGAGAGGAGATACCAGAGGGAACAGGATGGTGGGGTGAGGGTGAACTTGGTCCAGATCCCAGGAGTCCAAGAGCCTGGGGACCATCCCAGGAGACACTTTGTAGGCAGCCTTGGACATTGCTGGCTCCTACTGCAAGATGTGGTCTCTGTTGGAAGGCCCATCCCTAACCCAGGATGCAAGCTGGCCCTTCCACGCCACCTCCCTTCACCTCTCGGTGCCCCAGGTGTGGCTGGTGATCGGAGACTGCTCCCGGTGGGGTGCTCCTCTGGCTAAACAGACGTGTGCTATTTGTTTGCAGGCCGAGGGGCTGCCCCCCTGCATGGACCCCAGGATGTAGATGCCCACTGGTTCCCCCTTTCTTCTGGGACATGTCCAGCCCTCTCAGACACACAGACCCAGGATTGCCCTGTGAGCCTGCAGACTTTGGAAGTGACCCTGTCACCTGTGCTGTGCCCCAGCCCCGAGTCCCCTCCTCACACCACTCCTGCCTGGCTACATGCTCTGCAACTACTCCCCGGCTCAGCAGCTGCACCCGGGCTCAGCCTGAAGAGCGTGTGCCCAGGCCCTTCTGCTTCCTGGAGTCGCCTGCCCCTGCTCAAATGCTGTGTGCTCCAATTGTCTGGGGAAGACAATGGTGATGGCTCCAGGGGACACCAGCTATTTATGAGCGAGGCATCTTGGCCAGCCTCTGTGTCCAGGTTGGGCATGTCACTGGCAGGGGAAGGCCAGACCTGCATCTCCCGCTGCCAACAGTTGAAGCTGGGCATGGACCTCACTTTGCTCACTGGAAACAGTTACTCACCGCGGGCTGCTTCTCCCAGCTTAGGCTCCTGCTCACTTTGCGCACTGGAAACAGTTACTCACGGCGGGCTTCTTCCCCCAGCAGACATTCCCACCGCAGCCCACACTCTCGGTCACATGGCATTGCAGACACACGCTCCCATAGGTACCTGTTTGTACGCACACCGCGCACACACGTGCACACTCTGCACCTGCGATTTGTTTCAAATCAGTGGTCTGAGTTCATCCCAGGGCTGTGTGGCTCTGACAGGGTAGAGGAAAATAAAAAGCAGAGAAGGTCTCCTTGGACAAACGTGGTCTCTTCCTGTTGGTGCTGTGATGGGAGAGAGAAGCAGTGACTGGCCTTGGGTGCCTCCGGCAGCTTCACTTCTTCCCTTCCCTCTGTCCCCCACCTTGGGACTCTCACTCTGAAAACCCACTTCAGACTGCAGAGGGCAAAGAAGAGGAGGGACAAAGGCCAGGCTGGCCCCCACCCCCACTCCCCAAGAAGCTGCTGAGTCCCGCCCAGCCACGGGTACCAGCTGCTCTCCGACTGGCCTCGGGTCTCCCAGGGGAGGCAGATGAAGGGAGGCCAGCCTTCCCCTTTAAGAGCATCCTCCTGCCACCCCTCCCTTTCCTCAGAGGCGAGCATCAGGCAGGGCCAGAGTCCGGAGAAAGAGCCTGCAGCTCCAGGTACAGCCTCCCCGGGCTCCCGCTCCCCACGCAGGGTGAGTGCCTTCCTTCTCCCACAGCGGTCATGCCCTGCTGCGGGGCTTCCAGCCCGGCAGGACAGACACCCCTAGGAAAGGGGATAAGGCTGCAGCCAGGAATAGATGGCAGGGGCCTTGCAGAGGCGGGCAGGAATGGTTTGGGGAAGGGACGCGGGTGCTGGCCAGGAGCTGCTGGCCTCCTGGGCCAGGACAGGCTGGGAGGACAGGCTGGGCTGCATGGCACAGGGCAGAGGAGGTGGTGAGGTGAGAGGAGAACACAGGGCCCTCCCTGGCTTCTTCCACTTGATATTTTTGTGACCTTGGTCAAGTTACCAAATGACCCTGTAGTGTGGGCTCTCCTGCCATGCAACTTGCATGCGCCAGGCCCCAGGTGTGAGGTCGTGGGAAGTTACTCATACCCGGGCCTGCACTGACTCCTCGGGGCCCAGCTCAGAGCCCTCCTAGAGAGCCAGCAAGCAGCCAACCCACTTGCTTTCCCTGAGCCTCAGTTTCTCCAGCCAGGGGGCCAGGATGGATCTTGATCTATTTCTAGACCACACAGGTCTGGAGGTCTTCCTTGGTCCAAAATGGCTTGGTCCAAAGACCACACTGGCAGGAGTCCTCAGGGCTGAGGCTCCCACCCAGAACACACTGTCTCCGGGTATGGGCTGAACACACCACACACGCTTCCCCCTCCCTGCCCCTCTGGCCCTGTGTCCCAGCAGCTGAGCAAGTGGTGTCTCCTCCTGTCTTCCCTGCCCCCTGCCATTCCTGTGCAAAGGGCACGGGGGCCTGGCGTGCAGCACTGGCAGCTGGAGCTTTCCATGCTGCTGTCAAGTTTTCCAGAGCGCAAATGAGACAGGAAAGCTAGGAACAACTGGCTGGTCCCCAGGGGGCCGGCGGGGGGGTGCACAGTGGGCCTGTCCCAGACCTGCCTTCAGACCCTGTGCCAAGGGGTGTAGGCAGGGGCCCAGTCCCCAGGGCCAGGGTTTGGGAGGCGTCTGCAGCCCCCTGGGAGCCCATTATCTGGTGAGAGTCCCACAGGAAAGAGCCTGGGTCCACCTCATGTGACCTTGGAAAAGTCATCTAACCCCCTGAGCCTTGTCTCCTGCAGGCCAAGGTGGCAGCCCCTCAGGGTCCAAGGGGGTAAAGGCATGAAGGCTCCGTGCTGAGCTTGGCTGTGCCCAGGGCTGCTGCTATTATATGATCACCTTTATGGCTAGACAAGCCTGGGCCAATCACAGGTCTCCTAAGCTGAGGCTTCTTCCAGACCAGCTGGAGGCTCAGCTCAGTCCTGGGCACCTTCAGGACCCCATGTTGGATAAGGCACAGCCTCAGAGTCCTGGGCAGGGAGCACAGGGCAGCAAGGCCCCTGCCCACGGGCCTCAGCCCACGGTCTCCTGGGCAAGGGGTGGGTCCTGCCGAGCAGAGAGAGGAAGTGTCTGGGTTCTCCAGAGGGCGGAGGGGACCAGAGCACCATCTCTAACTTACCCAGGCCCTCCTTCCTTCCCCCTGGGGGGTGCTGGGTGCTGGACCCCCCTCCCCAGGGGCTATATTAGCCGCGTGAGTCACGGTGGACCGGCTGGGAGGCTGCCGGCGGGCGGGCACAGTGTAGGGTTACAGTCCATTTATGGGCGCAGCCGAGGGCAGATATCAGTGTCGATGGCATTCACTCCCAGCTATTCTTAGGAGACTCTCAGGAGCTCCGCACAGCCTGGCTGGGCAGCAAGGGACTGAGCAGGCAAGGCTGGGGGTCGGGGGACGGGGCAGAGGTGTGGGCTGGGGCGCTGGGTGCGTGAGTGCCCTTGCACTCAACTCTTTCTGCCCTTTGTCCACAGAGGCGGCCACTGTCAGCACCAGCATGTCTTACAGTGTGACCCTGACCGGGCCCGGGCCCTGGGGCTTCCGTCTGCAGGGGGGCAAGGACTTCAACATGCCCCTCACTATCTCCCGGGTGAGTGCGCACTGCCCACGGCCTGGCACCTGAAGGGGCGGGGCACGCTTAAAGGAGGGCGTGTGTGTCCATCTGTCTGTCTGTCTTCTCTTAGGCTCTCAGAAAGCAGAACATGCCACATCCACAGTCTGGGGGCTGAGGCTGGACTGGTCCCCTGGTCTCAGCCACAGCTGTTTGCCCACACGAGCTAGCTGGCCTGTTTAAGTGCCAGACACCATGGGCAGGTGGCAGGTGTTTTGAGCAGAGAAGGAAATGATGAGTCTTCAGGGTGGGCAGACAGGCAGCTGGGCAGAGAGCACAGCACCTTCCCACTCCCTTCCCTGGCAGGGTGGGCTCAGGGTGCCCCCAAGCCTGGAGCATCTCCCCAGAGGTGGGCAGCTGCTTTGGAAAGAGAACATCCCTAGCATGGAGAGGGCAGGTGACGGGCGGGTGAATGCATGGACAGACGGCTCACCCTGGCTGCCTTGCTGCCACGGCAGGGGCTGGGCTGGACTGTTTCTGGGCTCCAGCACGCACTCCAGCCCAGACCTCCTCCCACTGCTGAGGGACCACGCACAGTCGGCCTCATGGGACTGGGCCTTCCTCCCTCACCTGCCCATGCTCCTCCCCGTCCAGCGTGGCTGCTTTGCCTGCCTGTGCGTCTCACATCTTGTTCTCCTGACGTGTGCCTGGGGATATGGCCCCTGTGCCCTATGGTGTGGCGTCGTGATTGGGGAACGGCCCTGCCTGGTGGGGATGGCACAGAATATGGGGGTTGTCTGGGTGACTCTACTGCTCAGCCGGAGACAGTGTTGCCAGAGAGGTGGGAAGCGAGACATGCTCAAGAGGGAGCTGTCGAGGAGCAGGCACTGTTTTAAACAGCTGTGGCCCCAGCACCTAGACCGTCATGGGCGCTCAGTCAGTGTTCCTCCAACAAAGAGGCTCCCTTGCAGTCACTGGCAGAGCGGGGGCTGAGGGCCCCAAGATTCAGAGTGGACCGTGGGGCACGCAAGGGGCAAGGACGACCCCCACCCGGCAGCTGAGCCCTGGCAGTGCTGGTCGGCCCGAGGGGGAGGGGGAGGCCCCCACGCTGTCACTGGAGGGTGGTGGGTGGGCAGGGGCGCCGGCTTACCGTCCGCTGGGGGAACAAGGAGACAGTTTCTTCCCCAGGGCAGCAGAGACTCGCCGTAGGCTGGGTGGGGGTGGGAGGTGGTGAGGTAGAAGGCCAGGCATGCCTGCAAGGTGCTTGGCGGAGGGGCCAGGGGCCAGTGCCCCCACTGGAGGAGCAGTCTCAGTCTTGGAACTGGAGGTTCCATTTGTTCTTGGGGGCCCCCAAGAAGTAAAAGCCACACCAAGGGATGCCCGGGAGCCTTGTAACAGCGAAGGGGCCCCATTGCTGCGGGCTGGGTGCTGGGCTGGCTCTGTCCTTCAGCTGGAGACGTGGCTTATTCTGGCCTGGAGTCTCCACCCCGCCAGTCCAACTGCCCTGGAGAGCACAGGGTCCCATACTCAAAGGACACCCAGAGCCTTGTACACCCTGCTTGGTGATGCGGTGTCCTGTGGGCATTTGAGCCCCAGTGGATCCCTCACCCTGCCCAGTCCCCACTCCCGGCTGCAGGTATCCTCCCTGTAGAAGGCAGGGCCTCCAACCTCCTCTCACGGGCCTCCATCCTCAAGGCCCCCTGGTGCTCCCTGCCCCGTCTCTGAGGGTGCAAATTAGCCACCGGCCTCAGTGGCACTCAGGATAGCCAATGACCTCACCCAGGGTCTATGTGCCATCTGGCCCCAGCCAGCCAGGGGCTTAAATGGCAGCATAGAGGCCTTAAGCTAGATAACAGGAGGAATGTCCTGCAGGAGGGGGTGTATTGGGAGGTACTGGATCCAATGACTGGGGGGACTTTTAAAAATAGAACCTGAAGCTCAGGCAAGGCATCGGGGGATGGGTGTGATGGCCTCTCGGTTTCCTTCAGGGACACACCCCAAATCACCTAAGCAGGCTGGGCTGGCACTGGAGCCCTCCCGAGGACTTAGAGCCCCTTGACAAATTCCTCTGGCAGAGCCGCTGATGTCCTGGGCTCGGGCGTCCCAGGCTCGGTGCTGCTGGCCAGGCAGGCCCCGTGGACACAGTGCAAACAGGCGCTTGCGGGGCTGTGGCATTTCCTGCAGGGGCTCACAGGACTCTCCGCACCAGAAACATCCCCTCGGGGGATTCAGGGCCAGAGTTCTGGAGGAGCCCCACTCCCACACCAGCCCTCTCTGGCTTCCCAGCATGGGCCAGAGTGTCCGGGCCAGAGCCTGGGCTCCAGGGCGCCAGAGGCGGTGGCATTGTGATGAGGGGATCAGCAGAGGCAGAGCCTGCCCCTTCTCGGCGGGGTCCTGCCGCCCCAGGCACATCCCCTGTGAGCCCAGGAAGGTGGTCAGGCAGGCGGGCTGTGACCTTCGCCTCACTTCGGGCCCAGCAGACTGAGGCTCATGGGACAGAGGTGGCCTTGGGTGGAACTCCTGTCTGTGTCTCTTTGACTGGGGACTAGCAGAAAGGCACTGAGTAGGGCCTGTCCCCTGTCAGCTGTGGGCCGCCTGCAATGGCCCACAGCATCAACCCTGGGGTAGGGGCAGCCCAGCAAGGCCTCCCCTCGGTGGGTCTCAGCTCGAGGAGCACAGACAGGGGGGCTCAGGAGGGAGACCCCGGGAGTGAAGGGTGGAGGGAAGTGCCTTTATTTATCCTGGACAGGTGTGGCTGGGCCTGCAACATGAGCTGCCCTCTCACCCACCCTACGACCCTGCCACTTCTCCAGGAAGCGGGGAGGGTGGGAGCAGCCTGAGAAGGAGCAGCTCCAACGGCCCAGCCCCTACCCCTGCCGCAGCTGGCCAGAGGCTGGGGCCGTGGTCTGGGGCTTTGGTCCTCAGTGCCTGTTACAGCAGGCTTTATGGAAGAGGCATGTGCTTTTGTTTAGCTCTGCTACTCTCATGTCACCTTAGAAAAGTCAGTTTACCTGCTTGGCCTTTGTTCTCTCACCTTTAAAATGGAAATATTTGCACATGGGTGAGAGTGCTAGCAGGCACTGGTGGAAATGTTTCCCCTGCTGTCCCGGGCTGGCTGGGAGGCTGGGGGAGTGGTGTGGCCCGGCCTGGCCCAGAGCGCCGTCTCTCTGCTGGAGGGCCTCCAGCCCTAGGCCTCACCCAGCCCACCTCTGCCCTCCCTGGTGTTGGTTCCACTATTTACCAGACTCTCCCAGCTACAGTGGGACAGGGGGTCTCTGTCGGGGGTGGAGAGAGGGACAGGCTAAGACTATTCTGGGGTATCTGAGCCGGCAATTCCTGGAATTTCAAGGCTGCTGGAGCACAAAGTGCTGGTTTTTGGGCAGCGCTCAGCAGTGCTGACAGGCTGCGCTGTTTATAGCCCTACTGAAGGTCAGGCAGGCCGCCCGGGGCTCCCCCCAGCATCCATCTGTCAACAGGGGAAGATAGTGGCAGAGACCCACAGCTGGGAAATGCACTGTTAGAGGTCCCCCAGGCCAGGCCCTCCCTCTGTCCAGAGCCGTCTCTGACCCTGTGGGCTCCAAAGGGAGCAGTCTTGAGGCTGGCCGGGTCCTGGGGAGTGACCTCGGCCCTCAGAGGCCCCCGGGCAGGACATGAGGCAAGGACGGCTGCACGGCAGCCCCAGGTCCCCGCGCTGAAGGCACTGTGGGGCAGCCCAGCTCCCTGGGTCTCCTTCCCCTCTGCACGGCCCCCATCCAGGGGCTGCCCCTGACCCCAAGGGCCCCCATCCCCCACATAGAGCCCTCCCTCTCCCAAACACAGCTGCTCTGCCCCTTTGGGGCCAGGCTCCACCTCTACCCAGGATCATCCTAGGAGGCATGAAGTGGGCCTTGCTGGGGCCCCCCGAGAGCCAGTGCCCACGAGGGCATTTACTGGCCACTCTCGGGACACAGCTGGAGCCGTGGCCTGCACAGGAGGAGGAGAGCAGTGGGGACTCAGCAGGCCAGGGCGAGCGTGGGCAGCTGCACGGGAGGCCAGGCCCACATGCTGTAGACACAGGGGGGTTGTTGGCATGTGTGCGGGGGGCGCCAAAGGCAGATAGCTTTGTGTGAGGGCGGGGAGATAGCAGGGGCAGGACCTATAGGTCACTTCTTGGAGAAGTCTGGAGGCAAGGAAGGGACAGGAAGGAGCACAGCAGGAGCCAGTTGGAGCCTGGAAGGTGGGAAAGGCCATGTGAGCATGGAAGAGACTCCGAGGCATGGAAGGGACTCTGGCTCATTCATTGGCCAGAGGGAGACAGGAGGGTGAGGGATGGGGCAAGGCCCCAGGGGCGACTGGAGGGGAAAGTAATTTAATCCTACGATATTACAATGCACTTAGGGCTCCCCAGGGGTGGTCAGCCTCAGAGAGTGGGAGGGGGAGCTGCTGGAAGCTGCCCCATCCTGAGCATCGGCTGACTGCCCTCAGCACCCGCCCGCCACACCTGCACTGGCAGATCTAAAAGGGGCCTGTCTGATTTGGAGCACAGGAGTGGTGGCTGGAGACTTCTGCAGAGCCCAGCTGCCCTACCGGCTGCCGGCGACCTGGGAATAGGAGCCGAGGGCATGGGTGCGCCCAGAGCCCGGGCTGGCACCTCATCTCCCTGGGACCCTGGACAGCACTTTTCTCCCCTCCCCCCTTGTCCCCTCTAGGGACACAGGCTGGCTCAGAACTGGTCAGTCAGGGCTGGCCCCTCACCCTCCACCCTCTGCCAGCTCCGGATCTTGTTTCCTATGGAGCCCGGGGACGTGGCCTGCCAGTCTCAGCCCCACTGGCACCATCTGAGGATAGCACTTGCGCTTCCTTGGTTTGGAGCTCCCCTGAAACTTTCTCAGCTCCACACCCTTCTTGTATAATACCCTATTTAATAATGTAATCCCCATGACAATCCCAAGAGAAAGGCACTGTGGCTCTTTTGACACTCGAGGGCTCGGAGGCTGGCACTGCAGCCTGGAGTCTGGCTCATACCAAAGTCTGTGCTCCTGCTACGCTCCCCCCGAGGCACATGCAGGTGGCTCTGGCACCAGCTCTCCCTGGGCCACCCTAAGGATTCCTCTGGGACACCCTAAGACTCGTCTCAGCAAGGCAGAAGGGCTCCCGGGGGCCAAGTGGCCAATCCTGGTTTCCAAACACCTGGAGCCTGCCTCGGCACACTGGAGACAGGAGCTCGGTGTCCCCACCCTGAGGCTGCTCTAGGCTCTGCCCAGGGTGGGGTTCCCAGTTGAGAGAGGGCCATTAGCTGGACAAGACTGAAAAGTGGGAATGAAACACTCATTCAGAAGAGGCATTTAAATGCTCAAAAGGAAAAAGAAAGATCTAAAAAAACAACCCTTCAAGGATTTGGGTGCTTTGGGTCATTTCTGGGACATAGCAAACAGAGAGAGGAGGAGTTTGTCTGACTCTGTCAGAGACATGGAAAGATTATGCCTGTACTACAGTCTTCATGAGATCTGGGCTCGGGCAAGGGTCCGAGGGTGCCCACTCCCACCCCTGCCCTGGCCTGCCCTGGCCAGGGTGGGCTGCTCCTGCAGAGGAGGGAGGGCATCTGATGGCCCTGGGTCATCCTTAGGGTCCTTGCCTCCATCCCACCTAGAGCGCCTCCCTGTAAGAGGCTATCAGCACCCCAGCCCCCACCCTGAGGGGTGTGGGCCCCACTCAGGGCGGCCAAAGGCCAGGCGGGCAGAGCTCTGACGAGCAGCACAGCTGCAGGGCAGGGTGCCAGCGGCAGGCAGGACTCAGCTCGCAGCTCCCTCTGGGAGGTCTGGCCACTGACCGGGTGCCAGGAGCCGGAGCTGTCCCCAGGAGCAAGGATCACCCCAGGCCACACCTGAGAATGAGGGGGACCCAGGCAGGACCCGGCAAGGGGAAGTGCCAGAGGCCCAGCGGAAAGGACCGGCCCATGACTGAGGGAGAAAGACTGTGGCAAGCCCTGATCTGGGCCCGGCCTCTCTTGGCTGTCATTCTGGTGCCCTTGCTCACGCTGTCACCATGAGCCTCTGGGCACAACTCCCGTCCTTCCTGACAGTGTCCCCTCTGTGGCCACAGGCCCCAACCTTCTGCAGCAGCCCACCCAGCTCCCTGCTGCAGGGTGACGGCCCCTGTAGATGAGTAGAAGCACCTGGGGTGTCCTGCTGTGGGGAGCCTTGCTGTGGCGGTGTCCCGCCCTGCGGGTGTCCTGCCCCAGGGGTGTCCCGCCCCAGGGTGTCCTGCTGTGGGGAGCCTTGCTGTGGTGGTGTCCCGCCCCGGGGGTGTCCTGCCCCGGGGGTGTCCCGCCCCGGGGTGTCCTGCTGTGGGGAGCCTTGCTGTGGTGGTGTCCCGCCCCGGGGGTGTCCTGCCCCGGGGGTGTCCCGCCCCGGGGTGTCCTGCTGTGGGGAGCCTTGCTGTGGTGGTGTCCCGCCCCGGGGGTGTCCTGCTGTGGGGAGCCTTGCTGTGGGAGTATCCCGGCGTGGGGGTGTCCCGCCCCGGGGGTGTCCTGCTGTGGGGAGCCTTGCTGTGGGAATATCCCGGCGTGGGGGTGTCCCGCCCCGGGGGTGTCCTGCTGTGGGGAGCCTTGCTGTGGGAGTATCCCGGCGTGGGGGTGTCCCGCCCCGGGGGTGTCCTGCTGTGGGGAGCCTTGCTGTGGGAGTATCCCGGCGTGGGGGTGTCCTGCCCCGGGGGAGCCCCAGGGGCCGTTCACTAGAACGGTGCAGGCAACCACTGCAAAACTCAGCCCGAACGCAAGCACGCCGGGCGCCGGGCTTTCTCCGAAACGCCCGACAGGAGCCCGGAGGACTGCACAGCACGCAGAGGGCGAGGGCCGCCTGTGGTGGAGCAGGTCGAGGGAGGGAGATGTCACGGAACAACCGTGGCGGTGGGTACCTGGGCGTTCACTTTCGGGTTCTTTCAACTTTTACAGTTTGAAAATGCCTGTAGTAAAATGTCGGAGCTGACAGCCCTGCACGGGGAGCGGGGGCGGGGCAGGGCACTTTCCGAGACAGCTCAGCTGGCCCTCGCGAGGCCCTTCGGGCCAGAACAGTGTTGTTCTCCCTCAACGTTGTTGTTTTTTACCCTTTGCCCACCCTCTACACTCAAAGACAGCAACGCACTCCTGACTTTAGTAGAGGCTCCCTGTGGCTGTGAATTTGGGGATGGGGCCGTGTGTATTTTGAGAAATCTCAGTAACTCCAAGATGCCCCCATGGAGCCTGGCGTGCAGGCTGCACTTCAGAAGCCAGTTGCTGTGGCTTCCTGACAGTCCAGGCATTTGTTTCTCTTGCCTCATCTCAGCAAATTCGGGGGCTGGGGGAGGGATGCTCTTGGCACAAGGTGGCCAGTATTTAAGAGGGCACCACAGCCCCTAGGGCCGAAACATCAGCTTAATGGCAATTGGAGAGGGCTGTCCTGGTCTTGCTGGTATCACCCACATGTGTAGGGCAGTGTTGCTGTGACTGGTAATGCAGTCACTTGGAACAATTTAGTTCCTGACCCCCCATAGAGCCCATCTGGGAATGGACTGGAGACTAGTGACTGTAGGGTACCCTGGTTTGAAAGGGGGTTCCTTGTGAGGGGCTTGGCAGAAGGCTTCTGTCCATGTGTGTAAGCCCAGGGCCTGGCCAGAGGCCCACCCAGGCTTGGCACCTGGAGCAAGGAACCGTCCCCAGGTCCTTTCTAGGCTCCTTCTAGGACAGTTCTCAGGCCCTGGCCAAAATATGGCTTCTACCAGCATTAGGAGCTGGCCTTGTCCCTGGGTTATAGCCAGAAAGGTGACTGGGATGCGCCCAGAGAAGCCAGAAGAACTGGCTGGTGGGCGAGTTGGGACAGCAAAGCCAAGGGACACCCTCCAGCCACAGCTTGGAGGAGCTCCAGAACCACCTCTTTCCTGTGACGTCCCTGGGGGTGGGGCCTGCATGGCATTCCTCGTGATGTCACAGTGAGGGGGCTCCAACATGATGTGGTGGGGTCAGGCCACGAGATCGTTCACTGTGCTATCAGCAGTGCCGGGCATTCCATGCAATGTCGGGGAGGGGAGGGCAGGAGTCTCCCTGACACTCCATGAGGCATCTTTAAGGGTGGGGCTGCTAATGTCACTAGGGACAGACCATCAAGCCATTTTAGGTGATGTCACTAGGCCCTGTGGAATTTTGCTTCTCGTATGACATCACTGTGGGTGGGCCTATTGCTGGAGGCCAGGCATGCAGAATTTGGCATTGTGCGTTATATCATTGGGAGTGGCTTCCCAAATAATGTCCCAAGAGTGTGACCCTCCTGAGATCTTATGGGAAGTTCCCAGGGTGGCATCTCAATGGCATTCTGTATGGGGCCTCCAGACTCTGACATCCTGTGATGTCATCAGGATGCAGGATTTGGAAACTGGCCCCCATACTGTCACTTTCCCTTTTGGTGAAGTGGCTACAGAGCCCTAAGCCCTACCCCACTTCCCAGCTGACCTTGCTCATCCAGGCAGGGTTGTCCGCTCCTTCTGCCCTCTGCACACCTGCCATGGTAGCACGAAGTACCTGAAACTAGGGCATTTTTGTGCGGGTGCTTGTATCCTGCCCACTGGCCTGGTAGTGTCTCTGGGGTGGTGCTGAGTCTGAGCTCCTGCATCTCCCTTGCTCCATGGTTTTGAAGAGTGCAGGGACTCAGTAGGCTAACCAGTGTTACAAACAGCCCCCAAATCTTAATGACTTAGCACAAGGAAACTGTCTTACTCATGCAATGTCCAATACAGGGCTCCTTAATGATCTCTCCTCCAAGCAGTGACTCCAGGATCCAGGCCCCTTCCAGTTAGCAGTTTAGCTGCCATCCTCTCCATCCTCTGAGTCCCGTCAGCCAACAAACAGAGTGCAGGTCGCAAGGATGGCTGCTAGGGGCAGACCTGGAAGTGGCAAGCGCTGTTCCCACCCTCATTCCACTGGCCAGAGCTAGTCCCATGGCTACAGTTAGATGTGAAGTGCTAGGACATGTGGTGGCTGTGTGCCAGGAAGAGGAGCCAGGTTTGGTGAGAGCTGCTGCTGGCCATAGTGAATGAAAGACAAAATGATGGCCTCCACCAGATGTCTGCACGTGACTCTTCCCTAAGGACTGGCCCATCCTCAGGACCGCCTCTTCATGCTCACCCCCCTTCTCCTGTCCAATCAGATCACTCCAGGCAGCAAGGCAGCCGAGTCCCAGATCAGCCAGGGTGACCTTGTGGTGGCCATCGACGGCGTCAACACAGACACCATGACCCACCTGGAGGCTCAGAACAAGATCAAGTCTGCCAGCTACAACCTGAGCCTCACCCTGCAGAAGTAGGTGGGAGCTCTCCAGAGCCCGGGGCACGGGCGCTGGCGGGGGGCGGCCAAAGGAGGGGTTGTCCCATAGCAACTGCATGGCAGCCCTGTGCTGCAGAGCCATGCAGGAAGGTAAGGACAGCCCTGGCTCAGGTCCACGGGGCTGACCAAAGCACCCAGGGGCCGTGATTCTCCATCCTGGTCAGACCAGTGCCTTCTTGAGGGGACCCAGACCTGGCTCCCTCTTGCTCTCCTCTCGCCAGCCCTGCCCAAGCAGGAGCTCCTGGCCTCAGGGGACACTTCCTCACTTGGTCCCATTTTTGGTTTCTCCAGGTCGAAGCGTCCCATTGCCATCTCTACAACAGCACCCCCAGTCCAGTCCCCTCTGCCGGTGATCCCCCACCAGAAGGTAGGTGCTGACTGCCAGTGACGGGTCCGCTCTCAGCCGTGGTTCCTGGACTGCAGCCCGTGGCCTGCCTGCCTGACCCCTGGCCTGCTCCATGTCTGCTCCTGCGTGGCTGACCGTGGGGAAGTGGGCGGGCCCTCGGGAGAGGCGTTCAAGCCCCCCATGAAACCTGAGTGTGCGAGAAACCAGCTTGGGCAGCAGTCGTCTCAGCGGAGGGGTCAGCCTCCTGGCCAGGCAGGGGACAAGCTTCCAGAAGGCTCTCACCTTCATCTACCCGAGGGGCATGGGGTGGGGTGACTGGCCAAGGCCCCAGCTTGAGCCAACCACCCCAGGAGGAGCTCCCAGGCAAGAGGGGCCTGCTGGGCCTCAGTGTCTCCTCCACACAGGATTGCTTCCTCTGATTTCCACTTCCCTGCCTGCCCTCCCCACTGCACAGCCCTACAGCCCGGCACACGTGCTGGCGGTGGCCTTAGATGCAGGCGTGGGGGAAGCGGTGCGCTGGTTCCAGAACTCACTCTGTGCCCGGCCCTTCCCAAGCTCACGCTGAGCATCTCGACCCGAGGCCCCAAAGCACAGGAGGCCCAGCCTTCTCGCCCCCAGCCACTCCCCCTGTGTGGCCTCAGGCTGACCCCCGCTGTCCAGTGAGGCAGATTGGGCAGGGCGAGGAGAGGGAAGAAGAGGCTGACAAGGGCGGGTGGGTCACAGACCCGGGGAGTGGCAGAGGGCCGCTTGGGAGATGCTCGCAGAGGTGGACAGAGAGGCTCAGTGCCAGCCACCTGCTTCCCTGGCCTCCCCTCCTGCACCCCCACCCCTCCTGCCACAGCCGGCCTCAGGATGGAGGGGACCCCTGGGGCCGGCAGGCTTGCCTTGGCTTCTGTGCAGGGCTTTGCGATCTGCTCAGCTGCCAGCCTCCAGGCCCGGAGCCGTGAGCCTCCCCGACTCCTGCAATACCCGGCCCCTCCAGGTGCCCCGTCCAGGTGCTCCGGGCAGAGCGGGCCAGGTGCTCATGCTAACATATCTGTTTCAGGTCCACGCGGAAGCACTGAGACATGTGTGGCCTCTAACTACTCTCTTCTCTCTCCCCTGCATGGCGCTGCTCTGTGCCAGGACCCTGCTCTGGACATGAACGGCAGCTTGGCGGCACCCAGCCCCAGCCCCGAGGCCAGGGCCGGCCCGGGCAGCCCAGGCACCCCGGAGCTCAGGCCCAGCTTTAGCCCTGCCTTCTCCCAGCCCTGCACCTTCTCCTCACTTACGGAGGCTTCTGATCCCGGCCCTCCACGGGCCAGCCCGGAGGGGGCCCGGGACCCACTGGGCCCAAAAGTCCTACGGGGCTCGAGCCAGCCGAGGCAGTATAACAACCCCATTGGCCTGTACTCGGCAGAGACCCTGAGGGAGATGGCTCAGATGTACCAGATGAGCCTCCGAGGGAAGGCCTTGGGTGCCGGACTCCCAGGAGGGTAGGTAACGGGCATGCAGCTCACCAGTGGTGGTCTGGGGCCACCTGGGTCCTCAGTGCTTGGCAGCGTCCTGGTCAGGTGGTCAGAGCAAGGAGCTGGCCCTAATCCAGCCAGGCCCCGTCCCGGGAGGCAGTGCAAGCTCAGAGCAATGCAAGCAATGATCCTACTAACGTTTACCTTGAGCTGAGCAGGTCTTTGTTTCACATGACCACCCTGGGGTGACATGTCAGATTTTGCAGAGGAAGAAACTGAGGCTCAGAGAAGGTTAAGTCACGGTCCAGTTGTCCAGCTGCTAAGTGGCCAAGCCAGGCCTGAGTGCAGGAGACTGACTTCCAAAACTTTTACACCAGGACACCCCTTTTAGGAGCTATGGGACAAGGAGACAGGCTGGTCCCCAGCCCTCTGGGAGCACTGAGGCAGGAGCAGAGAATAGTTAGAGAGGGGGAAGGGCAAGTTCTCTGGGACGGGGAGTAGTCTGGGAAGGCTGCCTAGATGAGGCAGTGCCTGAGCTGTGTACAGAGACTTGGCAATGGCGGGAGGGACTGGGCTTGCAGGACTGACCCTGGCCAGGGTGGGGCAGCAGGGAAGCAGGCCCCCAAGGAGAAAAGGGCTGGAGAGAAGAACAGCAGCCATGCCCCCCGCAGTCTAGCTGTTGGGACTCCACAAGCGCAGAAGTTAGAAGGACAGGAGCTGGGCCATCGTGGGGAGGGCTGAGGGAAGGCAGCCCCACACTGAGGAGGTATTAGCTTCCAAGCATTTCGCATTTGATATCTCATTTTAACTTCCACTATTGCCCTGCGCAGTCAGCCCGGTTATCTCTAGATGCTAAAGGCAGAGCAGGCTGATTAAGGCACTAGAGCAGCGGTCCTCAAAGTTTTTAAACAGGGCCAGTTCACTGTCCCTCAGACCGTTGGAGAGTGCGCACTGTGGGCCCGGGACCAGTCAGCTGCTAAGCAGGACAGGCAGCGGTGGCGGCAAAAACATCCGGTGGGTCGGATAAATGTCCAAGGGGGGCGGCATGTGGCCCGAGGACCGTAGTTTGAGAACGCCTGCACTAGAGCCTAGTGGTTTGGGCTCCTCATTTGCACGGTGGGAGGAATCACACTGTCCCGCCTTGGGATTCAGGGGATGATAAAGAAGACCACACGTGTAAAGCACTGGGTTCTGTTCTGTCATAACTCAATGCATGGCACCTGGGATCGTCACTGCCTGCAGTCGCCAGCTAGTGTGCAGAAGAGTCAAAGGCAGGACCTGGCCAGTCTGACCCAAGCCCACACCTTCCCTTTGCCTCGACTGCAGAAAGCACCTGTGCCCCACCAGGCCACTGCTCGCTGGAGATCCCCAGCTCCCCAGCTCCTCTGCTCTCTCTGGGATCCTGAGTGGAGCTGGGCTTCCCTGGCCAAGGTGGCAGAGCCACTGATACCCTTTGCTGGGTTTCCCAGCAAAGGGCTTTTGTCAGAAAACTCAGGGAATGGTAGAACAGAGAAGGCCTCTTTGCCCTAACTCTGTTGGGCTGTAGGTCTTCCTGGTACTTTCTGGAACCAGCCCCAGGTGGGGAGGTTGGCCTCTGGTGGCCTGGGACACCCAGGAGGACCAGCTGCAGTGATGATTAGTGGCTCCCTCTACTGAGCCTTCACTCTGGGCTGGGGGCCAGCTAACAGGCCACATGCTTTAACTCTCAGCAACTCTATCTAACACAACTCTCTCAGCAACCCAGAAGTGAGCTTTATTTCCCTCATCATACAACTGGAAAATAGAAGCTCAGAGAGGACAATTTGCCCAAGGTCACACAGCTACTAAGTGGCAAATAGGACTGGTACCCAGGTCAGTCTGACTCCACCCTGCACTGAGACAGGGACCTAACTACCTGCTCAGGGAAGTCAGGGGCCAGCCCACCCCTACTTCCCATGTCTCCTGAGGTGCCCTCCTGTTGGCTGGCACAGGGGCAGAACCTGACAAATATGTAAATTATTACCTGTCACTCAGAGCAGCAGAGTCCAGCAGTTTCCTCCAGGGGACAATAGGCTAGGGGAGGGAGTGCCCTGGGTGCTTCATCCAAAGTAAAAGCCGATGCTGCTGTCCTAGGGCAGTGTTGGCAGGAGGGGCTACAGCCTCTGACCTGGCTAGCCCAGGGTAGCCTCTGCTGGGCTGAGGCCACCACTTTTGCTAAGTGTCTAACTGCTCGCAGACAGCAGTGTCTGCAAGTGCTAATGCTGGTGTCTGTCCATTATCCCAAGCTGAGGGCTTAGTCGGCACGGTCCACCTGTGTGGTGAGCACCACCATCCCAATTTAATGAATGAGGAAACTGAGGCTGAGACAGGTGGGTAAGTTGCCCAGAGTCCCAGTTCTAGGAAGACGCAAGGTCAGGATTTGAACTCTGTCCTGTCTGGCTCCGAAAAGAAGCCCCTTCCCCTACTCTCTCCCCTGGGCAGCTTGCAGTGCAATTTTTTGGCAGCTTATATCCTCTCGGAAGGGGTGGAAAGGGACAGATGGGGTAAAGGTCCTGGCTCTGCAGCCCCCTTCTCATCCCCTCTGGGGCTGGCATTGAAGGACAGCATCCCTCGGGCCACTCAGTGTGAGGGCCCCTGGGCAGGTCTCACATCTTGGGCTCATCTTCCCTAAGACTTGGGCACTGGCCCTTCTCTGAGATGTGTCTGCTGCAGTCATCCCTGCAGCAGGGGAGGGGAAGGCTGAGCTGGGGGCAGGAATCAAGGCCAAAGAAGGAGCTGGCAGCCCCCACCCCCCAGGCCAACACTGCCCTCTGCAGGGGCACTGGGCTGGTCAGGGCAAGAGCTGACCCTGCAGCTGTCAGCACTGGCCAAAAATGGAGAAGGAATGATGCTCCATGCCGGCCCTTTCCTAATATAGCACCACTTGCAGCTATTTTGAGCCTGAAAGGACAGAGGGAATTTTATCAGCTCTAGGAGGGTGGCGGGTCTGGGGCCGTGCAAGGCCACCACACAGCCCCCGGGGGCCAGGGATCCTTGACTTTAGCTCGGCTCCCCAGGGTTCTGGTCATGAGACAACCAGGGCCAGGCCACCTCAGGCCCTGACTTCCTGACCCTGAGCCCATGTCGAGCAGATCCAGGAAGGTGGCAGGGTTTGGGGACAGAGCCCATCACCTTCCACACTGTCTCCCTCTCTCGCTTCACACAGGGCCACTGGCCACAGGGTCTGCCGCTGCAGGGAACATGCACCTAAAGAAATGTGATATAGACGATGCTTCCCCCAAGGAGACCATGCTCCAGGAAGTTCGCTCTCAGATGAGAGTGAGGGTAGGGTCCCTCCATGGCGTCCAAGCTAGGCTGCCTCGGCTGGGGGCTTTGCTGCAGCAAACCTTGGACTCACACTTCTCCTTGAGCCTCCTTAGTCCTCCTTCCTGCCTCATGCCTAGTCCACAGGCCTTTAGGAGTGGTCCCTGGGGACTGCGCCCCTCCCCACTTCTGTACCCCAGGAGGAGATGCCAGGGCTGCCTGCCCCTCTTCTGGGAGAGAGAGCAGCTGGGGGCTGCAGGTAACACTGCCGCCTACCCCACCCCCAGCAGGAGGCACCTCGGCTGGGCCCTCTCCATCGCAGCCACTGCTGGTCCTGTCCCCACCCCCAGCTTCCTCTCCAGGGCCTATAGCTGGGCCGAATGTGGGGGATTCATGTACACAGTGTGAATGCCCAAGAAGATGACCCGTTTCCCTGGCAGAGCTGAGGGCGCTGGGGGCCGCCGAGGGGGAAACACTGCTGTGTCGCGTCCGGACTCTGAGCTTTCTCCCCTCCTCACTCCTGACTCTCCCACCCAGCGCCGTTCTGCCTCCATAATGACCAGTCTGAGGATGGTCCCCGTGCTCACACCGCCCCGGCACGAGCCTTGTTCTGACCACCTTGTCTTCTTTGCCCTTCTCTCCTCCCCAGGTGGTAGCCAACTCTCCAGCCAAGTTAGTATCGAAGGACAGCATGTGTGTGCGCTTGCGTGCCGCCCCCAGCATGCGTCTGCGCGCCCGGCGTGGACAGCGTGTGCTGCGGCATGTGTGTGCCTGTGTGCACGTGTGATCTGCGCTCCTCGGGGAGCCTGCATGTGTGTGAAGCTGGAGTGTGGAGCGGAGGCGTTTTGGGGGTGGGTGTGGGGGCTCCATCCGATGGTTCCAATTCCGATCCCGATTTCCTGCTGCAGCTGCTTAAGACTCGCAGGCTGGCTGGGGGGGCGGGGGTGCTGCCACCGGGCCCAGGCGAGCCTGAAGACTTTTCTGTCCCGGCGGGACCCCTCAGAAGGGCTCCTGACCTTGTCTTTGCCTGGGGGCACATGTATCCGTCGGAGGGAAGAGCCTCCCATGTGTAGAGGCTGGCGGGACACACAGCAAGCTGGACTCAAGGGCCCTGGGCCGCGGAGCCCTCTCTGAGGAAGAAACGCCTGCGCTGAAGCATCCGGAATAGCAGAGCCCCAGGCCGCTGAGGGGGTGGCCTGCAGGATGGCCCCCTTCTTGGAGGAACGTCTCAGAACTCCTGTGGGTGCCCAGTGGGGCTGCTTCTCACCTTCGGGGTGTTTTGGACTCAGCTTGGGCTGCTGCTGCCTCTCACACGTGGCCCCGCACGTGTCGCCGACCCCCAGGCCCCGCTTCCCCTGCTGTGTGTGTGGAGATCTCTCCAGGCCTGGCCTGCCCTGCGCACCCGGGGAGGCAGCTCCGCTGAGCCAGGCCCTGCAGGGGACCGGGGAAAGCCTCCCCTCCCGCAGGGGCTCTGCGGAGGTGCTGAGGATTTTCCTGACCAGACCCAGCCCACCCACAGCCGGGCCTCGGGTAGCCTGTGTGCCATCAGGGCCGCAGCCTTGGGAGATCTCTCGACACCCTCCAGCAGCAGCCCTTGCCTTGACCGCCTGTGTAACCACCTCCTGTTGCCCTTTTCTCCTCCCCCTCCCTGCCGTCCTCGCGCGCCCCTCCCCAGCGCCGACTACCAGGAACGCTTCAACCCCAACGCCCTGAAGGACTCGGCCCTGTCCACCCACAAGCCCATTGAGGTGAAGGGGCTGGGCGGCAAGGCCACCATCATCCACGCGCAGTACAACACGCCCATCAGCATGTACTCTCAGGACGCCATCATGGACGCCATCGCCGGGCAGGCCCAGGCCCAGGGCAGCGACTTCAGCGGGTAAGCGACTCCCCTCCTCCGCCGTCCGGGGCTCATCGTCCGCAGAGCCCGGGGACCAGGCCATCGGGACCAGCCTCCTTCCCTCACCCTGGACCTCCTGGGGCACGGGCCCTTGGAGCGGAGCCAGCCTTCGCCAGGGCCTTCCGGAACGTGGCTGTCCTCTCTTCAGAACTGTCTCACGGTCAGCCTTAGGAGAAGGGTGGCGAAACGCAGAATGCGGTGGTTCCTCAAAGTGCTTTTCACAGCCTCTGCACTTTCCCAGGCTCCGTGACGGGCTGGCTTAGGAAGAGAC